>NC_142622.1:36932659-37557659 GCF_059453375.1 Lepisosteus platostomus | reverse complement strand
AAAAATAAGTCAAGATGTTTTATGGATCTGAACATTGATTAGCTTTTGACATTTCATAATGTTGATCAAAGTATTCTCCACTAACAAGCTTTAAAAAGGGCAAGTACCTTTCAGAGCTTTAACTTTAGATGTGGAAAAGAAATCTTAGCACTGTAAAAAAGAAAAATACTGTTAATTTCTATATTCTATACATACATCATGCAACCAAGAACTGTGAAGACGCTAAAATGTATGATTATAAAATGAAATGTATCTTAAAATAATTACACCCAATCAGACATACTCAATTTGTAAGATTTTTTAAATGAAAAAAAAGTTAGGTTATCACATATCCAGTTTTCTTAAAAAGCAACAGAACATTAACATCATGTTATGGGTAATCATTGCCAGCTGGATAAGCAGAGGACCGAACTGTTATATTACATATCTGAATTGGAACCAGAACTGCAACTCAAAGTTTTTGTTATTTCAAAAGTCAACTTTATGGCTAAAATAATTATCATAAAGTGAAACAAGCTTTGATGCCTATTTTGAGTAAATGAATTGTCATTTAAGAAAAACATCCAATTACAAGAATAGTTCCTGAAATAGATTTTTTTACACTAGTTTTCCCCTCAGTAAAGTAGTAGATATGATTTGAATATCATAAATAAAAAAAGCACTTTGCCTTTCAACAAAATGTAGAAATAAATCAAGTGTAATTCAATGTGTTGAAGGAAATGGATCTACTTTAAAATCCCCACTGAATTTTCACTGGGGTGATGAATGCATGTTTTTTTTCTGTAGCTGAAAATGTTGAACACAAAAATGGTCTGCTAACAGAAAACAGCATATCTCTTTTGGGAGAAAAAAGAAATAAAGCGAAGTATTTGCGATACAGCATTTTACTAAATGGATGAACACAGAATTTGAGATTTGGGTTCAAAGCTAATAGTAAATTAATTTTGGTGCAAACTGAATATGTTAATAAGATCAGTTTCTCATGGTATAAACAAAGGTTGCACACAATGTGTAGAGGCCAGTTGGATGCAGTCATCTTCTTTACTTTTCACCATAAAATTCAAAGCTCAGATCTTTGATAAATATCCCTCTTTTATTCAATAAATTTCAGTATAGTTGATTTCAAAAGTGTTCATTGTTGAAAACCAGTATCACTGTTTGATAAAATGAAGTCTGTAAGTGAATTAATGAGTCAAAGGCACTTTTCAAAATTTTTATTGATGTTTTTTTTAAAGTATCAAAAATTCAAAACAATACTAAGTGTAAATACTGCATTCATTAAGCAAATACGAAATACAATAGTAAAAAAGGAAATATTCTTTACTTTTATTATCATAGTCCATCAAAACTGCAACATTTTCTATAAATTCCAGTATTTATTTTACATTTACAATGCCTTGAAGGACATACCCAACAATTTTATCCAGAAGGGTTTTTCCCTTCCCAGTAATCTGGAATTGGTAGCTCTTAATCCATTTGGATCACTGCTTCAAACTCTATTTTAGTATTGGATAGATTAAAAAAGGCATTCTAAAACATGTACTGTTATCTGCTGTTCTTTTCCTCCCAGTGCAGGTCCACAGTAATGCTATGACACTAGAGTGAGGATCTTACTAAAAACACTGCAGGCACAACAGTACCTGTCAAGACACAAACATGTCTGTTTGAAAAAGACAAAAATATCTTGGTTGACTACAAACCCAACACTTGTGGTGCCTGGTATTGTGCACAGCACTTTAGAAGTCCCAGTTTCAGTTGGATAATTACATAGCCCATGCTTGAACTAGCTATGTCTGGACTGTGAGTTCACCCTGTAATTCAAAGGGGTCCTTCCCTGGATAACCTAATCTTTCATAGAAGAAAGAAAATATATGGATCGATTAGAAACTAATTAAATGATGTCTCTATGATGGTAATTTATATAACAGTCTACTCCCCAATAACATTCTATAGTTGATTTAGTTGGTGAAGAACATTCGGATTATTCAAGATAATTTAAAAAAAAACAGCTTCTATAGTGTTTATCTGCACCTATGAAAAATAGAAAGAAATTATTATAAGCAGATTGGATCCTCTTTGGCAGTAAGAGCTGACACAGCTGTCCTTTTAAAGGAAAAGAAAAACAGTATTTAATATGAATAGTAATCCTTCCTCCACACATGAAAAAAGAAATATGATGAAATCTGTAAGATACTGCAATCAATATGCCTGAAATACTAATTATGAATTTGTATGCTGATATACAGACTAAGCTGCTGGACAGAATTTATGTATTAAGGTGAATGCGCATAATGTATCAATTGTTTAAGGATATCAATCACCGAATTTGTAAAATGCAAACAGGCTTGTTTGACTGAAAAGCTAAATACCTAACTCATTCCTAATGTAAAGCAATAGCTGTCTGTATTTTGTCTGCTTGAAGTTAAGACTATGAACTTCAGTAATAGATTGTGTACCAGAAGCACAGGAGCAAACAAGATCAATTTTACAGTACCCAGGTGCAAGGATACTCAAGGTCATTCATATTGCCTTTCTACATTGTGTTCTTGCCAAGACTAAAACCAAAATGAGCCAGTGGTTTATGGATAGTTACTTAAAACTGCTTAAGCAGACAGACAACACCAACATATGTTTAAGCAAACCAGTTTCCATCTTAACTCAACCTTGCGTTTTTGGGTCAGTTTCATCTCTGTGCTCAAAACCCTGCTGTAGACATCATTCCAGGATTGTTACACCCATTAAATAAATGCACAATCAGGGTTTCACTCTCTCCTTATCTTTTCACCTCTTGATACCTTCTTTTTATTTTAAATTGATGGATGATGGTATTGAGCACCGTGTATGACATGAGAATCCTATGATAAAAAGGGAGAATGTATGGTGTTACTCTGTCAGTATGACTGATTTCAAAAGCACTGGATAAAATGTAATAAAGTGATAACTTTTTCTATTTCAATGATATATGGCATTCACTTCATGTTATTTGCTGCATAAACGTTCTTCCAAACTAGTCAAAGTAAACACCCTTCTCCCAGCCTTTACTTTGAAGTTACAGCTGAGTGTAGGATGTTTACACTAACTATGACTTGGATTCACCTGCAATTCACAAGCAACTATTTCCATGTGATAATCCATCTTCTTCTTAGAAAACCACCTGAAATATAAAAACCGTGAAGAATTTTTTCCACATGAAGCAATTTTAATCTAGAAATTCCGATGTTACGTTTTATGCATTCAAAGTGGACAATGCGTGTACACTTTGCAGAACGCATAAAACACTGTGAATGTGGAAAACCTCTCACAATTGAAACCAAACTTTTGAATCATTTCATATGCTGTATTTAGCATGCATATAATCATATTTTAATAAAACCTTTAAATGAGATAGCCAGGAATGTTTAACCACATCAGTTACAACTCATTAACTCTCAAACATGCCTAAATTAATGGTTTGCTTCACTGTGGAAATCTAAATTCTATGTATGTTTCTGTATAACCTAGTTTACACTAGGCCAAAGATTTTCCAACATAAAAAACAAGAATGCCACAAGAATAAAACCAAAAACAGAAATAGACCATTATAAAACCATCACAGTAGATACAAAGAGACAACAGTTTTAAGGTCAAATAACTGTCATCATGCCCATTTGTATCCAAGGAGCTGAAAGCAGCCGGTTGCAGCAAACATCTGACTGAAAGCTCAGATGTTATTTTACAGCTTCCAGTCGGGGATGTTTACAGTACCAGACTACCAAGTTTAAATTCCTTATTAACCTCCAAAATTGTAGATATGACAATTAAGCTCCCTACAATACTCGTCTTCCTTCTCCTAATAAACCTAAAACACCATTTTGCAGAAGCGTCCATACCTTGCAGAACTTCAGATTCACCTCCTCAACGTCTCATCTCCCCCACCTTTTGGTAAGGAAATAAGAATGGTTACAAAAGAATAGCCAGAGGACGCTATTCTGTATATTTATATGTGGAATGTTATTATCAGATACAATGAAAAGTTCCTATTATGCCCTTTTTTTCTGATTCCATTGTACATTTTAAATTTCCAAAAATACTTTTAACTGCTTTTATCTTGAAATATACATGTTTTCACAGACATCAAAAAGATACAGACAAAGCCTCAATACAAAAGTACGTCTTAGAGATAGTTTTGAAGGTTTTTAAGAGTTCCTGAATTTTCTGTTAAGTCATTAATTCAGTGATACATGGTTTATTAAAGCTTTTTAAGTGTTACACAATTAAGCAACATTCAAAGCATAGTTTACGTACTTGTTCTGGCACATTTCAATACTCTATAATTACATTTACATTGCATTTTAATCAATCTGAACTGTAAACTATTACAGAGATCACTGCCCCACAGTGGACAACCTAAGTAACGTGTCAAAATGTTCACTACAAAAAAAATAGACATTTAAATGTAATAAATAATTTTATACCATAAAGACAAAACAATGGCAAGATCTGCTTAAAAAAAATGTAAAATTTTCACATTTCACCCATCTACTGTAATGAAACTAGTAGTGCTGAAATTATGAATTCGGATTAATAACAGTCCTTCAGTTATGGGAGAAAGACTAATGTTAAAAACAGACTTTGTCCTAGTTTATCACTTACAAGCTGCTCAGAGCATTAACAGCAACTTAACTTTGATCCATCCTCAAGAGAAGACACCGACCATCTGATGAAAAATGTTTGGAGCGTCTCAGCCAATTCACAGCTGACTGAATACAGGACAAACCTCTCAGAAAATATTCAAGCTTCTGCCCAAGAAAAAGGCCTTTCTCATGAAAGGTGTTAGTAGACATTGCACATTAGACTCATATGGCATGGGTATTTACAGTCATTGAATGTAAAGCAAGTGCTAAAAAACACTGAGCAAAAAGAATATTTTCACAATTTTCAATGCAATAGTCAACAACACATTGAGCAAAATGATATAACAGCAGAATTCGTCAGGTGATCCGCATGTAATGGTTTAAAAATTGACCACCTTAAATCAAAATAAAGTAATTCACATCTATTTCTGCAGCATTACAGTTACAATCAAGTGCATCATAATATTGTTTACCCTCCCCATGCAATGTTTATCAGCAGATAACTACAAATGTTTTGAATTCATCTCACATCAGTACTGGACGGACTTAAGAGAACAAAAATGAATTTCTTAAGCATAAATAGGAAAGAACTACTTTACTAAAGAGAAAAACCTAAAAGCACTTCTCAAGCAAAGGGCTACCTACAACATTATCTCTCATACAGCAGGTACTTACAAGGTGCACACTGAGTCTACAAAAAAAATCAAAGTGAACAGATGGAGGGAAACCTGCAATGGAAACTACACCGCTGAGGTGAGTTAGGAATTTATGGTACAGAACAGAAAAGCTGGAGCAGAGCATTTATTCCAGGAACACAGCAACACAAAATTGCTGAACGTGTACGGAAAGAACAATAAAGAAACTTACATATAGTTGAAGTCTACATATTGAATTACTGTTTGCTGGAAATGAAGATGTCAGCATTGTACATTTTCCACAGTCAAAAAGAAGTATTTTAGCAAAATGTAGCAACATAATGAATAATTAATGGACAGCAAACTGACCAATGATAAGATGCTGTGTGTACATTTAAATGATTATATGCTGGTGATTTATTACTTGAGTATGTTTCTGTGAAGGTTCTGCCTTTTTGCTAGGGTTATTTGGAAAACTGCCAAAGCATCATACAGCATAAGCTCACAACTTTACATTACAAATCATGGCAAATGTATTTAAATTAACAGTGCACTTTCAGGTTCCACCATATAACTTGCAGCAAACATTTTAATGCAGATCAAATTTTAAAAAATTCACTATGCATTCATTTTTCATATTTTGCCCTACACCACACTGTTTTACTAGTGCAAATCCAACAATGGAAACATCTGGAATTATAACATCGCTAAAATTGTAGGCAATACTGCTCAATTTATGTTATTCACACTGATTTTTTTTTAATCCAGTATAACAGTACTACTCCTCTTCTTTCACTCTTGAAAATTAACAAATCACTTAAAGGGATACAAGAAAATCACATGAAATACGGGCAATGAAGAACACAGAGGTTTTTAATTATTCCTCCTAGTATAACTCAGTTTTGAAGGATACAAGCATACTTATGAAATGTTGCTTTGTTTGTAAAAGGATGATCTCAGTATCAATCAATAGAAGCTTAAATATACTAACATGGTGTTAAAAATAAAATAATAGTTTCTACAAATGCTTTGGATTATAATACATGCATTTTGCCGTTAGCCATTGACAGGCACTATGCAATTTCTTTTCAGTTTCATTCTTCTTGCAGTTTTTCCAATGTTTGGCCTAATCCATTATTTAAGGAGCACCAGTGTTCCACTCTAACATTGCTAACTAGGACAGACATCTGTAAATGATCTAAGATTCATTCACGGGTAAGGCTAAGGTTAATGAGGTAGGCCTAAGTGCAAGCAGTTTCCATGGACACATTTTGTCGCTCCAACAGTCTATCCTAAAGTAGGTCAGCATTTTTATACATACTATATACTTCCAACACAAAGTGCAGTTTGTCATTGCAGCTTGGCTCCTTCATTAATTATATAAACAAATCTCTGAAAAATATTTAAGTGTTCCGGGACATTTGAGCTGTGAAGGAAACACCATGCCACTCTGACCCCCCCCCCCCTGTTAAATCTGACTAATTGCAAATGACAGAGTTCTCTGAAACTGAACTAAGCAGTTCAACAGATCAGGATTCTTTTCATTCACATAGAAAAAATAATTTAAACTGCTACTGTAGCACTGAATACCGGACATCCAGTGCCAATGCAGCACAGTTAATAGGAGGGTTAAACAGATTGACAGTGATGACTTACATATTAGCATGATCAATCTTTCCCTGAGTGAATAACTTTTATTCACTTTTAACATAAACGTCCATCTAAGCCTCAGTTTAACAGGGTAACAGCTCCTGTGTCATCACAGTTCTACGTATGTGTAATGTCTACATAACACTTGCAATAATCCCATATAATACACTTAAACTGTTACAGTACCATTGGAAAAAAAAAAGCGATAGCACCTTAAGAACATGACAGCACTTATAAGGCCTTTCACAAAAGTGAAAATATTAACTCAAATCCTGAGCTAGGAAATCATACAGGGAAAGAAGCAGCTCTCCAAATTAGGAACCAAGTTCAACACCTGACAACTTTCCATCACACTCTGTGAAAGGTCCAGTTTCCAGGAAAACACAGACAAACGGGATAAGGCAAACAGAAAGACAATTAAGTCACTATCTCACATGCTTTCTCAGGTAAAAGACATTTTATCAACTTTAATTACTAGGTTGAAAAAGTGCTCACTAATGCCAAAATGTGATCATTACGCCTATTTAGTGACAATACTTCTCATTCAGTGTCAATATTAACTTCTGAAATAGTAATCAAATTTAAATATGCATGAATCTGAAAAAATATTTTTCCATCTTCAATGTTAGCATGTTACGAAATATGTACAATCCTCACTCCACAAAATTAGCTTGCACTTCTACGTCAACACTTTACAGCTTATGTCTGGGTCTGAAACACTTTCACATTATAACAAATGAAGATAAAAATGTGCAATGCTGTCACTAAAAACATCATATAAAGTCCCTTACCAGAATCCATACAAAAAGTAAAGTTATGAACTATATTTAAAAATTACTATCGTTTTCTTTCTTGGTTTCTATCAAGTTCAAACTTTAGGAAAGCACTGTTAAGATTTACAGTAACTGCACCATGCACATTATCAAATGCAGGATCTAGTTAATTAAATTTAAGGGCCAGGGGTAAGGTCAAAACACAAAACTGGCACTCCTCTCAACAAAACAGACTTCAAGTTTTTAACTACTTAACAACGAAACAGAAAACGATCACAGCACAAGGCGAACTTTAACCAGTGCGGGACAACAGGTTCAATCATTATCATTTCAATGTCCTTCATAAATGTAGCTATCTGGATCAATGGATGGATTAATAGCTCAATTGAACGCCGTTTCCAAAGGCCCAGTCACAATGCCCGTGCTTGATGGGGAAAAAAAATAAAAAGCTTTTGAGGGGAATTGAGCCAGGTCAAAGGGGTCAACACAACTGTTGTTCTTAACCACATAAAATCTGTAACACCCACAGAGCAGATGGGAGTATTAATTCAATCTTGTCTAAAAGCCAAGACCCTCCAACAGCCTAAGGTCCTTCCATACAATGGCAGGGGACAGCAGGGTAAAACAATTCCCTAAGCAAACGGCTAAACTCCTGACCTCTGGATCCACAGTAGATGGTCCCACCTATGGAGACATCAACGCCATAATCTTTTGAATGACATCTCCATAATTCAACAAAGCCAGATCTTACTAAAGAAGAAAATTAGACCAACAACCAGTCGTGGCTGTGTCTTGCTACATTTCATACAGCTAAAGCAATTCACCTGATTCACAACAACTACACAAGCACTGACCTACATCAAAGCAGAATTTACCCTGACTCATGATTAGGTATAGCCGGGAAATGAAACGTAGCCGAATACAATTCAAAACATGGAAAATATATTGAGCTCCACGGTAAGCAGCAACCCAATTTCGGATGGTTTACGTTACAAAACGTTTGGGCCGTTTTTTTTTTTTTTACACTAAACGGAAGCAGAGGTCGATGCGTCTCCATCTCTAAAAACACCTAAACAAAAATACATTCCGCTTTACCGGGATATGGGAAATTATGCGAGAAGCAAGGTAACAGCTGCAGAAAGTTAACTGTTGGCGCTAAGTGTTTTAATCGAGCGTCAGGACATTTTTTTTTTGCGTGCATTTTAAATTTTAATGATGGGGAAATTGCTCTTTTCCTCATAAATTGAATGAGCAAGACGGAACTCTTCTTTTCCACAGGATATGCAGCAGTTAAGAAGGAATGTAAACAAGCCTTAATCGGGTCCTCGACATTGAAAAAGGAGTGACATTGCTCGGACTTGGTGTAGCCCGCATTACAGCTGTTGGCCAACTACTAAAGATCAGGGATATTATGAAGGCCATTCGGTAGTTGGTTTTTTTTTAATGCATTTTCATTTTTAATGAAACACAAATATTTGGATTTCCAGTTCCCGTCCGTAAAGACAAACAAGGTGGATTAAAGAAACCGAGATAAGCCCCACGTTCTCCGTTTGTTTAGCTGTGCTAAGGATCACTACTTGTTCAAAGGTCAACAATCAACGCAGAAGCAAAAAAAAAAACACATATTTAAATGGCATTAGAAACAGGAAAGTCGATCAATCACATTAAATTAGACCAATGCAAAAGCCAATCCCTACAAAGTCAAATCACTGAAACGCTGTTTAAATAGTTTGATAATTCACTCAGGATGAAACGGAAACTTACGTTAGCGACAGTACTCTGGACTATTACCAGTCTGAACCAGGTCATCATGTACAACACGGGCAACCAATGTCGCTTCTGTCAGAAAACAAATCTTAAAATCTTAACAGATCCAGCAATATGACCGCAAATTCAATTAATCTGAATTAGCCCAAACTTTAGAGAGAGTTACTAACAGCGCAGTTCGCAGTGCTGTGCACACACACACAAAAAAAAATATCCCTCTGGTTGACTGTCCTCAACAAGCACGACTTTGAAAGGAACAGGAATGAAGGACTTGCAGTGAAACTGTTAACTATATATCATCTGTACAAAAAAAAATAAAAGGAGTAAATATTAGACATGTGATGCATTTGTTTAAATGAGTATAAGAAAGTAAGCAAAGTCCCCCGGGCTAACTAAAGCTTTTCTCTGCAACTAAACCTGACGAAGACTGAAAACTCCCCTAGAACACTTCACTGAATCCTTACCGCAACCTCCATCTCCTAATCCCAGTTAACTGAGGCATATAGCTTCACGCCAGCCCCATTTTAATATAAATTTACGTGTTTTCCTCCGGCTTTTACAACCCAGTTAAGACTCCTCATCTCCGCCATTCTGTTTCTGTTTCCTTCCGTCTCTCTTGTCTTTAATTTGACCTTTAGTTACCCGACACTGATATTGACGTCATTGTCATGGAAACACAGCCCCTCCCATGGCCTGCAAACGTCTGACAAAACCACCACTTAAAGCTTACCAAACTACCACATGTGAACGCCTTTTTATTAAAGTGACAGTCAAAGTACCCAATCATTTTCCGAGAAAGTAAAGCATTCCCTCCCCCCAAGGAGTGATCCGTAGCCAATAGGGAGTTGATTCCCTGGCCTGTCTGTTCAGGACAAATCAAGCCGTTTTCGGCCTTTCATCCGTTTCCACATCTGCAAGTAATGAATCAGAGGTAGTACTGTAGTAAAAAATTAATGGAAGTATTAGCACCTTCTACTGTAAAGTTATTTGCTTTGAATCTTTCATAGGGCATCACAAAAGTTGAAAGGATTGATTTATTATAAGGATTTATTGGTCTTACAAAATAAATTTAACTTTTACATTTCATTATCACCCTTTTCAAAGTGAATAATAAATCTTGTACATTTAAAATTCCGTTGAATACCCAGTTTCATATATACAGTACATATGCTATTGCTGTTTTTTATGCAAAAATATTTCACTTTCTCTGCTGTTCAAATTAACAGGATCTACCCCTGTCTTGCTGAAGTACCGACAAAGTAACAGACACACTGAAATACTGAGAAAAACAATCTGCAGTCTAAGTCTGATATAAAAAGATCATTGGACATATGCATGTTATCATTATCACATAGTTTGTGTATTGTGTCATAACACTTTAATAGGTCTCTGCTTATTAACATAACTCAGTCTTACAAGTCTCAGACATGTGTTTCCCATCACCCATCAGCCTGTTCTTATACAGTGGCATTTCATTAATGTTCGAGTTGAATCCACGATCTAGCTTCCACAAACAATAATATTTAGTGAGAGAAACTGTGAAAAAGGTTGATTTTTGCAGGTCAAAGTGTAGGCCGTGACCAGTGGATATTGAAAGAAAATGAAAGGCAGCTAATGTAGGTGATATAGGAGGAGGAAACTAAAATAGCAGAAAGCTTACAGTATTAAAAGATCAATTGTAAATAATTTCTTAACCTCCACTCAGGTGGCTGCCACTTTCAGTTCCACATCAGATCTCTGTAGCAGGGCTTCCAGATGGCCTAATAAGTAAAGATTTTCTCTCAGAAAAAATTAAATACTCCACAAATACCCAGAAGAGGTATTTTAATTTAAGTAGAGAAATGCAGAGTTTTGCATGCAAAAAGCAAAAATATATAGTATTAGTACAAAATTGTAACTAGAAGAGGCTACGTACGAAAAAGACAGGAGTTTACGTTGTCACATTATTTACATCTTTTAAATAATGCAGGGAACCATTATAAATAAAAGAGTCAAACAAGATGTTACTAACATTGTTAGCGTATGTAGTTAAAGGAATAGACTTTAAATCGCAGGATGTTATGCTTACATTGTATAATGCACTAGTAAGGCCTAAGAATATTGTGTACAGTTTTAAGCACCATAGTACAAAAAATATTGCTGGAATTAGTCCGGAATAGAGCAACCAGATACATTATAAAGCTTCTGTGAATGTCCTGCTCTGATAGGTTCAAGAATCTTAACCCTTTTAGTCTTGAATAGAGAAGACTATGAGGGGACATGATACAAGTATCAAAGTCCTCAAAGGCACTGACATTTCTTTAGAATGAACAGTAAACAGGAACCAAAGTGGTAACAAGTGGAAACTACAGGAAGTGCTTTTATAATCGAGCAAGAAGCTATTCCTTACCTAGGCATATTGTTGAAGCCATCACCCTGTTGTCTTTCAAGAAAGGTCTGGCTGGGTTCTTTGTATCTATTTATTTATTAGTTATTATCTGCTCAAACAAGCTAGACAGACTGATTTGTCTCTTCTCGTTCAGCCCTATAGTCCAGATGTCAGTGGTCCGCATTTGCACCATGCCAATAGCCCAGCTGTGATAGTAATTCTCCCTGTAGTTGCAAGCAGTTTGTAGAGGTCGAGTAGGTTTGAACTTGCAACGGTATCCTCAGATTGTCAAGCAAGAGGGATCCAATTAACACTTCAGAGAGATGCACCACTCCTCCAATCTGTCCTAATGCTCCTGCGAGGCAGCATGTGTCTTGCAGTATGCTGAATAACAAATATCTCTGACAGGTGTGGCGGTATCAGAAGAATGTACAGTATGCACAGGACCTCATTCTCTACATGTGGGTACGGTTTGGTAGTGGTAAGCAAAGGAAATAAAAAAATTCATTTCAAATTGAAAGGATATGAAACAGCAAGTTACTAATGTATCCAGGTGCAGAGTGGTGCAGCTCAAAAACGTCTGACAAGACAAGGAAATAATGTCTAGAATGTGGTAAAACTATAAAGATGCAAAATAAGCATGGGGGAAGATGATTAATGAGATGTTGTAGATACTGTATATGAACCAAAATCTATATTTTTCATTTCCAGCCAGGACCAGTCATACATGTGAATGGAAGAGGCTTTGGAATGTATCTGGCCCATGAAAAAACAGGACATGTGGAAAAGATACAATATCACTCCATTTTCATGTAATAACCTAATGTCATGCAATAACCTGAAGAAGATGATGTGCATACAGTGTTCATTCTCTGCAAGATGATAACCATAGAAAATCCACTAATGTAAATAGTACCACTTGAAATTAACTAATTACATTAATTAATTGAATTAATTGAGATTGAAAAGCATTAGGTTTTAAAACTGAAATGCTGAAATTTGTTTTAACAAAAACAATGTTAAACTCACTGCAAATAAAACATGAGTCCTTACTAGAGTAGATATACAGTACTGTAGGTTGCACTACCTATAGCTCTGCAACTATTGTCATGGATAATAATACTGGCTGTTAATAATCACAAACCAGGTGTTGAGACACTTCTACAGAGCATAAAAAGTGCTGTACCACAAGGATTACTCTTATGACACAGAACATATAGTTCATTCCTCATATTGTCTTGCCATTGTATTTTGTAATGGTGTTGGGCAAACACAACAAGAAAGGAGGGTTCTATAAAGATCCCTGCATCACATTTAATTTTCAGACATTTTTTAATTTTGCAACAGCTGACTTTGATATCTTTTTCTAAGTAATCTCTGTAGACCTCTAAAGACTTGCCATAATAAGAATGTAATGTATAGACTTCCCTCATGTGTCAGCCTGCTACTGTGTACACATGGTGCCTTTCAAAGACTCCTCCATATTGTAAGGCAAATAATAAAAAACTTAGGCCTGTGGTTCATAAATACTGTACTGTACCTCACAGGACCAGTAATGGAGAGACTGAAAATCTAAAATGCTAAAGAAGTTGGCACACTTATTCTTGATGTCTTTGTAACCAAGGATATTAAGGTAAAGTATTGTTATGAAGTACTATCCAAAAAACAAGAGATATCAAGGAGCTTCTTTATTTTATATTTATATTTTATATATTTATATTTTCAATATCACCTACTGTAGGTGTTTTGTTGCAAACCCCATATGGGATCTGAAGTTCTTTCTGTCAGTTCCACACAAACCCCCTTTGTGGAGTGACCAGGATATTGACTTATGGACATTTCCTCCCACCTCAGTCACTGAACTCTGTAACCTGTTCAAACTCTCTGTTGTGTTCACAATGTTATCTTGCTCAGTTTGGATGGGTAATCTGATCTATACAAAGTCTAGGTGTCTTCCACTTCTTAATCATCATCACCATGCTGTAAGATAAAGGATTTGAAATATGTGTGCACCTTTTGTCTGGTCTGTGGATTTATATAACCTTATGCCTGAGCTCTTCTGAAATATCCTTAGTCTTCATGGTTGAATATTTAGTTGAATTTCACAACCTAACTGAGAGATTTTACAGAAATAGGTAGATTTATTCTGAAATCATGTGAACTACTATTATTGCATACAGAGTGGACAGAACTAATTTTGTTTCTTGTTAAGGTAATATTGTACACCTAAATTAATTTAGCAAATGGTTTGAATACTTATGCAATCATCCATTAGCAAGGCAAGGAACACCCTGGACGTGTCGCCAGCCCATCAAAGGGCAGACACAAACACAGACACGCAGACACTCACACCAAGCCAATTTTCCTGGAAGCCAATTAACCTAGTAGTATGTTTTTAGACAGTGGGGAAAAAGATGGAACACCCGGATGAAAATCCAAGCAGGTAGCACTCCAGGTCCAAGATTACTATCTACTGAGCCACTATGTCATCCTTATGCAATCAGAACTTTTCATTATTTATTTTTGCTTTGTGGAGTAACTTGTGCATATAACTAATATTAATTCAGGTGGGTAGCTGCGTCAGCATGCGTAGGCCGCAAAGGAACAAGTAATAGGTTTATTCCATGCTGAAAAAAAGAAGAAAGAGAACACAACGTTTCGGCCGTGGAGCATGGAATAAACCTATTACTTGTTCCTTTGCTAACCAATATTAATTGTTACTTCAAAACTTGAAAACTGTGAAGCAACAAAATGTGAGAACTATGCAAGAGTCTAAATCCCGTTATGTATGTATCATTGAAGGAAAATTACTGAATAGGAGGCATTACTAGAGCATGCTCAGCAACTCACCTTTTTTGAGGCCAATGGCCTGGAAATCAACCTTGAAAGAAAAGAATTAAGTTCATTGCTTAGACAGCCGTGTCAAATTTCTTATACATACAGTGCCTTGCCAAATTATAAATCCCCCTAAGCTTTTTCATCGTGACAAAGCAGGTATTAGGACTGGATTGCTGGAGAGGAAAAGAGAAAGAATCTGAAAGCAGTTAAGTACTGCTATCACTTGGATTTGAGATTGTTGAAGTTTAGGCTTAAACATCACACAGTCAATTTGCAATAATGAATTCATATGTAAGGTTTCACATTGCTCTGTATGCCAGCTCGTATTTGGCAATTCATAATTTATTACGCAAGGGTGATGGTCACTATCTTAAGTTCTGTATATACGCTTATTGATTGTAAAATTGAAGTTTATGTTATTAAAGTAATGCATATTACCAAATGTCTTGAAAACATGCTCTTTCCTTCTTGGTAGAAATCACTCATTAATTCTACAGGAACATAACATTTAAATGAAAATAACCACATTTTTGTAACACTCAAACCTCCTTTGACATTTTGTGTAGCATCAGAAGTGGGTGGGCATATTTAGATTTAAATTTAAATCTAAGTTTGATCCATTTTATACAATCTGCTTAGTTTCTTTGAAAAAAGTGTAAGAACTTTTACAAATTAAAGAATGCCATTTGGCCCATCATGCTTGTTTTAGTCACTGGTATCTGAATGCTAACAAAATCCAGATAAGTAACTTCTTAATTAGATAGTATCAGTTTTGACAATATGGTTAGGACGCTTGTTTCAGATTCTGATGACTGTAAAAAATAACTCTCTCTTGTTTCTAGCCCTAAACATTCCTTCAGTAGGTGATTATGTCATCATTTATCTTCAAAATGTCTGCTGGATTGATTTGGCCAATACCCTCCAGTATTTGTAAGACATAAGTCAAGTACCCATGTCATCTTCTCTTTTCCAGGCTAAATACTGTAGACTCACTTCCCTTAATCTGACTGGTAATGGCATTCCCCTCTGTCCTCTATTTTTTGCCTGTGTTCCTTTGTACATCTTCTAAAAGCAATCATTTGTTTTCCTTCCTAAAAGAAGCCGACCCCAACACGTTTTGTTTCACTTTCTCTCAGCATTCTCATCCTTTAGTCTTTCAACAATTCATTTTAGCTTTATTAATATTATTATATTAATAAATATTATACAGTACTTTAACCAATCCAGTGGATTACATTTTGTGGAAATTAAATACTGAGTTATAAAGTATGCCTGAGATAACATTCATGCAGTACATGAGAAGTACAAAGATTTTCACTTTTCAGAAATTGTTTCTTTTATATGTGAGTTGTAATAATGCAAAATAGATTTCTCCAAAGCACACTGGGTGGTTTTGTTGGTTATTGGTATACCTTCCTTCACAGAACACTACAGGAAGCAACCTATATTTGTTTAGAGATGCCCTGATGTCTTCTCAAAACTAATGGGGAAGCTGTTTTGGAGAGACGTCTTACCATCAAAGTTCTGAGAGAAAATATCTATCCATCTTCAGTGACCAGTTAGTCCAATTCTGTAACCAAACAAACAATGGATGCCAGACCCAGATGAGAAGCTGTCTTATTGAAGGGCACACACAGTCATGCAGAAGAACAATGTAAAGACACAAAATAACCTGAACAGCATGCCTTGAAGAGTAGAAGAAGTCATAACACACAGCAAAAACCCATGCAGCTACAGGCAAAACTCACAACTGGCAACCCACTGAAGCTAAGCAGGTGTGAGCCTGGTCAGTACCTGGATGGGAGACCTCCTGGGAAAAAACTAAGGTTGCTGCTGGAAGAGGTGTTAGTGGGGGAGTGAGCAGGCACTCACCCTGTGGTCCATGTGGGTCCTAATGCCCCAGTATAGTGATGGGGACACTATACTGTAAAACAGGCGCCGTCCTTCGGTTGAGACGTAAAACCGAGGTCCTGACTCTCTGTGGTCTTTAATAATCCCAGGGTGCTTCTCGGCGTCCTGGCCAAATTTCCCATAGGCCCTTACCAATCATGACCTCCTAATAATCCCCACCTATGAACTGGCTTCATTATTCTGCTCTCCTCCCCCACTGATAGCTGATGTGTGGTGAGCGTTCTGGTGCACTATGGCTGCCGTTGCATCATCCAGGTGGATGCTGCACATTGGTGGTGGTGGAGGGGAATCCCCATTACCCGTAAAGTGCTTTGAGTGGAGTGTCCAGAAGTAAGCTATTATTATTAAAACATGAAACACTCTATACAGAAGGCACCCAAGGCCAGAATTGAAATCTGGACCAAGGAGCTGTGAGGATGCAGCATTGTCTTCTGCCACACCACCCATCAGAAACCATGTTATGAGAAATGCAATTGGTAAAGAATACCTGTAAAACCATGGGCATATAAGCACTTTCTTTTGTAATGTTAATTCATCCCATTATTACATGTCCTTTTTGTGATAAGCCTCATATTTATATGGATAAGGTTGCACCTCAGTGCAATACAGTATGTGATTTATGGTGTGTAGTAAACAATATTTAGGGGATAATTACAACTACAAATATTTTTAGATGTTATAATGTGAATTCTAGGATCTTACTGTTGCAGTGCTATAAATGTCAAGCACATAGTCATACCATTTGTATTAATTTATTCCTTATAATTATAAATATAAACTCATTTATGTTTTTTATGTTGCCATTAGTATCCAAGGGATATACATTCTCTCTGACCACAATTAACTGTATCAATATGTATAGGGTGAATATGACACTATATTTATTGCAGATTAACAAAGTAATGGAGGTGGCAGTATAGGTTGAAACTTTCTGTAAGGAATTACATTTTAAAAACAAATTAACAGTGGAAGAAAAATAAATGCTGATCAAGCCCTTTTTTTTCTTTTTCTGTAATATGAAGCATAGTCACTAGGGGGCGCTTTTTGATAAATTATATTCCCATTTTTTGCAGTCACGCCCAGCTGGTTGAAGTCTAAAACCAACTGTGTTATTTCAGACAGATTAAGCATAAATCTGAGATAAATTCTGTGATGTGTGGTAGTTCATATTACAATAGGGGAAGACAAACGATATGGATGGTGAAGAGAGTCTGTATCCCCCAAACTGATTAAAATATTTTTTGGAAGATTTAGCTATTTGGAAATTGTATTTAATTATACATTTTTTATCCATACCTAAAGGCCTACTGGGAACAGTAAGATCTCAAGCATTTTAAAATCTTTTAAATTTCAAGTATTGCAAAGACCCATGGATATTAACAGATGCAAAGGTATGAACTAGAACAGTGCAGGGAATATGTTCATGCATTTTTATTTTGATTACTATATTTTGAGACGGAACTGTTGCTGGGCAGGTCTTTAGTCCCTCAAAGTTACAACCTCTCCTATTGTTCTTGTTATTCATGTTTTCAGTGTCACTGTCTTCTGTTCTCCTCTATTGAGTTCACATCTCCACCCCCATTACATTCATATAGTCCTGGGAGCAAGAGGAACTTGATAAACTTGTATAATAGCTTGCATTTTTTTTTAACATAAGAATGATAAGAAACAAGAGACGATTATTCATCTCATCTACAGTAGCTCATTTAGTTGTTAGTAGCTAATTGATACAGGAATCTAAACCAGCCATTTCATGAAAGAAACCAGGGTGTCAACTTTGACAACATAGCGGGGAAGTTTGTACAGGACTCCCAGAACCCTTTGTGTAAACAAGTGCCTCCTGTTCTGTTTTAAATGCACTTCTCCAATAATTGTTCCTCGTATCCTCTGCTTCGTGTTTTTAGTCCAAAATTAACTTTGTGAGTACCTCTGATGCTATGAGTACTTCAATCAAGTCCCTTCTGGATGTGAGGTGGCAGTGAGAAAGTTGCTATGGATCTTGTGTTTCATAATGCCCTTATCTTTCATATCCCGATTTAATTTAACTTTGATTCATTTTAATTTTGGACATTGTGTAAATAGATCAAATGTAATCCAGAAAAAAAGAGCACTCACATAAATTACATTATCAGATGCAAATTCAAATTCAAAGAGCTTTAGATAGATAGATACTTTATTGATCACGTGAGGAAATTGCAGTGTAACAGCAGTTTAACACAGACAACACAGCCACAGTGTAACGAATGATACAACTATAATAATAATACAATATGTACAATACAATCAGTACAGTGAGAAGTGCACTAAGAAGAGTTACTCACAGTCCAGAACACACAAAGAACAGAACAGAACAATTATTTACTATTTTTCATTATCATTATTTAACAATCATTTATTGGCATGACAATTGAATTGCAGCATAGCCAAAGCAATAGCAACTAGTAAACATTTACAAACATTTATAACAATATACTATTATATGAGAGGCTTACTCTCTGGTCCACAGGCTGTGACATGAGATCCCATCTGGGCTGCCAGCTCTCTTCAGTTTCCTTCCTCCTCGTCCAGTAGCACTTCATTAATGATCAAAGATATTCAAGATCCATGTTTTTTAAATATACTGTATATTAAAGGTGTGAGAAGTACAATTATGTTTTAGAGACTTATTTTTACCTTTATCCATTATATTTTGTAATCAATCAAACTCTGACTCATCTGTCATCTAGATAAAACCAATTCTTTTCAGGAACTGCTGTTGTCACCAGTCCCACCTGGTTGTGCTGCTGTCCTGCAGCTTAAACTAGTTGCATTCTAGACTGAAATAAATAGCTAAAACATCATGTCTAAATCAACACCAACACATGTACTTCTGTAATTCCAGTTTAAAGGAAAGCGAACAAACATTTAAGATCCCCTCACAAAACAGATTCTGTGTTTATGTTGTTGAAATACCAAAATCAGATTGTGTTTTTGTTTCAATTGGTGTATGTGGACACATACAGCTGAATTATGAGGATTGAAGTTTATATCCTGTTTAAATCAGAAGACATTAATCATTTCCTAAGTGAGTCACCAGTACATTTATAATACTGTACGTGCGTGTAAATCTTGCTGGGAGACTTCTAAAGAAAACCAAGTTGACATAAATAATGTTAGTGAACCAGTAGGTGGCACTCTTCCCTCTGCCCTAGTATTGTATAATGTAGGGAGTGCTTCCCTTTAATGGGACTATAACTCCTTGGTAATTCACCATAACATGCATTCAGACTACACTCAGACTAGAACACAGTTATCAAAAGATCTTTGAAAAAAGACTATTATTATTATTTATGATCAGAATGCAAAAGGAAAGACAGCAAAATTGATGGTTCAAGAAAGAAGCTCACTTTATGCTTAGTTTAAGCAACACAAAGTCAAATCCCAAACCGGATCTCCTTTTTACACATTTGCACAAATGAGACACATTTTCATGTTGTGTATGTATTCAGTGTTCTCAAATTAATGTTATAAACTGTAGGGGATAGGGATCATGACCAATGGTGGAAATGCCTTCCTTTTACAATATTGATTTTCTGCATCAGTTGTGTTGATCAATATTTATAGATACAGATATCTCTTATGAAATCCATCACAGTAATGTTGTGTAGTTTATTGCTTATTAAATTATGCTTTTGTTTACCAATGGTTTCTAATGGTTTGTATCACCATTCATAATTCCCGCCCAGTCTCTACCATTAATTTAATGAACTTACCTACACTTTACTGAGCTTTTATCATGGTACTATGCAAAACATTTTTCGATTATTGCTTATAAATAAAAGAGGGAAACACTAGATAATTAACCAAAGGTTAAATAGGTCAGAAACAAGTTCTCTCCTTCCAAAAGGTTTTCCAGGTACAATTACACAACAAATTAAATGCTTCAAAATCCCATGCCAGATATGAAATCCCATGCCAGGAAATGGTGTACAGTTAAAAAAAGACTAACAACTAAAAATCACTACCTCTCTACATTAAATAGTCAAACAACTACTTAATATGTGAATTACAAACATTTAGCCATGAATGCAATATTGACATTTTTTTCTAGTGAAGAATTTTTTTCGGTTCCAATACATAATAAAGATACAAAACTCAAGATTTTACATATCTGTTTTGATAACAGGCTATCTAATTTTAGATGTTTTTGTGATATTTCAAATGACAGATCTAATTTCCTGGAGTTACTGTTGCTGTGGTACTATTTTTGTTCCCCACAGCTCTATCCAGATGTGTGAAAAATCCCCTGCTGTTCCAATCCCCGAAGAAGTTGTTCTGTGTACTGTATATGCAGTTATCCCTCTAAAAGTTACAGTAGCTGTTTTGGGTGTCGTTCTCTGTCTATCAAATACGAATGTGCTTCCCCTTGATTTTGTGAAAACATATCAAAAACAGACAGAAAACTAGTTCCTGTAGTGCTGATCCTTATATTAAAAAAGAAAATTGTGTGTGTTATTAATACTGGAGAGAACTAGTTATGGCCTATCTGAGCTAAAATAGGGCTAAAATAGTACTTAAGGGCTGGTTTCATAGATCAATTTTAATAATAGTTCTAGGCTTTGAAAAAATAGCATTAGATAGTCCAAGGTTTCTGCTAATTGTTGTCTGTGAAACCAATGATTAGACTGTTAGTTAAGATTCCCTATAAACATTATTTGAAGGGTATGGGCAGGTTGAATAATTAAAAAAGTAAAAGGAATTTTTAAAGTAAAATTGAAACCAATTCCCCTAGCCTTACCTGATTCCTTTTCTAGTACAGCATTTCACATTTATTGAATTTTTCTCCTGCTAATTTTACATTCCACTTCATTGTGAAAGACTCATATTGCCATTATCTGCAAGAAAAAAGTGCTTCCAGCCCAGTTATTTGACTGCGATATTTGCTGATTTTACATGAAACATCAATTGTGACCGATTCATTTTTAATGCACAGCCAGCTATCCGTTAAACAGATATCCTGCCAGTCATTTATGAAATATCAATCACTAAACAAAGCTGCTTATGATTATTTTTATTTTTGAACTTCTGGTGGTCATAGCACTGACATTGCAGAAAACGTGCCAGCCAACTCAATCACACCTATTGAGCTTGCACACTGCGGCTAATGGGGGAGAATCAGCAACAGTATATTGAAAAGGAAAAAAAATGGATGTGGAGCATCTACAGTGCTGTGATCTTAATTTTATTTGTGGCATAATTTGATGTTTGTTTCTGTAATGAATAAATCATTGAGAGGGGGAAGGGATGTAGCAGGATGTAGCATGTACAGTAGGCTTATATAAATAATGTCATTGTTTCATGAAGTTCTATTCACTTTATCATCACAGAGACAGCATCCTATTTGATACATTTTTCTAGCCCTAGATGTCTCAGTTTGCCTGGGACTATCATTGCTTATGGACAGTTCGGATTCCAGGCTTCATTAAGTTTCCACCCTACAGTTGTCTGTCATGACTTGATATATTGTCCAGGCTGGCTTCTCATCTGACCAGAGCGCACCAACACCCAGGAGAATTTCCTATGTACTTTTGGTTCATATAATTCTCTTCCGATTGTTTAAGTTGCATGGTGTTTTTGCAAGCATTACTTTCCTAACCTATTTTTTCATCCTTCTATATTGGAATATACCGTACTGAGTGGAACTAAAAACACCAAAAATGAGTCAAAGAGCCATTACTAATGATTTTAATGCCTCTCTTTACATGTAGTTTGTAGGAATTCCTAGACTTATTGGAATCCAATATTTTCTCCTTTACGTAAAGATGAAAGATGATATTTTAAAACATTTTCTTTAATCCAGAAGTCAGCTCTCGGAGGGTTTCTGTTCCTCCTGAGTTTGCAAGTACACAGCTTGTCTAATTATTTACTTAAGCCAAGTGCTGATGTGTTTTATAACTGTGTTTTGAGTACCCAGTGGTAAACAATCTTAAGAAGTCTCCATTAAGTCAAACTAAGAAAATAACTGGATGAATTTTTAAACTGACTACTCAGTTAAAAAAATAGATTGATTTAGTAAGAAATTCAATACTAAATGTGTTGTTGATGATGATTATAAAATTAATAAAATAGTAGGTTAAACTATTTAAATATAAGAATTGAAAGCATGTACTGTATGAAGATGCACTCCCCTTTCTCTGCTGCATGGAGGAAAACATGATAACATAATTATTAGTTTTGCATTTAAGCACCAAAATCCCCTTCTTACAGTAAAGCCTGTGGTTTTAATTGTGGAAGAGTAATGTGCTGTGGTTTGCTTTGAGAAGATGATCTGTTATGGTCCCGAAGGAGATCTAATGCACAGGGCAGTGTAATGTGATTCAGAGTTGAACTTACTCTACTGTGTATAAAACACTTGTTTCCAACACCCACATCCTTAAATTTCACTGAGGTGGATAAATAAAAAATGGAGGAAGTGTCATATTGCTAGGACTAATGCATTGACTACCAAAAGCTGGTGTTGTGTACCAAAACATTAAACGAACAATGTCACAGCTTCTTTTATTTTCAGTTGTCTCTCTTTGTTAGCCCTCACTTGATTTCTATTCATAAATGCCTTTGGGGATTTTTTCCCTATCAAAGGACCTGAAAAATAACCAAATGCATACCACAGTACATAAAAGATTGTTCTTGTCAACTCAGAAGTATTAACTTCAATTGAAATCAGTCAGCTTTGATTCTATCTATTCAGCACGTCAGGACTTTCAGGCTGAGGGTTGATCCATTCAGATTTCATGATGCACCTTCTCAACCCTGGTAAATCTCCAAGTGCTTAGCAGGTCAGTCATTCTGCAGCCAGAGCAGAGGAAAAATGATGTAGAAGATGCACAACTTACAGGTAAAAGAGTATCAAGTAATCATCAATCCATTTCCAATAGCTGCTTAGTCTTGTACAGACTTGTGGTGAGTTGGAACCTTACCCTGTAGACAATGGGCGCATTGGGCGCCAGTTAAGTAATCATTGAGATTAAAAAATTAATGACATGATGCTGACAAACCACAGGCAAAGGACTCAATACAAAGTATAGGACTTAAAAATTCCAATTGGCTCAATGTAGCTTACAGTATAAATGATAATATAAGTAACATTACAACAATCGTTACAAAGATGATTACAAAGATGGATAATTATATACAGTAGATAACGTTTTGTATGAACAAATATTAGAATGGCAGCAAGGTCTATTTCCTTCAATTTAAACAACTAAAACTTTGGAGCCTTTCTAGAAGTAAGAATAAGAAATGCCAGAGAATTTAACGGGTTGACTGCAGGTTAATATTAGAAGTGTCCCCAAAGTGAAACACTGTCAGGCATGCGCTTTATGAGTTTCCAGAATCAGACAATGTATTGTGTTTTCTTCCAAGAACACGTGCAGCTCTTCAGATCAGAAACAATGCTGTTAAATGCTGCGGAGTTGATGAAAAAAAGAAGCATATACTGAGACTTTGTAATTCACAAGTGAGGCTTAAGTATTACTAGCATTCAGAGGAAGCACCTGCACATCCAGTATTTTATTTTGAATTTCTAAAGTAAGGAAGTGTTGCAGAGAAAGTAAAGAAACTATCCTCTAGTGTATATAGATGTCAGTTGCATTGGAGGGGAACAGGGAATTATCATATTACTGAGGATAAGTATCTACAGCAGTAGTTAATAAGCAGTAATCCTAAGAATAAACGTATGGATACAACACGTAACACAGATCTGAAACTGACTTCACTCTTGTTTTTATGACCACTAAAAGAATTTATTAGGCAGGATAACCAATTCCATTGAGTACTAAGCATTGTCCCATAGACAAGGAGGAAAAGCAAAGCCAACAAGACCATGCAATATGCAGATTTCACTCATTATGGATGTTAGCAAAAAGGTATAATCAAACAACATGCTCGAATTTGAATTTGTTTGGTAAATTGAAATTCTGAATTAGTTTGGGATGTCACATTAAAGACATTAATGTGACATTAGACATTAGGATTCATGTTTGTTTACCTGACGTGTTGGAGAATCTGAAAGTACCAATAAAAGGATGCTTATAGGAATTTGTTTGGTGTTTTATGCTATATCAATACTATATCTACTGTAGGCTGATGGGACCATCAGATTAGGCCAATGTACAAATTACTTCACAAGACAGTTTGCATTTGGAGAATGAGGGAAATGATAACATAGGGAAGATGCATTGATGTTCAAACTTCTAATAGCTTCATAATCTAAATGTAGGATTCATAGCTTTCCAGTTTTGTAATTTATACTAAAGCAACTGATCTTTTCTTCTACTTTATTTGTGACTGCTTTAAAACCGGGTTTTGCCAACCAAATGAATTCAACAGACATGAGTCTTCTGTTAAACATTATTTTGAATGAGTCTCCCAAACACTGTTAAACATCCTCTTCACTAACTATAAGGAACAGAGGAACAAGAAATAGGTTTATTCCATGCTGAAAAAAAGAAGAAAGAGAACACAACGTTTCGGCCGTGGAGCCTTCTTCAGGCGACACCTTTCGGAACCTTTCGGATCCAACCGATCCTTTCGGAACTTCTATCCTTTCATCTTAGTTTGTTATCTTAAATACAAGTCGGCGTGGAACGCATTTTGGATCATGTTATTTTTTAAGTGTAATTGTTTTTATTTAGTCATTGTGTTTTATAAGATCTTTTATTTTATTAGGTCTTAGTTTAGAATAAAATCAAGAACAAAATCCAATGTTTGAAATTCATATTAATACTTAATGTAAATGCTTGAAAGAGATTCACTGGCTCCATTGAACTAACCACACATTTTTCATTTAAATGCTTAATTATTGTAAATGACTGACTTTAATGACAATATAGTCACAATAATTTTAGTATAGATCATTTTTGCTGTTTAATTAACTGTAAATGAATAATTTTTGCATATATATTTATATCCAAAGACACTTAAAAGACACTTCAATAAGCTAGTAGACATTTAAGGCAACTTATTAGATTCATAGACAATTTTTATAGGACTATTTTAACAGTAATTTTTAAATTCATTACCTGGTGAGCAGAGATATGGTAAATCTCACATTCTCCAATGTAGAATAATTGAACATTAATTACAGAACATTTAGCAACCATAATTTTATAAAGCTGACATAAAAAGAGTATTTAAACCACTTGTCATTTTGAAAATATATTTTACTCCTGGTGGGTTACAGAAGAGGGATTTTTTAAAACATTTTTTCTTTGCTTAAGATAGCTGTCTAGTAGAATGCTAGAATTCACTTTCAGTGTTTGTGAGTTGTTGATGGAACTTTCATTTTGAGTAAATTGAGGTGGTTGTGATTACTTTCCAGGTTTGACAACTGTGAAAGATGAGTTTCCACATTCACTTGACTTTACCATGTGACTTCTGTTCTGGTTAGGGCTTATAGAAAGAAAGCTAGTTTCTGGATCCTTTAATTCCACTTTTGATTAGAAACATCTTAGGCTGACATCTACTAAGGCAAAGTATGGCCTGAAAAAACACCTGGAAAGGAGAAGGGCTTGTAGTTGAATTGTGGCTATGAGAAAAAAAAGAGAAAAGCAAAATATTTTTATAATAGCATTGAACTCTTAATCACTGAGATGGGCTCATATTGACTCCAGGCCAGTGCCTTTCATTATTCCTATTCTTGGAGTAACGGCCAAGAATTCATGCCTTCAGGTTTCTTCTGCCTTTTTTGAATTTTCATTTTGGGTCAGCATTCTACCAAATTTGATTGGGAGCAGATCACCATACTTCTTAAGGATTAAATGAAATTTGAACAGCCAGTGTGAAAAGTATTTTCCCCATTAGCCAACTCTTTAAGAAACAATTATGTGAGAAAGCTCATTAATAATAATAATAATAATTGCTTACACTTATATAGCGCTTTTCTGGACACTCCACTCAAAGCGCTTTACAGGTAATGGGGACTCCCCTCCACCACCACCAATGTGCAGCATCCACCTGGATGATGCGACGGCAGCCATAGTGCGCCAGAACGCTCACCACACATCAGCTATCAGTGGAGAGCAGAGTAATGTAGCCAATTCATAGAAGGGGATTATTAGGAGGCCATGATTGGTAAGGGCCAATTGGAAATTTGGCCAGGACACCGGGGTTACACCCCTACTCTTTTCGAGAAGTGCCCTGGGATTTTTAATGACCACAGAGAGTCGGTTTTACGTCTCATCCGAAGGACGGCGCCTGTTTACAGTATAGTGTCCCCATCACTATACTGGGGCATTAGGACCCACATGGACCACAGGGTGAGCACCCCCTGCTGGCCCCACTAACACCTCTTCCAGCAGCAACCTTAGTTTTTCCCAGGAGGTCTCCCATCCAGGTACTGACCAGGCTCACACCTGCTTAGCTTCAGTGAATTGCCAGTTGTGAGTTGCAGGGTGATATGGCTGCTGGTCATTGTACTCTTTTACTCAGACTAATACAATAAACAGTAGGGGAAAAACAACGTTTTGGGGTATTGTGCATTAACAAAAACTATATACATATGTATTTTATTTTTGAATGTTATGGTATTCACTCTCAACATAGTGGCTGGCTTTACTGGATATTATTATGGGAAACATCATTTGAAAACAGATTTTATTTAGAAAATTTAGAAAGAAGTTTGATAGAATATTCAGTGATAGACAACTGCTACATGGATTATCCAAAAAAAGAAGCTGTGGATACTTCCATTTCATTAAAACTATGTCATTCCCATTCCATTAACATGATCACCACTCTCTCCTCATCAAGGTTTGGACAAAGGTGGATCTTTAACAGTTTTGGGCAAACTCATATGGACAGCAGCCTGGTGAAGATACACTTGATGCACTGAATAGAGAGTGACATTTTGAAAGAGAGTGTACTGTACTTATACTGTAGTACTTCATCGTGTAAGCAGTGAAGAGGAAAAATCGTTTGATCGAAGTGTGGTGATATATAATGCTAAATTTGTCAGGTCAAAACTCTTTGCTCTTAAAGTCAATGTAACATGTAGACCTCAACATGAACTAATGAATATAAAAGGGACAATAAAATAAGATGCTTTCATTCTACAAGTACAAAAAATAATAATAATTAAAAAACAACAGTAATATACAGTAGCTATAAAGCTAAGGCATAAGGCATTTGGTTTAAGTGAGTATATCCCAGCCAGAATACAATCCCAAGAGTGAAAAATCAGCTGCAAAGAAAACATACATTTTTAACAGTAATGTTGTCACAATTCTGGTTGCTTATTCTGGGGTCATCCTTATCTATTTTAAAGGCAATCTTTGTTTTTCTTCCACAGAGACAGCCGGATGCATTCTGCTGTTGTTCTGTGTTATTGATCCATAGGTTTTACCAGAGATTTATCATACAAATCTAAGGGCAAAGTATTATTGAATATGCAGCTGCATGATGTTGACAAAGGCAGAACCACACATAGATACTAAAGAAAATATTTGAGGTCAAACAGTTGTTGTTTAGTTTTCTTCTGCTATTGCTCTTCCATGAACATACTGTAAAACAAGAAGCCTAGTGTCACAGAGGTTTAAAAAATATATACAGTACATACACACTTATTAGATTAATATTTTATATTAAAATAATCTTAATTGCTTATGTTAATTTTCAGGGGCTAGACATGTAGAAACCAGAAAGAACCCATTTGAAATAAATATATACTGTAATTTGAGGGGATCTGTTATAGCAAATCACAGAACTTTCTTATTGAATCAACAAAAAAGGTAAATGGTTGAGATTATAATTGATTTATATGACTTAGACCTTAGAAATAGCAAAATATTCCCTACGTCAGGGTATAACAGACTGCTGAGCATGACCATGTAAAGTATGTGAAATTCTTCAAATCCAAACCACTCATCACAAATTAAGTAAAAGATGAACATTTTTTAACATATTTTTTAAAATAAATATCACTGCCATAGATATTACAATATACAAATGATATACCAAAACATCAAATATTCATTCACAAATCAATATACTAAAATTTAGAGATCTCATTATCACAATATATGAGCTTCAAAGAAACGTTTACTGCATACTGTATAAACATATAACAAATGTATAGCATATAACAAATTACGGGCAGAATACCCTCTTCCAATAAGTGATACCTCTTCTAAAAGCAAACATACTGTACAACTTTGCAAACAAGAATTTTATAGCAAACAGTATATGTACTCAACCACAATTCCTAGGTATCCCTAACAACACTGGATAATGGGTGTTAGGGTGAACAGAAACCAAAGGAAATATTATTTTGGAATAATCCAATCGCAAATCAAAAACATAATTTCATATGCTGAATCCCTTCAGCATTAATTGCTATAAACATCCTTGGAAAAATGAAGCTTATGATACATGGTACATTGTAAATGTCTGGAGGAGTATTATTTTATTCCATGAAAATTCAACAAATAAGGGAAATGACCAAAGGGGCCTTAAACTAAATTATTGTATAACATATGCACAGCATAAAAAATAACAATTAATAATTTCTATGGAGAAAAGGAAGTATTTGCACATATAAAAGGCACATATGTTCATCAGTACTCCTGCTCTATAACACCAGGCTGACTGTTGTACACCTTTCATTCTGGAACTGTTGTGAATCTGTTGTATGAGGAACCTGATGTCCTTTAAACCAAGTTTATTTACTTTTTTGGAGCGTTTGATTACATAGCTCTACTGGACAAAAAAGGATCCCTCAGCGAAATTAGATTTAAGAACTCATAAAAATAAATTAAAATATTTAGTGACAAATGAATAGAATCTTTTGCTGCACAGTAGCACCTTGACAATAAAGAAACTGAATCAATGGTTGTTGAGCATGCTGTGACTGAAGTTCAAGAATTTGAAGTTTCTTTCTAATGGACCAGATTGGTAAACTGGTAGTGGTTTGGCACAGCTTAGTCATCAAATAAGTTAGGAACCTAAATTATGGAACCTGAAGTTATGTCTGAAAAAATGGGTGGTTAGCCATCTTGACAACTCTTAGACCACCAAATCAGTTCCTCTCAGTCTATTTTTCTTTTCAAATCATGGAACGTTTTTCAAGAGTCCTAACTTATTTGATGACTAAACTGTGCCAAACCACTACCAGTTTACCAGTCTGGTCCATTAGAAAGAAACTTCAAATTCTGCATTACCTACATCTTTTATTGCTTACCCTGAACAAAGGCCTTTATTGTCAACATCTGTGCTCAGTAAACTCAGGGCAAATATCTCACTGTCCTTAATACACTGTGGTTGTATTGTGAATGTAGATTATTCACTCTCTTCGTTTCCTTGAACTACAGAATTTGAACTGGGAAATTTAATATCCTGGGCTCATAATATACATCCTCTAGGACTTTGGCTCTGATTTTGTCACACATAATCAGAGCAGCCATATCACCCTGCAACTCACAACTGGCAACCCACTGAAGCTAAGCAGGTGTGAGCCTGGTCAGTACCTGGATGGGAGACCTCCTGGGAAAAACTAAGGTTGCTGCTGGAAGAGGTGTTAGTGGGGCCAGCAGGGGGCGCTCACCCTGCAGTCCATGTGGGTCCTAATGCCCCAGTATAGTGATGGGGACACTATACTGTAAACAGGCGCCGTCCTTCGGATGAGACGTAAAACCGAGGTCCTGACTCTCTGTGGTCATTAAAAATCCCAGGGCGCTTCTCGAAAAGAGTAGGGGTGTAACCCCGGTGTCCTGGCCAAATTTCCAATTGGCCCTTACCAATCATGGCCTCCTAATAATCCCCTTCTATGAATTGGCTACATTACTCTGCTCTCCTCCCCACTGATAGCTGATGTGTGGTGAGCGTTCTGGCGCACTATGGCTGCCGTCGCATCATCCAGGTGGATGCTGCACATTGGTGGTGGTGGAGGGGAGTCCAAAGCGCGGTGGTGTAAAGCGCTTTGAGTGGAGTGTCCAGAAAAGCGCTATATAAGTGTAAGCAATTATTATTATTATTATTATTGTGAACTAGAAATTTCATTAAGAACAAGCCTTCATGTTCTGCAAGAGCTACAGTATACATCTCAGAAAGACTAAAAACAAATGTAGTCACTTACATTTAATGGCTGTGATCACAATTGTCAATATTTAAAATATGCAACAACTACATTTACCACAAAAGAAATCCTGATTCCATACCTACAAAATCTTTGATGTTCCCTTTTATTTTTTGTATCTAAAAAGAACTAATATGTGAGTTGTTCATCTTTTTTCTGTTTCTTAGAAGGTAATTTGAAATTATAACATTTCCAAAAGAATACAAATCAAATGTCACTGAAAAATGTGAATGAGAATTGGTGTGTGCATTCCAAATGCAAAGCTTAAGCAAGAGTATTAGAAGAAAAAAATAACGAATACACAGCAGAGAATTCCATTGCAAACATATTAATATAAAGTCATACATCATTTGTATCTGCAGCTCATTAAGCATAATTAAGTTTAAACTGGAAAAGAAGCAGGCCCATCTGTTAAGAAATGTAAATGATCTCTATTTTCTTTAAACTAGACAAGGATATTCCCAGCTTCCCTTGGCATTTTAGCAAGGCCACAGTACACACAGGTAAACTCATATATCTAAGTTATGCTGAGCAATAAGGAACATGCTAATCAATTAATCAAAAGTCAAAAACTGTTGTTATACATCTAGTCAATTACAATTACTTTTCCCACTGCAACAGTGGTGCATTTATCTTTTAATTTGCTTTCAAAGGATATAATTTAATCAATATTCTCAAAAATGACTTTCATCCATCAGCATGTGAAATATTGGGTCATGCATTTGTTATAGATTTGAGTTGTACCTTTGAATTGCCATTTAAATTGCAACTCAGCATGTTCCATCCTATTTTTAACTAGCATTTAAAGAAGTGGTTTATATTATCAAACAATTATGAGCTACTCCACTTCGGGGGCTCTGGCATCTTCGCTTTGTGTGACATAGGCTGCTCTTTCTCAGGCTGTTCTCCCACTGGAAACACAGGTTGCTCCCCTCCTGACATTGTAGATTACTTCCCCATGGGCAGCACAAGCTATACTGTCTCTACAAAATAGGCTGCAGTCCTCAGGTGGCACAGGCTGCTCTTTTTTGGCGAACACAGGCTACTAACTTTTGAGGAAAGGGGGGTGAATTCCCCTTGAGCATCATGGATTGCATTTTCTAAGCCAGCTTTAACTGTCTTGAAGAACGGTTTGGTTTCCTCACCAGTGGCACTGACACTACCTTCTCAAGCTTCTTTGTGGGAGGCATTGGCTTCTCTACTTCTCAGACATCCCTGGCAGCATTCTGTTGGGATGTATGGACTCCTTCTTTGCAGAAATCACAGGCAGCTCACGCCTGGGAACTCTAGTGAACCCCTATTGGGCAGGAGGGGCTGCTAGCTATCTGGAAGCACAGACCTCACCCTCTCAAGTATCTCCCTCTCAGGTGGCATAGGCTGCTTGCTTCCAAGTGACACTGGATTATTGTACCCGCAACTGTGCTGGTGTGCTGGTTGAGTGGAATACAGACTGTAGGTCTCCTTACTATATGCTTTCCAGTTGTAGGCTTTCTAGCCACAGGTTCTTCAGATGTACGATCACTGGTATTATCCAGAAATCTCACTGCTGTGCACTTCTTCTCCTGGAGATTTTTCTACTGGAAGCTTATCCTATTTGTTCCCAGATCTGTTGGTGCAAACGAGGAGAGAAAGCTTCCTGGCCAAAGGAGAGACCCAAATTAAAGCTCTTCTACTCAATGAGAGTAGCTCCATGCATATACTCTCTCCCTTTGGTCACTGCAAAGTTATTTAATATTTTGACATTGAGAACAAATCTGTAGAGCCTTTCTCTACTATTCATAACAGAGGTTCTTTCAGGTCCAGTTAACTGATTATAAAATATTTTCTAATTCTCCAAATACAGTAAATTAGTCTCTCTTTTCTCTGCAAATATAAAGCGGCCACACATCTAACTTCTCATGACGTCTGGCCCAGATGTGCTGGATTGAGGTGATATCAATGGATAAACCCTCTTTAAACATGGGTACCGATGCCTGCCATACTCTCTTAACACATACCAATGCAAAATATGACCATCATATCTGTGTTTTGTTTCAGTATTGAGGTGCTTGACAAAGCTGTTATGTTCTCTGTGTGCAAGTTAAATAACTTTATTGAACAACTCAATGAGCACTAATCCTTATTTTCTAATCAATTTTTTTTAACTCTCTTACTTATTTCATTTTAATTTTATAACCACAGATTACATTTATGTTAATAACAAAAGAGGACATACGTTGTGATCTTTTTTCCCCACAGAAATAAATCACAATTTTCACCTGATGTTGGTCCAGGTTGTATTTCAATTCCAATCTTTCTCTTCAGTTTTGGGATGTCTTATGCTGATTTTATGGTTTAACTTAGATAATTGACACTGAACTATAGTTTCAGCAGATGTCTCGTACCAAAATTACTCGGAATTGCAAGAATGTGATCCACTGACAAATAATCTGGAAGATTATCGTATAAAAATATGCAGATATTAATGGAAATCTGTAATTCATTTGACAGTTTCTACTAAATATTACAGCCTTAAAAACTTTCTTTTCCAGAGAATTCATCAGTTGTTTAGAAATTTGAACTATTCAACAAACCAGCCACTTTAACAAATACTTTATATTATATATGTTTCATTGATTGTTTCCAGGTTGAGAACTTGGCAATTATTTGTGCATTTTGTAAGTTGAAAATAATTATTTAGGTACATGCAGCGAAACGAAATAAAAACATACCAATCTCCCTAGCATTATATCGTAAACCTTTAAAAAGAGTAATGGAATTGCTGCTCAAATAAAGCCCTGAACGTCAACGTGGCATATTTACTGTGGAAGAATGATAAATTGCACAAGTCAAATCATGCAAGGAGGGTCTCAGGTCTAGCAGGGTCATGTGAGATGGAATGTGTAAATTGGGAATGTTTAAATTAGACTGCTGTGAATGTGAAAGTAGAGCAGCACCCAGGACAATAATTAAGCAGTTGAGTGGAGGGAAAGCTCTCAGAGAGACAGTCTGATTTGGCTGCAGGGATCGAAGTGAAATTGTTCCTTTAGGGTAATTTATGCAGGTTGGGCCTGTACTACAAGTCCTATTTTTCAAACTCAAGGCACAACAGGACTGTTGAATGACAAGGAAAAAAAACTGGAAGAGTAAAACATGAAACCTAATTGTTCAGAATCTGATCCTGATGCTGGTTTTCTGATGGTAAGAAAAGGTAACATACCCCTTCCCAAAGCATACAAGGGGTTTTATTTATTTCTATTTTACTAGATAAAGTGTTTAAACAGTTGATTTGACAGGTTTTCTGCTAAAGTCCCCTCAGCTCTAGAGATACAGGTTGCGAAATGAAAACAAAAGAGAAAGCAAATGCCATTGTATTATGACTATTTGTTAAATCTGATGAAAACAAATTATACTGCAGGAAAACAAGATGAAAGGTGTTGCATCCACATTAATACATGAGCTTTATCCTGGGATTGACACTGATATACTTAATATAATAGGCTCCAGTTAGTTGTTTAATGATTACAATTGAATGATTATTTAATAGCTTTTTAATTGATCTGAGGAAGTAAACAGACAATTGTGTAAATCAATCTTGTTTTATGTTTTTATTCAGTTTAATCAATTCTGTAGAGTGTTCCAGATCTCAGCAATGCAAGTATATCGCATAATGACACAATCTGTATTTATTGCTAAGGAATACAAAAATATAGATCTTTTAAATAACCTAAGGTTCAATACCAGATAAAACTCAATGGACTGTAGTTTATGGATGAAAAATGACCAGAAATACATTTTATAAGTCATATCTTAATTAAAAGTTGTCTAAATTCTTTGGTATCTGTATTTGGCTTGCAATGACTACATGTATAAAATCCACAAATGCACCTATACAGGAACTACAAAAATATATTACTTTAAATAATTATACTGATTAGGAATATTATCTTGTTTTAGCTTATTGCAAAATGATTTTATTGTAGGCACCCAGTACTCCTAATATATAAGGGGTAAAACATTCATTTCCAAGTCGCGAATACAGCACCACCATATACTCATCAATTTTTTCAACAAATCATTAATTTTATTCCTTTTCAACAAAACCTTGAAATTAGCATTGATTTAGCTCTTATATTGATTTCAGACTAAGACTATTAGACTATGTCTAATGTTTCATGACTCCTTCAATGCATATTTGTTCAAAGTTCAGAGCAACAATGTAAGAGATGATTAATTACACAGCTTAATGAATCTATGTAACCTACAGTACTGTCATCTTATCTACTTTAGACAACTTTCAATGACCCATCATTGGGTGAATGGAAATGCATTTTCTACAGACATTTCATCAGTCTATAGAAAAGATATTCTCAGCACATGTGGGTAGATAAGATAACATGAGGTCTTTACAGTACAGAACATACAGTACAGCACATTTGTACTAAGACTTGCGTCTTGTACCTGTTGCTTCTGAAGTGCAATGACTTATCTTATTTTGTAACCTGTAATATGTCAAATCTACATCTATGGTATCACATCTAATTTTCTCGTGCTTGTAATAAAAAAGTGAGACCTAGTGCCACTAATTAATTAGAAATGATATGCATGGTATAATGTAACTTGGGTGTCACTGGTGGGAAGATATAATAATGATAGTGTGTTTCAGCTCTTAAAGATTGTAAGATGGATAGAAAACATACATGTGAAATATGGTATTCCCAAATATGGTTGCTGTGGGTGAGCTGTGTTATTTTTAACAATTCCAGAAATAGTTATTTGTTCAATTGAATTTCTTTGAATATGTACTTTATAGTAAATATACTTACTGCAGATGTGTTTTTTTTGTTCTGAAATTCAGCCAAGAAATATACAATAAAGACGATTCTGACCATGTAACAGTGTATAATGTATTTTGTTCTCTAGTACTTTACTGTGATAATTGTTCATCGCAACATCTCCAAATGTAAACTGCCAGATATCTAAATGAGAGATAACTGTGTTTACAAAATTACTATTATAGTTTTTGAAGACATTTTGAGGAAATAAGAAAGCATAGGTCAGGGGCGGAATATCTGACAATTTCGAAGAGTTTAAGGGGCTTTGAAAAAACTGTCACACAATTTTATATGGGGCATATTTGTTTGATACTGGTAAATATGCCTCACAGCATTCCGTGACTCTGAAAACACATTCATTCAAAAAAAACAAACTAAACAAAAATATAAAATAAACAAGTTAAAGAGTGAGACACAAGGGACATGGTAGATTCAGTAAAATATACTCTTTAAAAGTCCCCCAGACCATTACATAACATTTATAAAATAATCCTTCATGACCAAAGATAAGCCTGTCATTAGAATATTTTCTAAAGGAAGCTGATTTAACATCAAATGCTTTAATTAAACAAGTACTACTGTCACTTTTTCCCTGTTGAAATTGCTTTTATTAGTATACAGAGAAAATGGAAAGTGTGGGCATACATCTGCAAATTAAGGTTTCATTACCATGACATCTTTTTTTTTAGGTACAAAGAGTTTTAGACAAGTAATATACATACAGTATGAACACTTTTGTTTATATTGGGAAAAGTCAAAGCAGAGAACAATGAATTATGTAGGATATTTTTGTTTTAGATTGGGATATTGGGATTTGAGACCGACATTGAATTGAGACATCATTCAAAGTTTTTTTTTTTGTATATGACTTTTAAAAATATTTATCTCCTAGGACAACAGATCAAAATGATTCTATGGGTTTGTGTCTCCTTAGGGCAGACTTGTGGGTTTACATGTAGAGAAAAACTTCATGGTACAGTAAAAGCCACTAGAAGTCTATTTTCTACTTGGGTGAAAATGAGTTTGTCAGATAGCAATTGTGGTTGTTACTAATTTACTTTGGCTTCCCATTAAATAAATTATCTTTTGTTTGACTGATTGGCAACCATTTGCATTTGCAGGAGAAACAGAAATTGTGTAACTGTAGGCAGGAAAGATAAAGAAAGTATAAAAGCTACTATAGAGAAATAACACAACTACTTTTCATTTCCAAAATACAAATCTCAGTCTGCAACAAGTAAACTACACATTTAGATCTTTAAAAATTAGATGAAACCACGAATCTACAGCTTATGTGACATTTGAAACATCCTGGAGGAAGTCCAATAACTATACTATATCTGTGACAACTGCCACAACATTCAGATCCCAGTCCTTGATGGTTAAAGGAAATAGATTTCACCAGCTCATCCAAACATTTCTATCCATTATCAAGTTGTCAAAAATATGTACCCCACTCCAGGACCTGAAATCAGACATGAGAGCTCATGACCAGGACACATGTATAAATCTGAATCCCCAAAGAGAAGTGGTAGTTGTCTGGAACATTACAACTGAAATTTGCCCCAAAGACCATGAGATGACAACAGTTTTCTGTGTCTCTGGAGGTAAGTGAGAATGATATCATCCAGAGAGTTGAAAGACCCCATGTGGGTACAAATGCCATTGGATTGGGAAGCTTCTTCCCAATCAGAACAAATTTAATAAACCTGGCAAAAAACTGAAGAACAAAAACTTAAATTTAAAAGAGTATGGAGCAATCTTCCCAGACATGTTGTTGGAGTTGCCCTGGCCTTTTAAGAAACATCTGAAGAAACTCCTCTGATCAATTAACTACTAAACACCAAACAATGGGTCAAATGGATTCCACTCATTTGTAAACTTTCTTACAGTTTGTTCTTATGATGTAGCATCTTGGAGATGTATGGAAGGTTGATATTATGTTATGTTTGCGAAAACATTGAATCTAAATGTAAAATAGAGACAAATCCAAGACTGCTTTAACTTCATCCTTGTTCCACCTACTACAATTAAAATACAGAAATGAACTTTTGCAACCGATTTAGATATAAATGATATGAAATGCCCTAGAAACATAATTTCAACGTGTAGTACTATCGTGAATGTAGGGGGAGTATTCAGCCACCCCATAGCCTCACATAAAGCCCCATAGCCTGCAATTTCCCTCGTGGGATCAATAAAGTATCTATCTATCTATAAACAAAAAATACTGTACTGTGAGGACTGAATTTTCATGACCAAGCACAGGAAAGAGCAAATTGCACTAGGGTAGGGAATCAGCAAAATTTATCATATCTATGTTGATAACCATGATTGTCAGTACCACTGTTTTATAGCAGTCAGTTCAAAGTATTATTATACTACCAAATTTAATAAACGTGGCAAAAAATGATATTTTTCCCAGGCCCTCTGGAAATTGCAAAGAGCAATTATTTTAGATTTTTTTTCATATGTTGTCAGCGGAGGTTTGGTTTCACATTTTAATTTTAAATGACGTTGTTGTTAACCATTCAGCATTAGAGCAATAGGTGTCAAGAGCTGAGAAAAAAAACTTGACAAATCAGTAATAAACAAATTAATAGCAATGACATACAAATGCAATTTGACATTAGCCAAAGGACATATTAAGAAATAGGTGTTACAGCAAGATCTTCAGTAGGTTACACAAACAGTCCAAATTTTATGAGCACCAAAAAGCCTCAACAAATATGTAGCTGATACATTGGAGTTATTTTCTGATAAAATAGAGATAATTTTTCAAAACCTATCTATGTCCTGGGTTACATTCTTGGTTGTGGCGGTCTGAGGTTTTTCGATGTTTTCCCTGTGTTCATGAAACAAAAATATAAACATAAACATATAAATATAAACAAGAGAAACAAGAAAACTGTTCCATGTCTCCTGAATAAAAGGACACATATGAGACTGTACCCATTTTTTAAAATGCAAAGCACTTTTGAGAAGACATTTTTAAATGTGTCATATAAAATAAAGTTTATTATTATTATGATAATAATTATTATTATTTCTATAAAATACATATTAAAAGCTTGGAACAATGGCACAGGAGTTAACATTGCTGCAACACATCTCTTGGGTCTTGAACAAGATTCCAGCCTTGCATTTACAGTATATTGAAATAATTAATATTTACAGTTTAGTATGTATTTACTACATTTATAAATAGTATATACAGCAGCAAACATATGTAAGTACATTAGAGCTAAAATGTGGTGTATGGAGACACAATAAAAAAAAATGTTCACAACAATTAAAGTTTCAATACTTTCTGCAGAGAGACAAGTGTTTGCTGCACGATTATTTTTAGCATGACATAAACAAGAAATGTGACTTTGTTATTTTGTTGTTCAGAGTATCACGTGTTGCTACTCCAGCTGTCAGACAAAGTGCTTTTTAAAACATTCATAGAATTACTCATTTGCACTCCAAAGAGCTCTTCCATTTTAAAAGCTTCACTTAAGATTGTAGTTATCTCTCTTTGCAACTGAGCAACGAGCAATATTGACCATGAAAAAAATAAATCATCATGGTCAGCAGCATCTGTACCACCTAATCGATCAAACAAAACTCTTTCTTCCATGAAAGTGCAATCCAATACCATGTCACCCAGAAATATTTTGAAATCATCTTCTGAAATCATTTTGATTACTATAGCCATATTGGGAAACAAATCTGTGCCAGAAATAGCCCACTCTAAGCAACAATGTTGATATCACTAGAACTGCAGTCTGTATGACTGAAAAGGCAAAAATATAAAATAAACGATCTTTGAGTGTAAACAGATGTTCCTACTGTATAGCCAGATTAAAGTCTACCTAAGGACTCGTATTGTAGCAATGCAAAATAACAAACAGAACTACATATCTCTTCTCTAATTTACCATACATATAATGTTTTGCGGAACATAACAATTTAGTCAAGTTAATAATTATTGCTGATCAAATAATTAACATTTAACAAGTAAATGATCTCATTTATTATGTCAAGTGTCAAAAGGGGACAACACCAATCTCAAGGATTTATGAAGTTTTAATACTTTCTCTGTCACCAGAGATTGGCTAACATCCCCTATGCACGTGAATGTGAAACTGGAAAGTGGCAAAAGTAACACAAACAGTTTTGTCATCTACAGCATAGGTAGCCTGGTCAGGACAGAGACTTGGAGCAATTTCTTTCCACTAGTACTGGATTTGTGAAACTGTGTACTGTACAAATATTTTTTATATGCACCCCTATGTGTATGAATGTCTGTGAAATACACCAACAATAACAGTTTATTAGCTCAGATAGTGAAGTGACCAAAAAGAACACAAGAACCTAATGTTACAAATGAGAAGAGACCATTTGGATCAAGGGCCAGACAGTGCATGGTGATGCACTCTGGGTGTGTAAGGAGCAATGAGGAGCAAGTGGAGGCTTGATGTGCTGGTGAGGGGAGAGTCAGAAACAGAAACGTAAACAAAGAGAAGCAAAAAAACAGTTCTGTGTCTCCTGATTAAAAGGCAATGGGGTTATCCCTTTATCTCCATGGCTGGCCCTCCATGAAGGCTGAGATATGACATCACTCTCTTTAATTGACTATTGGTGGCATTGGGAGAAGGGCCACAGTGATGCAGTGGGTAGTGTTGCTGCTTCACAGAAACTGGGGCCCTGGTTCAATTCCTGAGGTACTATCTTCATGGAGTTGTATGTTTTCCCTGAGTTTGCGTGGGTACTCTGCTTTCCTCTCACTTTTTACTATTAGAAGCATTGTTTTTCTGTGGCTGCCACACTGTCAGCATGTCTGAAGATGCCAGTGTCTTTATTATTTCTTTTCTTTGTATATTTTATATGGTATATACAGGTAACAGAATTTCGATTTAATACAACATGAAAATAACTGTACAAAAAGATGCCTGAATAAACAACAGTCTATGTCTGTGTTATATCATTTATACAATTCGCAAGATTAGTTTTAAAACCATTGCAAAATATGAAGCCTGTGTGGCTGAAAATACTTTTTTACAGAAAATAATGCAGAATATTTTTCCATAAAATAAAGATGAATGAAGGTCTAAACATTCAATCACAGCTATCTGATTGGTTGTTAGGCACATTAGCATCATTAACACTGTTGGCAAGATGCTTACTGGCCTGAAAATAAAGATTCCTGTTGTCATTTATTTTGCATATTAATTATTGCTAGGTTTCATGTTTTAATGAAGTAGCCTGTGGTTTTATGACAAGTAATATACAAGCAATCACATGTTTATAAATATCCATATTTTATGTCTGTTCTGCTTACTGCATTAAATTTCCAAACATTTTGTTGGTACAGAATTAACAAGGTTCTTTAACATTAATTTAACAAACTTTATTTCAAGAATATGATCCAGTATAAAGAAAAGAGACACAACATTTCAGATGTGAAGGCTTCTTCAGGTGTTTATTTTTTAGAGGTTTTGTAGCTCTCAAGAACTACAATTCACTGTTTTTAATACTCTTTCAGATATGGCTGGATAAATGTTACTTTTTCAGTAAAGAAAAGAATAATGTTTTTTTGTGTTTACTTCTCGGTGCATTGTATAATGGAGTTCTATTCTTTTTCTTATTTTGCTCTGTCTCAATATACTGTAGCTGAGCTTCAAAAGAAACTATTATTCACTAATCACTATTTATGCACACTGTATATATTTCCAGAAATAGTAATAGAGAATAACGTGTATGGATTGTGAATATTGACTAGATGTTTTGGTGTCATTTAGATAATTGATCATTCATGCATGACCATGATATACTTGAGTGACTTTAACTGTTGTGTAAGCAGTAAATGGCCTCATTAATAAGATAGTTGATTGGGTATAAGTGATGAAACGATTTAGGTGGAATGTCAAGCTAAATGCAAAATTATGAGAGAAACACACAAAAAGGAAGTAATATGCCTTATGAAAAGAACAATGCCTTTTTTGCCATTAGAATATTGGAGCAACAGCTCAGATGGAGCTATGTTCTCTTTAGTGATGAATCAAGGATCTGTGTAGACCACTCTAATGGATGTCAGAAAGAGTGGCATGGTTCTGCAGAATGAAAAAGTCTAATCAGGCTCAGAGACCAATGAAACGCTTGGGTCTGTGAGAAGAATGAGATAGCATGTATCATCAATGCAAAACTTGTATTGCTTCAGTGGTCACACTCACTCTTATTTGTGTTTTCACAGTAAACTCCACCTTGGTCGATCCTGTTTATGACGAATGTTAATCAGCATAAATATTTTACCTATTCAATATTTGTCCAAGAAAATATTAGTACTCCTGCAAAAAATATTCAAGAAGTTTTAAAGTTTTAACAAAAATATCAGAAATAATAAAGTTTTATGTATTGTTTGTATGCAGCATATATGCAAACCATAACATTAAGACAAATGATTAATTTTACTTTGAAATCACTTAATTCTTTGAAAATTTAGTCTAAATGGTTGTGCATTTTGTAAAATATGTCCTCCTGGTTTTGTCTGATATGACAGTGGACTAAACTGTAATTGGTGCACATTTATCTTGTCTTGTTTTGTGAGGAATATTCCACAAGCAGTCTCTGTCACTGAGCCTTATTCTTGTATGTCTAAAAATATGTTAATTTAAATTCTATATTTAGGGCACCTCAGTTCTCTGCAAGAAAGAATGAGGCCAAAATTAAACCAGACTTTTTCAGTCTTCTTTATTATTAACATCTGCTTCCAAACACTGAATGTATATTAGCAGTCTGTCTAAATCTTAAATAGAAGCACATAAAATCTGTTTTTACTCAGTATTTTGCTGTCTTTTTTTGTTTTATTCATTTATGCACTTTTGTAACCTGTATTTTATATCAAGATTGCAATGGCATTATCAGTTTTCCTTCTGACAATTTCTGTGTTTTTCATTGATTAAATCTTCCTTATGTACTGTATAGCCGCATGGTTTAATTGAATTTTTGGTTGTCCCCAGCAGAAACACAGGTACTTAAAATATCAGCAGTGTAGGAGATTGGGAGTTTAAGTTTACTGTAACAATCAGAAATTTTAGGAGTAAATTGCGAGGGCACTTGACGGCTTTTAGTCTCACACACAAATTCTAAATATACAATATACAATTATTGATATAACCAAAGCATGAATAACAAGCAACAATGTGATAGAATATGTACAGTATCTGTGAAACAATCTGCTGTAAACATGGAATTACAAAGATCAGGGAAAACAAAGATCAGAGTTAACAACTTGAGTGTTAAAATAAGCATTAACTATAAAGTATTACAGTATAGCTCTTAGGTTCTATCAGTCTCATATAACTAAATCACATTAACATTCTTAGACACAAGTAAATATAGATTTATTATCATGAGCTAAACATGAAATATGCATCTGGAATAATAATTCAGCTCTCGAGAATTATAATGTGAATAATTAAATTATGATTTTTATACTCAAAGATCAGTCGTTCAAAATTCTTAATGAGTTAAAATTTTGTGCTGATTAAAATCTGGCTGCATTGTCTCAGTGCTGGTGGGATCCCAATGTAGGAGAGAGTAGGAAAAACCTTTTGCCTTGCATTGCTTCAAGTATGGAGCTTTGTCTGTATCTGAGTTGCAAAGAACCAAGTAAAATAGACCTAGCAGTATTTAGAAATAACAACAATAAAATTTTTACCACAGATGAAACATTGTTTTTCATCTTTCTATTTTTTCACTAGAAACTTTTAATATTTCATAATATTATATTTGTTCTGTTAAATAAACAAAAACAGTTTCAAATCTGAATTTACAGGTTTATGTTTATATTAATAAATACTTTATAATTGCCCTCTAGAATGCACACTGCTTCTAGTTGACCTAATGACTGATGTTCATCAGGCTTTGAATGCCAGGTTTTTCAAAGTTAATTCTAAAATTGAAAGATTTAAGAATCCATCTGTGGGAAAAAAAGACCTGCATAATATTAAGATATACAGGGAATTATATAGATTTTAATTCAAGGAGAATTGTATCAAAATCATACAATTTAAGACCTACTTTATAATGCTGTGTACTGTTTTGGTCAAAGATACTTCTGCTGTGATCTATTTAGATTTTTAGACACCAAGCAACAAGATTACCGATTAATTTAATTGATATTATTTAAACAATTAATTATATATAATATAATATAATCCTGTAATAGCAAACACATATTCAAGATGGATGAAGAAAGCTCCTCTCATTTATAAACAAACTTCCATGTCTTATTTACTTGGATGTAGAATACTGCTGCACAAAATGCTCATTCCAAAAGCCCTTCCAATGTCTTGATTTATGAAAAAAATGTTTACTGTAAAAGTACAGGAAACAAAGTTCATCATAAAATAAAGCAATGTAGTATGCTTTGTGAAAATATATGTGTATATGAACTTCATAGTTATACCTAAAATTTCAGTACGCCAGTCTTGAAGTTAAGACCTTACCTAAGACCAAAAATATAACCTAGTCATATACAGTACACATCCAGATAAAAATGCTGAAAATACCTGCAGCAGTCAGCCAGCTGAGGTGATGGCAGGTCATTATTTTCTAATGCGTGAATCTTTTTGCTGTCATGTTACTCCATTGTAAATTCCTCCATTTTGACATTTTGATTGCTTATCATCACAGACTTTATTTAGGTTAGTATTAAAATATTAAATTGATTAAAATGTTATTATGTGAAAGGCTTTTATCTGATCAAATGGAATTGGTATATAATGAATTATTAAGTTAGCTTTTAAATCTTTCAATGTGTACTTACTGCAAGTTCAGAGTGGGGGGTGGGGGCATTGGGTGTTGTTAGATAGCAGAGGTTGCAAAATGATGTGAAAGTGGCTGCTTATTATAAAGAAATCTTGAACCCCAATTTCAATTACAATCATAGATCATTTCCTGAGTACTGTGCTTATTTTGAATTTCTCTGTGATCCCTAAAAGCCAATAAAATTGCAAATATTTTTTTTACATTCACTTAGCAATTTTTAACTAAAGTATAGTGGAAAAAACAATTCTGAATGTAATCCAATCTCATCTTAAAAACATAAATCACCATAGCTGCATTATTTAGGCTACAAAAATCATTCCAGTTTATTTTCTATGAAATCTCAAGTGTAATCTCACAACACTTAACAGAATATTATTTAACAGAGATTATCTCAGTTAAAAAAATGAATACTGCCTTTTTAAAGCTCTTTCAAAAAGAGAAGCATATAAAAACCAGTATCTGGCAATGTGTGTTAATGAGTGCAGAGTACAAAGCACACAGGATACAAAAAGAATACTGTGATAATAATTAATTAAAGCCACTGGATAGCTGTTGTTTCATGTATCTATTGCTCCATGTGGAGTGGCTTTCATAATTTCTCTAAATGACATGTCTTAACTGCTGGTATCATACTGTAAGTATTTACTCTGTTTTTGCAGTAAGTATATAAACATCCCTATCCTGACCATAACAACAAATTTATAACTGAACACACACCACATTGGTCACCTATTAGCAGACTAATACTCTGGACATAAGCCATTCTAATGGTAATCTCGATTTTTTCTCTATTAAGTGAAATTGGAAACCGATCACTGAGGTTATGTGATGAAACCTATCAATTGACGAAGTAAAAGTGATATATACTGTACAAACTTGCTTTAAATTGAAAGAGAGTGTAATGTGTAAGCATAAAACGTGGTCACTTTTAAAACTTGCACATTCAATTTGTGAATTATTAAAGTGATAAAAAAACCTTTTGTAATCAAAGGGGAAGGAGGTCTATTGGCAGTGCTTTTGTTTCTCTGTGATAATTTACCAAGACATTTTGAGTGGTAGCAATTTATTTTCTCAGTGAGTATGTTATCATACACATTATTAGAACATTGGCTCTCACAGGAACATTATATCAGTATTATTCTCATTCTCTCCAGATTATTATCAGTCTGAAATGTAGTATTAAATTTATGCCAGCAGCCATATCACCCTGCAACTCACAACTGGCAACCCACTGAAGCTCAGCAGGTGTGAGCCTGGTCAGTAGCTAGATGGGAGACCTCCTGGGAAAAACTAAGGTTGCTGCTGGAAGAGGTGTTAGTGGGGCCAGCAGGGGGCGCTCACCCTGCTGCTCATGTGGGTCCTAATGCCCCAGTATAGTGACGGGGACACTATACTGTAAACTGGCGCCGTCCTTCGGATGAGACGTAAAACCAAGGTCCTGACTCTCTGTGGTCATTTTGGCGTTTCTCAAAAAGAGTAGGGGTGTAACCCTGGCATCCTGGCCAAATTTCCCCATCGGCCTTTATCAATCATGGCCTCCTAACAATCCCCCTCTGTGAATTGGCTTCATTACTCTGCTCTCCTCCCCGCTGATAGCTGATGTGTGGTGAGCGTTCTGGCGCACTATGGCTGCCGTCGCATCATCCAGGTGGATGCTGCACATTGGTGGTGGTGTAAAGCGTTACCTGTAAAGCGCTTTGAGTGGAGTGTCCAGAAAAGCACTATATAAGTGTAAGCAATTATGAATTATTATTATTATTAGCTTTTGTTGTTTGTATATTAGGGGATTCCAAATCACTTCAATGTTGATATTTCATTATTTGTAAACTGCAGTGTAACAATCTGTGAACAAGAAAACAAAAGTAAATTGAGATTTTTTTTTGTTCTCAACAAGGAATACCTACCAGCTGGTATTAGGAAATAATGAAGCTTTCTGTTTATATTGCAGAAATATGAAATGTAATGGGGAAAACATTTATTTCAATGATTTATTATTGTATTATTGCATTAACACATACAGCATATCTGAAATGCCACAGATTTTATATTTAAAGAAACATCACTATAAAAGCATTATATGAATCAGGATATGAATCAAAAAGGGTGTGTCAGATCTTGTAACAATTAAGATTTTGTCTGTTGTAGAACAAAATCATTGTTTCACCTTATTTTATTTTATTTAGACCTAAGTATCTTTAAATAAAGAAAATAACTCTAATTTTTTACCTGGTTTACAATGGGGCAGGATGAAATCCTAATTCTTGAAACTGCACTGCCAGATAACACTATGGCATGACATAGCATGGCAGGGGTGTGGTGTGGTGTACACATGAACATCATCTCTGCCTTCCTCTCTGCTAGTCTTTTCCAAAGAAGACCCCTCTGCTCTGTTTTACAAGCTTTATATTCAAGTTCTGTATTCAAGAACATTTCCATGGAAAATGAAAGCATAGAAAGGCATGAATAAATGTTTTTGATATTAGAAATACTCAAGATGAATAAATAGGCAATTGCCTAGCCTACCCCATTGGTAAGACCATCCTTGTCAGTGCTTACAGTTACTATTGTATTTGCTCCAGCATTTCAGGTTTTACATAACAATATTTAACTTGAATTTAAGCCCTAAACTGCAGTAGACCTCTGTTGTCTATACACCCAGAGACAATGAGAGTGAATATGCTTCTATTCTTGTTCTTGTGCAAAGGTGAACTACAGATTTGATTCAGAGCTTTTGATTCTGGTCATTTACTGTTCTAATATTTCTTCAAGAACTTCAGCGTTCCAAAGGAATCATACAGTACCTTGCCACACATGATGTATAATAAATAAGTCCAGGAAAGTAGGTGGATTTTAAAAGTACTACATTTTAAAATGGATGCAGCTTTCAAAAGTAATTTTATAGAACAGAAAGGTATTTAAATGAAACCCCAACTTACAATGCAAACACAACTTGAAAATATCATAAGGAACCCAACTAATTACTTCATGTTATCTTTTAGCAAGCTGAACCTTTTTCTAATTCACAAAGGTGAGGAAAGAAAATAAACATAATGAGTGAAACGACCTGCGAAAAATTACACCTCTTTAAAAGCCTGCAGTTGCCGATGATACCCCCGCTGATTCATAAATCTGACTGGCCTTAGAGGATTAATGTTTTGTGTTAAGTAAGGTTGAAGCTACTCATGTTATCTCACTCCATCAATAGCAAATACATTAACAATGCTTAGTGGCTGCAAGCACACTATTAATTTACCATGTCCTGTCCCAACAGGGGCAGAAGGATTGTTCGATGCAACGAGGTGTATCTGCTTCCATTCCCTGGGACAGAGTGTCGCTGTTAGAGAATCAATGCTAATCGAGTGAAGGAAAGGAAGCAGGCAGACAGCCAGTCAGGAGGATGCCCACTTTTGAGCATTCAGCTCGAGTAACGCTGTCACCCAAGAGGCTCCAGCAGACTCTGTGGAGACAGTATCTGCTGTGCAGTGCAGAAGTGTGTTGACATTAGAGCAGAGCCACCCTGTCACTCCACAAAAGGTTGTAAGGGACATGTTGATCCACGAGACAGGAGAGAGAGAAAAAAAAACCTCTGAATTGTTGAAACAAAAAGCTCTGCTGAGTTGCGCTGTCATTATATCAATTTTGGGAATCACAATTGAAATACAACATTGGGAAAGGAGTTTTCACTTACAGATACATTTATGTCTAAAGGCTTTGCAACATACAGTATAACCTAAAGCTTTTCATAACTTAGGAACCAAAAAGACTAAGTGAAATGCAAATGTCATACTAAACTGCAGTTAAGGAGATACTTTTCAAAATTAGTTAATTCGGTTACATTTGTGTTAAAACTCAACATACTTAAACACAGCACACAAACACACGAGACAAACCCTACATTGCGATGATGAAGGAATCTGCATTCTAGTGGGTGTTTTTACAGGTGGATATTTGTTTAATCAGGACTTCTGGCCTTTATTTGTTGTTTTGTTTACAGGTATGTGTCACATACTGTAGGTCAGAATTTAGATTTTGACAACAGCTGGTGTGCAAACAGCTGGAAGACAAGGAGAACAGAAAATGTGCTGGATTATTTAATTAAAACTACAAGGCGTGTGAGAAGGTTCAAATGTACTGCAAATAGAATATATTTGAATAAATCCTCCTATTTCCAACTGTGTCACTTGTCATACTGACTTATGCTACACTAAACAGTAGACAATACAATATTGAAAATAAATCATGGAAGTACTACCGTAAAGTTCTGTGAGGTTTTCATCCCTACTTGAAAAGAATGAAGGCTAACATACATAACAGCTGTCCAAAAAACATTATGTAAGGTTCTCAAAGTGTTCTGTTACTCATTGTACCTCATAGTCAGTTCTTAAGCCTCTTCATTAAAAAGCATTTAAAGGAGTTAATAATTGCTGTGAAAATATCTCACCTCTTGTGAGGCTCAGCACCATGCTTCATTAGTTTTAACCTTGTACATATTATGAAATTTGTATCTTCCACTTCAAATTCTAGTTGCCTCAGGCAAGCCTCTAAAGGGCAAGGATAACTCAGTAAAAATATAAGTGAAAATAAATTCCCACAAAATAAACTGAATTAGTACCTTGTTTACCAGAAATTTCAATATCAAGTCACCACTTATCAAAGTGATTGTTGATAGTGTTTGCAATGTGAGCTATTTACTTAATTTAATTCACAGACCACATTCATCATACAGTATATACTGTAAGCTTTTTTACAGACACTTGACAGAACTTTTAAGGCTGTATATTTAGTTGTATTTTTATAAAATATACCTTTTAAAAGTACTTTTACTGAAAGAAAATTGGACGAGTGTTAAGTATGAGGCATGTTTGTGAGCTATTTCTTAAATTTTAACTTGTTATATTAAAGTATAATGGATTCTTAAGTTACTGTAGGAATATCAACATTTTATTTTATTTGTATTTGGTTGGATCATACTGAAAGTGGAAAAACTGTTTAATATACAAGCTCCTAAACACAATTAGGACATACATGATTGAAATGAAGCAAGAGATAGTGAAAGGCCTAATATAATGTTATAAATATACATGTTATGAATACATTTTTGTAGACAAGTGGTACACTGAAGAGTGCATACAGTTGAGAAATGACATTGAATCCATGGGTTCCATAGAGTTCAATGTGGTTTACTGGTTACCTGATACTCCTGGAGATAATTCAAGTTAAAAATAAAAATTATTAAGATGCTGCTTTCAATTACAATGTGGGCTCTTTATCTCCCCGGTGGAACTTATTGCAATTTATTGAATGCTGCTGCTTTTTATAAACACAATATCGATGCTTGGTCTAGACTGCTTATTAGAAGATATTTTGTTACGAGCGCTTGGAGATTAAAAGCTTTTCTCGGTCCCAGTGATTTGGTTTTGCTTGAATGTCAATAGGATCCTTTAAGTGTGTTTACGCAAAATGTGGCAAAGCTCCAGGGATGAAGACCTGGAGTTTTCTTGTTGCTCACTACTCAAAGCCATAATTTAACATTTACTGTAATTTACTTATGCTCCTCATCATTGTTATACAAGAACAATTTCCTCACAGCACTGCATAAAGTTCACTTAAGTTTAATTGTGCTAATTTTGTAGTATCTTTTAATGTGACTAATTTTGTGTATACTCAATATATCTAACAATAGTCAACACTGCAGTATGTCTATACAGTATATGGAAAAAAAAAGGTTTCTTTGCAGGTCTGAGATTAAAATACATTTTTGTAACTGGAATTATGTTTTATTGAAAGTGAAATGGATTTTTATAGTCAGGACGATGACAGTAATGTAAGAATTCACAAAAGAGAAAGCCATTCATCATAACTGGCATGTACAAATGTTAGTAGACTATTGTCTTCATCATTCCCGGATTTTACAATGTAACTCAGTAACATAAATTTACAGCAAACCTGTAACAACAATGTTTTCATAAATATACTTGTCAACATTTATTTCATTTAGAAAACCAGTCTCACTGTTTATTATAACTTTTAAATCCTTGTTTTCACCTCTGAGGGAATTGTACTAGGATATTTCAAACTGCTCTTTCAGAATGTCAAGTGTTCCAAAGCTTATTGCAGTTTTGGATACATGTTTAACTTTTATTCCTGAAACAGTCTCTGACAGTGAAAACCACATTACATATACTATATATACTTATATAATGGAAACTTAAAACGTCATCAGCTTTGTCTGTCAGAGTGACTGTGACAGAGTCAAACCTAGGCAGGTGCAGGTGGTGAGGTCCATTTTAGAGTTTAAAATAAGGGTTTATTCAAGGAGAACTTCTTAAAGACAAAACAGAGTTTATCCACCTTTACAGGTTAATTCTGCCATTCTTTCTTTTACTAACACTACTACCCATAGTAAGTGAGCACAGGACTGGATAACTGATTGATTGACTTTGCACTGAGAACACAATAATACATTTGCATTCTTATGTCAATCAGCCTTCCCAGGAGCTCCAGGCCAGGGCACTGAATGTTAGATGATTTTCAAAGAGAAGAAGCACGTTAACCTTAACGGGTATATGAACTTTTACTTATATGACCATGCTATACTTATTTAAGCATGAATAAGTTATATGTTAATTTTCCTTTCCCTGTTTCTTATTCTTTTGTTTTTTTCCATAGTTTGTTTAGAAGCAAAAGTAAAGTTAAAACAGTAAATGCTTTGACCACATTCATAGTGTTATCCCTTTTATTTTATTATTGTTATACTTTGTTATACTTGTTGATAATATATAAGACAAACAGACGAAACTAGGATTTTAAATGAAACACTAGGCAAAATTGTGAACTATAATACCAATAATAAACCAGCCATTTGTGTTTCTATAAAATGGTATTAAGATACTGTTGCCAGAAAAAGAAGTGCAGAAAAAGAAACCATTTAACAAGATCTTGTGTAAATGCTGGAAGGGCAACTGGGACATTTTCAGAGTTATCTGGTCTTCTGATGTTCATATCTCACTTAGTGTAAGTACTGCTGATATCTCCTTTTTGGTTAAGGGTCAGAATACATCTTGTTCAATTTCTGATTAAAACATGTTAAAGCAGCTTGCAGAAATACGTTAATAAAAGAGCAGAAAATAAAGCCTAAAAGAGATTATCTTAAATATGGAGACCACTAATGTATCCTTCGTCGGGTAGCCCACTTGTTACAGTTGACATAATTGTATAAATAGATACAAGGAGGCATCACCTGTCGTTTTGTGCATTAATTCTGGGATAAACTCAAACCCTGAAATGCATTTAGGATTAAGGGGGTCTTAAGCTTAATTAAACAAACTACAGTCTCAATTTCAGTCTCAGACTGGTTATTAAATCTCAGTAACAAAATAAATTAATTAAAAGTATAGAAAAAAATGTTCAGAATTTGTGAATTAAGCAAACATGAACTTTGTGTAAATACTGTATGGTCGCCATTGTTGTTGCAAACCGCTGGTCTCACCAACGAGTGAGAACAAGAGTTCACAAGAATTGTGACACGAAGCGGCCTTTCCTGCTCACTAGTCACTGTAATGACTAATGTAATGCAATGTACAAGCAAATAAGTACAGGTTGTGCAGCAGACATTTCACTACAAAATGTTCCAACATGATCTGTATGCAGAGTTAACAAGTAGTATTTGTTGGTAAAACCATCTAAAAGTCAAGAGCAATATTTTTATTGGATTAAAAGAGATGAATTCATAAGTCTGCTTCTTTACAATGTAATAGGAAAGCTTAATGTCCCTGGATGTTTTGTTCTCTTGTTCTGAATCTCATACAATGACAGCAATATGGTGCTGTGCATTTTGTCATGTAAATTAGAGGTTTTACACATTACTGTGTGCATTTTACTTTCATTGTAGTTTGAATTGCTCTTTGATGCTAATTCTTCCCTGAACGTAAAAAATAGCCTTGCTGTTCCCCTTTAAGAACACTTACTGTCTCTTTGCACATAAGTGAACTGAGTAAATGCAGGATATAAAAATATAGAGAAGTACCTACAGTATATAAATATCAAAGATAGAAATTGAAATTCAGAACTTTGAAGAATCAACAAATATATTATTAGTGCTGTATTTGATTAATGCTAAGTGTGTTCAATGTAATGCAACTGAAAATGATCTGAAGTGTCAATTGTGATATTCAAAGAAAATTTGATAAAAGAAAAACTTTTATTAAATTTACCAACAGTATGGGAAATCAACTTGCTCATATATTTTTATTCTTGTTTTAGATCTTGAAACTTATATGAAACAATTTAAATATAAATGTGTAATTTAGAAAACATTGTGCAGCTGGAGATTCTGCTTCTGTGTCTAAGTGGCATTTTAATTAAAAATCCATAGTCTTCAAGTTGCCTTGAGCACAAACTTGAAAACCCCGAATACCCTAAAATATTCATGACATGCCTGTACAGTACACGACAGAATCCTATTCTTCAATAAATATTCTAATTACCAACAGGAAACCTTTAATATGCAAAGTTATTACAATAGCTCAGAGCTTAAACATAAAATTCGAAAGAACTAACATGGCAATTTTATATTGTAATTTAAGACAACTTTACATATGACAATAATCTTATTATTATATTTAATCCCAAGAGTAAGAAAACAGGGTGAAGCTTGTGGACAAATCTAAAATATAAAATACTGCATACAGGTATGTATATATTTTTCCTTGTCTTACTACTTCATACCCCCAATGAAATAATAATTAAAAAATCATATAACAGAAAAACGATAGATTTGTATTAGTCTTGCTTACACTTTACACTGTAATCTTAACATTTCACAGAACAAAATACTATTTGTCATTATTAATTTAAGTTCAGATAAGGATTGAGGGTCACATTTATTTGCACGACTGTAGTTGGTATTCAGTAAATACTTCTCTAGCATTATTTATACTAACACAATGCCTCCTGTAATGTACAACACAATTTTGGCAATTATGAGGGTGCTTTTGACCGTTACTTCAGGTAGAATTGCTCTAAAACATTCACACTGATGGATTATGTTTGTGAACTTAAGTTCGAATCATAACTCTTTGACTCGTTTGCATTCTAGAGACTGAAGTCAAGAACATTTTTTTTGTGGTTAACCATTATTTGTGTATTTGGATGTATGCTTTGGATCACTATCATGCAGTAATGTCCATTTTTGACCAAGCGAGAGCAGAAGGAATCAGGTGTTCATCCAAAATGTTCTAGTACTGTATGTGTTTGTTTATCATACTGCCTACCTTAGCAAAAGCAATCCCAAATACAATGTAGTGATTTCTGGGCCAGGATGACAGCCTTCTTGTTCTTCCAAATAGAAGTTTCAGTTTTGATAATATGTGCTGAATTCTGATACTTAAAGATCAACAAAAAAGATAGAGTTTCAGAGAGAAGAGGTATAGTATATAAGTGAGGTATAGTATCTTGAATTGTCTCTTTTTTGATGGAGATTGTTTTCCAGCCATTACACTCCTTAATGGCTCCCCGCTGTTACTGTGATTTCACTTAAATAGCTGACTAGGCAACAGAATGACAACCTAGAAGTACTCAATGTTTCAGCGCCATAAACTCATATATCAGGACAGTGATCATTCGATTGAATTAGATATGGGGTGCTAACTACTCAACTAAAAACCTTGGGAGATTATTTGATTCTTTCCTTTACCATATTCTAATATGGGACTCGTCAGAAGGCCAAATTATATTTTTTTAATTAAAATACAAAATGTAATGGGAAATTAGAAATTGCATTTACATTTAAATATTTAAATGGTGTATTCAAGCAAGAGAGATTGACTCAAAAATAGCTAAATTGAAAATGCTTAAAAATGAAGATGATATATATAAAATGTTCTATACCTATTAAAACAATCAGTATCTATTAATACTGTATGTACTTAACATTTCATAAATCAGTTTACATTTTGTAAAATCAGTTTACATTTTGTTCAGGACATTCAGGAATTATTGTTCAGGACAGACTATGATTGAAAAGAAAAACTGGAACTTTCAGAATATGGTTATATCCAGCGGGTGTGTCAGTTGCCATGCATATACTGTATTATTGTAGTTCTCAAGGCCTTATTCAAACAAGGTTTCATTAAGGTGTTTGCCTAGCTGCAGCTGAGCTTCATGACACAGATGTCTAATGTAAATTTTCTGGTTCATGCCAGTGAATGATTTTCTTGATACATCGTTAGAAGATTCAACACAAAAACACAACATAAAATGACGGGGACAGATAAAAAAGGAAATGGAAGAGAGAGGTGGGATAGACACAGAGAAGAAATACCGTCATCTTCTGTTTTCTCTAAGTTTGTGCCATACAAGAGGTCCTTGATCTGAATAGTCTTTTAGAACAGATTCTGGCTAAGAAATCTGAATCTTGTTTAACGGTGTTTGCCGTCCTGTTAATTTTAGAAAATTCTGATTTCTTTTATGGTGGAATCCTCAGACTAAAGACAGTCTAGTTTAGTGATGTAGTTTTAGAAAAGGGAGGTAGAATGGAAAATGTAAATACAAACTAACTCTCTTATCTCCTCTTTCTGCATTATTCTTTGCCTGGTGATTTTTAGTTGTCTTTTGTTGTATTGTTGTGCTGGACCCTGCCATAAAACAAATTTTGCTTAGAGATTAATAAAGCTTGGACTGAACTGAATCCTGTTTGATTTTGGGCATCCATGTTGTTGGAAATTAGATTTAGTCCTGTGTCTTATTATTTTATTTAGGACACATGGCCCTCCTATTGCCCTGTTAAGGTGATACAAGGTTAGCATTCCATGTTTCTGGATCTATCGAAGGCAGGTCTCTACTATGCATAGTCTCCTATGTAGTGTAATGTAATGTTGTATGGCATGTAATGCTTTGTGTTGTTTAGTTGTGTCATTATTTTGTAAATTATTTTTAGCAATGTTATTAATGTTGAAATAACCTGCCGCACTCAGACCTCCGATCAATTGAAAGAATACAATCGATTGAGTGGCAATGTGTGTGCCTTGCAATGGGCTAGCATCCCATCCTGAGTGCGTCTTTCCTTGCACCCTTTATGTGCCAGGTTATGTTCCAGCTCCCCGGCAACCCTGTATTGGTAAGAAAATGCAAGAATGGATCGTTGCTTAGGAAGTAATAACTAGGATTGTTTACTTATTGATTACTCCAAATAAAATACAAGGAATAAAATAGAAGGAATTCAGTTACACTTTAATGACAACATTGCTACCTCAGGAAGAGTTAAGATATTAGAAATAATGCTTCAAAGTCATTACTTTCTGAAAAGTCTATTAGTGGTAAAAAAGGAAAAAGTTTACATATCAAAACAAATAATCTATCCTTTCATTAATTTGGCTTATGTTTACATTTTTATGGCAATACCTGCTTTACATGGTGATTTTTCAGCTGAATAATGTGTGCAAGAGCATTGCATTTCACAGCAGGAGTCATGAAGATCACTACTAAACCTGCCTTCAAAGACCATTAAAATAATAGATATCAGTTGTATTGTTCATTGCTCTACAAAGTACATAGTCTACTGATTTTAATAAACTATAACTGCAGTCCCATCTTTTGGATGAGACATTAAACCGAGGTGCTGACTCTCAGTGGTCATTAAAGATCCCCGGGCATTTCTCTAGTAGGGAGTTATCCCGGTGTCCGGGCCAAATTTCCCCCCTCGGCCTTTGCCGTGGTCTCCAAATTGTCCCCTTGTATGATTGGCTTGCACTTGCCCTGCAATGGACTGGCTCCCAGTCCAGGCTGTACCCTGCCTTGCGCTCGTTGATTGCTGGGTAGGCTCCGGCTTCCCGCGACACCGTATGGTATAAAGCAGTTTGGCAAATGACATGACAAAAACTGTAGTCTTTTTTTCTGTTTCACCAAAGAGCTCTACTGTCCAGAAATAGGTGGGAGATGAAGGATAAAACAAAATATAAAAAGAAAAAGACCTTTTTCAATTTATATTTAAATATAAATCATATATTTATATTATACGTATAATAATAATAATAATAATTGCTTACACTTATATGGCACTTTTCTGGACACTCCACTCAAAGCGCTTTACAGGTAATAGGGACTCCTCTCCACCACCACCAATGTGCAGCATCCACCTGGATGATGCGACGGCAGCCATAGTGCGACAGAACGCTCACCACATATCAGGTATCAGCGGGGAGGAGAGCAGAGTAATGAAACCAATTCATAGGTGGGGATTATTAGGAGGCCATGATTGGTAAGGCCAATGGGAAATTTGGCCAGGATGCCAGGTTAAACCCCTACTCTTTTCAAGAAACGCCCTGGGATTTTTAATGACAGAGTCAGGACCTCGTATTTACGTCTCATCCGAAGGACGGCGCTTGTTTACAGTATAGTGTCCCCATCACTATGCTGGGGCATTAGGACCCACATGGACCACAGGGTAGCGCCCCCTGCTGGCCCCACTAACACCTCTTCCAGCAGCAACCTTAGTTTTTCCCAGGAGGTCTCCGATCCAGGAACTGACCAGGCTCACACCTGCTTAGCTTCAGTGGGCTGCCAGTGGTGATATAGCTGCTGCTTATAATTTATTATATTTGTAGAGCAATTGAATTTGAATACCACAGTGACTAAAACTATGAAAGTATGTATATACAGTATTTGTATATGTATACTTTTATCTTAATAATCTTATATTGTTAATGAAAATGAAAAAAGAACAGCAAGTGAAAAATATATTTCATAATAGTTCTTAATTTTAATTAAAACAGTAATAGGCAAAATTATTAAACTCCTTCCGTTGTTTGAAACAAATCCAGAAGAGAGGTAGCTATTTTGAAATTAATACTAGTTCTTCTCCAGAGCGTAAAAAGTGCTTGCCTTGAAAAGGAGTTCTAAAAAATGATTGATCAATTGTACTGTAGCTGTACTATTTATAAGAAAATTGCTTTTATATAGTATGTTCAAGTATTCCATCACACATTACAAATAGGGTCCTACTTCATTTACCACTGAAGCACAGCAACCCCTCAGGTTATATGCAGCGGCCCCACTAAGAAGCAGATCAGATATGTGAAAAATTGCTTCACATATTGAATTAAGTGGCACATTTAGATCGAACAGATTGTGTGAACCCAGAACTGGTGGAATTTAGCCAGCACACTGTGGTTGACCCAATCACTTATAAACAGCCAGAACAGCTTATCCAAAAAATGGCACTCCATAAAGCACAGTGTTCCCACTCACACCGCAATGCACACTCGGGCATCATTTTTAGATATTCTGATCTGGAGGAAAAAGTGTCGCCGGTTTGTCAACCAATACCTCTAACAGCAGCAACCTGGTTTTCCTCGATTGTCTCCATCAAGAATTCGGCAGCCAGAATCCCGGCCAGGGATCTTTTTATACCTGTCATGGAGTGCTTGCACTGGCTTGCTATCAGGTTTTGAGTTGACTTCAAAATCCTCATGACCACCTACTGTATAAGGCTCTACATGGCCAAGGTCCCACTACTGACCAAGCCCAGCTTTGTGCACCTTTTGAGATCTGAGAAGAGAAGATGATGTGGTTAACAGGTGGTCATGCTGCTGTCTTCTGGTAACATCGCTGTGAGTGTTGACATTTAAACTGAAGATCACAACACTTTGGCTGTGTGACTATTTTTGGTTTAGTGATCAGAAAGTGGTCCAGCATCAAGGGGAACTGCAAAAATTTGTTTTGAGAGCTTGTGGAGCTGTGGAGCTCAGGCTAACTGGGTGATGACATTAAAGATTCCCTCCAAGTTTGAAGTGTGAAAACAGCCTGGAATTAAATTTGCTGTCAAATTATGCTTTTGTTTATTATTTACCTCAGGCCAGCATTAACATGCATGGTTGACATTGGACAAATAATGGATGACAGTATATAAATAGAGGATTGACTGAAAAATAAGTTCCTGCTTGCTAACCTCTAAAATTCTTACTGAGACAATGTTGAAGGAGCAGATCCTTTAAAACAAAAAAATCTTTAAAGTACCAGAGACACTTTACTAAATCTTTTTAGTTGAAAGTGTAAATGCACACACAAGTATGTACAGTATATTTCTATCACTGAAGTATAACTAACATAATATTCCACAATCAGGCTGGCATCATTTAATAACATCCTATTCTGATGTGTCCTAGAGGCTTGGGAAGAAAATGAAAACTTTTTATATTGGATTAGTTCCAACTTACAAGGTTGTGTCTTAACAATTTTCCATCCAATTTTAGAACAAACTTGAACTCTACTTGTGTTCACCACTCTACTACAATATTGTATATATTCAAATACCTTTTATACATAAAAAAAGTTTCTACTGGTGGTCACTTATTAAACAGCATAAGTGTGATGTGCCAACTTCCTTAATTAATGTATGCATAGTCACATATCTACAAAGTTGACTAGAATAGATAGTAAGGATTATAATCTGTGTAATATTCTTACAAAACAAATGAGAGACCTTGTTCATTTTTTAATGCCTTTCAAAGATCTATTGGAAAAATGTCTCAAGTTTCAATTCACCTGAATGCCCACAACTACAGTTTACATTAATTTATCTTGCCTTAAAACAAAGAGAATCTGGGAATGTTGACAATTGATTACCATAAGATTCAAATAAAATAAGTAACATGACAATCAGCCATCTGAAGATGTTTTAAGCAAAAGGTCTGTTCATGCAGATAGTCCCACATTAGCCTTGAATTTTAACAGAAAGCAGCTGATGTAAAGAAGTGAGTCTGCACATGTGTCATACTTTTGGAAAGAAAATATAAGACACAAACCAGTAATGCAATTAAAAATGGGAAGGGGTAATTAAATCCACATTAAAAAAAAAAATTATTAGTCATAAGTTGTATTTAGAAGGTTTCAGAAATCTTTCATTTAAATTATATAAGCACAAATTTAATTTTATTCTGTATTCCTAATTTTCTAATGTATCAAGTTTTTACAATTAAATTATCAGTTTTTCTCCACATGCTACACTAATATTGGTAAATTTATTAGATGCACCAATATTTTAAGTGTCAGTTTTCTGAGCATCTATGTACAATTGTAATTAATTACTAAGATTGAAACAATTAACCACACCACCTTAGAAAGCACACCCCTATAATTGATTGAATTAAAATAAAAAGTTGAGGGGGTCTGTATTTAGATTGCATTGAGAGTGCATATTCTGGCATACATGAAATATATTACTGTTAAGGATGGTGATGTTTTCAATTTGTCTTAATGAGCTGGACATTTTCCCATTGCATTGGTAGTAAGGGAACAACTAACATTTTCCAAAAGTATTGAATCAGGCAGTAGAAGTAGCAATGCATGCAGATATGTTTTCAGTTACCCTCTGGTAAAAAAAAAACAGCAAAAAATCCTTTCTGGCATTTTAAATTTCTTTTTGTAGCACAGATTTGACAGAATACTCCCTAATGCCCCTGCGCCTCTCTCAGCACACCCTGAATTATAGTTTCACTTGGTTCTTTCTTTTGGTAACAGTTTAGTTTTCTGTTGATAGCCGTCTATAAACAATCAATTAATAATAATTGGTGTTATAAAATGCAGTAAAAAAACAGTACATACACCTTACTCCAGGGCACTTCTTTGGCCAAGCGAAACAAAGTCACAAACATTCTTAAACTATTTAAATGGAAATCTTAATGAAATCCCGGCAAAAGACAACAGCAATTTCATTTCCCCTTACCATATCACTATAAATACTAGTCTGAAACGGCTGCTCGGCAACCTGACACTTCCCACATTGCTATTGCAGAAGTCCCTTGGTTTAAATTACTAGGAGGAGGGACAAACCAATCATGTTAACACATTTACCTACAATACAGGACTTGTCTGAAACTACTGAAATTAATTTACGATAAGGTTGTTTAACTGAAAAAAGGGGGGAATGCTGAATCATAATATAAATATTCAACATTGTGTAGCTTATGGATAATGGATTCCCAGTTTCTTCTGAATTAAATGAATCCTCTGTATTCTGTGAAGGAACGTACTGTATTATGAATATTTGGAAAGCTTGATGTGTACATTCTTAAGCAGAGAATTTTTAGCATAAAGAAAAATATAGGAAGAAAATGACAGACATATGGATAGACTCTGAGCCGAAACCTGCAAAATCGATTTTCTGTCTATCATTTGATATGTATCTGGTACATATTGTAAGTAGATAACTTCTCCTTGGAATGTTGTAGAGGTGAATCCCAATGATTTCTCAGGCTCCCATTACCACATGCTGTGTCCTTTTGTAGTGTATCATCCAAATCTTGGCTGTCTAGTGGATTATACCAATACTCAGCAAGTGTAGCTTTAGATTTCTGTGAGCTTCATCAGTTCAGCTGTGACTTTCCTCTCCTTGAAGCATTCTTTCTGAAGCAACACATTATAACTGAACCGGTATGCTGCTGGGTAAATTGAAGAGCCTGCAGTTCATGACCAATTGTAAATAACAGTTTTTAGAGGAAGATTACAGCATCAGCAAGTCTTGCCTTCATTGCAGGTACCCTGTTACAAGGTAGAAGTGGGTTATGATATTTCAGCATGTACTTGAAACCAAAGGGAGCATTTGTTACCAGTCAATTTAAAACATATCTTTGATACCTGATCGTAGTAAAATCTGAAATTGAATTTGAGTTTCCAGATTCTTGATTTTGTTTGTAGTGAAACTTCTATGATATATATATATATTTATCTCAATATTCAGCAAAGCTAGGTCACATGAATATTTGATTTCTTTTGTGTTTCACTACAGAAAAGAACATGAGAAAGATGTATCATAATTGAAGCAGGTATTAGGGTTCATATCGTTATATTATGAATTAAATTGTGGATGTGACAATAATTATTATCATCTGACAGATATTTCTTAAGGAAAATAAGGAGAATGAGTTGTTTACGCCACTGTTTATTTAGTAACTCAAAACAATCATTTACAATTTCTCTGACATCACTTTTCAGTATTTCCAATCTAAATATTAGTTATGCATTATCACAATGTATTACTTATACACATAGGAGCAGGAATACTTAACTTTTCTTCCCTAGTCATGTTACTTAACCTTTCTCTGTTTATTGCTATTTTTTTGTGTTGTATGCCTTACGTTCAAGTACTGCTCCATATGATCCATTGGGTGCTTCTGAAAAAATGTCAATGAAAAATACATTCATAAACCACAGAGTTCCTTATTAACATTGTTCCTTATTATTCCTTATATTATAGCTGTTTAAAGTTTAAAATAATTTAATTTAATCTTCTTTCAATGTAGTCTTTGAGCTAGTCAGTCATTGTGTCATTCACATACACATAAACAAAAAAAAAACAGGAAGGTGTTTTTTTTTACTTTTAGATCCATCAATCTAAGAGTTTTCGATTGGCAGGAGATTTCCTGTTTCCATAGAAACCTAGCCTGCATTTCCAGATTTCCTTCTTCCTTGTGATTTCCAAAGACCAGTTATCAAAGACAAACCATACAATGTTCCTTTTATCATTAAAAATGCATATAATTATCTAGGTCATATGAATATTTCATATAACTAAACATTTTCTCTAATTTTATATAATCTCAAATATATTAAACCTATAGAATAATCTCTTTTTTGAAGCGATATAAATGTAAATGGAAAAAATAAAAGACATTTCCATGAATGTATGCTGAACAGATTTATTGAATAACCCTGAAAGTTCACGTGACCCATTAAAATATTGATCTCAAACCTAAATTTTGTCCAAGGCACTAACTCAGGGATGAAAAATATTTTTTTAAATCTATGCTTGGGTTTGTCTGTTTGCCAGTTTTGTTCTTGCTTGCTGCTTGCTGGCTGCTGTGTATCATGCCAAGAGATACTGTGAAAAAAAAATCAAATCTTGGAAAGGGATATACTGTAGTGTGTTTAGTAATCACTGGTAGTTACTGGGAAGGCAATGTACTGTATATAATAGAAATGTAAACACTGGTTTCCTTATGCAGTTACCATGGACTCTGTCTTAAATAAAATTATGTGTTGGGTCATTTGATTATTAACTCTTATGCTGATCAGATGAGGAGGCATGCATATCCTGTGCTTCATGACTTTTCAAATGATTAAAAATAAAAGGGATTGCATACTTAAGAAAATAACTACATACAAACATATTAAAGCCTTTCTTCATGATTATGTGTTAGCTTCTATTTAAAAGTAACAAAGTATTATTTGTTATTTACAATATTTATAACAATAATAATCATTATGTATTGATCTTTTACATGATACAGTACACATCCTAAAGGTGCTTTAGAAAAAGAAAGAGATGGGTATACACACATTAATGCAGTAAATCAAACAAAATTAAAAACTAGTGAGTTTTAAGACATGGTTTGTAAGTGTAAACTGACTTGCAAGTAAGGGAGGGAAATCACACCACAACCTTAGAGCAACAGAACCAAAAATGCAGTCTCCCAATGTTTATAGTCTTGGTTAGGAAGTGATATTAGGTCAGAGTCTGAAAAGTACAAATCACATGTAGATTTAAGAAAAACACATTTTGTCAACCATATATGAATATTATTCTTGTGTAACAATATTGATTATTTACAGAAACGTATCAAAGGGAAAGGTGCCTTGTCAGTTCTATTAGTAATGTTTATACAGTACAGAAATTTGTACAATATACTGTATAAATTAACACAACGGATCATTAATATTTTCCTGAAAATGTGTACAGTACTATAGTACTATAGCAGTAGTATACGATAGCACCTATAGTATCCATATGCTCTCAGGCTGAAAATAATGTATTACTTTTCTCACAATATATTAATTAAATTTCAATGAACATTTTCAATGGGGAATGTGATATGCAAGCACAGAAATGCAAATTGAAATGGTGTACTGTATGTTGTTTTAATAAACATTCATCCATTAGTAGAATGATAATTATTCCTGGCAACTAGAACCCCATCCTTGAATCACTCTGGACAGAATGCAAGCCCATCACAGGAAACACACACCAGCAGAAGGAACAATTTGGAGACACTCAATAACGTAGTCTACATGTCTTCAGAAGGTGGGGTGAAACTGGAGCGTCCAGAGCAATCTCACTGTGGGACTAAGTAGAACAAATATGGTGAGCTAGGCCAGAACCTAAGGGCTGAGAGCTTTGCTAACATAACGCCTTGTATCAATACATTTTATTTAGATAAAGGTAATTTCTGTACATTTTAATTTGGTTCCTACAATTAGATATGATTTTTACATTTATCTAACATCGAATCCAACACGCCTATATTTTTATCACAGCTGGTATCATAGTGGGATCAGTAATAATCCTTACCCCTGAACAACCATTAATTTGTTTCCCAGTTTGATGTGAATTGCAGATTTTTATGACAAAGCCAAATAGCGTTTCTAGTCATTACACACAGGAAAGCTGTTAGTCAGTTGCATCTCATAGGATACATACAGTAAATTGGATTCTCTTTGACTTAATTAAACCTTGTTACAGTTTCAAACTTCAATTAAATGGAAACGAAGCCTCTTCTTTTCCATTTTCACTAGTGCATAAATCTATCTGTGACTTCTTTGAAATTCAGTGATATACATACTGTATTTTAAAATATAAAGGCATTATTTCAACTAAATTCAAAATGTAATATAATTCTACATGACAGTGTTTGAATTTAAAACTTCCTAATACTTTTGTTAAAAGGGATCTCATGATGACTGATGTTTAATGAGGCATTTGTAATGTCAGTGTTTTACCAGTTGTCTGTCATTAAGTGGATATTCCAATATCTCCCTTTCAATATATGCTGATAGGCCTGTTTCCCATCTGCAAATACAAAACAATGATTTTGAAAGGAATGTTCATTTTAAAGAAACAATATTTAATAAATGAAAGATGTATAATGTATTTTATATACTGTATAGCTGAAAGCATCGGTTGGCTTATTCTTTTTAAATCTACTTTTTGACTTATGAACAGAATTTAGGGGTAATCTTTCTGATAATGTATTTCATTACTCACATACTTTAAAAATGAAAATACTGATGCAACAGGGTTCATGTGAAGAAAACTGTTATGTGATGTCACTCATTCAGAACTCCCAGTAGTGCTCAAGTCTCCATTACTCAAAAGCTGGCCTTTTGGTCTTTAGATGTCTGCTGTTTGCATGGGCTGCATGTCATGGGGACTGGAAGGGGTCTGGGAAAAGGCGGATCAAATTCCAGGTCTCTCTGGATTAAATTAGAAACTACACACACCTGACAATCAAAAATATAAAATCTATTTGGTAGACTTAAGCACAAAACAATCCCATACAGGGACATATTTGGACAAGGGATTTGGATTTCTAAGCTTCTAATGTAATTTTGTCTCTACATAGTCATCTTGCATTTGTGCGAAGTGCAAAGGATTTTTATATAACATTTAACATTTTTGCACCAAAATGTTTTCATATATAGGAAGTATGCTCTATGATATTTTAACATTAAAATATCAAATACTGGATCTTTAATTTTTAGACTCATTACTTTAAAGGTTTTTAAAATGCTAGAATTGAGAAATGAGTGAGTATTTTTTTTTAATGAAGGCCTTCTGGCATTAACAAGAAGCTGCTTAAACTGACAATTCAATTAGCAAGAAAGGAGACATTTCAGTTTTTAAGAGTTTTATCAAACTGACATTGACCTTTCTGTCACTTTTGAACTGCATAGAAATATTTTCTTGCAATTATCTAGTTATGACATACCTTTTAATACTTGACATATATTGCTCTACAAACCATGCAGATTAGAGAAAGGCACATTATGCCTTTGGCAGGCGATAAGTTGAACTTGCAGCTGGCGCAAATTAAGTTTTGATTTGACTCCAGATAAAAACACAGTGCAAAATGCATCCCTCTCCAGAGAATGAAAAATCTTTTGAAAATACAATATAAAAATAATTTCCGATGAGCAAGAACATGGAAAAAATAAGAGTAAAGACAACAAAAGTTTAAATGTAGCAGTATTAAAAACAGTTACTAAATATCACCTTTTGCTTTCATGACCACGTTTAGAGAATGTTTAGGTAAATCTAAGTATAGCTACTTAGGTTTAGCTGGAACTTAACCAGGCAAAAACAGGTGTAAGAAATGATACACCCCTGGACTGGACAACAGTCTAACGCAGGGCCCACACAGACACAGACACTTATACCGGAAGCCAATTAATCTACTAGTACTGTAGATTTGGACTGTGAGAGGAAACTGGAGCAGTACCCAAAGGGAAACCACACAAACATGGGGAGAACATACAAACTGCATGCAGATAGCACCCCAGGAACTGAACCAAGGACCCCAGTGCTATACAGGAGCAATGCTAACCATTGCAATATTGTGCTGCCCCCAAATTAATATACGTACTGTATGACAGAACAAATATTAAACATATATACTGATGAGAATCTTGCCATGTTTAAGACCATTCTGTTCTTTATATAGTACAGAGGCTCGGTGCAGAGAATCATCTTGAATAGCCAAATTTATAGGAAACCAAGTCTCCCCCTATGCTGTTGAAAATACAGTATATAGTATGTGTGGTTAAAAGATGTAAGTAACCCTCTATTATGCATTGCCATTGATCAGCTAAATGAAACAACAGTAATCACAGCCTTATAGTAATCAATTAAAATAACATGAATCCCTCCCCTCCACTTTCTCTTTCGGCCTTTGTGATTAGTGTGCCCTACTGTAATGAAATGGACAATAAATGTGTCAAGAGAGCCTGCAAAGTTGTCTCCAGCCTGGCATTCTGGGGAGTGTTTGTTACAATATAAAACAAGACCACGTTGAATGCTAAGTAACACCCCCCGATTTTCTGGATCATCTTTCTTGAGCTGTCACGTTATGGATGAACCTGTCACAATCCTAGGGTTTCATTGTACTTCATGAAGCCCCATTGTGAACTTGCTCACATTTTATGTAGTGTAGGAGATGACGTGCATTACATACAATTTAATCAAGATTAGGTTTTACTCATTTTTTTAATTTAAAGCTTACATGTATAAGGTTATAAATTGTCAATTTACAATTTCTCTTGAAACTTTGTGTTATTATAAACACTCAGAATTTTCACAGTAACTTGATTAAGAGTTTGGAAAATATAGCTTAGATTAAAATAAGTAGGAAATGTTTTTAAAAAGATAAAGTGAGATTCTCAATCCATTTGTCTGTAAATATTATGCACCCATGAAAGATTTTAACTGCATCATGCAACTCTCAATGGTGAGTTTTTTAAATACCTTTTACTCTCATGAATGTTCTCTGAATAAGATTTGACAAGTGGTATTCTCCCAATGGGTAGAAGAGTGGATTTTTATGTTAATGTTCAACAACAATCTTTCAACCATTCGCAGAAGTGCTTATCTTTCATCTTGCTTCTGATCTTTTACAATTTATAGGTTAGATTTGACAATGCCCAAAATTGCAAGGTCATTTTTATTTCAGATGTAGAAATATACTGTGTATCTTCAACATTAAATTCTCAGCTTTTGTAACAGATAGTACCTTTTCCACATTAGGTGAAAAGGTTGACTTAGATGCTCATTTGTACTGTATGTTTATTTCACTTTAGCATATTCACTCAATTGTATTTTGTGTCACCAAAGGGCCAAGATTTTTTAGTTAATTCCAAATGCTTTTATTCTATAACTGTGTTCTTTCTCTTTCTCACCACCTGTTCATTGTGTGACACCTTTGGGTACTTGACATCTCAGGCAGGCTCTTTCTGCTTTGTTTCTAGCATACAGGTGACTACATGCCATTGCTGTTAAAAGTGAACGCACCCAATATTTTTGTCTTTTATTTGTAGGGTTTTCTGGGTCTCAAAGTAACCCCCAAGATGTTGCCTCTCACAAAACAGAAGGTAAGAAAGGAACAGTTGCTGCTTCAACATAGATCAAAATATACTTTTCCCCAAACCAGTCTGCAACATGGAGCGACGTATAAACTTACACTAATAAAACATAATTTCTACATATATTTTTTAAATAAAAATATTTTGTATCAAACATATTTTCTTATTTGAATATTATGACAAACCAGCTACAATTGAGTTGCTGTGAAAAAGACACCTCCTACATTCTTCCCATTCTCTCCTTTACTGTATGTACAGTGTCCTAGACACTAGCTTTCTTGACCAAACCGTTCACAATTAACTTAGGGCAAAGATCCCATTGACCTAAATAATTTTTGGCCAGCTGCGAAATGTAGCTTTTGCCTCCTCTTTGATAACTGGAATGATCAAATTAAAATGGGAAATGTTGCAGCAGTTGAAGACCGTGTCATATCCTGGGCTTCACATGTTCTTGAACAGTGCCCCATATTTGTTGCGCTGGGGTATGAAACCACAGACAGAAACAAGTCTGTGAATTTGTTTTCATGATCCCAGTTTGAATGTGTCATATATTTACATAAATGACGCACAGATCTACATGCAAATTGTATTTTGAAAAGACAAGCTCTGTGGTCTATGTCAAGGGAAGAGGGTAGGAGTTGGAAAATGACAGGAATCTTGACTCAAATATAAGTTTACAATGATTCCTAATATATACAGTGTATATGGAACCGTGGGATATTAAAAAATAAAAAGGCAAAAGCTGATAAAAATACTGTATGATTTTGTCCTTAATTTTTTACTATAAAAATTCTGCTGCTAATGATGATCTTAAGGTCTGTCTTAATATTGTTTTGGTATCAGTATAGCAATTAAATAAGTAATCTTTTTATAACAATTTGATTACTGAAAATCATCATTTCAATCATTTATATTTCTATATCAGTAAAGAGGATCAGTTTCTTAATACACAAACATTTGCACACATTTTATGAACCTAACAGTTAAGATATAATATTAAAAAAGATATTTTCTATAATTAATGGAGATAATGTTATTGGGTATTTGGAGCTGCACATTGTTTTATTTCCATTATGTGAAAAATACTCTAAATAAAATCATTATTTATCTTTTCTCTGAAAATATTTTCCATTTCACATTTTTTTCCCACTGATGGACCCTTACTGTTAGTTACTGGTTAAAAAGGAGGAATAAATAATGGATCTGATATCCATAGCCTATAGAGGAAATGTACTGTACTACACTTAATATATATCAAAGAGAAGATTGTGACTAATCTTCACTGTTTGTTGTTACAAGCTGGGTAAAATTAATTTGTGTGTTGAGTGAATCACTTCCACAGTGTGAAATAGGTTGAAATTCAATATACCGTATAGTATGGGTAAATACAGGTGGATTATTTGTGTTATCTGGAGTAAGGGATGAATGTTAGCGTGCATTCCTCATTTTAAACATGGACATCGATTTCTTATGCTTCTTTGTATACCATCTTACCAACATTTGAGATTCTTGTTGATCATGGTGGAAAACAAAGATTTATACTTACAGTATATTGTCTGTTCAATGGCATAAATGAAATAGTCTCCTAATTTTTTATGATTTTATGTTCAGTTGCTGCTTTAAGATTTGATACTGCTGTTGTACCTCTGAGCAAGTTACTTCACTCAGATTGTTCCAGTAAATATCCTGTTGTATAGATATTATAGTTACAAACAAGAATTTGTTCTCAGTTGTCTTACATAGACAAATGAAGGAATAAATGAGGGATTGGAACAGTATTTTTCTTCTTATTGATCACGTATCTGCAAGATACTGTATTTACACACAAATTGAAGGAAAGAAACAGACAAGAAAATCTGATCCAGAATTCCAGTGGGCGGTTGAGAAATCGCTCTGCCAGTAAGGTCATGTGTTAGCAATAGAGACTTGCTCTTTTTCAGAGTATATATGCTAAATAAAGAAATGAGCTCTCCCCAGGTGTTTTCAATTTTTGTTTTTTGAACACTTCTTTTCTCTGTGGTGTAATAATAACGTAACTCTTAACAAAAACAAGAACAGACAAAACTCTTATGATACCATTCATGGAGTGTAAAGAAAACCAAAAGATTTGATTCTCCATTTAGACACAAACAGCTTTCAACTTATTTTTAATCTACATTTTTCTTTCAGATAGTCTGACACTATAATCATAAGCTTAATTAAAAAAAAAAATCAGTAATGTAAGAAATAAATCAGTATGCTTAACTAATTCAGCCTGTAATGTCCAATGTTATACAGTATGGAATTCTAAGTTGAGGAAAAAACTGTCAAACTGCACTTGTAAATTCTAAGAGGAATGTACACTGAGAGCCTCCTCTCTTTAAAGGTGCTATGTGTTTTAACTTGATGTCTGTTGAGAAAGAGAATGCAAAGGTCAGTAAAAAGCACATAATCCCCCTAAGGAAAGAAAGACTAAGCTGCTTGACAGCCATCCCCATCTTAAGAAGTTTCCATCAAAATCACCTTAAAGCAAGTAAGAACTAAAACACCCACAAGACAGAGGAAACCTGTGAAGATGATAAAGTAGATATCACTCAAGAAAAATAATTTTGTGATTTTTTTTGGATTCTGTGCTTAATACATTTCTATATAATCTATTTTAGATATGCACTGTCTTTTATTTTTAATGTATTTTAATGCATTGTCAGTAACCGTTCAATTCCACCCATCCTGGACCAGATAAATTCATCTCAAGCTACACACAAGAGTACAGAAACAAATTAGAGACACCAATCAGCAGAGCCATTATGTCTTCAGGAAGTGGGAGGAAACTAGAATCCAGAGACGTTTCTTAGAGACACATAAATAGGCCAGCAGCCATATCACTCTGCAACTCACAACTGGCAACCCACTGAAGCTATATAAGTGTAAGCAATTACTATTATTATTATTATTATTATTATTATTATTATTATTATTATTATTATTATTATTAAGAACATTTACAAAGAAGGTTCCCCAGCCCAGAATTGAACCTAGGACCCATTTCAATTGTCTGGTTTCAAACATAATAGTACTGATTAGATTAAATTGAAAGAATCAAACAAAACCTGTGAGGTGCTGCCATGGCACAAGCTCCACCAAGTACTTTTTTGTGAAAAAAATTGAGCTATTGTTTATTGATCTGATTCTGATGATACTTCAGTACTCTGCTTTGTGTGTGTGTTTTTTAGGAGCCTAGATTCTTTATATGCTAAAAATGAGAACTAATTTTTCAAAAGCTGCAGTTCCAGAACTCAATTGAACAGACAATTTTAATAATGTAATTTATATAAGATTATTTATATATACAAATTGAAATCACCATAAGTAATTCAGCAATTTGGTCAAATTCTAATTACTCTGAAATTATTCTATTGATATGATTAATATGATAGGAAAGTATCAGCTTCACTATTCCCTTTTCAAACCTGTCTTTAAAGTCATACAGTAGTACTGTAAGTTTAACTATATATGGTACTGAACTAATTGTAAAGCAATGTTACTAAAGCAACTTTTACTTAATTACTAAAGCAATGTTTATATCTGTTCTGAGAATCAGAGTAAATATTTTTCCCTTTTTAAAAAAAAATAAATAAAATTGCAATATACAATAAATGTTATCTGCTTAAATCATTGTATTATGCTTTAACAATAAAGCATTTGTCCTTCAGGAATATATAATTAAGTATACTGTTGTTCAGTCTACAAAGTACTAGAGAATACCTATTTGTATTGTTTGTATTTATGTATATTATTTAATTTATATAAACATGTTATTTATGTATTTGAAGTAACACTGGAGAGAGAACAGGACTATTTTCTGCCCAAATAATAAATGGGATATTTAATGGGTATTTACTGCTGAGTATGTGCAATACTATAGTATACATTCTGTACATTCTACAGTACAGGTAGTCCTAATCAGCACATTTTAAAGTAAATCCTGTGAGATACCTGTCACGATCGCAAACCCCTCCTCTTAAAGGCGTTCCAGCCCTTCCTTGTTTGTTATTCATCCCCCACACCTGTTCCCTTTTCCAGCCCCTTTTCAGTTCCCCCTTAAAAGCCAGACGCTGACGCTAATCCGGGCTCTGAATTCGTTCCCGCATCACGCGAGCCCGGGACCTGGATGCGCCTGGCTCCGTCATGGTTTTAAGTTCCTGTTCCCGTTCCCATTTCCCCTGCCGGTCCCGACCCGGTTCTAGTTTTTAATCGTCTTTCTCGGATGGATCGCCTGGCCTTGGACTTTTGCCCTGTTTTTGGATTTCTCTTTGGACTCACCCCTGGATCGTTTGCTTCGGTCACACCTCCCCGACCACCAGCACTCCTTGGACACGCCCCCCCCTATTTTCATCCCCGTATCCTGCATGCCTTTTTTCCCAGTGTTTCCTCACTCAACCCCTGATTGCGTTGTCTGCATAGGGTCCGGAAAGAACACTTCATGACAATATCAAAGTATTCCATAGACACTTTGTAAGAATGTTGGATAGAACCGCACTTTTACGTCTTGCAGATTTTCAAAGATGACTTCTAATAAATATTTTACAGATACCCCAGAGGATGTGTGCTCAATTTACAACATCCTAAAGACTTTTTAGAATTTGTTTTTAGCAACACCTATGGGACACTTTTCCTAACTGTTAATGTTTGTTAATTCCCAGAAAAGATTTATGATTTTCATAAAATAGTTACAGTCATCAAAGAAACTAGAGCACAAAATGATTAAAGTTCAGAAAAAGTTCAATATATTAGCAGTATTGTTCTTTTTTTTGTCCTGAAAGGATTTAAAATGATTGGCCGATGTCTTGAAAACTTTAATCTGCATGCTGAGTTTATTTTGAAGGTGGATTAAAACAGCTTGTGCAATAAAAAAAAAAAATAAAGCTTAAAGTTTTGGAAGATAATAAATTACTAAAAATGTCAGTAGGTACGCATTGCAGAAGTCCCTTGGGAACTGAATTCATTAAGCTTTGTTACAAAACAGACAGGTGTTGTAAATTTTAGGAGATCAGTGTCCTAGTTTCTTAGCATTAAACACAGCCAAGTGTTCAGTGCTCCACTTGCAGATGTCATGTTAGCTTTTAACATAAAGTGGATTTACTGATATCTTTTTATTTATATTCATGAATACATTGTGTACTTTGAGCCAAGAGCCCCTTAATAAGAAGGACACATTTAACTGAAAGGGTGCAGGAATACCCTGCTACAGTAGTTTGTTATCAGAGTTATGTACAAGTAGAGGTGTCCTGAGAGCACCAAAGTAATGCAGAAAGGAAATCCCTCAATTCAAAGGACTGGTCTTTTAGCACAGCACATTAGGCATTTGTATTGTTGGTGCATTTTGGATGTTCCAAATAGACTTCAGTGGGTTATAATTGGATTAACATAGATATCTTTAGTTCAGGCTACAGGTAGGGCTAGGGTTAGAATTCTGAATTGAAGTATCAATAAGATAATGATTGCTGCTGCACAATTGTGATATTGGCCATTCCATAAAGTATTGCAGAGAAAATGGTGATGTTGTAGTCCACTAAGATTACGTTACTTTTTTGTAGATGTGCTCTCATAGTAAATATAGTACACCATATAGTGCCACCGAATTAATGAGTCTGTATATACAGTAGTAATGTCTTTGGTGTATTGATTGTATTATTCTTTTTCATTTCCATGCTCCAATCAGGGCTACAATATCGTGTAGAACAAACAAACATCCAGTTTATTCTGGATTATGTACAGTACATTGCAAAATAATACAATAAGCATATTCAATGCAATATATTATTATTATTATTATTATCATCATCATAATCATCATTATTATTATTATTGTTATTATTATTTATTAGGTATAATAGTTAACTTTAAATAAGTTAAAGGCACTGAAATTAGGGAGATTCAGAATGTATAGCATTCTCATTCTGGGTTACCCCTATGTCTTGAATTACAAAAGTGCTAAAAAGCACATTGAAGACAAAGTCTTAAAATGACAGTTCTAATTATTTCTAATAGAATGTTATGAAGACCAATTATGTTCAATCTTTTAGGACTATGTTGTTATATAATCAAATCAAAACATATCAATTGTGATGTTTATTTGTTATATGATTTCAAAATATTTTTATCTCATTATGTATACCTTCGTATAAATACTGTATCATTGATGTAAAGTTTTAGGCATATAAAATCCTAAGTGTCATAGATAAAGTTATACAAGGGGACAGTTTCACATTCAGCAATGAAATAAGGACACACAGTCACAAATGGAAACTAAAACACAGTCATTGACATGTAGATTAAAACACTTATTTACATAGAGAACATGTTTCCTTTCTGGATGGTTAAGGCCCATACTCTGGGCTTATCCAAAAAACGTTTGCAACCTGGCATATTAAGATATTACACAGTGTAACAGATGCCTTTTCTAATTTGTTAATACAGTATGCTTTTACCATTTTTGTAACTCATGTACATAGAATTAAATCTGGAGATTGATTATATTTTGCATAAACCATTTTGACCTTTTTGCTTCTGCCACAGTGAAACAATAGTGTTGTGCATTTTGTTTTTACATCTTTTTATTGGCGCAACCTTTAATTCAAATCTAACCATGCCTAAAGTTATTATTTCAGAAATATACTTTAAAAGTCAATGACATGCACATACTTTTCAAAAGTAGCAGTACCAGACCTTAGGTGAAAATTACTTTATATAATTTCACACCACTGACACTGTAATATTCAACAGAGAAAACTAAAAATGTTGTTAATAACCTGTTGTGATGGCATTAAAATACTCAAGGTGAAACAGCTAAAGGTAGAATATTATGTACTCTAGATAAGTAAATTATCTAAAAACATCTCATAGAATTAAATCAAAGTATGTTAACACAAAACAAAATTATTTCACCATCAAACTAAATATGTTTCATTAGTAATTATTTTTCAGTCCTAGTTTATTTCAGTTTTGAAAATAAGCTTATTTTGCATCTAAAACTCTTTCATAATGTAGTTTATTTGGGTAGGTAGATCAATGATCAATACAACATGAGCAGCCTCACTTAACAAATGGTAAATTGTCTAAAAAAAAGTAAAAGTGGTGTTTTGAAATGCATTATTGGTATACATAACATTTGTTCTACATAACCTCTGCCATTTCATAGGATAGGTCTGATTATGGTATAAAAGTGCATTTTATCCTCCAGTTTGTCTTTGTCCATTGGTATGTGTTGGCAAAACTTTCGTTATTGAGCATAGAGATAATACCAGAAACCAATACTTTTCCAGACATTTTCTACAACAAGGACATACAGTTTTTTATTTAAATGTACAGTATAATGATGTAAAGTGGTACAGAACATTTTTCCTCAAAGGGGGAGTGGGGAGGATTTTGATAATTTTTTAATATAATTACTGTATATTTACAGGATTTTTAAACTAAACACAATGTTTCATAACGGACTCAATGAGGAAATTGACTATTTTACTAGCACAGATTGGAAAATATTTTTTGAAAATAGTTATACTTTTGAAATAAATTTCCTCAGATGTTTCTAACATTCTAACAAAATGTTTCTAACATTTGAATTTCCTGAAGAAGCTTTCTGCTTCAAAACGTAGACTGTAACATCTACAGTCAATGTGACCTCTTCAAGTTCTTTACAGTTTCAAATGAAGGGTTTGGCAGATATACTCCACCAACTGTAAATACACAATAGTGGTAGTTATCAGAAAGCTTATTTCTTGTTGGCTGGTTCCAAAGTGTTTCAAAATATTTCTCCCATGACCTTAAGTTTCAGCAGCTCTAATTTGTGCTTATTTTCTAGTTTTTGTTTTCCAGGTTGAAGATTTTTTTCTAAAGCTTTCTAAAGTATTATAAGGAACATGCATTACCAGCATTTCTGGATTTTGGACATTAAGATTTTTGTTAAGAAAATTAACAATACAGACTTATTCTTTCAATATTTTTATAGACTGTTATATAAAGCTATGACTAAACAATGTAAAAAATAGATTTTATGGTTTTAGTAACATTGTGGTCCATTAAAATACACCCAGAGTATTTTGCTTTCCTGTTTTTTTGTGTCCTGCATTAGGATTAAAAAAAGATGCTCTAAAATACAAAGCCTGTCTCATTAAAGTGAAAAACCTGACTTAGAGATCATCTATTAGTAGCATATCACTGCAAATCCTGAACATTGAGCGGGCCTTAATGTAAATCATGCATAAGGAAGATCTTTGTAGCACAGGTGCAGAAAGTGATGACAGAAATATTCTGTTATTTGAATAGAAGCTCATTTTCATGCGGGGTTTGCTGGTTATTTTTATGAGAGTTATTTTTCTGATCCAGATCTAAAGCTAGTGCATAAATGATAAATGCTAATGTCTTTGCAAATTTGTCTCACCAATCAATTGAAAGAAGTGTATTATACTGCACAGGATACAGTAGTTTTCAACACTTGTTTAATATTTAATAACCATGTTATTATCGTTGATGTTTCTTAAAATTGTTATATAACTCATGGTAATGTGCAAGAAATAAGCACAGAATTTCAAACATATTGAACTCCAAAGCATAAGGAATAGAGAATGTCTTTCTTTCCAATAAAAGGCTAAATACAAAAAAATATTTTGGATGTGTGGTGTTAATTGTGAATGGAGCAATAAGAGAATGTAAGGGAATGTGTAAACTAAACATTATTCATATTTTAAAAAATATCTTTGGCTTTTTTCCAAAATATTTTTACTGTTTTTTTTTCTCTGGAGAATAAATACTCAGCCATTATTCAATATTCCAGGAATTAGGAGATTCTTGATTTCAGAGAGCATGCAGAAGTAAAATGGGGTAGACACATCTACTATCACAACACCTGGGCTACCTAGTCTAGTGACAAACAAATACCAAAGCTACTGAGGTGAAAACATTAACAACTGGGAGACACTAAAGTCTGACATGAAATAAATTGAACTTGCATTGAAACAATAGTTGACATTTCATAATAAAGCATTAATAGGTCTGCCAGTGCTGTGTATTTAGATCCAGTTATATTTAGCTAGAGAGTATTTATGCCTGTATGGTTAGGACATAGTATTCCTTTCAGTTGTGAGGCATTAGGTAGTCAGAAAACCATTATCCATGAACCATCATTTATACAGTGCCTTTTTAACAGTTTATTGCCTCCATCCATTTTCTAACCTCTTTTTCCAGTACAGGGCCATGGGAGAGCCAGCGTCTATCTCAGCAAGCAGTGGTCACTAGGCAGGGAAAATTGTAGTCATTCCAAAACCCTATTTTTTTCCTATTATTCATCCAATTTTAATTTTCAAGATTCGCCTCTTCCCTGAAGGAGAAGGACAGATATGAAATTATTATAAAATGTGAAGACCTTATCTGCAACATTTGTTCAGTTTACTGGTCGATGGTACTGTGACCTAAAGTCAACACTGCAGCTTAATCTCAGAAAATGGCTTATTGATAGCTGTTTAAAATACATGCTTAACCCACTTCCTATGTATGCATTTGTATTCCAGGACAATGCCTTTGGCTTCACCGATGAAAGGCGAATAATTTTTTTAAAATAGTTCTTTATTTAATAAATGCAAACTTCGCTGAGATTGGAAAAGAGAGTTTATTGTGCATCAGCTGTCTACTTTCCCAGCAATATTATCTTATCAATACGTGCATTGGGGCTTTGAAAGTAGTTTTATTTCATTTTGGATAATTCGTAAGTAATATATACATAATACATTAAATATATACAGTATAATAGATAAGTAACTTTCTTTGTGTAAACCAGTGAATTCAATAATTATTTTGCTATTTTTAAAAAAGCCAATCTTATTAATTAACATTGTTTTAACAATATTAACTTTAAAAGGCAAACTTTTAAATCCACAGAATGCTTACAAAACTGTTTCTGTACAGTAATAGAAAATCATTCAACATGGTCATATTTAACTAGTATTACCCTAATCTCCAACAGGCCTTTCAAGTCAATATAATCACTTAAAGTTCAGAAAAGTCTACTTCCTACTGTTATATTCACTATGACACTACTATCCAGCTTTCTTTATGGCTTTAATTGCATTTAGCGATATTTATCAATACATCATCCTGAAAGAAACTAACCTTGGGGATCACTGTTACTTTAAAAGGCTGACAGATTATTGATGTGATTCTGTTTAAATTTTAAAAGAGGTAGTGGATTTGACTTGGTCTGTACTAAATAAATAATGCTTAGCATTGCTGCCTCAAAGTTTTGCATCCCTGGATTCAATTCCTGGGGTGCTACTACTGTATATATACGTGTGGAGTTTGTGTGATCTCCCTTGCATGAGTTTCCAGGTGCTTCCCTCCCATAGTCCAAAGACATACTGAACAGGAAGGTTAATTGGCTTCCCAAAATTGAAAACATTACAGATTAAATAAAAGGTGGCAGCAAAAACTGGAAACAGACATCCAAAACTAAAATACAAGTGTAAGTATTCACATCCCTTACTTTGCTATGAAAACGATGTCAGAATAAATACACCTGTCTCCAATATAGCCTTTGATCAGGTAGTGAATTTCCATCAAGGCACATGCAGACCAAGGATCTTTCATAACAACTAAAACTGTGGAAAGACGCAGGTAGGGGATGTCTATTAAAAAATGCAAAGACAGCGAATATCCCTTTGAGCACAGTAAAGTCAATCATTAAGAAGTGAAGATACACATGGAAGATATATCATACCAATAAGACACTGCTTAGATCAGGATGTCCCTCCAAACTGAGCCGCTGGGCAAGGAGTAAGAAGCCAAGGGCAACTTTAAAAGGCCTACAGAATTCAATGGCTGATATGGGAGAAAATTCATTTATGGAGTCAACAAAATCCTGGTCACTTCATAAAGTAATGTATGACAGGGTAATAGACCCATTGGAAATATAGCATGGACTTTGCAACGAAGCATTCAAGCGATACTGCACACATATATTAATCTAAAATCTAAATATAAAAATATATAATATAAAAAATATTTTTGTAACTGGTTTTATGTCTAGCTGATAACCAACACAGTAATTCACCCAGTGATCTCCATCTGTACTGTCAGGAGAGGTGGAGGCAACATTATTCTATGGGGCATCTGCAGAAACTGCCGAATTTGTCAAGACTGACAGAAAAATAGATGGAATAAAGTACTGACAAATCTTAGAGGATAATCTGCTTCAGATTGTGAAAAGAGAAAAAAAATGGGCTCATCTAGTTTTCCTTTCAGTTGAACAAAAATCCAAAGCACAAGGCTACACTACCAAGAAAACTTTGTGCATCTCAGTCCAAGTTCTGACTTGAATCCAATAGAACATCTGTTGTAAGACTTCAACATTGCTATCAGTGATCCCCAATCAACTTAAAGATTGAGCAAGTTTGCAAGGACAAATGGGCAGTAATTTACACCATGTCGGTGTGGAAAGTTGTAGAATCCAAAAAAAGGCCAAAAAGATATAATTTCCACCAAAATGCTTCCACCAATAATTGACACAGAGGGATGACTACTTAGGCAATCAGTGTATTTTGGCTTTTGATTTTTCTTTGCAGTTTTTGCTGACATTAAGCTAGGCATTCAAAAAATTATTCAGTATTCAGCTTGAGCATTCAAGTTTTGATTAAAAATATTAATTTGTATACTATAATTTATAATTTAACAAAATAGGACATCATTGGAATAGGGTGCTTAGTTTGCAGGGCAATTTTAAAATTGAATAAAGAAATTGAACAAGCATCTAATTTTCTGTCTATTCATTTAATCACTTTATACTTTATGGGGGAAATGTATTTTTACTCTAGAAATAAGTACAACATACAGTACAAACAATCAATACACCACCATCTTTTTAGGGGACATAATACTTGCAGAATTTGAAAGTTTCTCTTGATTAGGAAATTTGAGTTTCTGTGCCAATTATAACTACTGTATGCCAGGTTTGGATCTCTGGGGCTGATGATGATTTTGGTGGTTTGTAGGTGATTCAATCTTTTCAATATTTTCAATCTTCTTTATAAGTTTTTTCTACATGAATACAGATCAGAAACCCTAAAACTTCTAACATATAGTGGATGAGAAATGTGATTTGGAGATGCTCTATAAGAGCAAATTCTGTATTTAAAGCAACGATTCAGGTAATTCCTCAGGATCCTTATCATTACTTTCTAAAATGTCTTATCATGACATCTAAGGAAATAAAACACGTTATATATCCATAGCTTGGCAAGAAAAGCCTCTCACACCCATTTCTATATAACAATGCTCCAGAGTACTGAAAGTCCTATTATATCTTTGCTACTGTCATCTCTTCTGCAGTAAGTTTTAGGAAATACCTGTAGTCATTTGTTTCCAAAGTTGCCCTCCCTTTCTTTGTAATCTAACTGAACTTTTCTTCAAGATCTGACATATATAAATACTGTGTATAAAATGTTTCCTGTCTAGTCTGATGAGACTCAGGTTGTACAATATTCTCCATTTCAGTATGTTTCTAGGACACACAAAGCTGTCATCATTTATTTTTCTATGAAGAGCCCATGAGGCACCATCCCTTGCTCAATGAGGGAACAAGGCGACTTGCTTATGTTCTGAAATGACACTGGTGCTTTGTGGACAGTGCTAATGACAAGTGAAAAGATGGATAGTCCTGCCAACTGAAACCATATTTATCCACGGACCTAATATGGTGCACAACCCCAGAAATTGCATGTTTTTTCCTCACATGTGTGCCTACAGAGAATCTGTGGTTTGAATTAAAGCAAAAGAGATTAATTTTGAGTTAATAATTCATCCATATGATAACTAAAATATAATGACGTTTTATCACTCTCTCCCATATGCTTTGACTATAATTATTGTTGGAAAACATAATAATATATTTACTTTTATATTTTAACTTTTGACAGATTGTCCTCCAGTTTAGAATTTATAATTTCATACTAAGGTATTTTGAATGCACATATCTGAAACCTTCACTGGAACAAAGCACATAAACTAAGATCAAGAACTAATGTGACAAGTTAACAGTTTTAGTAACAGCCGTTGCTGCCAAAAGTAGTTTGTTGTTGCCAGACACACAAATCAATTGCTGGAAGTCTCACACCAACTTTTTGACAGTCTTTTTGAGCCAAGCACCTAGTGTACTGGTGAGGCAATGGATTACTATTTGCACCCCTTCCTGATACATCTTCTGACCTTTACAAGTGGAGAAGGATCTCCACATTCAATTCTATCCAAGTTCAACATGAACTCACATACTTTCTCCACTCACAATAATGCCTTTCTCACCTCTATCATTATATATCATTAACAGTTCTATAATAGCAGACATGGCATGCTCTAAAACAAAGTATACTGTAAAGGTACACAAAAAGATGTTGTTATCAGTGGTGTCTTGTTGATTTCGTCTCACAGCCTGAGGAACAGACAATAAGCCTGTCTAAAAATAATGTTTTACGTGATGTATGTACAGTAAATGTCCAATATTATATTTATAATGTAAATGTCATGTTAACATTTGATTAACACTATTTAATTTGTCATACCAATAAAGCTCTTTGAAGTTATTAAATTACATTTCTACTTAAAAACCCAGACGCTGAGGCTAACAGGTAGAGAGAACAAAAGATCCTGTGGGGAACTTGATGTCTGTGTGATATTAGAGCAGGACATGGAAAATATATTGCAAGTGCTCAAAAAAGAGAGTCTATTCATAGACTCTATACATAACGATCAATGGTTTCGAACCCACCTATTGAGTTGATCACTTTCCACAGCACCCTAAGCCCCAGGTATGTCCTAACACACTTATTTTAAACTATATAATTTATTCAAAACCTTATTGCTGAAAGTGAAGTCTTCCAAGTGTACAATACACCATAGTACAGTAAATATCAGCAAAAACTAAAGAGACAAGACTGCTGTATGTTGATTGTATACAGTAAGTATTCAGACCCATGACCTCAATATTTAGTGGAAGCCCCAGTGACATCCATATATGGTTTTAGGCAAAAAACAACTTTTTACATCAGCTTGGTGTTATTTTTGCCCATGCATTTTGTGAGAGTTGCTCAAACTCTCTCAAGTTGCTTGAGGATTGCTTACAGATAGATGTTTTCCACAGTTTTTCAATAGGAATCAAGTCAGGACTTTGGGCTACTCACTTTATACTTAAGCCTCATCAGTGCAAGGCTGCCCTTGTGCCATGGGTCATTGTTCTGCTGAAACATGACATTTTCAATTCATTCACTTCTATGATTTGACAATCATTTACTCAATCTATGTTCCCATCAGTATTGACAACTTCTCTTGTCCCTGTTATTTAGAAGCACTACTATAACAAAGTTCACACTTGAAGAAGGCTCCACGGCTGAAACGTTGTGTTTTTTCTCTCTTCTTTTTTCCAGCATGGAATAAACCTATTACTTGTTCCTTTGCAGCCTACGCATGCTGACGCAGCTACCCACCTGAACTATAACAAAGTTGCCAGAGCTATTTTTGACAGTAGGTAGATGGTGATGACTGAGTAATGCACTATGTTGGATTTGCATTCAATATATAACACTTCACACCATTTTCCAAATGTTTGATGTATAACTTAAAAGCTTTACTGCAAACTTCCTATGGGACTGGAGATGGGTTTTTCACTCTGCCATATTGGCCCGTTTTGCAGAGTGACGAGGACATTAACTCATGCAATTGTTTTCTGACCTCAGCCATTGTAGTGCCAGGTGGCTCAGTTTGGAGAGACTGCCAAATATAGGCACTCTGTCTGAGTGGTATGATACACATTTCAGTTCTTAATGACAGTGCATAAAGGGATTTTTTTATACCTTTATCCTAATCTGTGGTTTTCTACAACATTTTTATTTCTAATTTGATTCAAGTTATTTTATCTATATTAGGGCACAGATGCCACTCAACTAATTGTGTGAATAATTGAGGTAATTTTACAGTATGTACCTTAATTAATTTTGATTGGTGCTTGAATTCTTATGTAATTACTAGGTTTTTTTCCTTCAGATTCTTAATCAATTAATCATGCCAATTTTACTCAATACCAAACACTAAGAACCTTGATTTTTACATGAAATAATCCAACATTTTCATTTTTTTTGCATACTGTATGCAAAACACGTGTTATTAACTCAATAATTAATTAATTGTATTAATTAATTAATTGTATTATTAATTAACTCATTAATTTCAGATATCCAACATTATTTTGTATTGAAGTTTAGTAGAGCAGGAAGAGAGAATGTATGCAATCGACTGCTTGCAAACACTGAAGTCTCTTACAAGCACTGAATTCAGTTCTGAAAAACATTGTACATCTGGAATAACTACACCAAAAATGCATTTTTTAAAGAAATGAGTCATAAGGCAGAGCTACAGTGTAAGTGAAAAAGTAGTACAAAGTATGCAACACAGATATGTTTGAGGGAGGCAATTTAGAGATGCCAATTAACCTAGAAAGTGTGTTTTCGGGCTGTGGAAGAAACCACAACATCCATAGAAAATCCATGCAGATGTGGAAAAAATATGTACATGCCACACTAAAGGCACCCCAGGCTGTAATCTAATCCAGACTCTTATATGTCCCTTCTTTTCTGTTTTTAAATTCCTTTAATAATAAAAAGCCAACTGTAATACAATCAACAGTAGTAAGAGAGCTGGGAAAAGGGGAACTAATTAAAGGCAACTTGGATTACATCGGAGAGGAGCCAGAAATCTACCAGGTACAAACCACAAAAGGTATAACCCTCCCTCTCTTCCCCTTTTCTGTTTTTGTTAATATTGCAAGTAATAATAAAGTTGGAGTACAATAGAAGGCAACTACTGAGTTGCTTTCTTTTTGATATTTGTCCAAATAATAAGCAATTTGGAATACATCAGATTGCAGCCAGCTTTCCATCCTCCAGGCAATGAAAATACATCTTGGTTTATGCTGGACAGCAGCCTGAGAGCTGTCAAATAGGAGCAAGGAGAGCATGCAATATACAGAAAGGTGCAAGGAGATCCACAACATAGAGTGGTGTACAAAAGTAAATCTGATATGGTGGTGCACAAAGTCACTGAAGTGCAAGGAGGCACAGAGGGTGGACGTTTGGAGTGGCAGGGGATTCTTGGAGGTACAAACTTACACAGATGTATGGAGAACTAGAAAGGGAGGGTATACTAGGACATCTTAACAGAAGTTCTCACATCCACAAGAGACAACTGGTATGTATTAGTCTACACAATGTGTGTTCATCTCTACTAGAATGTTAAACTACTGGACCTGTGGTTTGTTGTATTTTCCAAGCACCACATACGTGGACTTCCTAAAGCTTGACTTTGGATCTGGATAGACAGTTTAAGTTTAACTGGAACAAAGGACTTCAGTACAAGCTGTTTGTGATCCTCAGACTCTGCCTTTCATCATTACCCCCATGGTATGATGGAGCTGTGGAACGCTGTAATCACACTTTGAATGATGAACTGGCTACGTCCTTATTCGACAGTTGTATGGACTTGAATTACCCCCTACATCAAGTTGAACATCAAAACTCATAATAGCATTGGTTTTACTTTCAACTACCCTTCCATGTTCTGGAACATGGGCATCAATCATGAAACTGGTCCCACCCTTGGACACAAGGTGTGTACACGTCTGCTCTCAAATGGCAATTATACCAAACTTTTCTGATTCAAAGTCAGAGCAAAATCCCAGCAGAAGATGTATTATGACAGGCACCTGAAGTATCATCCTTACAACCCAGCGAACACAATGCTAATGGATGGAACGTGCTTCTCAGTGCTGCATTTCTGTCTCGGAGGAGCACCTACAAATGTTCCTACCTACTTTTATATTCAAGAGCTTTCAAAGAATATAATTGCATCCTTAACCTAATAACTGGCTGTAATGTTTCATGTACGTTTGAAGGGGGAGAGAAAAAATGACTAACAAATATAGAAAATGACCAAAAATCCCACAAGCACTGCATCAAGCAAACACCACCAGTATAGTTCTATTTCCCAACTGTCACAAGCTGATGAAGAATTTAAACAGCCGTCCAAGATGAAGACAGTAATTTAATTAGAGACAATGTTACTTTGTCTCAAGTAATTAATTCAATACAAACTACATCTTTAGTTTACTTAACCCAATTAAGCTGTTAAAGACAAAAAAATTCTTCTGTTAAGTGTTTTTTACCTAACACTCAATAATTACCCACAACATGATCTTTTTTCCTGCTAATTTAAGCTGTTATAGACACATACAAAATGACAGTTTTGTACATTATCCACTGGTGTGTTCACATTAAAGTGTTAAATTCCAGTTAAGCACCTGTACATGGAAATGTTTTTGAAAACATTAGAACCTGAACAAATAGGTTGATCTGTGTATCTAGTTTGGGGTTATGGAGATAGTAGCAAGACATTAATGTATAAATTGTGTAATTATGAATTTTAATTAGTGTAAGGCAAGCAAACAGGTGGAAAACTAATTCTCATTTGCTCTTGTTTTCTGCTTTTCCCCAGTGAGCCAGTTAATATGCAGTAGTGTCTAAACAAGCATTAGATTGATGCAAGGAGAGATAGCCATAAACACAATATATTGTACCTATAAAGGCAAATTAAACAAACAACCATCTAGCTGAAAAACAATATACAAGAATATGTTTTATGATAACAAATTTTAAACATGACAATGTACATTATTTTTTATATTTTAATGATACCACTGTTGACTAAAGATAATATATCAACAGTAAGTATCCATTCCATCAATCCTTGTGCTACAATAATTGCCCTTTATTACATTGTGATTGTCATGAAACACAGAAATAATTTAACAGTCTATGTGAATTTCTGCAACAGTATACTGTGGTTTGTATTATTATGATGGATTAGAAAATTAAAGTTCTACTCTACACAATGGTTAGGACAGAATCAAATGGTAGCTCACTTTGTTTGGATACCTGGAATGCTACTACCAGGAACCATTAACCTCTGACATGAAATAAGTTGTTTGTAGGTCTTTCTGACAATAACCAAGGGATATTGTCACGCCCGACATCCCTCCCTAGAGGGCGCTCCACTGCTCCCATTATTGTCCTTGTGATTGAGCTCCCCAGGTGTACCCTTTTAGCGTTATTATTTAAAGACCAGCTCATCCAGTCCTCGGGCTCATCATTAGGGTAAGATGTCGTGAGGCCCGCCTAGCACCAGGAAACCCTACGTCTGTCTCCCGAGGGCATAGGCCTCATCCCCGACACCTCCCGCTTCCTGCGCCCGGGGTCTGGAGGATCTCGCCCCGTCACCCTTGGACCTCCATGTTTTGTTTGTCCGTGTGCTCCCCCCTCCCGGGGATTTTAACTTTGTCGCATCCCAGGATGGATTCCTTGTTGATGGACTCTCGGACTGTGTTTTGACCTGCCCTTGGACCCGTTTGGATTTGGATACCGTTTTGTCTTCCCCGTACACTGTCTCACGGATTGTCACTATTATTTTGTGCACTATTAAACCCCTGTGTGTTCCCTTTTTACCACGCCTCCTGTTTTCTCCAGCTCTTACCACATTGCATAGGGTCTTCTACAAGATCTGACATGGATTTCAGTCTGTGTTCGTGATAGATATTTACCTGGGTCAATAAATTACCTTCTAAAAATGGGCATAGAATAGCAATTCCAAAAAAGTTGAACCTTTTCTCAATAAAAGTTCACAGTTTTAGTCCTATAAACTGGACACTATTTCTTTGCTTTACAATTTTAGTACATAAATGCAATTATATACAGTATATGTACATATGGGCAATAATTATGAAAATGAATGATAAAATCAAATATATCAAAAACAAATTATAGTTTGCAAAACCAAACAACTGCTTCTTGTTACTACTTTCTCACAGATATTTCTCATTTTACCTGTGTCCTGTGTTTTGTCAGATTCTGACACTTGCAATCAGACTTAAACTATTTTTGTCTAATGGTGACTTCCTACATTATTTCATTACTTTTGGATTTCTAAACAGTCTTTGAAGCTAATTTGTAGGTATCAATTTGCATATCAATCTGTAAGATTTAGCTAGCCACTGGCCTTTTAGATTTGTGATAATACTTATGCTATCAAATCTTCACAAAGTATGAATACTTAGTATATACTGTACCTCTAAGATTCAGTTTTTGTCAGATGTGGGAGTACATCACCACTCTCACCAGTACTGGTTGGTATCTCTGTATTTAATTGGACTAAGATCTTTAACCCACATTGATCTCAGGGCTGAAGGTTATTAAAGAGCGGAATGTTACTCTTTCCACAATTTTATTAAAAGCAATCTTATTTTGTTGTTCAGTTTTGCTGTTCTCCACAGACCTTGCTGTTTTAGCTGACTATTGAAAAAAGCAGTAGAAGTGTCTATGGCTACACAAACATTTTTTTTTACAGTTTTTGAATTTATATCTGCCAATTAGTTTATCTTGTATGCAGCAAATTATTTAGCTCTGTATACTTTTGACATGAGCATATGCAGAGGCACTGTCATGGTTTTACCATGAAAGCCTTCTCAAATAAAAACCTGTCTTTATGTAAATATCCAATGAGGTTTATAGTAACCAATGTCTCTTGAAACAAAAGGATGTGTTAATTAAAAAAATAATTAAGGTGCAAGGTATGTGGAAAAATAAGGAAACCTATAGTTTCATTTGATCAATTTAGGGTATTATTAGAATTAGGTGTTAAAATAATTAGGTAGTTTTTGGTGGCTGAGTCTGAAAGGCCACACCCCATTAGAAATAGAATAGTTGTGAGCTTTGGTCATCACCATATGGTATGTAAAAGCAAATCATGCCTTGATCTAAGGAAATCTCTAAGGACCTCAGAAAAAAAAAGTTATTGATGCTAATCAGTCTGGAAAAGGTTACAAAATCATTTATAAGAATTTGCTGCATCGCCAATATACTAAAAGACAGATAATTTACAAATGTAGAAAGTTCAAGACCACTCCACCCAGGGGCAGTTGTCCTACCCAATTCTGTTCAGGAACAAACCTGAAAATGATCATGGAAGTTATAAAGGATCCCTGAGAAACAGCCAAGGTAGTGCAGGCCACTCTGACCTTGGATAATGCGTCTGCTCATCACTCAGCTATAAAAAAAAATGGTGTTCATGGTTAAGAAGGAGAAAACCACTCCTTAAAAAGAACATTGCTGTCTGTCAAACGTTTGTCCTAAAAACATAGATGATCCACAATGTTTCTAGAACAGTGTTCTTTGGACAGATGTGTCAAAGGTACATGTAGGACTTGTTAGCCTCCATGAGAAACGTTATGTTTGGAGAAAACCAAACCTTGCTTTTGAACAGAAGAACCTAATCTTGCAACCATTCCTATGGTGATGGGAGTGTGATGGTGTGGGGTAGCTTTGCTGCATCAGGATCTCGATGGCTTGTCATCATTGACACAACCTTGAATTCTGCACTGTATCAGAAGAGTCTAGAGTAGGATGTCAGGCCATTTGTCCTTGACCTGAAGCTGAATAAAAAGTGTGGCTTCCCGCAAAACAATTATCCGAAAAATACTAGCAGATCAACAAAAGAATGGCTGCAGAAGAAGAAATTCTGAATTTTATAGTAGCCTAATCAAAGGCTAGGCCTTGACTCCATTGAAATTTGTGGTAGAACCTGAAGTCATACAGTACTTTGCTGAATCATGTGAGGATAAATAAAAAAAATAAAATCATGTTTTATGCTTTTTGTTATCAGATTGAGTTTTCCTATCATTAGGACTTTGATTAAGACCTAATAACATTTTAGGTTTCAGATATATGAAAATCCTAAGGGGTTTAGAAATGTTTTTCTTGTGCCGAATTTTACATTCACACTTGGAGAATCATTGTATCAATCAGGTAGTTATTTTAACATACAATAAATGTAAGTTATTAGCACAATTTAATAAATATCAATTTTTCAATAATAGAATTCTATTTTAAATATTTTATACCTGACTATCAGAAGGACATGGCACCTTACAAGCATTACAAGCATATTTACACTGCATACCCTATTTTAAGAAGCATATTTGAAATATTCGAATTAATCCAGATCCACACATACACAGTGAAGTACTGAATTATATTTAGTCACCATTAATGTGAAACAATATCAACATGCAGTATTATCAAAATAGTATGGTTATACCTCCAGACATTACACTCTTTTTTGGTACAATAGCATCACGCCATAGTCTTTACATTTCGAATAGAAGACTTTTAAAAATTGGGTTGTCCTTCTTTGTCTGTGCTTGAACGTGATTTAGTGATGTATCTACTGTATTAAGGACATGTTCAAAACTAATCTTAATAAAAATCAAATTCTGCATTTAAATATTCATGATTATACAGTACATACTCAACTCTTAACATGGCCTATATATAACCTTTCATTTCAGTAAATCAATCACGTTTGATTGCTGTATAAAATTGCATTTCCTGTAGAATCAGAGAGCTTGCAATGTTGTTCAGTGCAAGAGCCTTGTAATTTTAAAGCTGGAATCTATAATTAAAAACAATAAAAAATAATTACCATTGGAACTAATATTGCAAATGTCATTTCTGGGGTTTAAATTGAAAGTCTGAAGGAGAGAATATTTTAAAAAACGTGTAGCTTCAGTTTGGGTTTTCAGACACAAACAACAGGTTAATAATGATTAAATTGTATGTGTTATTAACCAATCTGCATTGATGTCACTACAAAAAAATGTACAAGCACACTTGTCTGAAAGCTTCAAACATACGCACTGGGACTAAAAGCATGCGATATGATTTTCAACACATAGTCTAAAATATAATGTGAGACAGAATAATTGAAATCAATTGAGCTGTTTAAAACAAGAAATCACACATCATTTAGGTGTACCCTGGGGTGCTTCATCTGGGGTGTTTTTGCATATACTGTACTGTAGCATACAGAAGCAACTGTTAATGTTGAAGTTAACATTCAACATAAGTAGGTTAAATCAGAAAAGAACCATCATATTTCAGCCCTTACTATAAAGGAAAAAGCATGTTCCTTCTACTGGAGTTCTATCTGTACTTTACCCTACCATCTGGAAGATTGGATGGCTGTTCCAATTTATAGTATACAAACGAGACAAAATTCAATTTCTCTCAACAATCCCACAAAACGTTCTTCAGTAAGCTTTCTTTATTTGTTAACCAAACTGTAACAGACCAACCTCTGACAATGTAGCCCCTATAAAAAAGACATCCCACCCTTACATACCCTAAAATCAGTCTTTCGTTGAAAACAACTGTGCTCAATTAATTCAGGGAAAGCACCCCCATCTGACTTAATAAGCTGCAGACAACTGGGAAATGTAGTTGTTCACATAGTTGGACTCATTGAATTTAAAAAGGGAATGCTACAGAGAGAAAAGCAGTGGTGCAAAACTTTGGTGCCGACCTGGAGGGCAGCAGTGTGTGTTTCTTTCTCTCCTCAGCTCTCAAAGACATAATTGAGCTAATCATTATCTTAATTGTACCAGTTTAACACTATTCAAAGGTCTTCAACTGTTGATAAATTAGTTTAAAAAATTCTAGATTCTGTACAGTACTTCAAGGTCTGGAGTTCTACAGTATACCCATCAGGCAAAGACTGTGGTTCGGTCCTCTTTATTTTGCCCCATATTTTGTCGAAGGTGCTAGTAGCTAATTGAATTGAGAATCTCCACCTGTTTCATCATCACTGGTTTGTGTTCTATCATTGAGTCTGCTGTCAAGTGGCTCAAATGGTGGTTCTTGGATCATATCACCTTATAGTGTTTGAATTTATTTGTTTTTTTTAGCTTTCCAGAGCAGGACATTCCTTTGATCCTGAGAATATAATAAAGGCATATAGAATTGGCATATAGAATTGTGCAGTATGTGATGCAGTAGACATATTTCTGTATCATCCAGACAATACACATAAAGCTTAATTATTCATTTATTTATGTTTAGAATATAGTGCAATGTGGAATGCAGGTCAAAATATGTTATACTGAATTTGTACAATATGTTGTTTATGCTTAGTTAAAGGTTTATTTCATGCTAAAAGGAAAAGAATATAGAAAAAAATGTTTCTCCCAAAGAAGTTTGACGCCTGAAGAAGGTTCCACATCTTAAGAGTTGTGTCTTTTTTCTTTTCCTTTAAGCATGAAATAAACCTTTACCTCTTCCTTTGTAGTCTGCTCATGCTGATGCCTCTACCTACTTGAATGTCCTCAACCAACATGTTCTTTACACTGTGTTCAGAGGACTGTACACAACTCCGGTCTCTGCATCATACAGTACAAGCAACAATTCTAGGATTCAATAGCAAGAACGATATGAAAGTGGCAACCTATTCATTGTAGGCTTAATAAATACCAGCCAAGGACAGACTTGATTGAAGTTTTAATACTTTCACTAAACAAAACTGAATTAAACATGTTATTTATTAAGAAGACAAAAGCACAAATGAAAAATTGGCAGCAGATTTTGCAAAAAAGAGTACTTAACTCCTTTATAAAATTATCGGGACTGATACAAAATTTAGATCAACTCTGTGATATAATTGCTTCATGTATAAAATAGAATGAACAGCAACTAAGTTTTATGTCATATTTTTCAACATTGATGCACTCATTTTTTCAGAAAGTTCAAAACAGCTTGAAAGAAGCAAATCGGACATTTTCAAAATCTCAGAGGCACTTTTATTGAAAACCTGGGAATTTTATAAGGGATAGTAATGAAACAGTCAGGGATAGACTGTTATTTGAAACAAATAATTTTCGTGGACAAAAAGTCACACAAAAACGCAGTGCTCTCAATCACGCATATGAAGAACAAATGTGCATGTTTTAAGTTTAAGTTCAGTAGCTATACAGTATATGGAAGAAAAAAAATCTGAAGATATACTTTCTGTCCTAAAATGCAGCTATTCCATCAAAAAGTGGTTTCAGGCCTAACTGGGTTTTGAACCCAAGATTTTGAACTATATTACCACATTCATTAAAATTTTTGCATTTAGGACAATGTAGGCAACATTCCCTTTTTAAACAATGTAGCGCAAACAGCTATACAGTATATGGAAGAAAAAAACATCTTCAGATACCATTGAAAAAACACTTGTCCTAAATATCATTTCTGTCCTAAAACACAGCCATGCCATCAAAAAGTATCTACGTATTGCAAGAATCCTAACCCTAACCCTAGCTTTGGGTTTGGACTAGGTTAGGGTTAGGGTTCAGAATTTCTTCAAATAATTAATGTCACCTTCCACTCATTTATGTGCAAATTATACTTCACTGAAACAAAATATGTGTCTGAAATGATTAAGCAAGCACACCAGTATAAAGAGCATGTATCAACAAGGGTAAAATTCTCTTGTTGGACATGTATTCTAATACTGGAAATGATGTGTTAGATGGTAATCTCAATGAGCATGGTTTCAGGTCTAACTGGGGTATGAGTCAGGAAAACCCCAAGGTTTGGACTTTATATCTTAATATGCATGTGCATTGAATGCCAAAGTCAAGATTTTGAACTGTATTATCACTTTCATTCAAGCTTTTGTCTTTAGGGTATAGTGTACTCAAAATCACTTTTTAAGCAATGCAGTGCAAATACAGTACCATGCATTCTGTGCAACATTAGTTCAACAGCCTTCTTAATCTGATAATAACATTCTCTTAGTTTTATCTAGGAAATTATAGGAATTAATGGAAGAAATTATATCTTAATTTGCATAAAAGTGTATTGTGATGCCCGACTCCCGTAAGTATGGAGAATTCCCTTGTGCATTATTCTGTTTGTGTTTATAAAGAGAGAAATTGCCTACTTTATCTATCCTGAAAATAGCACGCTAAGGACTTTGGAAGGAAAGTCAATATTCTATTGGCCTCATCCTATTCTTATGGACGTTGTTTCATGCAAACAGAAGGCACAAGATGTTATACTGAACATGTACTGCAAAGCTTAATGTTAAAATAGTTGTATTAATTTCGAAAGAGGTGAAATATTATCATGGAAAAGAGGTGAAAACTCACAAAACTAATCTACAAGTTATAGAAATTTCACAGAGAATAAATTATCCTGAGAAATAATCTTCAGTGTGCTGGGTCATCACCTACTGGGCATTAACCGTGAAAAAAACAATGATTTTAATTGTGCTATCATTAGGTCATTAACCATCATATCTCATTTAAACTGTCTCGTTGCCAGCCCTGGTTCACAGTGCTGGGATACCAGGGTAATTCCAAGAGAATAGATACCACAGAGTGGAGCACATAATCATCATTTTCCTCAAGAGCTCTGCATAAAAACATTTGCTTTTAGCTTTGATATTGTTTTTCTTTTCTTTGTTTTTTTTAACATTCCTTCATGGCAGCTTTAGAAGAAAGTCCACTTGAATTAAATAGTAGAAACAATGATTTAACATTTCTAAGTGTTTGTCAAGATATGGCAGGCAAAAGGAGATGACCTTGTGAACACATTTGCTTGTACCATTGATTTGTTTGCTTCTGCTCTCCTGACAGGATCTCATTAGGTTTCTTTTTTTTTTCCACACACTTCAAGAACAAGAGACGAGAATCCATGTGTGGGAGCAGAAAGCTTGATCAATGAAACTGATGGATTGTTGCTGGCAGTATAATTCTATTGAATACCTATTTACAGAGTGTGTGTACACTTCATTAACATATTGCTCAGCTATGCCCTCTAATTCATCTGTTGTGCAGTTTGTGTTCTATTATTTTATGTTAAACAGGTTATTTTATGCAAAATATACAAGTGATGGGTGTTACAAAAATATTAATATAGCCATGTGTATGAGCAATTATACTAAGACACTATGTAAAATAAAATCATACAAGGAGATTTTAAATGTTGATTGTAAATGTAAAAATAAAGTTTAAATAATATTATTCTGTTTAGTTTCATAGAGTAATTATTGGTATTAAACAGGATCCAGCAGCTTTCAGTGAAACATGGCACAAGTTAATATGGTTTAACTATTTCTCAGTACCTATACATTTATTGCAAGAAGGAGCACAAAGCTATGATCAAAGCTATGATCTTATATGCTACTTTTGATAAAGATCAAATACTTTCCTACTATTAGCATTCCCCAGAACAATTTTAAAATAGATTGACCATAGATAAAAGCATTAGAGTGGAGTAACGGAATAAAGTTTCCAGAAAAGAAAACGTTTTGTCTTAGATGCCATTCCTTGCCATTGTAGCTGATCTAATCCACAAACATAAGAAAAGGGTTAAATTTGTTGCAGTAAGCATGCAGTATTAATGCAGACAGATTTAAAATGACAAGTTTAGTCTATGCTTATAATTAGGGCTGCTGCATCCATTAGAAACTCTATTTTGTATGTACAGGTAAAGACACGGAATGTGATGTAATAGTTTTGCAGAAAACAAATTAACGATTTTTTTTTTAATTAATGCAACATTCAGACAAAAATAATTTATCTGCATTGTTGTTGTTACAGAATAACATATTTCAGATATACCCCTCCATCCATTTTATTTTCATTTCTTCCAATTCAGTGTCCTGAGATAGTCAGGGCCTCTCCCAGCAAGCAATGGGAGAAAGGCAGGGTACATCTTGGTTTAGATGCCAGTCTATCCCAGGGAAAACACAGGCAGACACAACACTCACACCAGGGTCAGTTTTTCCAGAGCCCAATTAACCTACCAGTATGTTTTTGAACTGTGGCAGGAAACCAGAAAATCAGGACAAAACCCACGTGAATACAGTGAGAACATAGACACGCTATACAGATAGCACCCCTCATCTGGAATTGAACCCAGGGACCCATTCTCATGATTGTTATCCCTCCTCTTAAGGGTGCTTCGGCCCTTTCGTATTTAAGTTGATTTCATGCACCTGCCTCTCTGTTTTGTCCATCTTTATTCAAGGCGGGCGCTCCCGCTATGCTTCGCTCTGCATTGAAAGATGGATGCCTGGAGGCCCGCCTACCGCGGCTTGAGGGCTTAGGCGTCCAGACCTGCTGAGTCCGGGGTCAGAGCGCCTTGCCTCGTTACTGTTTTTATCTTCCTGGTTCCCTGTCCCTATTCCGGATCCCGTTCCAGATTTGAACCATGTTTGTCTTGTCTTGGATTGGATCTCCTGGCTACCTGGATTTTGGATTGCACCCGGTTTTCCCCTTTTTGGACTCCCACTGGACTTGTTGGGCTGCGCCATGGCGCCTGAGCACCAGATCACAGCCGTCACGCCCCCCCGTCTCTCTTCCCGTCCTGCTCCTGCTGTGTTTCCCTAGTAGTCTTTTTCCAGTCACTTCCGGATTATACCGTCTGCACGGAGTCCTAAACTATGCACCGTGACACCCAGCATTGCGAGGCAGCAATGATAAGGACTCCATCACTGTGCTAATCGTCAGAAATATCCTTGGGTATAAAAATATCATTATATAAAATAGACATATCATTGCAACTCCAAAATAATGTCTTATTTCTTTGACAATAAAGGATCTGTTTTATTATGAATGGATTTTACTGTACATCATGTTGCATCAGACAGCACAACATGAAACAAATATGAATCCCGTAGTTATGTTAGTTATCTTCCTCAAATGAAACAATGAATATAACTATTAAATCAAGCAAACAACCAAAATACAACGGAGAAACATTTTATTAATACATTAATAAATCTGTAACGCCAAATAATTTGTTGGTGCCTAGATAATATTGGAATACAATATAATTTGCTAGGTCAGAAGACAAAGTTTTCTTTCATCTGCTCAGCTTCATCTTTAAATTTAACATTTTTATGTCAGAAATAAGTTACAAATGCAAACACAATTGTGCTGCAAACACCATTAACAACAATAATTATAACATCACCATTATTTTTTGTTACAATTGATAGCAATATATGTATTAGACATGCATTTGTGTACCCAGAAAAATAGTGGTATAAATAATTATTTTTACAAATAATTTTTGACCTTCAGCTTTGGTTGCTATGGTCTTATAATCATATCCTGCTATGACTGTGCAATCATAAAATCCACTAAGAGGCAGCATTGCCACTCTTAGCATTTGTGATCTGGAAGCAGCTTTAGCTTTTGCAGTTCTGAACAACCTTGAATTACAATGGATTGAGCGTCTCCTTTATAGTTGTTATTACTGTATTTCCACTCCATACAATGACATTTATATTATAACCAACCAAGGCATTTTTATGTACAGTATCTTCTATTTATTCTTGTACCACCACTTATTTGTTTAAGATGTGTCATTGCTTTTGGTACTTTTGGAACTGTTGATCAGTTTGGTTGATCAATTTGGAATTTTATCCGCAGAAAAAGTAAAGTAAACTCCTGCAGGTCCTAATGCCTTAAGGTAGCAATAACAAGCTACTCTTTCAATTAGCCAATCATAATTTACTTTAAGAAAAGGACTTGTGCCAATAAGAAAGTTAATATTAGGGAATAAAGACATTTTGTTGCAGACTTTCATGAAGGCAGAGTAAATATCAAAAGGAAGGTGAATAATGTTTTGTAGCATTTTACCTGCCTGAAAAAGGTGGCTGATTGACAGCACAAGATATTACTTCTCTCTGTCAATATACAGTATAGTGTTACGTTTATCCCTCTGGGTTAAGAAAACATTGCTCAACCATTAACCATATCAACCCTTTTCAAGAATTTTCCTTTTTTTTCCCTCTGGGGCAGTTTCCTGTTTACCGATTAAGATTTATATAATTAAAACCGTTATTAAAAGGTAATCACACATTACAAAAACAACTGTAAAAAATACAGATTATTTTTCCTGTTTTAGGTTGTAAACACTGTTGGTTATTATGCTGCTTGGAGCAGGAAAACAGCATTCTCTTTTTTTTAAATATCAAGAAAATATTTATAAAGTTAATTTTAACAAAACCAATCTAAAAGTTTTAGAGACATCACAAAATATCATAATATTTGCAAAGAGATACATTTTCACAACATATGTAAATTATTAATTTAATGTAATTATTGTATTAATATGTTTAGTAAGCAAACAATTATTACAACTATATTAGATATAGGATTTTCTATAGGGAATATTCAACATGTTTTTAGAAATAGAAATACTGTAGGATCTAAAAAACAACAGAAATGGGCCCAGACAGAGCGTATGGTATTGTATATATGGACTATCAAAAAGCTTTATGTACAGTACCACCATACCTTCTTTACAAGGTGCTAAGGCATTCAGGGAAACATTAGTTAGGTTTGATTTAATTGGTTAATAGAACACAGTGAGTGAGTAGAAACAGGAGGTAATTACTCAAATTGGGATCATATAAACAGTGGAGTACCACAGTGATTTGCACTGTGACCACAAATATCCTTAATTTACAAAGATCTAGAGTCTTGAATAGTTAATTATTTTGTCAAATTCACAGATCATACTAAATTAGAAGGATGACTGAACACTGCAGCAAATAAAAAGATTTAAGTACAACTCAAGTTTAATGTAGATGAGAACAGGGTTTTGCATGCAGGTAGCAAAAACAAAATGAAAAACTAAATGAGAAACACTGAGATAGAAAGGGCTACTTCTAAAGAAAGACTTACCTGTCGGTGCTTATATTGGCATATCAGTTATATCTGCCAGACAATGGAAGGAAGCAATATTAAAGCTAGCAAAAGTTTAGGATATACAGTACATTATATTTCAAAATGTAGAATTGAAATCAATGGATGTTATTTTAAAATTGTATAAAGCACTAGTAAGGCCTTATTAAGAATAATGTATACAATTCTGGTCTCCACATTATAGAAAATGTATTGCTGCAGCCAGATACATTCCAGGACTTAAGTTATTGCCCTAAACTAACAGGCTGAAGGGGCTGAATCTGTTTAGTCTTGAACAGAGAAGTTCAGCCACGATAAAACATTCAAAAGTCTCAAAGGCATTGATAACTCAGCCAACCTTTCGGGACAAAAAAACTAAAACATGACTAGTGAAAACCACGTAGAAGTGCATTCAAGATCAGGATGGTGAGGTATTGAACAAGCTGTTCAGCCATGTTGAAGCTGATATACTGACTTTTTTCAAGAAACAGCTGTGTGAGATCTTTAGATCAATTAGCTCCTAGCTATCAAACAGGGTAGACAGACAGAATGGCCTTCTCTCTCTAATATTCTTTGGTAATGGCATCATATGGGAATTATGCTACAAAACTCATCGAAGCCTTTGAACCTTAACTTTCTTTCATCCACTTTTCTGTACGGTAGGAGAATTTCTGAATGCAGCAAACTGATAATGGTGCAGTTCCCCATTCAAACATCTTCAGTAATTATTTAGTTCATGCAATATGAATTCTCATCAAAGAAGACAAAATTGATAACTCTGTAATATTACCTTTTGCATTTCAGTGCCTGTAGAAAAAATGGCAGTTATATCAATAATATCTCTATTAAACCCTAATCTAATTAAAAGCATCCATAGAAGGCAAAGTTGATTTTTCATCAGGTCTGTAAAGGGACAAACAAGCAATAAATTCAAAATTAACATTGTAAGTACATTTGTGTATCTTATGTTGCTTTAAAACATTGTGAAAGTGTGACTATTTGAAATTAAATACATTTTAACATTAAAATTGCTGTCAAATAATTTTGTAATATATTCTGCATCTAGTACTTCAATATAATGTATCAACTGTGAATAAAAGGGAAATATGTAACTGGACCATTCTAGTCATTCTGTCAGCTGTATAGTTTCTTCGTTACTGTGTCTTGTAATTTTAATATTCATAAATGCATTCAAATCTAGACAATTGTTTAATTGTTTAGCACTGCATCCCCAAATTTATTTAATGTCTGTCCATCCATTCATTTTTTAAATATAGGGTCTCAGGGAAACCAGGGCCTGTCCCGGCAAGCAACAGGCACAAGTCAGGATACACCCTGGATGGGATGCTGGGACATCACAGTGCTTATTTAATGTCTTTTAGCTTAATTGTATGAAATACACATGCAAGTCTCTATACACATACTGTTATTATTGGTTCTATAAGAAAATGCACCCTGACGTTTAAGCCAGGGAGTTTTATACATGGAGTATAATTAATGTTTTTTTCATGTTACCAGCTTTAAATGTGAGATGACATTCTATCACAGCTTGAAGTACTTGTATGTATTTCTATAAATGAAGAGGACACTTCATCAATGCAATATCTCACTGTTTACCTTGATGGGATACATACCACAGCACCTGTTAACTTTGTATTGCTTAGTGTACGTTGCATTGAAGTACCGAAAATGTCACACTGAAAATCCCAATCCTTGAAAATTTAATTTGGTGTTTTTCTTCTTCTGCTATTTTGTCAGAACATAGTTTCAAACTGTGCAAATTAATGAAAATACACTGCATAAAATTAACACAATCAACTTAAAGAAAACAAAACATTGAAATAACACAGGAAGATTTTGTAACAGAGAAGACAGATAGCATAATATGATACTACATTTTAAGAAAAGATTAATGCTTTGGGGATTATTTACTGAACAGGAGGGAAAAAATGCATTTGAGTCTATCATGTGAAGGCTAATTGTTTACCAAACTCTTTATAACCAAATATTTCTTTTTAGAGTAAATACAAAAATAATCTATAAGAAATGTTGTAATAATTGTGATGTACAGTATGTTAAACTGGTTTACTATTAACTTTAATGTACATACTGGGGTGGTTCTGACTTTGTATAACATTGATCTATTAGTTATTGCAAGCTTTCCCAATGGACTACAGACAAAGGCACTTAGTACTTTATTTAGTTTTATGTAGTTCAGTTGGTTTGAACCAAAGCTGTCTTCAATGCAGATGATGAACTGCAATCAAAGAAATTAACATCTCCCCTTACAGCCTACACGATTTTCATACTGTATACACAAACAAAAGAAAAATGAAATTCTGTAAATGAAAAATATCATATTCTCCAAATAAACAATTTTTTATTGTTTCTTTATTTCACTACTACTTTTAAGCAGTTTATAATATCTTAAGAGCATAACCATCAAGAATGAGAGATGGCATTTACAGACCTGTAACCGATATAATCCTGATTCGAAATCTGAAAGACTCCAATACTGGATTAAATGTTATTAAATAAATGTAATTATAAAACAAATTTGCAATGTACATTTTTATTCCAAAATGAATTGGGCTTTTGTTTCAGAATGGAAGTCATTGCAGTATATTTAAGATACCTTTTATAATGTCATTTGAGATCTTTCTTCATAGCATTTAAGACATTACCTCTTAAATTTAGCTTAACAGAAAAGCCTAAAGTTCCCCTTTTACAGTTTGTCTTCAATGCTATTTATGTACTTTAAATACTGCAGATTAAACAGTGCTATTTATTTGCTAATTTACTTATTTATTCCAAAACATATTGGGTTTTTTGTTCTGAATTGAAGTCATTGCAGTATATTTAAGATACTGTTTAACATTTCATTTGAGTCCTTTCTTCACAGCGTTTAAGACATTGCCTCTAAAAAATAGTTTGACAGAAAAGTCTAAAGTTCTCCTTTTTACAGCTCATCTTCAGTGCTAAGGAAAACCTTATGCTTCTATACTGATATTAAGTGAGCTGTGCCACTGGGGGCTTCACTGTAGCAGTATAAAGCCTCACAGAAGTACTGGAGTCTTGTAGTTTGAAGGTAACTAGTTGGAAGCCAAGTTGTGGCGATTGCTGTTTGTGCCGAAGATCTCCCAGGTGGTGCTGCTTTTAATTTTGTCAGGCTTTGATGCGGAGGAGTTACCTTTTTGGCTTTCTCTAGTCAGACAACATTGTTGTTTTCAGGATCACCCTGTGGTTCTGTTATCCTTCTTTTGCTTTTTACTCTTTGTCACTTTCACAGCTGTGAATGACTTGACAATGCTCATGGTTTCACGTTTCTCGGGATTTGTTCCTTCACAAGCCAGGTAGAGTGATATTAACCTTTTAAAAAGACAGAGAAGAACAACTTGATTCTAAGTTTTAAAAGAAGTTAAAGTCAAATACTGTATGTTTCTTTCTGGATTATATGAAACCTCTGAAATCCTTCTGCTTATTTATAAACCCATCACTTTACTGCCCACAGCACCCACATTACAATGAAAAGTAAATTGTGTAATTACGTAAGCATTAGTTCTTCGAAGTTGTTTTTCCAGATATACAGTACTGTAACTAAAACTAACCTAGAAATATACTGTATAAAGCATTGATGTTTCTAGCTCCTGGTCACTTCACATAGTTGTCAAAATTGTTTTTTTGTTCTCCAATCTAAATTATGTAACTATTGTATATCATCCCACAGAACGCCTACTAAAGCTGATTTAAAACCCACCTTTGCCTCCTTTTTAGTTCTATTCAACACCATGCTCTCTTCGACTGTTCTCAGAAATAAAAATGTTGCTTGAGTTTTTAGCTTATTGTTCTTTTTTGCAGATCATTCATTTGGATAAAATAGTTAACAATATATTCAACATGAAAAAAGCACCAGAAGCAAGGAACACAGACTATCACATCAATCACACACTGTTTATCTATCTCTCAGCTGCTTATAATAGGATGCAAGGCATGAATGAGAGGTATGAATTATCTGTTCCTGAACATGCACAATTCACAGTGCAATGCACAGGGTCACAGAGATAGGGTGAATTTAGAATACCCACTCACATCTACTGTAGCTAGGATTCTTTGGGAGAAGGCAGAAAGCTGTAGCACCTGGTAAAAATAAGTCTGGGAAACATGCAAAGTCCACACAAACAGATATTCAATCCAAAAGGAATCTCTGCAGCACTAACCAAGTCACTGTGTGACCTTACTATCAAACTATTCTCTTATACTTGACCTAATCAGTTAGAAATGTAATTGATATAATTGAGATTAACAATGTGTTATAAAAATAGAAAGTGACTAATTTTAATAAATACAATTATTTTAAACATTAATAAAACATCCTTCATGTTTTAATAATCTTTGTATAATAATGATAATGCTACGCTTCCTTTGGAAATGTTTGATACAGTATGACTTGGCAATTAACATGATCAATTTAGTAAAATAGTGTATTGTTTTAAAATTAAATTAGTTTGCAAAAAGGCCTTTCAGTGTATATTTCTTATGTATATTCACTATTTTCCCAAATAAAGCTCTAATTTCTACATTTTTTAAACTGTTATGCACCTTAAAATCAGTGTCATATCTACTATACTTAGAAAAGGGAATACAGAAATGTATTATTCCAATGGCAGGAATGTAACAAATATGGATTCTTGGTTGCTGAGACAATTTTCCCATTACCAAGAGCAAAATTACCTCAAACAAGCTGAATGGATTTTCCTAAAAAATTGCTAGCTCAGAAAAACCTGGCAGTGTGTAGAAACCTCATTTTCAGGGCTGGTTCAGACAACTTTATCATCAAAATTGGGAACGTTTACAATTTAATGCAATACAGAATAAGTAGGAAAGTTACTATATTTTACTTAATTTATATTTTTGACTTGAATAAAAGTTGCAGTTGTCAAGGAAAACTTTTAATTAAACTTATAAAAGATGTGTACTGTTAGAGCAGGATCATTACACAGTGATTACTTGCAGATAAAATGGGATATAGTTTATTTTCTATTTGATGTAACCTGAATTTACTACTGGTCCCTGTCAACTCAGGTATCTTAAAAGTGAGCTGAGAGTCTGTCTTCTTAAAAATATCCTGAACACTATTCCATCAAATCTTACATTTTTTCAACTTCATGAGATCTCCAACTTCTCCTGTATATATGGAATATAAAAATAGGCATGTGATTTGCATGTATTTAGGCAGTCAGTTACTTGCTCTGCACTGGCAAGCTGAGCTTTTGAATTACACAGGAATATTTGCCACAGTGCTACTGCAAATTATTACTCTTAACTGTGTTATACTATAGTAATACTTATTTTGAAACTTGACAACAGAACAGTTTGTTTATTTTTGTGATTAAACCAAACACCCCAACATCCATTTAATGTTGTTTTTAATGAAAATATTATTTATCAATTGTTTTAAAATACATTACATGGAAGTGTTTCCAATCATGCCCAGATATACATGATTACAGTATACTGTATACAATACATGATATTAGACTTGATAGATTTAGGGTAAGTAAGACATATGCCGTATATGACTGTAATACTCAAAAGACTTTAATACATACAGTATGGTTATGCAAAAACTAAACTTGTGTAAATGTCTGCCCACATCAGATCAGTTCACAGAAACGTTAATATTCAGCTCAGAAACATGTAATACCTTGCCTACCCTGATATTAATTTAATTAAAAAATAACCTGACCATTCAACTACTATTACTTTCTATGAATTTTGATTGGTTCTGTATTGGCTGGGAGGTGATGAAAAAAATACTTTTTGTGTAAAAGATATTGCTACTACTTTTGTGATTCTATCATTTTTATTATGACTGGTAAGTTCAAAAGTACAAATATGAAAAGAACAGATGTCCCTATTGGCCAAACATCATAGTATGGAAACCTATTAATGATGATAGTACTTTATTCTGACATCAAGTCAGGATGACCCTTTGGTTGCAAAAACCTGCAGTCATAAGTCAACTTTGACCTTACCCATAAGCAATTCAGTGCAAAATGTCCTGCAGGATGTTCCTATAGCATGTGTCATTTTTCATTCAAGACATCATTTCAATGTGCTTAGGAAGATATTGTTATGTACAATAAGTTTCAATCAATTGTAATTCCTTCATATTTAACTGTTTGCTAGCTTTTACACTTACAATGTCTTCTATGATACTTGACATTTTCAACTAGAGTTGAGTTGATGTCTTACAGTCTCTGTTTTAGTTTAGAATGAAGATGTGGAATACTTTATGATATTTCAGGATATAGATTTTTTTAAAAAGATTAGTTCAGTTTAGTACTTTAGAAGTAACTGAAAGTGACTTGTTTTTCACATTCACACTGTTCAAAATACACCAAAATTTAAAAGGGTTTGGAGGTTATTGGGGTTTCTTACACACAGAGGAAAAGATGTTGTTGTACAAAGCAGGCTACTGATATGGCTTAATATTTAAATGGAAACAAAATCCAACAAAAAAGTGTTAAAGAGTCAGCAATTTGTTTCCATTTCTCATCTCTCAAGAGATCACATAACTATTTAATGACCAGCTCATATAAATCATTCTTTGTCTTCTATGACTGCTACATCTGTCTCTTCCAAAATCCTTTTCAGCTTTTCGACAATATGCAAAAAAGAATCAAACCTACAACCAACTGATACTTTGTTTAATTCTTCATGTCAACAAAACCCTTGGGCTATTGGGTATACGGGTTCTGTTTGCTCTGCAAAAAAGATAACGACAGAAGCTGTAAGTTTTCAGGCAACCCCTTTAAATACACTGCTCGGAAGTATGGGATAAAAATAAAAACAACTGCCAGGAGCAGTTCTGAACAGATATTGCTCAGAATCATGTGTTACAAGTTTATTATTGAAATACAGCTTGTTGAGTAATAGCACATTTCTAATATGACATACTACACTTGTATTAGAAATATATAAAGAGCATACATAATTTCACTATTTCTGTACTGATGAAAGGTAATACATTAATCATTTTTACTGAACTAGGATAAAGTAGCAGGTCAGTCATCCATACCTGGGATATGCTACAGGCTACTTATTATTACAGTATATCTCAACATAAGTATTTTTAAGGACATAGAAAACATTACCAGGATCAATATTTTTCTTCTTCAGAAGGAGCACTTCAAAGTGAAACAAAATGCAACATTTTAGTATGTGTTTATTTTAGAATCATTATTTAAAAAACAGCATACAGTAGTATCAACTTGATACATACTATAGTATTGATGTTCATCTCAATTATATCCAAAGAAAGCCTGAGCCTTCTTTTAAATCCAGAGGAAAGAATGTTTTGTGTTGGTAAATGTGTTGAATGTAATCTGGACTGTTATCATTTTCAGATTGTAAATTATCGGAAGAAAATATACAATGCTGAAGATATACGGCATAAGGTACATAGTGAAAATAAAATGTTTTTTTTTATTTCTTGTTTTATCATCTTTTATATTATACTGTATGTTTTGTACCATTTTGCAGTATTTCCTTTAAATCTTATTTATTTCAGTTTCCTGATAAACATCCAACTCATAAGTACATTTTGACAATAAGTCCATTATGTATTTTTTCTGAGAATTGCCTCAGTATACCCTGGTAGGATTTCATTTTCTCTCCGAATATTCTCATATAACATACAAGGACATCTGTTTTGATAAGTGCATTTACACGTGTTCTCAAGACAGCATTTGATACCAGCTCATCCTATCCCACAGGCTAAATGGCTACATACTGAGTCACAGCAACCCAAATCTAAAGAGGATTAATTTGTATTGCTTCCATTTTAGCTTTACAACAGTTCATAATATTTTGAAAGATAAGGAGTAAAGCTTAAAATGCCACTTGGAAAGAAATTTAACTGATAAAAAAAAATAATAAGCTTATCAGTTGGACCCCAGATTCGTGCTGATGTCACATACATACCTTGGAGTACCCTAGCCACTCAGACCTCAAACAAAATTCAAGACCACTCGGCCAAAAGTCTACCCCTGAGGTTTAGGGGGATTTTAAAGCTTACAAGAGACCTTTTAAGGAGGATTCTGGCTTAGAGGCATTCAGTTACAATCACAGTTTCACAGCACTGGCTCCTCAGCCAGTGCCAAGCTCATGTACCAGAACCTGTGGTCCCTCTCATACAGTACCAAGCAGGACTACTATTTCAAGAACACATCATCAGTATTGCAAAACTATCCCTTCTCATGACAGTCTTAACCCTGGTCATGTTCCCTGTTAGTGGGTGAACAATCCTAGGTTTGGTGAATTCTGCTTCACAATGACAGGAAGAGCTGACGTTGAATGATTAAAAAGCAATGTTTCTACAGTATGAATGCTTGGCTGCCACAACCCAGCTACCCCTGAAGTAATTTGTCTGACACATGTGCCTTAAAAAAATCAGAAGGAGAATGATAATACCATAACATGCTGATTTCCTGTATTGACTTTAAGTATATTATATGTATTCAACAAAAAAGGCTAGAATCCTTTTAGATTTGTTTACCATGAAAATAAACATTGTAATCTCATTCATAGGACTCCACATGTACTGGGTTCCCAAGTAATTTTGAATGTCTGTCTTGTTCTCTGGCACAGCAAAACACATTCTTTCATTGGGGCTCAAAGGTTTCAGGGTATTATTTATACAGTAACAAAAAATGCAGAAAAAATAAATCTGATTTTCTGTCCAAGCCACCTCACATATTGTGCCATAGAAACCGACTATGAATGATAAGACTGACTGAATCTGGATTATGTACCCTTTTATTAATTTTATACTTATAGATATCTCAACACATTATATACAGTATACACTGTATATTGTATACAGTACATTATACTTAATGCAAAGCAGTGTAAATGCAGAAAATTGTGCATCTACAAAATTGAATAGAAAAACATGGTTGAGGTGATATCTCACCTGCATATTATCTGTTCAACACTTTCTCCGATGTACTTGAGCTTAAAATTTAAAAAGGGGCGTGCAAATCTGTTGAACCGGACTTCAAGCGCTCTCTTGAAGTCCAGTGCAGGACCATGGACAACTCCTTTGGCTCTCTCTGCCAGTTTAAATCAATATTTTTTTTCTCACTCCCCGCCTGTGTCTTGATTGGCATTTAAATTACAAGAACAAATGTAGGTCCGCTCAAACGGCAGCCAATCGAGGCTAGTGTTGGGATGTCCCTGCGCTGGTTGTGGAAATAACGGGAGGAGCTACTGTACAAAGCCTGTTTACAGTGGTATCTAGAGGTTGGGAAGGCTGTATTCAAAGTGTGCTCGCTGTCGATGGGATAACGGGACTGTACTTGAGCAGAACTGCCCGTGTACAATTACCACTCTCGTTAAACACAGAGAACACTGCTATGTTGTAATTTTTGTATTGAATGATAATAAAGTTATTTTTTTGCTCTTTTGCTTTTTAATTATTTTTTTTTTCCGTGGGGAAACTGAGCTAAAGAGGAATACTACTTTTGATTTTTCTTTCAAGACCTGTGTTCAACTGATCCGTTTGTGGACCGAAGGGAAAGAAGGAATGGATAGTGAGAAGTATTTGCCGGAGCTGATGGCAGAAAAGGACTCCCTCGACCCTTCTTTTCAACATTCTTTGCGGCTTTTAAATCAAGGTAAATAACCGAGAGAATAAGTATTAGTTTACCTGTCACGGTATTTGGCACGGTTCGAATGTCTTCTGCTTAGCAGTAGTGGTTAGTATAAGAAGTGTGATAACAGTCGAGTGCTTACGCGGACAGCTATTCAAGTTTTTCAGTCAGGGATGGACAACAACCCTAAGCGCTCTTTCTGTTATCTCTGTCCTTGAAAGCATTTAGGCTTGTATAGCCACAGTATGTTGTTTACTGTACCTCCAGCAGCATCTCAAGTTCCGTGCATTTCTCAAAACGTGACTTTTCACATATGGAGATACTGGCAGAAAGAAATGAGGTACAGTATAACAACACCGGTAAACATTTGGCTGGTTTAGAGATCGAGTACACTGGAATATTGAAAACATTATTACTACTACAGTATACTATTACTATTGCTTATAATTAACTGCAGTTAAATTACAGCAGTTTTGAAATAGCCAGGTCTTATAAACGAAGACATACAATGTGTTTCGTTGATACTGCGAGGTAAGAATGTATGCAGATACTATTAATTTCGAGATATTGCATTTTAAATACAGTTTGCCTCCACGCTTATTGTCGGATACCTGAATATTTCATGTTTCAGCATTCTTTACTTCCCTTACATCTCAGCTTGTCTCTTTTCGGGAGACATAACTAAATGTGCAGAATGCAGACAGTATCATAAATACTGTATCATTTACTTTGCTTGTTGTGACGAGGAAGCGCTGACTGGAGTATGTTACAGCACTATTGTTAATAGGCAATCACCTTTTGTATTTCGTTTATTAAACAATAAACCCAATAAAACGTTAATGGTGCGGGCATATTTCTTACCAACAACATATTTTAAAGCGTCCCATATCCCCCAAACCAGAACATTTTACAGTTTTAAATTAATCTCTCATCACAAGGTGAAGAACCCAAATCTTACTAAGATTTAACTAATACTAATACATTTTGGCCAACGTCTGACGTTCACCACATCTCCAGTATTATTGAATATAATGTATTACATTATCATCATTAAGTTTCAACAACAATAATGAGCTCTGTTTTTCTTGTTAGTTTTTAAAAAAAATTGATGTCAATAATATTATCATCAGAGTATTTTTGTCCTTGAAAGCAGTGGTATCACTGAAAAAGAGGAGTTACATTTGTTTACTAATATTTATGCCTGAACAATAGAACTTTCACAAACAAAACATTAGAATAAAACCACTTTGCCAAGTCATAAAGAACTACTTCTCATACTGTAATAATATCTAGTCATAATGATTCATGTTGTGATGGCACGTTTTTTTAATATTATTCACTTATTTATCACTAGAGATAAGAGTAAAATATGCCCTTTACTTATATAGTGCCAGGTAGTGTACCATAACATGCCTAAAGCTGTTAAGACTTTCTAAATGCCTGCACTTAAGTAAGAAAAAAACATAAGCAACTTGTTCACTGTGCAATAAGTGTAAGTGAATTGTCTTCTCAGATTTAAGTGACTGGCTTTGGCTTGTATTCTGGATATGCTAATCTATACAGTGTCTGCTGGACATTCGTATTGATTTCAGTAGTTAACAGCTTGCCATGAGCACCATGTGGACAGATGACCAACTAGCAAGAAAACAGATATAACATACAGTATGTTTATATTCAAAGCATGAACAGGATATGTTTGTTAATTACAATTGCCAGGACAAAGTTAGGATCCTCGGACATGTCAAACAATCGACTTCAGATCACCCTTCTCATGATTCATATTCAAGTTCATAATGTTGCTCTCTCTACGTACAGTACTGTATCATACTGACTCAGAAAGTAGATTTTGAATTATATGTCATTGTATTCAAAAGAAAGATTCTCTTGATTCAGGCACACAAAACATTGACAAGTACCTTCCAACACAGACATTTTTTATTTTCATTTTTAGTCACTGATACAGACAAGTGGTAAAATGCTGGTATTTCAGAAGACCTATTGCATTCAGTTTACTCTAAGATATTGTACTGTAACTTACAGTGTAAGTACAGTACATGCTTTTCAATTTAGACTTAAACCTGAGTTTCAGTTTAAATAATGAATATATAAACAAGCGTGTTCTTTATCTGACATACTTGTTTTTGTTTAAAAACACCAGTCTGTTAATAAAACTATTGTAGTGTAGAACACAAACTATGTGTGATATATAATTATAACATATATCCAAAAGCTGTGATACTGTATGTGAGTACATATTATTACTTTAAATCTATCAGGATTTATCACTTTTTTGTCATCAGAGGTAAGTATTTAATGTAGTCAAAATGTGTATAGTCTTAAAATACCGCTAATTAAAAAAGTGAAGTCACACGAACACAATTTAGATAAAACTGAGATAAAACTTGACATATATAATGTACATAAGGTACTAAGATATGTTTATTTTTAATGTTTTATTGCAAGCCCTCCATCTCTACTGTATATCTATAACTATTACATATACCCTCTAACAATTAGCAAGTACATTACATGTACATTCAAACTACTGTGTTGCAGAAAATACCCTCCACCAGTACAAACTACACAATATTGTGCATTCTGTGTATTGGCACCATGAATGGTCATCATCTCAAAAGAATTCGATACTTTGTTTCTTATCTGGAAAATTAAATTCCAAAGATTTGCATGTTTCTGGATTTCACATTCCTTACATACACAGTAAAATCCTGTAGTTGAAAAGGCAGTCTCTCACAGGCACTCACCTTTTGAAATCTGCCTTGATGCAAGATATTGCAAATGAAATTCTTTGCTGTGATAAAATAGATCTGCATTCTGCATTTCCAAGCATGAGCTTAAATGCCTTGCCAGTCTCCAACAGGGGATTAAACTGAAGCAATTAGGGCTGCAAAATGAATAATAAAAAGGTTGGAAATGGTAATGCTGACAGTAGTAGCAGTGGTGGTGATTGTGCTGGAAACACGTACAGTATGTGATGGGTAAGGGGAGAGGGGGGGTCAAAATTTTAATTTTAAATTCAGGCTGCTGGCTTCCATGTGCTGTACAATATTTAAAATAATTTTAAAATTGCCATTTTGTAATTCAAAAACTGACAGATCAGGGAGTATGCTGGTGAGCGTTTGAAACATACAGTAACTCTTCAAACTTCCAGACTCATTTTTCTGTAATTAAATGAATCATAAGTTATCCTTCCCCTGTTTTTAACCCTCCTACCACAAGTCGAAAGCCCTGTTGTTATAAACGACCTCCAGTCACTGCATTGTTTAAATCCCTGAGTATAATCCATTGACTGACATGTTAGGATTCCAGAATATTTAATTAGAGTGCTTTTCCAAAAATGTGCATCCTGGGCAATTTTAAACGATTGTAAATGTAAATAAGTGCCTGCTATTTAAAAGGTCAAGCACACTTGCCCTACCTGAAAGGACTAAATGCATCACAGGACTTGACCTAGTGATCTCTAGTGCAGATGCAACCATTCTAGTTGTTACAGCCATTTAGTACTGTATGCCAGCTCAATGAAGAGTATTGATCAGAACGTATACTGTAAGTAGATGGAGTGTAATAAAGAGTTTTATTTTGCATTTTTCACTAATGTTTTCTCGAGCACAAATGCGTGGTCATGCCCTATCTGGCATTTTGTCCTGTTAAGAAGAACAGATATAATTTATCTCAGAAATGACAGATCCATGTTCACATTTAGATTTGAAGATGTCTTCACATACACATTTATGAAAAGGAAAACTGAACTGAAAGTTGATATAAGCCCTTTAAAAACTATTCAGTGGCAATAAATCATATACTGAAATTAAGTTTATGATCTACCTGTATACAGTAAGCCCTAGGTTTATTTGGTTTCTAGGACTCTTGGTGGTGTAATTTTGTGGAAAGAGTAATATATTCAAGGCATACTCTTAAGACACAAATAATTACATAACAAATAAAAACACAATGGAAATAATTGGAATAAAGTTAAATAAAAGTCACTTTTGGAAGTAACATTTGATAATGTCATGAGAGTAAGAGGCACATTATGCAGAGTGTCATCTGCTGGATAGGAATTTCACATTTTGGAATGAAGATTTGCACACGTTGAGTGATAACATCTGGTTAGCAAAACATTAATAAAATAAGAACTTTATCCTGCATGATTCACTCAGCATTTATACTCTTGGTGATATCTCAGTGACTATAAAGATATAACACATTGTGCAAATTTAATTTTAGTTTTATTTTTTTTCCCCAGTTTCAGTCTGAAGGTGTTTTTAGTACTGTGAATGTGGAAGTGGATGTGTATCAGTCATGAAGATGGCTTGTTTTGAAAAAGGTATAAATAAATGTAAGAGCTTAGTTTCAAAAGAGATTTAACACCATAATCTTTTTGGAATTAGATGAAGACCTTTTTAATGTTACAGCTTGTGTAAAGATAAATGTGCCGTATTTTTGTGTTTATCTGTGTTCACCAAGGCAGTTAAGAATGCAAAATAATAAACCTTACAAAAAGTAATGTGCATCAACATCAACACAAGAGAAAATATGGTATATAGATAGATAATACTTTATTAATCCTGTAGGGAAATTGATGATATATATCTTATATCTTTATAACAAAACCTATTACACTAAAGTATATTTGATTTAAAAATACATTTAAATAGATTTTTTCATAAGGACAAATATTCTTTGACAGTGATCATGACTGATTTTTATTTAATTCCTGTCAGATAAGTATATAACTCATAAAACCATGTATTTCTGAGCATTTTCTTAAAAGCTGTTTATCACTTAGTTTTATCTTAATTGTTTTTAATAACCCCTGAACATTCTCATTAGCTACATGTAGGCTGTTTTAACAGCTCTATTCACTTTCTTAAATAAGGCCTTGCTTTCAGATTAAGTATGTCTTGTATCACATTGCAACACTTAATTGACAATTGTTGTGCTACTGTATATAATGAGAAACATGCTTATTCTTAAAGCAAGATGTTTTAAAAAACAATAAGATGCAATATTATAAAAGCCATAAAAGTCTGAAACATACAGTACATTGATGTTTGGTAATAATGTTATCATGTTTAGTTATATTAGTACAGAAAGAAATTATTGGTAACATTTAATTGAAATATGGTAGTATTTATGCGACTTAAGAGTTATTTAAAACATTATTTAAAACAAGTAGCCAGATACCAAGTATAATCACACGTTTCCCTGATTTGGTTATTTAAATATATTTAAGGAACATGCCTGAAGTGACAGAGATAAGGGTTTTTAGTATTTCAGAAACTCCATATGCTTTTGTACTTGTACATCTGCCAAAACATAATGTTTCATGAACTTTGAATACATTGAATACAAAAAGCAAAATAATAGTTCACTTGATACCATGTTCATTGATAGAAACTAATCTGTTTTCCATCGGTTTTACAGTCTCTGTTAAACTGTTGTTGATCTACATTTTGAGCAATTGTAATGTGATATGCACCATATCAGAAATATTTATTATTTATATTTATTATACTAGTTAGCAGTCACAGATTTACTGATATGACAATGTTATAGCTTCACTGCATTTCAATATCACTTCATATATTGTTGATGATCACATCAAATTCTGTCTTTGGTGCAACTTTCTTACATGTATCTCACAAAGGGTAAAATATTATGTGGATATTCTATTAATTAAGTACATATGCTAAAATATAAAGTTTCATGAACATTGAAATGGAATAGTAAATGCAAAATCACAGTTCATTCAATAACCGTTTTAATAATAAAATAATCTGTTTTACAGTATTAGTATATTCCAGAGAATTTAGTAGATGGTCTTTTCAATTTTTTATTCATGTTTCAGCAGCCAGGTTCCTGATAGTTATTTCACCTTGTAATGTATTTTCTTCATGTATCTTCAGAATTACAAATGTTTTGGAGAGAAGTAAATATGAAGGGTTATTTCAGTAATGGACTTATTTAAATGATTGTTTTTGTTCTGTATTTGTAATGACCTTCCTCTGATGAATCTACTGTTTCATTACAGAACTAATGATGCAAGAATATCCCTGACAGTCACTTAGACCTTTTTAATGGACTTTGTAAGTTAAGTAGGAGATATAGCTTAAAAATTTACCTACAGTACCTAAAAAGCCAGACAGATACAAATTGTAGTCAGATATATTTTTTGGAATTATTTCCTGTTTCTGTTATTTTTGTGTTTTACTACCCCAACATGCCCCAGACCTCTTCTGGTGATCTCTTAGGTAACTCACTGTGAGGGTTTCTGATAAGACAGTTGAGGAAGAGCTGAAATGGCAGCAATTCTAAAGTTATACTGTATATTTTATTACAATTGACTCTTCTGTCAAATTACAATCTAAATTAATTCTGCTGAATCTGTGTCTATGTTTGACTAATCACAGAACCCCATCTTTGAGCTGAGGTTTAGATTTTCTCTTCATTTCCTGATTTGTAATGATACTTGAAGGGAAGAAAACATAGCTCACTTTTAATGGCATTTATGACACACACACACTCCGATTTCTCACAGCAAATGTTTCACTTATGTAGTGCAATGCTTGAAAGATGTTGCACTTTTTCCTAAAAAAAGCCATGTGTATACAGTGTGCAAATTGAAGTGTTAACTAGGCAAGTGCAGATTTATTGTCACCTGAATGAATAGTGGTTGATTGAACTATTCTGGAAAGTTGAGACTGTGGTGTGAAGAAAAGAATACTGAGGATACTGTAAGTAGATTAATAAAGCATGTTACACTGTATTTTGAAATATAGTATTTATGTGCATGCCTGTACTGTACATTGAAAAAGCAGAAAAAAATAAACAAAAGGTTGCATGATTTTCATATAATGCTATCGCTTAATAGCCTGGAATTTATATCAATAAACTATGTTGGATGAGGATGCAGCACGATATCATAGTTGTCACTAGTTAGGTTTTGTTTAATTTGTGTTTAGTAATGTGACTAACTAATATCCTTTTCCAGAAAGAGAGTGTTCATTAAACAATTTGATAGTTTTTTTTTCTTAACTTAATCTATAAAATATTTTTTATTTCAAGGATTTCATTATGCATAACCATACAGTACAGTGTAAAAACACATATTTGTGCAAAATCACAGCTTTAACCTTCTAATTGCCTGCCAGTTGAACAGTGTAACCAATCAACTGAAATGTCCTTATCCAGGCAGCTATTTTCCCAGTCGTGTATAATAAACTAATAAAGGGAATGAAGGAAGTCTCTGTGATTTCACTCCTCCCCAACATCAATCATTTTAGATTTTTAGATTGGCAAATTTAACATTATATATATAGTACTCTGAAAATAGGGACATTTGAATGTAGAATTTATACAATATCATCAATTTACCTTGTAATATACTTAAATATACTTAGTTCCTTCTAAATATATCAAACTTATTGTCAATAAAACTGAATATATTTTTACCCTGAAATAAAGTAGTTCATTTAAAGCAAGACTTGCATATTGTTATACTTGCTCCATGTTTGTTTGAAAAATGGCTTCACAGCCAAAACGTTCTGTTTCTTTTCTTCTCTTCTCAGCCTGGAATAAACCTGTACTTGTTCCTTTGATATATATATATAGTTGGACTTGAAATTCTGGCCCATGGAAAGAGTGCCATCTACTGGTCCACCTACAACACTTACAACAGCAGCCTGGTTAATTATAACCATTATTATTGAGTCATACTCAACCTTGATCCTTAAATGCTGCATTTATGTCTGGTTTGCATTCCATTCATACCTTAATTTGAACAAATTAGGTGGATAAAAAATTGAATCAGCAGTGATTTCCAGGTCCTAAGAATGTGCTAATTGAAAAGTGCCTTTAAAACCTACAGGAGCCCAACACCAGAGGACCAGGTTGTGTGTAGTGCTACATGAATGTGTATAATACATTACATAATGCTTATGATATGAGTACTTAGGTGTTCTTAAAGATAATCTTTTCTATCCTATTAATTAGTAATCACAGTTAGAAAAAACAGTTAGGGTATGTATTGTGTAACTCCACGATAGTACGATTAAAGGAGTACTGAGCTAGGCACAAGTACAGTATAGCACTTAAAGTATTCTGAAAAACTATTTGTCTTTGGCAATTAAATCATTTGAACTCAGCATGCACTGGCAGTGGAATTGCCACATGAAATAGTCTGAGAAACCCTTAGTTCCAAATAAAGAAGTACTGTACTGTGTCCTGTGCTGTTATCTCCTTGTCACTCTGTTAATCATGGTATTAATCCTAGGTAACCACAGTTTCTCATTGACTTCCCTGCTATGAATCTGGCTACATTAAAAGCTTCTTGTTAGGTATTAGTGTACTAGGCTTTTCACAACAGAGATGGCCTTTTTTATACATCATAACATCAAATAGTACAAAAGAGATTTGGATTTGACACTGCATCATACCTTTAGTGTTGACTAAAGTAAGGAGAGACAATAAAGGCATATGCAGTGATAAAAATGGAAATTTAGTGGTCCTGGTATGAATCTTCAGGTTGGCCTGAATGACAATAATGTTGTGGGATCCACAGGCAGCACAATGGGATACAAAGTAAACAGTATTCCATATTAATGCAAAGTATATCAATGCAAAGTGTTCAACATAAAACCACTACAACTGATACTTATTTAAGATGAACTGTAATACAGAACAATGTCACAGTTTATTCAATATATTGTGGTGGTATTCATTATTAAACATTGTTCATTCAGAGGCTTATGTGGAGGTATCTACCTAAGGTTGCAACATTTGCCGTTTCCTCATATAGAAACATCAGGGAACTGGGTTTTGAAGTACTTGAAAGCTAAGCTTTAGAGATAAAAGAAACCTTTTGTATTTTACATTTTGTTTTTATTAGTAAGGCCATTCACATTAACCATGCAACAGTCAGCAAAAGATTCAAGGAATTATTCATTTAGTTGTCCATGTCTTTACAACATTAATAATATTTAGCCAAGTTTTGAGAGAAGTTTTTTAAAAGAGATAAGAATAAAAATAAAACTGTTGACATAAAACATAGAGATCTGAGAGACGCATCCTTCTTTAAAACAAATGTCTTTACAAAATATTTTCTGGAGCAGCTTTAGCTTATTAGACAAGTTATGATGAATTTTCCAAAAATGGTCTTTGTGTGTATATGTCAGTTAACAGGAGCTTATGTTACAAAATTGATACAGATGTAATGTTTGTGTTCTGTAAATACTGTTTCAGGCCTTATTAATAATGAGATCCATGAATTAACAGATTTGAGCATCTTTCCTTTTTTGACAGTTTTATAGATGAAACTCATTTGACAGTTAAATTTGCAGTTTCTTACTGTTAGACCATTTTTTAGAAGAGGCTTGGAAAGTTGCAGTTGTCTTACAATGTAAAGCTACTGTATCTTATGGAATGAAAAAAAAACATGGACTTATGGACCCAAACATGGATTGTGTCCTCTTAGTAAGTCCTCTCAGCCCTCATTTTTAAAATGTACACTATGATTTTAAACAGGGGCACGTCACAATGTTCTGCCTAAACCACAAAAATGTATGTTATGACAGCCAACTAGTGTAAAACTAAATTATTTAAGCAATGGACCATGAACTAACAGCAGCACTTGCATACCAATCTGCTCAGGGTTTACAATTTCATACTGCATTAGAAGGCTGAAAAAAGGAAGATAACCCTCAAGCATCCTTGAGAATGTATGCTTAGCTCATGCATGGAGATTATCAATATTTCATCCTATACCAAAATCATATAACATGCTAGTTCTCATTGTGCTACAGTGCTCATTTTGGTTAGGAGGCTATTGTTTGTCACTATTTTCTTTACCAATTTACTGTATCACACAAAGCCAATTATACACTTAGCCCAAACAGTCGTAAAGTAGAAATTGTATTTTTCTTGTGCCATTGAATTGTGAAGTGGAAGAAGAAAGCAACCCATTCAACTCAAGTGGAATGTGAAGATTTGTAAGAAAGGTGAAATATGATATTGGAGATACCAAGAGGGAGTCATAATATCCCAGTGGTGACAACAAATAAACAGTGAAGGAACAGTAAGGGTTGAAATAAAATGTTTTCGTAGATAAAAATTGTAAACTTTTAGGTGATAAAAGTGAAATGGGTGATGTATTGAATAAATATTTCACTCAGGTCTTTACCATGAAAAAACATGACAAGATGTTTCAGATTGAGCAAACAGCAGTCAACAGAAATGTATGAAATGCTCTTAACATAACAGATATCCAGGTCCTGATGATGCTAAACAAATTGTTAAAGAAATAGATGTCATTCATTGTCTCTGAACAAAACTTTTCCAACTATCACTCAGGAAAGGGTAATACACCAGTTGGTTAGAATATGCTCACACCCAGAAAGTGTGACAAAAACAAGCAAAGTAATTTTTGTCAAATACTGTATGTTTTATTTCTGTTACATGCGAAATTATATTCTACAAGCAGTTATAAAGATTAGGATCTTCTTAATTTATTCATTATGAAAATAAATTAAGAAAACTAGTAGTAGCAGTATTGATATGAACAAAACAAAATATGAAATGCATAGATTGTCTGAAGGCTTTTGATTACATTTCTCATAAAAGATTAAAACTAAGTGTACTGGGTCAAGTTTGAAAAACAATGGGAGTACAAATAAGAGCCTATGTTAAGATAGCAATGATATCACATCATGGACTATGACAGAGATCTGTATTAAGACCACATGTTCTTCCTGATTCATACAGTACCATAAACCTAGATTCTGATACAGATAGGAAACTAGTTAAATTTGCATACCATCTTATACCAAAATAGGAGGGTAATAAAATATTGTAGACATGACAAAAGAAATTCTAAAACATTTAGACAATATTCAAGACTGGGAAAACCTCTGCAGGTTGATAATGAGTGCAAAGGACTGCAGAATGTTACACACATGAAGCACAGATGTAAAACATTCAGTTAACTTAAGATGGGAGACTCTCAGTTTTATGCAAAAACATTCCAAGTCTATGTTGACAAATCAATTATGTTTTCTAGGCAATGTGATGAAACAGTAAAAAAAGAAAACAACATGACAATTTATAACTGTAAGTGTAGACATTACCAAAGATTGTTATGTTAACATTACGTGTATGCAAAGTACAAGTGAGACCTTATTTAGAATATTACTGTAGGTACATGTTTGGAGAGCACATTACAAAAGATATTGGTGCCCTGGAATCAGTCCAGAGTACAGCATCAAGAAATAATCCTGATTTAAATCAATGTGCTACACTGACACACTAACATCACTGAATCATTTAGTCTTGAAAACTATGAGGAGGCCCGAGTCCAGTATTCAGCATCCTCAAAGGCATTTAAAAACTCAACCCAATAAAGTGTCTTCAGAATTAATAGTGAAACTCGAGCCAGAGGACACAATTGGAAATGTATTTAGAACTGAGAGCAGGGGGCACTTTCATACAGAAAGGGATGTGGAGCCTGGAACAAGTAACCTTTCTTCTTAATAAAGCTGGCTTCTTTTAAAAAATGGCTAGATAAGATACGTATTTGGAGAAAAAAAGAAGTAGGTGGACTGAATGTCTTCCTCTTGTTCTCAGATATTATTTAAGGCCATCCTCACTTAAATTTGACCTTGGAACACATGTGAGCCCATACTTCAACAAAAGGTATTGTATTCAATGTTTTATAGACAATATGAATAATGTTTTTGGAGATAAAATATTGTGAAGCTTTTCTATACTTTTACATGATACAAACAAATAACCCTTTTGCCTTTAATTGATTTTTCTAAAGTTTCCCTTTCTATTTCTTCCCCATATATATATTAGAGATATAGAGCAGAAGATATACTGTAGATATCTTTACATAATTAGCTAAAAAGCACAGTTTTGTGTTCTGGGAAAAAAGTAAGACTGACTGAAAAGCAGCAAATTTGACCCTTAAATGCCTGAAAGACACTTCTTTTTCATGAGTCTTGCCTTTGGAATTGGACAAACTACTTTCATGGTACTGTACAACAGAAACTCCAAACCATAAGTGTAGAAATATAACAGCAAATGGAATGTTATTCATTCATTGAAATCTGTCTGCCTTTCATAATCTAGTTGATATTTCTAGTGTATGTCTTTTTGATTTTTGGAAAAGTATACTGTAGAAATCTAAGAAAATATAAGTGATTTCCTTTCACATATAGTAACAATCAAATATCACATAACAGTTATAGCCCCATTGAGCTTTAAAGTTTAGAATACATAAAAATTCAAGCAGCTTCTGCAATACAATAGTAAATAAGAACTTGACATGATCATAATTACTATTGGCTTATTCTTTTTTTAATAGATTAGAGTATAGAACTCTATACGGCTTGTACTGTATCTCTGTCAAAGTCTGTTTTATAGAAATAGTAGTTTGTGAGACGCCATGCAGTAAGTATGGTGCAGTTTTTCAAACACTTGACAAGGCCCTTTGATTCCCCAACCTGACCTCATAGACGAGCGACTCACCCGTTATTGTTTTGCGACTATTGCCTTGCTGTTGAAGGGATTGGGCAGGATTAGCTCTTCCGCCTCTAGTTGATCCGATCTGTTTGGTGTAATCCAACTCAATTTAATTATATTTATCGTCCAACCTCTCTGAACCCCAGCCATCAGCACGCCTTTACAGATAAGTAACAATGTCTTGTTAGGTTTCAGGCTGCTTTGAGTGATGAGCTTTGCTATATAAGGACTGAGCAGTTACTTAGTCTCTGATAGATACACTTCTGGCAGGGATAATCTCCTGACAAAGACCTAGTTTATCTTGTGCAGTATCATTAGAGGACAAGTAACTTGTCTTTAGATTTTAAAGCAAATCTTGTAAATAAGGGTCAACTTGACTTAATATATGCTGTAAGGCATGGTCAGGTTTTATCGAGCACATGCTTTATACTCTTGGTTCCTGCTGAATTAATTTCCGATGCATAATTCCTTCTGTGCACAGCCAAACATTTTATATTAATTTTTATTAGTATAGTATAAGAGTATATTCTGTCAATCATTGTATTACTTTCATGTTTCTAATCCTAGTATGAAAATTGGAGCTTATGCACAAAATAAGATTTAATAAAACATGAACCTGGATGTATTTTGCAGTGTAACCTGTTAAAGTAAATTAAATAATATAGATTTTTTTCATATAAATTAGCTAAGTGATTTGTGATAAGAACAAGATCTTACAAAGAGAATTTATTGCTAGTGGCTACTAAAATATTTTGGTGTGTAGTGCAGTACACTGATATTATAATGAGGCAAATATTTTCAAGCCTTTTGGATATGACTTCAGCTCCTTATGTGCACAGGAACTGACTCCTTTCTTTCTCACCTAAGGCAAATGTTGGCATAATAGAGTGTGTAGAATATACCAGATGTTATATGATTACAACTAAGAGAACAGACATATTTTAGAACTAATGTTACTCAATAGTTTTGTGAAACCTGCCTTCATCTTTTGCTTCTGGGATAGTTTCTGGTTTGATGCGAACCTGACGGATTTTTTGTTTCAAGTAACTTGTCTGGAAATTTGGTAAATGGCATAACCTGTTTCATTTGCCATTTTGGATGTGTGTTTTTTATCAATAATCCGTTTATTGCTTTCTTGTATTGTACAGTTTGCAAGACCTACTAAATTTAGAGGAAAAAAAGCAATTTCACTTAGGACTCTGCATTACAAGTTGTGAACAACTTCATAGTTATTCACAACATGCAAGTTTTTTTGTTTTGTTTTAGAAAGCAGTGAACAATAGTTTAATAAAATAATAGACTGAAATCTTTAAGTCAGATCTTTATGTAAAACTTTTGGAGTTTGAAAAAATTGACATATGATTTTGTTTACATGAGAGAGGAAAAAACATCAACAAATGGAAGTCAGCCTGTTTAAATTTTTGGAGCAGGTGTGAGTTACTCACAGTTCAGATCTAATGTGAGGAGAAGTTGGTTGTTAGTTTTGCTCCCTTGGGAACCCTACTTGCTATCCTGCTGGGCAGTGTTCATGAATATCTCCCACATCTATTTTTAAAGACTGTTTTTCATGTTTAATTAAACTGAGGCCTTGCGAAGTCTGCCTTTACTTGCTTGCTACGAATCTGATCCAGCTTCTCCAGTCTTTCTGTTTAATTTTACGTACGTCACCCATTAATGCACACTTAAATAGCAGAAACCTCTTGTGACTCAGAAGATCATGTTATTTCAAATGTAACAAAAAATGTGTTGGTGGGGATACACAATGAAACAATTTCTGCCTTTTGTGACCATATTTATCCGCTCTTGCAGTGATTTTGCCAAGGCAGTAACAATGCAACTTAAAAAGAATGAATTGCTCTGTGATTATAGTATTAGGGAAGGGAAATCCTGTGTATGTACAGTTACTGTTGCCTTTGTATCTTAAAAAAATCTACACACAAATGTGCCTGAAACAAAAACAAACTCGAGATTTGACCTAGAAAAAGCTGATTTAAGAAGGGAATATCACATATGCATTTGCAGATCATAATGGATTTGTTAAGTGATAGAGGTTGTTCCTGTTTTTGCAAAAGAACACTTGTGTAACTTCAGCTTTAATTCATTTCTGGCCCCCACTTTTTTCACTGAGTGAAGTGTTTGACATTTTCTTCCACAATTGCTTAATTAGGTCTCATTTGGCATTTATATATTTGCAGGGATTATACTCCCCCATGCCAATGACTTTTATGCATATCCATTCCAAAGTTAGTTTTCATTTCCACTGAGGCTTGAATCATTCAGTAGAATTCTTGGGTATGTGCTTTAGTGATCAATGCACTTAAGCATGTGGTCTAATAACACTGCATGGGTGCATCCAACACAGTGATAATTCTACAAATTAAAATCACAGTGCATAACACACCAATACTGCAGCAAAATATTTATAATTATATATGATATTTAGTAATATGTAAGAACCAAAAACAGGAGAAATGTTGGTCGCTTATTAAGAACACACTGCCAGCAGTATACAGTAAATTAAAAAGGGAAACTAATGCACAAACTTAAAAGAAACGTCTGTTATTTCCTTTTAGTTCTTTCCTAAAAATATTTTGACTAATCAAACTTGATTTTTTAAGATGCATAAAATGTGTTTTGAATTTTGTTCTATTTAATTTTTTACTCTGTGCAACAGAAAACTACTGGTCAAACAACTGCATTTTGTTACATTTTGTAAAGTTTAAAGTGGCTGTTTCCTCATACTGTATATACTGTATATGAGGTTCTGACAGAAGATAAAACGTGGTTCCAACAATGTGCTGAAAATGTGTTGAAAACCTGCAGAAAATGTATCTTGGTCAGTAGGCCTCCAATGGGAGGTTGGTATTAAAATGTCATTAGGAGTGAGGCACTGCGTCCTTGACAACTTAACACACAAAGTGAGTTTTGGCCTAAATGTTATTCATGCAGAGCACATTTATCCTACAGTTGCTTCTTGACAAGTGACCCAGAACAGGTCTTAGTCATGTTACTTATTTGTCCCAGTTATACCAGGGATCCCTTTATTTTAAAATAATCTTCCGTTTCAGCAACTGTTGTCTTAACTATCAAATCAAAGATAAAAAAACTGTGTTTAACTCTTTAATATGAATGTAAATACATTTTTTTATAGCCATACAAGTTTAAAAAGAAAAAGTACTTGGAGTGGTATCGCTCGTCAATATTGATATGCAGGACGCTAATATATCAAATCCCCAGAAATGTAACACCAACACTTTCTTTCATAGCTGACACCATTGCTGTGGCTAATTGAAACTGCTAGTAAACAAGAGCCTAATCGAAAAGTGCAGATTGACTATTTCAAAAGCCATTATTTTTCTTGTATAATTGAGCTAATGGTGCATTTCATAAAACTTGGAAATCCAGCTTTGGAAGTTAAAAAACACAGCCCATGTTAATTGACTTAATATTGCTGATTAGCATTCTTGTGCTGCTCATTAAGGCAACAGCAAATTAAATGTCTCATGTAATCCATATAAGTTATATTACAAAAAAAATCAAATCATCTGAACTTCACTGTAGTTAAATTACTTTATATTTCAGATGTGCAAGAATTAATTTGACAAAAAAGTGCCAATCTTGTATCCTGAAGTTTTTCCTTTACAGTGTTCATGTAATCCCATTAAATGCAGAAGATTTAAGAGTTTAATAAACAGATTTTCACCTGCAGAAACCTAACAATACAACATTGATGAATTGACTCTTGAAAACTGAAAAAGTCCAGAGCCCATGAATTCCTTTGTGTACTAATTTAAAAGAATATCTGAGGCTTCAAAGGGTGTTTGAACCAAAAGCAAGGCCTTTCTACTATTATGATTGAAATTGCAATTAACAGGTGTCGAACTTGGTTTAAAGAGATCAATGCATTCAGAAATTTGTAAATTTTAAGACCTTTAAAATATGAGAAAAAGAGCTGTGTTGTGGGAAATTAATAATTTTGCTAAGTATTTTACTTTTAATTACATTGCATTCTCCCCAACCTGACAATGTATGCATCTATTATCAGAAAAAAACTTACTGCTGGTAAGGATCTTGTCAACCAATAGCCCATCCTGTAATCATAGTGTGCAAGGCAGGACTGCACCTTAGAATTAGTATGTGGTCCATCATAAAACACACAATTTAGAGACACCAATTAAACAGTCCAGCACATCTTTTGAATGTGGATGAAATCAGAGGACTCATAGAAAATTTTCACTTACAAGGGGAGAAACACATAGAAAGCACTATGCCTGTGTCCAAACTTGACAGTTGTTTATTTTTTCAGATCCACATCTAATGGAAGCAGGAAGTTCAAGGAAATTAACTGTTTTAATCTAGTTTATCTTAACATTAAATAATAAATGGCATAATAACTAATAAAGATGCTTATCTCCCAATTCTATTGTTAGTTCTTTGATCATTTTAGTAAGAACTTTACAGTGTCCTAATATCAAGAGTGTCCTGCTTCCATATTGGAGTAACACACAAGACATTTTTAAGCCAGTACTTTGAGACGTACAATTCTAATGATTGTTTATTTGCTTTCAATACATCAGGCACATTCAAAGACAATAATGATGTGCCATATACAGCAGAGAAAAGGAAAATGTAATTAGAAAGTATCTGGGCTTACGGAAATCAAGATTATAGATTGGCGGTTTGCTCAGAGTTCACATGTACGCCAGTTTCTAATTGTTGTCAAGCTGTGGTTCAATCTAATGAAGACAAAATGGCCAGAAGGAGTTTATTTCCACAGGTTTGTTTTATTGACAGTTTGACTCCTAGAGGAGTGATAGGAATAGGGGGAGAGGAGAATAGTGGCACAAAGTAGATTAGATTTCAGATATGGAAACTTTAGCTCTCTGAGTCCCTGGGAACCACAAGCTTTCAGACATTCCCAGCACAGGGAGGGAGACTGTGGTACAGTGCTAATTGAAATCTGACAGAATAGTAAATGCAGTGTGGAAACCAGGCCTAGTAATGAAGCAAATGCAGCAGATGGTTGGGGTAGAAATAGATTAAAGAGACAAGCAAACTTGCATCTAAGGCTCCAAGAAACTTGAACAGTGAAAGCCATAGCCAGCATAGAATGAGGTTATTGTTGGCATTTTCATTATTGAAAGCCAATGAGCTGTAAAAGACTTCTGTTAATAATAATAATTTTTTAAACAAAAGACAGTCTTACTAAAAATTACCAAGCATTTTTTTGTGAGTTCTGTATGTAACACTTAATAATCGTATTTGTTTTCCGAATTAGCCCATGGATATGCTGTAAACTTTTCAGCTAGCCTTACTTAGGAATTAATGTAGTTGTCATGATCCCGCACTCTCCCTCGCAAACGCCGTTACATTCCCAAAATTACTGTTTCACAATCTCATTCCTAACTGAACCCATCACATTCTCACAGGCACCAGATTCCACAAGTTCTCACTCTTGGACCAATTATCCAACCACTTCCCTCTCCCTTCAGTATTTAAAGTTCTCACGCACCAACCCACGGTCACTATTTAGAAGCCTCCCATAGAATTCTCTTGTGCGCGTTTCAACCTTTTGACTGATCTCCCGGTTCCTAATCTTTGCTCCTGCCCTTTTCGACCACACTCTTTGAATTTTGTTTTTTGGATGGTCTTTCTCGGATTTCCCTGGTTACCGGACTCATTGTTTCTCCAATCCACCAAGCCCCTGGATTACGTGTTTTGGATAGTGTCCCTGTGCTACTCTGTGTTCTGCAGGACTCACGGCAACGCATAAGGATCCTCCCATTCTACCTATCGGATCCCTGACAGCAGTGATGTGCATTTGTTGTTTGAAGGGGGACTTTTCGAAGTACAAAGGCATGTAATCAAGAACAAGAATTTCTTTGTGATTTTGTGGTATACATGTAATTGGTTGTGTAAAACAGAACCATTCTTTTTTATAAACAGCATCACCCAGTATGGGCTCTGGATAACTGACAGAAGGGACACAGATTGATTTCCCACCTGGAGACATTGTTGTTATTATATGGTACTTTACCCAATTGTAATTATAATCTCAGTTCTTGTACATTGCTTTGAATTAAAATGGCTGGCACTAACTATAGTTTATATATTTTGAGGCCTTTTAGTGGGATAAATCATTTCCTTTACCTACAGGACAGCTGCATCTAAAATGTTTGAATCTTCCTTCCCTGAGCACAACACTCTGACAACCACAGAATTAGGCAATCAAAGTACTCAAATTTTGAAATTTAAATGTAGCAGAAACAACTCCAAAATGCTTCCAAGGTTGTCTGAGGCTCAGCATAAAGAATCAATGAATCTCTTGATAAAAGAGTGCATCACCTCCTACCTTGACATTTTTCATATTTTGCACGACTGCACTTCTCCTAGTTTGTGCCTAATATAAAAAAGAAATCCATATGATATACAGCATTTGCACAACTCTGTTTGTACAACTGGCCTGGTTTTGGACATTGAAATCAGGAGGGTTTCAGGCTAGGTACAGTATCTCCATTAAGTTATACAAACTTCCCACAACTTTACAGTAAGAGAGTGTTGAACTGTGTTTCACAGGCACATGGAGCTTCAAATCCTTATGTATTTTATTAATTAATAGAGTTTTTGTTATAACAGGGAACAAAAATCTTCATAAAAACAAGTCTTCCGCATACAGATTACTTCGGTATGACTGGGCCTCTCTAAGCAATATGTTCCCTGTTGGATTGTTTGCTCAGTCTCTTTTTTCATTTAATGTCCTTTTTCTGTCTTTGCTGTTTCAAACAAATATTTCTTTCATTCCTGTCTTCCTGTTTGCTTCATATTGAGGTTCTGGAGACAAGGACAGGCCATATCAGTTTGGAAGAATGAGATTTGTGTATTATCTACAATGAAATACAACACACTGTATATTAGCATAAGCCTGAAACTGAAATCAAAAGAATGGATATTCTATTCCCTCTTTACTCTATAAAACCAAACTCTGTAATGTTTTTTTTCCATGTGTTGCATATGTTTGTATGTAATGACCTACTTTTTAAAGTTTTGTCTTGGAGAAAATACTGTTTACAGGCACAATTACAGGTAAAATATTAAGCTTGTTCAATAGTGTGCACCTACACTTTTGAACCAAATAGTTCTTTTTAATTTTTGGCACATAACATACAGCACAAAATGCTGTCAAAACTCAAAGCAGAGGGAAAGAAAATGAGCAGAGCAGAGAGAAAAAATAAAGGGAAGCACAATTGGTAGCGCCACTGGGTGCCTTACCTTTCATTATTTGAGATTTAAGTCATTGATCAAAATGTATAAGAAAAGATTGCAATATCTTAAGGAACTTTTTTCATCAAAACTCTTTGTGAGAGTGTTTCTCCATTCCCAATTCTAAATAGTATAAAACATTTTTAATTAAGTATGCGTGAGAAGAGATGGGGAAAGGAAACCTGATTCAAGCCAGCAAAATTACACATCTTGCTAATAGAGTGGCAAAGGTTAGAGTATTAGCTTGTGATTTTGTTTGACCAGTGTAGGGCACCATTTCAAAACTAACCAGTTTCATGTAAACTACAAGGATTGGAAGGTTTGTCTAAAACTGCTAAGAGGATTTAAAAAACAGATGAAATAGCAACATGTTCTATATTACTAACAGGTTGGATTTATTCAATCAAGCCCCAAATTCCTTTACTTTTTTTAGTGTAACCCAGTATTCATCTCTAAAGCTTTTTTTATTTAGATGAATATAATTTAATTTATCTGGAATACAAGAAATTACTAGAATTCAGAGAAATAACCAGCAGAGACTGAGGCCAAGAGGGAGTCTGAGTCTTCCTAACTTAAATATTTATCATTGGGCTGCTGACCATACATATTATATTATTATATGATCCATCAGTTGCAAGACCAAGCATGAACAGTCCAGATGGATAGTGTTGGGTAAAGGCTCTTGCAAAGGACCCTCTGTTTGTGATGTTAAGATCTTCCATTCCATTTTTCAGTACAGCACTAATCCACTACTTTTTCACTGCCTTTGAACATAGATTCAATTTCTGAAGTACTTTGGGCACTTGTTGCCAGATTTGACAGTATTTGAGTCAACTGGAGAATCACAGAAAACTGCTTATTTCACCAGGGAAACAAACACATTTTCTCAAATCTCCGTTTTTGCTTGATTTTGGAATCTAAATTTTGGAATATTTCATCAGGAAACAAAGTCCATGGAATCGGACAAAGCTTGAGTTGTGATACTACTTTGTTTCTTGATGAGGGACTGGTGATTTGATGGTGATTTGTTGCTACAGTAGATGTGAACCCTTGATTTATTCTGAAGAACATAGAGACGTTTCAGGAAAGGAAATCTTATACTACCACTTGAAGCAGACTGGTGGTGACATTTAAGATGATGCAGTTTGGTAATACTTTGCAATATTTTACAAGGTTCTCAAAATTCAATTCATTAAGATAGTTATCTTTGTCCTTTTCTAACAGTATCGTACAAATGCCTTTTAACTGGAATGAAGATGTTGTCTTCAGACTTATTTCTTCCAAAAAGGATTTGCAACATACTGTTAAGCAGACGTGCACTGCAATTCAGCTGTGTAATGTATGGTTTAATATAGAGAATCCAATTTTAGGCATTGATTTGTCACATTAAAAAAATAAACTTCTGTAGTGACTGTATGGTAGATGGCTTTATGTACTCAGCAGTCTTTTTTCACAAATGCCTCAAGCCAGTTGTACACAGAATTATTTTCATTGGGATCTACTTGTTGTGTATTAAATTCACAGTCACAAGAGGCAACTAATTTTGCTGTAATCACAAATCCACATATCCTGTGTTTAATTTGTGCCAGAGTTTGTTGGAAACTCTCAATTTGAGACTGTCCACCCTTCAAGACTTCTCAGGACAGGGCTTGCACTTCCTCATGATATGAAAAATTTAACAAGAGTGTTTACAATTTTAAACTAATTTAAAGAGGGTCACCATTTTCTCTCTTCCATTATATTTCTTCACAAAAATCTATGAGACTGTGAATGTGTGAAAACCTTGAGGTCTAAATAAACAGCAGAGCACACAGAGCCTCATGCCTTGCTGTGCTGCTGAGATGCTCTTCAGACTGCATGTAGAGATTGTCAAAAATTGAATGGGATTGATATGGGATGGCTTATGCATTCCTACTGAAACATTCAACACATTCCCTCCAAAATGAGGAGAAGATTGTATGAAAAAGACAGTACAGTGAGCTCCTAAAATCTGACTAATGATAGACGAGGCTAACAGTTTGAACAAAAACTGACTTGATCATGTTACGCAACAACGCATTTTTCTTAAACCAAAAATGTGCTTAAATCATGGTTTTATGAAAATAAAAAAAGAATATTATCCTTAAAATAAAATACTGTAATGTCTCTAGCAAGTCATTTATATCTTATATTTTCTAATTAGAAGGTTAGTATATCTTGTTTCCACTGAGCTGAGATGAGTGCTCAGTCAATTCAATCTCATCCACTCTTTCACAACAGGGTGACAATACAGATAACAAAGGAACAATGGCTGATTTAATGGTAGCTTGCAGGACTGTTCTAAAACACTTGTCAGATTTTCCCTGGTGTTAGAGAATTAATATCGTATTGAACAGGTTTTACATTTCACTATCCCCTTCGGCCTCCGCAGTAGGTAGTTAACCAACTTTGACTTCTTTTTGGATTCTTATTTGGAAGTCTTGGCAAGATGCAAGTTGAAAAAGTTAAAAACCTAGACAAGCATAAATAAAAGCACACTATATTTATATTAACAATTGTTATAATAAACTACTGTATATTAGCATAAAAGCTTAATTATTTTACCAATGATGGAGGATTACAGATGATGAGTCCACATTTGTAAGAAGCTTGCTTTTTTCATTATAGCTGTTAAGAAGGATCATTTTTAAGTATTGGGCTATGGCGAAGGTGGAGTCAGAAGAAAAAGAACCTCCTTTGACTTTTAAACATCCAAGGAGATACTATCAGTATGCAGATAATGTCAGTGAGACATGCTACTCTTCCAATCGGAATGAATTCTTCTGTTAAGCTCTCCTAGACCTTATAATGTGTCAAGTGGGGAAAAGGTTTTCTGGTGGATGTAGTATGTCAGAGGAACGTTTTGTGTTTTATTTCTTGCTGACTCGTTACAGCAGTCACAGCTATAAAGTTAAGGAACAGAGATTAGGTGGATATATTAAAACATGATTGGTGATTCCAAATAAAACAAATATACATATTATTTCATGCTTTTTAGAGCCATGATTAGTTTGTTTTATTGCACAAAAGGTTTTTCAAGAACACTGGTATATATATATACTGCTTACATTATATAGTATTATATGATAGAAAATCCAGCCTTAAATGTTGCTTTGTGATTTCTGGTATGTGCATCCATACCACATTCCTATTTCTATAAATGAACACCTTTCCTAGCCTGTGTTCATAGTCATGAGACAAGAATAAACATTTCTTTTCAGAGATTAAAATGAATTTTTTGGCTTCCATTTAATCAAGCGCACTTATTTTCAGTATCATTGTTTGGGTTACAGGTATGTCCAAAAATAAACATTTCAGAATTACTAGAGACGTTTGACTTATAGTTTAAGAACTGCCATTACTCCTTTGCTGTGGTGGAATTGTTTTCAGAGCTAACATGACAGGAGTTGAAAGGTTATGTCTGCTCCTGGTGCACTATTATGCATAATGTGCACCATTTCTTCTTTGGTTTAAGTTTGAGGAATTTTTCCCTCCCAATTCTTCCCTGGTTTTTTCTTTTACTTGTGGACGGAAAAAAAAAGTACTTCATTTACCTGAAAGAGTTTCTTTAATTATGACACAGATTATCTCTTTAGCCAGAAGCTAATGTTCTGGATATTTGACTTAATGAAGGAAAAGTAATTGCTTGTTGTGTTTTCAGATGTGAGTGTCAACTGACATGAGCATGGCTATAAAGCTGCTGAGAAAAATTTAAAAGCTTATTTCCTCATTGTTTTTTTTTATAAATTAGATTCAGGAAAAGACGTCACATTAATTTCTCATTTGTTTTAGGGGACAGATTGCAGAAGACCAGGTCTTGAAAAAGGGCCAGGCAAGACAGTATATGTATTTCTATAATAAAGTAGAAACACTACATTTGTAAGTGCTACACCACTTTTATGTATTTACTGTATGAGCAGACTAGAAGACTAAAAGACTCTACTTCTTGCAGAAACCCCCTTTTTTGATGAGTGACTTGAAGGGAAAACAGCTCATTAACAATGTTGCTGAATAAATGGGCTCATGGACTCAGACTGATGTTTCTACTTAGCCTTGCCTATAAAAGACATTATTAATGAGAAGTGTTTTTCTTCCGAGCAGCCAAGAGAGACCATAAGGAGGAAGAGCCAAAGGCAGGGATTACACAAATGTGGAGTCATTTCACAGTAGAGAAATGCTATCATAAATAGTTAAAATAAGAGTTACAGACTGAAAACCCAGCAGTGGTGCCAATCTTTCCAATATTGACCTAACCAATCCAAACAATTGCTATATTGTTTTTTTCTTTGGAAATTTAAACTACACAGACACAGTATGCATGAAGCCTTCATGCTGATGTTATTTTTTATTTCAATTTCAGGTGTAGTAGACTCTCAAATGGTAATTGTAATTATTGAAAAAATGGTAATAATGACTACTTAAGTAATGTTCAAGTTTGCATGACATCAGAAAATAATGCATATACTGTAAATTCCTTTTCATCTATAACCTTTCCTGTAGTTATTTTACCTTAAACCTTTATTTCTCACCCCCCCAAAAAACTATTATTTTTTATAATTATTCTATTTTCTCTGAATTTGTGTAACATTTATTTAAATAAGTTGTAACCTTATACTTTATATTTTTTTAGTTAAGTTGCCTAATATTTAAGCCAATGCATGCTGCTTTTCTAGGATGATTTGTCATTTATTTTGTCTCTTATATGTTCCAATCCTGTGTTTGTTTTGTTTGAGTGAAGTACACCTACTGTGTATAGTGTAAAAACCACATACTGTATGCCTAATACATCATGGTACTATGTCAGGTTTTAATCAGTAGACTTAGAATACACTAGTTTGGGGTTACAAACCCACCTATGCCTCAGGTAAGAAATAGCAGACAAAGGGAATGACTGGAGACAAGACCACAGTCAGATAAAGAGTGCATCGACCTTTGCCTCAGGGGAAGCTCTGTAAACACCTACGTTACAGAGAAAGGGGTAATATTCCCTCCTGTAGGCAACCAAGTGCCAAATGTTTTTTTTTTACATTTTCTGCATAACATTAATTCTTCCTCCAGCCTGTAGCTTAGGTGCCAGCTCTGTGGGTTCTGTGTGTGCTCAAGCGTCCTCAATATTTTTCATCATATTATTGTTAAGGGATGAAAACATTTTTGTTTAATGTTTAGTAGATGATCAAAATTATATATGAAGTAGACTTTGATACCTACAGTATGTAAGCTTAACATGGTCTTTATATGGATACAAGATCTGCCCTTTCTTTCTAGCCTCTGATTTGGACACGTCTATAATATTAAGACAACGTCCAAACAAAATATGTTAAAATTCAATTGCTTTGTCTGTGAAAAAATTGGAGTATCTCCAGTAACGCAGGGCTTTTTTGTACAGAAGAAAAAAAAAAGCACTGAATATCGTTACACGCCTGCCTTAATGTAGCTATTTGTATGCTAATTCATTGCTCTTGCAATACACACATTCTGAACGTGCTTAAAATTCTTTTTCTGGTTAAATAATAAAAGCCTGCATATCACACTTGAAACCCTCTAGTGCTGTTCACATTGTTAAAAAATGATTTGTTTCCTGGCTTTGGAAGCAAAACAAAATTCAAATTTCACTTCAGAAAGTTCATATTTTTATATTTGTTATATTTTTGATAGTCTTGTTTAGATCCTGATAATTTATGGATTACATACAGTATGGACTCTATAACCTTATTAAGTAGCATATGCATTGGCCTTTGGTCTCATCCTTTTTGAGGTGTCATTAGCCTCCTAGTACTGTTACTGCTTCTTAGCTTGTTTAACAAATGGTTATGAGTGGCTAAGTATGACATTGTGAAGCCTCTCTTATCCGGCTTGGAGGAAGAGGCAAACGTAATCACACAGCAAAGTGGTCATTTGAGATGAGTTTAAAAATGCCTTCTATGTCAATTATTTGGTGCTGTTGTGCATTAATCATCACAGTATAATGATGGGATGATTCATGTTGTAAGAAGTTAAATGTCTCATGAGCATACTTTAGAGTTGTGTATTGTGTGCAATAGATTTCAGTGATTTCTGTGTCCAACTATATTGCTTTTTTATTTAAGATACAAGATATCTGACATCTAAAGTGATGCAAGATTAGTGAACCAGTGATTTTCTAAAATAACTTAAGACAATTATAAATACACACACTTTAATTTAGTTACTCTCTTTATGATATTGGTCAAATATTTTATTTTATTTAGATGTTCTACTATGTCCTGGAAATTTTGTTTTTGATCGGAATTGTGTCATCATTCTTTCCTTATATGTGTCATTTTCCATTCATGTTGTTGATAGATGAAAGTAACATTTGTCAGAAGTAATGAAGATAAAAATGGCTCACAATTTTTAGTTGACACGTCAATTTCTTTTCTGACAGTACTTGATAGTCAGTGTTTTTTTATCATATTTTGGACTTTGGAAATCTCTTTACAATTTCCTTATTTGGTCTCTGAATTTTCGTTTTGTATCAATATAATCATTAGAACAAGTTTTTGAGATGTACAGTACACATTTTTTAAATCAGTTTGATCTTTCATATATAGTTAATTCAGTGGAGTTACCTTAATTCTTAGACCTGAGCTTACTTTTGCTAATAAGGCATGATGACCTCTTTTACCCTTTGTGATAAACAATAATAATTAAGGCGATACTGTTCCACAAGCTAAGTTTCTAGCTTTGAAACTGGGCACATTTTTTTGGTGTGTGGAAATTGCTATTACCATAAATACACTGTGATAAAAATGAATGTTATGAAGTTGCTGTGTGATTCAGTGATAGGTGATGATAGGCTGCTGTTCCCTTAAATAATCCATGAGTGAAACAGTCATGTTTACTGGGGTTTTAAGCAGAACCAAAGAGGTAGAAAAAAAGCCAGTCTGCATTTGGATTTGTGACAATCAGTAAGTGGAACTAGTCTGAAGAAAAAAAAGGTTTAAAAAGGCAATAATCATGTTAAAATGAGCTGAATGTGGTTTCCAGAACAAAACTCTTACAGTATACACAGTATATTCACATAAGATTTTGCTATATCTCTTTCATAAAATTCCTGTATATTATAAATACATACAACTTCCAAATTAATGATACTGGTACTAAAATATCATAGTTCAAGTAGGTAGCTGTGTCAGTATGTGTAGGCTGCAAAGGAACAGGTAATGGGTTTATGCTGAATTAAAAGAACGTTTTGGCCGAAACATTTTCACACCTGAAGAAGGCTCCATAGCCGAAACGTTGCGTTTCCTTTATTTTCTTTCCAGAATGGAATAAATCCGTTACCTGTTCCTAAAATATCATAGGAATATCTGCCTTTAATTTTTGCTGTTTTTAGCTAAGAAACCTTCTCTGCTTTTGACTTTGAAACTTTTATCAATTACCTGTAGTTTCGAGTACCTTAACAACTGAATTTGCAGCTGGCAAGAGCTACTTTTCTCACTGTTATCCCTTGAAATAAACATACAACCTAAACAGTTTTTCTGCTAAGTTGCAAGTTTATTTTTATTTACTTTTCAACTAAAATACTACCTACCAAAACTTATCAAATACAGTATTTTTCAGTATTGGATTAGTATATCAGAGAATTATTTTGGATTGAAGGACACCTGATGAATCATTACATACTTTGTACTACAATAATATAATGCTATACCTCTTGAGGACAGTTGGATCATATGCTGTTGACATATTTCCTTATATGATTTCCTGTCTTGCACTTAATTCTTCTCTTCCTTTTACAATTTTTGGAACTTCAGTTAAGCTTTCATGGGCAAGTGGGAATTTGTGTGTTTTGCCTGCCTTTTGACTTTTGTGTAATAAACTTAAAGACACTTCGAGAATAATCTTTTTTATATATCCAATGTACATAAGGACTGGAGCAAACTGTGTGATGCCAGTGTACCACGTATGTTGAGTTAACTTTAGCGGGGAGATAAAGGTAGTGAGAGTGACCCCTGCAGGGAAGTAATGGTGATGGATCTTGGTGATGCAAAGGAAGAGAAGTACTGTATGAGTGGCAATCTGGCAGGACTGGCACCTTGTATAATTCTAGCAATCATTCTTGCTCAAGTGTTCAAAAACACTTTCATAATCACCTTTTTCTAAATTACTGCATCAATTGAACTGAAACTTGGCAGAATTTGTGAACAACTAAAGATTTTTAAGATTTGCACTTGAAAATGTACTGCGATATTTTTTCTGCCCACGAAAGGTTATAAGCCATTTTGCAGAAATTGCCTGATCACACAAACTGCACAATGGGCACAAGGAAGGTTACATCTTGGATAGGAGTGTACCCAGTCCATTGCAAAGCACCCACAGTTTTCTCAGAAGCCAATTAACCTATGAGTATGTTTTTGGACTGAGGGAGGAAATTGGAACAACCACAGGAAACCCACACAAACATAGGGGGGACATACAAACTCCATTCCAGATAGCACATCAGGTCTGGAATTGAAACCAGTGCCCCAGTACTGGAAGACACCAATGCTAACCTGTACACCACCATGCAGCCCCACTCCCAATTCTAATGGCATTGTATATGCGCTAGAAGTTATGCACAAACCAGGAAGGCTACCTTACTGCCCTTTTGTTCTGTTGCTGATACATGCCTTGTATTTCATACTGCTATAGTTCAAAACGTTTTAACTCTCATTGTTCTACGCAAGTATTTTGTGACAGTGTAATTGCGTGGAAGCCTGTAAAACTGTATGCAGGTTTTCAGTTTCTTTGAGCTTTTGCCTTTGTGATAATATATATATTTTTAATGAGGCATTATTATATTGCTTTCCTTTTTACTGCTTTCTACATGTATCTTATATCATTCCTTACATAAAGATAAATTGGATTCTTTAATGAGAGATCTTCAGGAAAAAAAAAGAGAGAACTAATCTTCTTTTGAGGATCATCTCTATTCTTGTTTGCACGGCCTTTCTTAATTCTCAGACCTTAACTGGAGATGTAATCGGTGACCTCCAATGACAGATAAGTTGGGGTGATCGCATGGTCTCACAATTAATAGCCCACAGAGGTAATAACCCACACAGTTAACAAGTGACGAATCTCACACTGCTTTTCACAGCAGATTATGCCACTGTGACAGCTCCAAATTTCTTATTCTTTACTCTTAGCCCCTCATAGAATATGTGAATGTGGTTTTTGCATTTGGATCTTTTACAGCCTTTGCAGCACACAGTGAATTACATAAGCAAAGCACTTAATTTTTCTTCCTTAGGAGCTAAGAAATAGTAATGTAATCGACCTTATTTGGCATTCATTAAGCAGTGTATGTTTCAGTATACTGTATTTTTTTTCCACCTCAGGGAAACTGACGTATGGTTTTGCAGGTAAACTTAAAGATATTATATTATAAATTATATATTAAATGATAAATATCATATACTGTGGATTATTTTTTTTTAAAGATTAATTTTAGTTGCAAGTGAGCTGTTCACCTTCATATTGGTGCAACATGCCATATTGTGTTTACATTCTTTTAATCTCTTGATCATAATTTATTTTATGATTTTACAGATATTTAATACCAAGCTGTTGCCAGGTGCTTGCTGTGGGGAAACCATTTGGTTAGCATCCCCAAACAGCACTTCTGATATCATATCTTCAAGACAGCCAAAAGGCACCCTCTGCTTTGATTACATTTATAGTGGAAATACAAGAGCCAGACTTCTCATCCAACCTCTCAATCTCTTTTGTATTTTATGTGCCCAAAACTACAGAGCTTATTATTAAACCCTGCTTTATATTTTATCAACAAACCAAAGGTGGAAAACTCTGAATGCTGTGGTGTGAGTCAATTTAAAGTATAAAACTTAAAAATACAAAATATTCTGTATTTACGTATGTGTGACAGTGGCATAAAAGATATAATGATGAACTATACAATTACTGTATAAAAATAGCATTTAACACTTTGGAATATGTTAGAAAGGTGCTTCTAATACTATGATCTTTGATGTTTTTATTAATGGTGGCACAGGGCATTCTCAAAATTAAGAGCAACTGTGCAAACGTCTAACTTAAGACTTAAAAGAACAAAAGCAACCCGAAATCTTGCCAAGAAAACAATTTTGCTCTGGAAAAATTGCTTTAAAGGATTCCACAATAAATTATTTTGGATGCTCATCCTCAGAAATATTGCTCGAAGACAAATAAGTATGTAGATTAAAAAAAATTCTAATCCATGCTCAAATTTAGTCACTTGACTTTATCCACTGTTAAAAGCACATCTATATTTTCCTCTTCAATAATCTGACCCAGAGTTAATCAAAAGCGTTGGTTTGCAGGTCAGTAAGAGGATAACTATTTACCCCTCTGAGTGAAGCTGAGGAAGCACTTTTTGCTGTAATTAGAATTTGCTTGTGCTCTGTCATGTTGCTTGGGTATCATTGATATATAGTGGTTTTCAAGTCTTGCCACAGATTTCCTATCAGATTCAAGCCAAAACAATGAGTGGACCACTCAGGTGCATTCCCTTTCTGCTTGTTAAAGCACTCCAGTGTAACTTGAGCCTTTTTCTTTGCATTATCACCCTGCTGAAATGTTACTCTCAATCTTAAGTCTTTATCAGATCAACATAGGTTTTTCTCTAAGCTGTGTCTGTACATTATTTCCCCCCTTCTGGACAAGTTTCCCAGTCCCCAGTGATGAACAACATGATGCTGTTACCATATGGCAATTTGTGGCTTTCTACTTTATCTGAAAAGTGTTTGGTCTTCATGACTGAAACTTTGTCTGAGATTCACTACCTAACTGAGGGACAATACAGAGGCAGATGTATTTAATTTAAAATCACTATTTTTGCTTTTAGACACAGGCCACGCAATTAGTTGTGACTTGCCAAAGTGTTTTTGTGCAAATGAACCAATTAAGATTTGCCATAAAAAAGGGAGTGAATACTTATGAATAGCAAACACTGAAAGGGGGCTGAATACTATATTTATTTATTGCATTAAAGTTAACATTCTTTGGTAGCCAGTCAGTATTATTTTCTTTAGATCAACACCATCAATTTAATAAATGTAATATTACAATAAGGTCATACATGTATTAGTCTTTTATTCTATTTCTTATTCTCCTGTATTTGAATTGTGCATTCCATTGTTGCATACATTTATTGATTCTGCTGTGAACACCTCCGTAGTTCAGCCCTTTTCACATATTTCTCAGAAGAAAAAGAACACTAAGCCTGCAGAACACTAGGTTATTAAAAAGTATAAAATAAACCCTGAATATGGAAAGGGTTAGGTACAAAGACCATCTATGCATGCCTGATCTGATGCTAGTCTCATCCGTTACTCACATATCCAGGATTTACACGGGTAAGAAGTGATAGATTATTCATTCCAAACAATTGTCTAGGCATCATGCAGTAGTAGATTCAATTTCAATTTACTGTAGACCAATCTGAGCTACCATGATATTCATAATTCGGTGGAATGATGGTCAATTCAAATCACTCTTTTAAAATGACACCAACACTATAAATATATGTAAATGCTAAAAAAAAATACCGCAGAGAAAGAAACTGTCATATGGATAGGAAGGCATTTCAAAAAGTGCTTGGGGAATACAGCATACTCCTGGACCTTTCTCCTAGGAAAAAATGATATATACAACCTTCCTTTCTACAATATTTTAGAGGGCATCATTATTAAACCCTGTAAAGAAAAACACATGAAGCCAGACCATTCAAACCAAAAGTTTCGATTTTGAGAACGAGAATTAAATTGAAGGATAATAAAGTTATTTTTCTGATCTTTAATGATACTAATCAAATTTAGTATCATTTTCATGAAGACAAACTTGAAGTCTTATGAGAATAATCCCTTTGAAAAAAAACCTTCAGAAAGGTACAGTAGATAATTCAACAGGTCATTGATTCAAACAAATGCACACTTATCGCCAATAATCATTTCCCTAGCTCTGCTCTGCAGGACATTATCTGTAGAATAAGTGAGCATTATCAAGCAGTATATACGCTGACCTCCTGGTCTCATGTTCTCACTTACAAGTAGTTCATGAGGCTGGGAATACTGCCCAAGAAAAAAGCAAAGAGCCAGACAAGTATCACATGGGACTGCCTCCAAACAGCTTGCACTTAATACAGATCAAGAATCGGCTTTGTATCTCAATTTTAAGTTTTCTTAATTCCACATTATTGTTAAATGTTCAGTGTTCTCCCCCTGCAAAATTCCAAATTCCTATTCCTATCCCTGTGTGCCTATTTCTGCAAAATCATAGCACAATGATGCTTTTTCAAAAAGTAAATCCAGCAGCCATGTTACCCTGCAACTCACAACTGGCAACCCACTGAAGCTCAGCAGGTGTGAGCCTGGTCACTAGCTGGATGGGAGACCACCTGGGAAAAACTAAGGTTGCTACTGGAAGAGGTGTTAGCGGGGCCTAATGTCAAGTGCAGTGACAGAGACACTATACTGTAAAAAGGCCATGTCCTTTGGATGAGGCATAAAACCGAGGTCCTGACTTTCTGTGGTCATTAAAAATCCCAGGGTGTTTCTCATAAAAGAGTAGGGGTGTTACTGGCTAAATCTCTGGCCAAATTCCCCATTGGCCTTTACCAAATCATGGCCTTCTAATAATCAAAATTTCTGAACTCGCTCCATCACTCTGTTCTACTCCCCACTTATAGCTGATGTGTGATGTCTGGCGCTCTATGGCTGCTGTTGCATCATCTACAGGTAGGTAGGGGCTGCACATTGGTGGAGGGGAGTCCCCATTACCTGTGCTAAGTGCTTTGAATAGTGTCCAGAAAAAGTGCTAAATAAGTGTAAGGGATTTTTATTATTTAAATCTCTTACTCGTGAAAGTAGACGAACTTCAAAATGCTACTTTCATTTATTTAATACAAATGCCCCACCCTCTTCTTTCTGATAGTAACTTAAAACCTCACAGCAACATTGAAAGAATACACTGGGTCGACTTTCTATTTTAAATATTTTAAACATACTGGCTCCATTCATTACTGGTGATACTGAAGCTATGCAATCAATCTTGATTTTTCTCTCAATTTTTTTCTGACATTTATTGTCCTTTCACCCATTGCAGTATTCACTGTGAACATTCACATTTTGAGTAAAAAATTCACTTTAAAGGCATACGTAAATTATGGTCAATAGATAAAAAGTCTCTGTATTATAATTAAAACAAACTTCTAAACTACTGTAGGCTTAAGATTTTTTTTTTACAGTAAATTTGTGATATTTAGTGTATAGGAGTTATGCTCTTTAGGCATGAAATACAAATTTCCTAAGACATGTTCTGTTAAACTTTGTGGATATAAAAGAAGAGCATTAAACTAGATCACCAGGTACAAATTAGGCAAATTCCAGCAAGAAATACAGACATGGGAAATTCCAGCAAGGAATACAGACATTGGACAGAATTAGAGGATCAATAAAGGCATCCAGTAAAAAAAACAACAACTAAGAAACAACTAAGAAAGGTGAGAAGTGTGATACCTAATTAAACAACAAAAGCAACTATATACTATATATAAATAATTTTAAGCACCCATATTCAAAGCTAGAAAACAAAACAACCCTTGAAAATGTATGTATGCATAAATGAAATTATATTAATACTTTAAAATCCAGAATTCATCCCCTAGTGATGCAATTACATACTGTAGTACTGTATATGCATGCAGAATGTATCCATTTACAGGTATATATAGCTTGAATTGTGACGAGATAATTCCATTGATGTTCACATCTGCACTGTTAAACAAATATCCAGTTCTTCATGTCAATAGGAAACTTTCTTTAATATCAGTGTCCATTGGGAGGCCTGTCTGCCCTATAAGTCAGCAGTCTGTTTGAATGTATCAATGTCTCAGAGACAGATCTTATCATCCAGGAGCAGTGGAGACAATATAATGCACCAATATGAAACTATATTTAGTATTTTTCTGAACTCATTATGTTCATTTGTCTGTGTAACATTTGATGTTTTCAAGTAAAAATAAAAATCAGTTTTTGAAGACAGTGTGCATTGTTATAGAGGAAAATGCCTGGGATGTCAGTTCTTTTGCACCTGTCAGTTCATTCAGCTGTTATGTTTGTGAAAAACAGTAAAATTTTGCTTTTAATAAACTATTAGATGCCATGTTGTTGAGAACTTGGACTTACTTAATGACGTTTATTTTTGTCCTATACTGTTAACTAACAAAACATTTTTTTTAGTTAGCTCTTGTCAGAGTATTTGTGCTTTATTCTATTTATCTGCCTAATCTTTCTTACTCTTCATGGCAGTGAAATGCCTCTGGTCTTACATATATTCAATCAATCTTTATTAGGATTCAAGAGACGTTTGTGATAAATGACATCTTTTAAAAAATACTTAAGCGTTTGAAGTAAGAGATCAACATCTTCAAGTTTAAAAATAAATAAATAAAGGTCTGTTTTGTGGATCATAAGTTATATTCTACTGATTTGTACCCTGTAACTCTGTTTAAGCACTTCTTAATACAACGTTTGTTTCAACAAAAAGTCGTTCAATAGCTCTCAGAATTTTTACAGTTCATCCAAAGCCAATCTAAATGTAGAGAATTTGAAATAAACTAATCATTATACAATAGCTAAAAATATATATAAAAAAAACATTGACGACATAAGTGTCACTGATCATGAAATATTAACAAATTAACCTAGAGAAAAATATTTTGGAACTTTTTTTGAAGATATTACCAAATAACTGCAAAATTGAGGAAGGATTTCACAACACCCTGCCTCAGAAAGATATTAAAAAAACGAAACTGGAACATTGTACAGTGTGATGATCAGGATTGCTTTTACGGATTTTAATGCTTGTACAGACTGCTGTTGTTTGCTAAGATGACTGGGGCATAAAAGTTTAATAAGGAACAAGTAATAGGTTTATTCTATGCTGAAAAAAAGAAGAAAGAACACAACGTTTCGGCCGTGGAGCCTTCTTCAGGTGTGAGGGAGACAGGGCAGTAGGCAAAGGTAAAGTAGCGGGAGAACAAAGGTTGGGAGGGAGTGAGCAGGGGACAGAAAGAGAGGCCAATCAAGAGGTGTGAAGTCAGAATGGGTGCAGAGAGGTGTGAAATGAAACTTCCAATGAATGGAGAAAATTTAAAAGAACAGTAGTCTGTCGTTAAGAGAAGGGAGAATGTGTGATTCTAGCTGCAGAATAATTTTGGTGGCCTTTCGATGTATGATTTCAGAAAACCGTCTTTGAGAACACAGACGGCGAGATTAGAGTGGTCGTGGCCGTCAGAGATGAAATGAGAAACAATGGGCTTGGAGAGATCTTTAATCTTCACAGCCCTGGCGTGTTCTCTGGAGCGGTCTCCGAGTCTCCTTCCTGTTTCTCCAATGTAGATGGCTGGGCATTTACTGTAAGAGATACAGTAAATAAGGTTGCTGGAGGTACAAGATGCTGTCTGGGTGATCCGGAATTGTCCTGAGGGGCCTTGAATATTTTTGTCGGCTGGGTAGAAGAACGCTTCTTCACTTCCTACACTGGCTATGTCCCTGACCTCTACAAACGATATATTGATGACTGCGTCGGTGCCACCACATGCTCCAATGATCAGCTTGAGTTCTTCCTGCACCATTTCACCAACTTCCACCCATCCCTCAAATATACGGTTAACATATCTTCCACTACTCTTCCGTTTCTAGACATCAATTCTCCATCAACTACCCCCGACTGTCCACTTCAGTTTATTACAAACCCACGGATTCACACAGCTACCTCCTGTACAGCTCATTCCACCCCAACCACACTCTCTTCCTTTTTCACAGTTCCTTAGGCTATGACGATTATGCAGCGATAACATCGACTTCGAGAACCAAGCCCTCGAAATGTACTCCTTTTTCATCAACAGCAGTGTGATTGACAGGGCCTTTGCCCGAGCCAAAAACACCCCCCGGACCATCAACCCGATCAGGAACTCCCACCGTAACAACCGCATTCCTTTGGTGCTTCCTTACCACCCTAACACACTTCCTATATCCACAGGACCATTAACCACAACTTTTCCATCCTACAGGATGATCCCTCCATTGGGGCCCTCTTTTCTGATCGCCCTATCATCTCATATCACTGACCACCTAATCTGCGTAGCCTCCTTGTTCACAGCTCCCTTGACCGCCCTCAACAACCATCCACACCAGGCACTTTCCCTTGCAACAGAGCTCGCTGTATCACCTGCAAGTACACATCCACCACCACACTCATCAAGGCCCCTCAGGACAATTCAGGATCACCCAGACAGCATCTTGTACCTCCAGCAACTTAATTTACTGTATCTCTTGCAGTTAATGCCCAGCCATCTACATTGGAGAAACAGGAAGGAGACTTGGAGACCGATTCAGAGAACACGCCAGGGCTGTGAAGATTAAAGATCTCTCCAAGCCCATTGTTTCTCATTTCACCTCTGATGGCCACGACCACTCTAATCTCGCCGTCTGTGTTCTCAAAGACGGTTTTCCGAACTCATACATCAGAAAGACCACCGAAACCAAAATTATTCTGCAGCTAGGATCACACATTCTCCCTTCTCTTAACGACAGACTACTGTTCTTTTAAATTTTCTCCATTCATTGGAAGTTTCATTTCACACCTCTCTGCACCCATTCTGACTTCACACCTCTTGATTGGCCTCTGTCCCCTTCTCCCGCCTCTCACTCTTCCTCCCTCCCAACCTTTGTTCTCCCGCTACTTTACCTTTGCCTACTGCCCTGTCTCTCTTACACCTGAAGAAGGCTCCATGGCCGAAACGTTGTGTTCTCTTCTTTTTGTCAGCATGGAATAAACCTATTACTTGTTCCTTTGCAGCCTACGCATGCTGATGCAGCTACCCACCTGAACCATAAAAGTTTAATGTCAATATTAGAATTTATATTCTTAGTAGAAAAATGGTTTTGGATTCTACCAAGCCTTCATAAACACCTTACTCTATTAAAAAAAATACAGTTTCTCTGTTCACCTTGGGTGGTACAATAAATGTTGTGGCTGAGTGCCGCCCAGATGCATTTGCAAATACTTATCATCTATCCGCATAGTGATAGCATGTTACAGACTGAAAATGCCTTTGTGCAGAGCCAGAATTGGAAAAGAGTGGTTCTCAGAGTAAGAGAGGTCTTTAACCTGACTGCCACAGTTCCTGAATCTCACCTCCATTGAGCTGATATTGGATGTTCTGAAATAATTCATAAAATAGTTAACTGCAACCTACTGTACTGTTAGTTGAGTGGGCCCATGTGTCTGTGGACAGCTGTGAAAAGCAATTGAAACTGACGCCAAAAGATGTTGCAGCTGTAATTGCCAGTTAGGGTGGACCAATCATTAGAAAGTTTCTACTCACAAATGAAAACTGAAACGGAGGTTATGCCATTCTTTCAGCAGATTTGTAGATACACAAGCAGTCAAAGCATTTAGCAGAGAAACCACCAGGTTTGCCACAGCTGGGACTCATTACTGGTATCTAGCCATGTTTTAACTATGCTGTTGTTGCCATTTGGTCCTTCTTTTATTAGGAAAGCAACAGTTATTGCTAAGGATGAAAACAACCAAATGATTGTAACTGAGCATCGAGTAGGACTTTAAGGTTGTGCTCCACCTGAGAAGAACCTAGAGTATGTGTTTGTAATTGTTCTTTAAAAAAATCATAAGAGAGTAAGAGAGAGTAAAAGAAAAAAATATTAATACAGTATTTGTGAGCTTCATGATAACTAAAACATGAGAGTTTTGCTTACCTGTGTGCTTGATCTTTTGCTGTGAGTGGGATTGATTTTTTTTTACTTTTTCTAGAGCTGTTGTGTAATAAAATATGATGGAGGAGCCAGATGATAAAATAGCTTGTCAACATTAGTTATATATAAAACAAGATAATCTCTGAAAAATTATTCTGGTCTTTTTAGTAATATTTGATTATGATGAAATCAGTTTTGTCTCTTTTTAATTTAGCTTGTGACATTTTGTAAATGGTAAAGTGTCTTTCTGTTAAAATACCCTTGATTTATTGAGCTAAGCAGGCTAATTGAACATATTTTCCATCATCATGTGAATAATACACCAAAGAACATTCAGTAAGGGGCATTGACTAATCCTTGAGAGGTTTTTGAAAAGTGCATAACTTGCCTTTATATCTATATTCTATAGCTTGCCTATATCTTCAGTTGTATGCTCCATCACCATCTAACAATATGGTCATCTGTGCTGTAAATAATATAGTTAACTATTTTGCAAAGACTATTTACAGTATAACATAATGCTTTTATTATTATTATTCAATACATTTTATGATATGATTAAATAGTCTGAATTATATTTATACTCAATTCTAAAAGAAACACAACCTGGAGGAAATACTGTACTACAGTATACATTTCTTTCATGGACTCGTGTCAATATTTATTCTATTCAATATCAATAATTATTTTTACTTCAAATATTTAGATAATTAAATTATTAATATTAATACACGTCTGTCTTAAAATGCTCAAAAGTATTTAAGTCTTTCATAAGTGTAGGCAAATCCCCTGTAGAACTTATCTGAGTGGAACAGTACCATTGCAAATTACAAAAAGGTGGAGAATTATGTAACTTCCTATACATGTGAAATACATTTGCATGATTTGGGCTATAACCATGGATTGACTGAATCACCATCCCACTTTAAACGGGTACTTCTAAAAGGTCTTGGGTCAACTGTGGCCAGGTGAACCCTCACCTACTAGAGCAATCCTAATGCACATACAGTATGAAAACTCAGACTGCTAGTCCTTTTTATACCAGATGAAATTACAAGTACAATCATGTGAAAATGTCTGTTTCTTTACCAATCACCAAGAATATAATAATTAACAGATTGACACCCAGTGAGTCTGTTTACAATAATTAGATTAGTTTTGGTGGCCTCTACTAGCACATTAGTAGCAATTTCAGTCCCTTCATCTACCAACCTGCCTCAACCTGTTATAGAACAATAACAATAAAAATAAATTACCGCCTTTTGTATACTATAGATTATATGTTATATATACATATAAAATACATAGCCTACCTACCATTTTAAAATGTAAGGTGAATGTACAGTTCTTGAATAATGATTTTTAATGTTATCAATTGTATTAATGTATGAATATAAATGGTATGCAGTATATTTGTGTTGCTGGTAGTGTTATGGTTCCATCTGCTCGCCACCAGAGAGCACCTCAAGCACTGGTTGTTAGCCCATCTGAGCAGCAGAGGCGCAGACCATGCAGACGGCTATATTAAGCTTTAGCAATTCATGGGCTGACAAGTATACGTAGGACTCCTCACCTACCTTCCTGAGCTCTCATTCCCTTCAGGGTTTAGTCTTGTAGATCTCTGTTTTGAGCTCTGGACCTCAAATCACTGTCACCATCTTCCCTCCTCTAGAGGGCGCACCAACCCTTTTGTATTTTATTTTCATTACGTTCACCTGCCCCTTGTATTATTTAAACCCTGTGCCCCCGAAGCTCAGGGCTCTGCATTGGAAGACGGACACCCGGAGGCCGGCCTAGCACCAAGTCGCCCCACATCCATAGCTTGAGGACTTAGGCTTACGAACGGCGTCCTGACCAGCTGAGTCCGGGGCTCGGAGCACCTTGCCTCATTATCTTGTTTTTAATTTCCTTATTCCTGATCCCGTTCCTGGTTTTAATTGTTTGTCTTGGATTGATCTCCCAGCACTTGAACCCTAGAATGTGCCCTGGTTTCCTGCTTTGACTTCCCTCATTTGGACTTGTTTGCCTGCGGTCCCCCCATTCACCTGGATCACTGTCGGAACCACCCCGTTTGCCATTCCTTCCTTTGCTCACCGTGTTTTCCCTGTAGCCTTTCTCCAGTCTCTTCCGGATTATACCGTCTGCATAGGGTCCTAAACTACACACTTCACGGGAGCCTGGACTGGCACCTGTGACAGTCACCTGGCAGTATTAGAGTAATCCAGTTATGCAATTGACAATTGGGGAAAAAATAGGAAAGAAGTGCTGCACATCACCTCTGTACTACATAGTGTCTACCATGGCACGCCTTAGGACACCTTCCCCATCTAGATGGCTGCATCTTTATGTAAAATGTTTTAGTGTTTCCTTGTTGTACAGTGTACAGTGTTTTTAGAATCAATACATCTATGTAATAATACATGCTACAGTCATTGATTTTAACTTGTAAACAACAACATTAATCATAATATACAGATGTTCTGAGGTTTGTATGTGTTTTAACCAATTATTTGTGTTGAAAATTAGCATTTGTTCACTAATTAACAAGGTAGTCTTATGCATCCTTTTACTCTAACCTACAAGACCTCCCAAATGTGCAGCATTTGCGACTTACATATTCAGCTACCAGGTCATTTTAAAGACTGCTGGTTATTACAAATCAATTTCTAACATAGAAGTCCAACCTAGCCAGATCCTTCAGTGTACAGCATAATAGGATATCAGGCTAAGTCGGTTTCCAAACTATATTCTCAAGTAAGTTGCTTTGGAAGAAAGGCAAATAGACCCAGATACAGAAACAGTTTATTTTCCACTAACAAATTTACAAACAACTACAGTTACTACTAATGCACTCTTATAACTATACAAAGTATTTTGTTCGTATCAACAACAGCTAGTGGTGCTTAATTGACTCCTTTCCTCGATTCAGACTAGAAAAGAGTTTGTTCAAAAAGGTTTGAGCAACGTACTTTTTCCTGCCGGGACGTTGTAACTAGTCTCAGGTTTTTTGTATTATGCGTTCCCAGTTATATTGGTATTAAAGAAAAACCATCTTCCTTTACAATTAATTTATTATCGTATCCATAAATGAATAGCTGCTTCAAAAAAATGTTTTTAATTCTTGCCATGGAGAAATTATTCATTCTCTTCTACCAAAACCAGAACTCTGTTTAGAACAGAGTTTAGTGACTGACCCTCCAACCTTTAAGTTCTCCTCCCAGCCCCAGGGTTCCTAAAGATCTTAATATATAACAGTTGAAAAAAAATAAAGTGGACCAAATTACTTTAGTAATTAAGACTAAACAGAACTACCCTGGCCAGGTATGCTAGACTGTAATTGAACCCTCTAGCTAAACACATTTTTAGTGTCAAAATTTTAATGGCTATTGCTACAACTTAAAAAAAAATTTCCATCCTGTTTTTTTTTTTTACTTCCAAGGGGTTGTCTTGGCTTGCTTCGATTTTAAAATCAAGCTTAAAAGTCTTGAAAACCAGGTTTACCAGGGTCATGGTAAACTTGGCATGCATTTCTAATATCGCCAGTAAAAATGACTGGAGTCTCTTTGTAATTTTGGCAAATTCAGTGTTTTTGCTATAGATGTTAAACAGTATAGACTGGGCATTGTTAATTGGCCTCACCTTTTGCTTTGAATTGCAGTAGTGTACACACTGTATTGACTCTTACACCATGTCTTCATGTGATGACTCCCCACACTATAGTGGAATGTTCTTAGCAGGCTCTTTCTAGAGGTCACACAGCCCATCTCTGTGTAATGACTCATGAGAGAAAACAAGATTGTGCAATTCTTTATATTGTAGTAAAGTTAGTCAGTGGCATTGGGCTTATTATGCACCATCATAGGGACAGTGGCATTGCAACTGGCCTGATAACATTGAACTTCTTTAGAGTGGTCATGTAAAAGACAGCATATAACAATACATAATTTCTGCTGTGACCTCAATTATGAATGAATACCACATCTGGAATTGTCTTCAACACTGTGTAAAAATAAGCTCAAAACATTTTAGCCTCCTGTAGCATATCTTTACCACTTATGTTCTTTCCAAAACTGATTAGTTTTTATATAACAATTTGTGTATTTGTAGTTAAAAATGTGAGGAAAAAATCTGCTAGCAAATTTATGTAAAAAAGGCTACGATACAGTACTCACCGTTTTGCCTGTACTCAATAACTGCAAGTGATGACTCCCCAGACTACTGTGTCTTTAGCATTCTGCACAGGGTGGGACTCTGACTTCTGACTCAAGTGGGATCATGGAAGCTAAATTCCTCTCTTGTAGTGCTTTGTCTTTGTATAGATTTGACATTGTTGTTCAAGCAACAAATCCTACTGCACTCTTCAGGAGTCTACGATCCAGTATATCTGAGATTTGGAGGTCATAGAAGTATCAGACAATAGAGAAAATACTATATACTAGAGCAGCTTTGCTTATACAATTGTTGGCACACCCACTGCAGGACTACAGCATTATTTTACAAACTGATACTTTCTTTAAATTTGTGAAAAGGTTGTGTGGTGTGCATACGTCCTTAAGTAATCATGCCTCAGAATGATACATGTGCAAATCTTTTGACTATCATCTACATGCATCTTCTACCAGACAAAATTTCACATAAGCAGTCAGTATATACAGTACATACAGTATGCAGTAATAAGCAAAGATGCTAATGTGAAACATACAGAGTTTAAGTTTTTAATTATTTTAATTATTTCACTCAGAGTCAGAAAATACCTTAGGCTTGTGCATTGTTTGAAACAATTTAAATTTTAGAATAGAATAAATCAGATTTTTTTTTATTTACAGTATGTAATTACATATAACCAGTTCTATCTCCTGGGTGTATATAAAGTATATTAGTATTTGCTTTGGATTTTTGCTTGAAGAAAAAGTAATATGTCTGTTTGAAAGCAACAGTGCTTTTCCCAGGGTAAAACAGTTACAGGGCAAGTGAAAAAAGAGGGCAGATCTGGAGGCTAATTGAAGACAGGTAGAAACTGCAATGACTATTTGTTATAACAACTATTTGTTATTCACATGGCTGTACAGTCATTAGCAGTCATCTTAGGTTTGCATCTACTATATGTACAGCAGGTTAAAATGTATTTTCTTTGTTCACTTTGGCCACTGTATTACCTTTGATTCTTCGTAGTGATTTTGATATTTTTGTACATAACAGTGTGCTTCCTCAAATCACTACTGTCAAAATTAATGTAAGAACACAGGTTTATACACTATTTACAGTTTATATTGCTATATCCAGTGGCTTAAACAAGCCTGAAACAATAAAGCATTGATGCTGCTCGAACTTTCTCTATTTCAGATTATCATCAGTATAACTTGTATTAGGTGTTTATTATTAAATCCACCTTCTTCTACGTGAGTAATTGAAGTTAATCTTAATTCCATGTCTTGTTTTGTGTTTGCCCAGTTATTAAGCATTCCATAAATTGTTTCCAAAATTACTTTTGAAATCTGTTTGCAAGTATTGTGCTGAGGAAACAAACCCCAAGAATAGTTATTTGACATCCACCAGAAAACCATTACTCACTGGGACCTTTTAGTACATCTAATTTTTCCCAACCATAGTTTCTCATATTGATAGGTTACCTGAGTGTCAGAAAACAATTTCTGACAGAGCAGAACAAATAGCACTTACAGTATTTACAAAGGACACATACAACATTGGATGTGAAACAAGGTAGAAAATTAATAAAAGCAAAGTGCGGAGGATTTAAATAACAAGTCCACTTGGAAGGTAACATTTTGTCAAATCAAATATTTAATTGGGGTAGAAAATGAAATTATGCTTGAAACTGATTCACGTTTCAAGTTTGCACCAATATTTATAGTTTAAGCTTGTAGTTACATATAAAAGAAATTTTGTTTAATACTTAAAATCAATAAAATGTAATAATAATAATAGCTTACACTTATATAGCGCTTTTCTGGACACTCCACTCAAAGCACTTTACAGGTAATGGGGACTCCCCTCCACCAATGTGCAGCATCCACCTGGATGATGCGATGGCAGCCACAGTGCGCCAGAACACTCACCACACATCAGCTATTAGTGGGGAGGAGAGCAGATGGAGATTATTAGGAGGCCATGATTGGTAAGGGCCTATGGGAAATTTGGCCAGGACGCCAGGGTTACACCCCTACTCTTTTTGAAAAACACCCTGGGATTTTTAATGACCACAGAGAGTCAGGACCTCGGTTTTAATTCTCACCCAAAGGACGGCGGCTGTTTACAGTATAGTGTCCCCGTCACTATACTGGGGCATTAGGACCCACATGGACCGCAGGGTAAGCACCCCCTGCTGGCCCCACTAACACCTCTTCCAGCAGCAACCTTAGTTTTTCCCAGGAGGTCTCCCATCCAGGTACTGACCAGGCTCACACCTGCTTAGCTTCAGGTGGGTTGCCTGTTGTGAGTTGCAGGGTGATATGGCTGCTGGCCATAATGTAGAAGTTTATACACTTTGTTCCAGTCACACTTGTCATTGAAATAATTGACATTCAATATACAGCATCCTAAAAGTCTTTCCTAAAATAATGTCAAAGGAAGGAAAAAGAAAATTATGTCCTTTATCTTGTAGTGAATGAGAGGACCAATTCTTCAACATTATCTTCTTTTTGATCCTTTTGTTTTCTAAATAAAAGCATCGTCTGGATAGTTTAGTTTTTTTATGCTGGCTTATTTTGTCTAATGTAGATTAGTGCAACACCATATCAGAATATACTTTGCTTCATTTCAATTAGGATATTGATTAATATATCTTTTTTGTTTTATTTGATGCTTAATGTTATGAGAACCACTCTAGGTAATTCAGTAGATGAATTCTGAAAGGACAACGAAAGTCTATGGTCTTCAAAGCTCATACTGCAATGTTAGGTTTCAGCTTATTATGACCACTGAATTATTTATTGCAATCAGCATGATATACATAGTCTAGCATAAAAATAAATCAAAGTACAGTGAATTTGAACTTTACATTAGAAAGTACATTGTACATTCAATCCCCACTAGAGATTTTCTATCAATTTCACTGCAGTGTTTATAGCTAAAAGAAGACATCGCATCGCCTCTAGATACTGTTTCACTGTAACATTCCATTTAGTGACTAATTAGTTCCCCATCATATATGGTAGACTAAAATATTTTATGGATCTGTAACACCCCTGTTTGTCAATGGAGCAGTGTTTCAAAACTGTAGCCACAGGGGATGAATCAGACCATAAATGGGATTTTGTAAAAGCACAAATGGTCACAAAATTAATATGATAAGGTCCTGTGCTGTTAAAAAATAGTCATTATATCTGTGTGACTGGTTGAAGTGCTTGTGTTTCTTTATTTTAAATCATGGTGCATACTGTATAACACCAAGATTTGGAAAAACTAACATTTTAGTTAATGAAATTGTACAATATTATTTCCATATTAATCTTATACATCTTGTAGCTATATAATGTACTACAAAGATGTTAAGTTATACAATACACTAGTTGTCTTTAAATCATGAACATGATATGAGAGGGCAGAAGGTTAAAACATGATGGAGATTCTCATCTGGACCACATTTGTCATCATGCTGTTGGGAATTTGGACCAGACAAGAACCTCTATCTCGTCTGAACTTACTGCCCTCTCCCACATGGTTATGAACAATATACTCTTTAATCTGGTTTAAATGGCTATGAATTGATTTAATGAACTATGCTCTTTCACTAACAGGAATTAAGGGCTTCTTCTGTTGTTTTTACTAGTATTTAGCTCATTTGTGTGTTCTAAATTGCTTTACATTTTCATTATAATATAAATTAAATTAGTTTACACATCTACACCTAAACTAATTAATGGCACATTTACAATCAAAAACTGGTTTTGTTGGGATAAAGTCATGACTGAACACTGTACTACTCAACAAATATATAGTTAATGTATTTGTTATTTTGGTTTTATAACCATGATGCTTTTATAACCATGTTTATTAATGTGATTTTATTAATATAAAGGCAGTTTTTGGAATAATTTTATTATTCATAGATTTACTTTCACAGTAATTTGAATATCTGACAACACATTTGTTAAACTTTAGAAACTTTATACTCTCTCACTCACTCTTGTGAATTTCTTTTGGAATACCTTTCACAGTTTGCTAGTTCTGATCATTGCTATTCACAAAGGAAAAGGGAAATTAGTTATGCTTCTATTGGTTTGTTGATCATTTCGTGGATTGGTTTTGTTTGGCAATCACAAATTTCCATGTATTTTGTCAGAATATTTTGTCAGAAACTAAAGTACTCAACAGAACAGTAATATAAATGTATTTATGCAGTGTAATTATTTAAAATGATGTATTGCATAATTTAATGCCTGACATCTATTCTTTATTTATTCAGAGCATCATTATTATATTCACTAAGAAATCAGGATTATAGAGCTCAAATTTGTCAAGTTGACTTTTAAACCACGATTTTAAATGAAATATTGTGCAGTTAATGTAAATTAAGAAAAAATAAGGTAACATGGCAAAGAGTTTTGTTAAGACTATTTAATATGCAAGACCTCTACGTCAATTCCCCATACAAAAGATATTATACAGCTGTCCTAATAAAAGAAAGATGCATTGGGTTGCTTTCACACTCAGACAACTTTGTCATCCATGTCTGTGGTATCTTATAAAAAAAAACAGTTGTTATCTATTCACTGATGCTGATATTACTAAACCTATGGATCATAGTCAGTAAGAATTAACAGTATTTTATGCTCCTTTAGCTTCTCTATACATTGTGATGCCAACCTATTGAGTGAATGCTAAAAAATGAACACATTCAAATAAAACATTTGTAAATAGAACATTTGTAGAGATATAATGTTATTTCACATATCAAAGTACAGTATTGAAATCAAAACTTGAAATCGTGTTTTTTTTTTTAAAGAACGGTGTGCATAGCAGAATAAAGTCAAATAAAAATTTGTACACAACTGTTAATGTTTCAATGTCAATCTGTAGTTTAATCGGCATTCTTTCATGTTTAAAATCCTGGCAAACTGTGTCATACACAGTTACTTTTTAAGTTTAAATAGGCTGTTTTAAAATTAAAAACATTTTATAAAAGATGACTAATTGCAATAACTAGACAAGAATGGAAGGTACTGTCACATTATAATGCTTCAGTAGAGTTTGATAACTGTGACTAAAGATGGATTCTGGATAATGATTTTCAATTGATCTTTTGTAATTTCCAAAGCTTGATTTTCAGACGCTAATGCTAATTTTGTGCCAAACATGGTTAGCAAGAGATTAGACTGATAACAGTTTGCCTCTTTCAGCTGTTTAGAGGAAAGAATTAAAAGGTTTCCTGACAGTGAAAATAGCCATGATCAGTCAAAAAGAGTAGCAGATTCATAAACAGTCCGTCAGATAATGAATTGAGCTGTGGCATACACACAAAACTCTTCACTCAAAGCAATTAAAAAATAAGAGCATGAGAACAGAAAGCAAAAAACAGGAGAAGGACATTTAATTCATTTTACTGAACTTTTTAACTCAAGAATTTTACCCATCTTGATTTAAGATTTCCTAAAGAATAGGCTTTTATAACATAGCAGGATAGTTTGTCCTCAACAAATTACTTGTCAAGTATTGACATACTTGCTATTTTTAGTCCTACTTATCCTCTTAAATTCCACTTGTGTCTTCAGATCCTCATGTCATTGTTGATTTTGAACTTTTCCCCTGTGTTCACTTTTTTTTTCAAAATGTTGAGTGATCTTGCATAATCATTTCATTTTATTTCCAGGCATAATTAAAATGCTTTAGAAAACAGGAACTGTAGGAGAAATCAAAAACTATATACTGTTCTGTAGTTACCATGTAAAGATTAATAAATTGATTTACAAAAGATCCTTCAAATGATCAAATACCCATCTTTTCTGTAACTATATTATACTGTACATAGAAAATGTCTATGTTTTAAAGAATAAAATAATATATATATATAAACATTAGAAATGCAACGTGGTGAAGCTATCAGATTTTCATTACTTTCCTATTTAAAGCAGCTATTTTATGAATTGAGATTTGAATTGTATCTCTTTTGCTAAATTAATTGTTTCAAGATCACAATTCAATATTTTATAACTGCATATTTGGCAATATGCATGGGGAATCCCATTAACCTATATAGGAGATTGTAGACAGGCTTAAAATAATTGTTTCTGCCAAGTGTCAAGACCACTTATGCTTATTAAAACCAATGAAGACATACTGACAGTTTATAACTGCACAGCTGTACAGTATTTATGTCTTGTCAGTGTTCCCTTGATATTACACTTCCAAGATGTTTAAAATGTAATAAGCTTGAATTTTGTAAGTGTAGGTCTGTTATCATGTATGGTTTATGAAGGATTTTCTGTGGTAAATTTAAACATCTACAACGTTATAATCCACCAACTCCTGTATATACATGCCTTTTAAAAGAACCGATTTATTAATCAATTCAACTGAATTAGTTATAATTTAGTAATAACATGTTGCACAGTTACCATTGTTGCCTCGGAGTTCTGGGGTCATTGCCTGCTACCTGTGTGGAGTTTGCATGTTCTTCCCATATTTTTCCTCTGGGTTTCCTTCAGGTACTCCAATTTCCTCCCTCAGACTAAAAACACACTGGTAGGTGAATTGGCATCTGGGAAAATTGCCCCTAGGTGTGAATGTGTTTGTGTCTGTGCCTCTACTGTGAGATGGACTGGTGTCCTGCTTGCGCCCATTGCTTGCTGGATTAGGCTTCGGCCCCACCCCAAGACCCTGAAATGGAAGAAGCTGTTAGAAAATGGATGGATGGATAGCACTTATTATGGTACTTCATCGCAAATTAAGCCAGTAATCTAAACCTAATTAAATCTAGAGTATATAAGTGAGTTTCAAGACAGCATTTGATATTGTGGACTGATTTGCAAGATCTGATACTGTATGAGCTAGAAGATCATTCCACACTTTGGGGGCAACAGAACGAAAAGTGTGGTCTACCACTGCTGATGGCCTTGTTTCTGGAATTGACAGATCAGTAACATTTTGTATAAATAACACTACTTTCGTAATGAATATTTCTGTCAACAGAAAAAAAAATGTTAAGCACTGTTAATACTTTTTAATTAATTGCTTTGTTCCCACAGTGCACAGTATCATCTCTTATCAGTACCTGTAAGTAATTGTTTCAACATGCCGCCACAGCAAAGACTGCTTATTTCTTCATTCATTATGATTGTTTGGATAAGCGATGAAGTTTGTCCTTGTTTCACTTGTAACATTCTTTGTTTTTATAGAATTCTCATTTTATAAACTGTTTTCACTAATGTCCCTTATGCTAGATGAAGTTAAAAGTTTCTTTGGGTTCTAAATAAGAAGCCAGAAATATTCCTTTCGATGATCAAAATGAAAAACAATTCTTATTAATAATTACAAGACAGACTAGGGAGGAATGTTTTGTTCATAGGACATATCTTTCTTTGATAGAGCACAGGGGAAAACATGAGACACTTTGTAATGACAAACTTCAGATTCATTTGTCCAAATCTTTTACTGATATTATTTCTGGTCCTTCCATTTGCCATATTTAACAAAAAATAACACTATTTTCTATTGGTTAATGATGCAGCTGATAACTGTTCTTAATTGCTATGTTGTATTTTTAAATCCAAATGCAATTAATACTTACTGTATATAAGAAGTTAACTTATTAACCAAATGGTGTAGGGATAATTTAACAGAAGTAACATGTTGGGAAAAAATCTCCGGCTGTTTTTTTATATCCAAATTACTTTTCGTCAACAGCTGCTTCACATTTTCATATACTGATGTGACTACTGTTTTTTTGAAGACTGTTTTTTAAACAGTTTTTTACAGAGCACCGCAGACACAGCACAGTAGGAGATGGAAGGATCTTGTGTTTGAATATTTTAAAAATTAGTTATTTCTAAAAAGAGACATAAACTATTGCATTAAAGTGCATAAAAATATATGCATATTATATTTTGATATTTAAAACATCATCCTTGAAAGTTGGTTTGATTTGCTCTTTTTAATGTGCCTTTCTTTTTGGCATGCTTTCTTTTTTGCATTATACATAACCTCTTTCAACCAAAAACCGAATGTCAACTGGTAATTACAGTGTAAGTTTGTGAGCAGCACAAATTCTGAAGTAGCTACATACTGTATAGTTTATAAGTAAAATAAGTCCTATATTAATCCAAAATGTAAAATAAAATAATTATAAACATTTCCTACTGGAGTCAGGTTACTCCTGCATTTTCTTTTTTTACAATTTAGAATCACTAATGTAGAATCATTGCTATTTTGAATTACTACATTTTAATCAACTTAATTTATTATTGGTACCCTCATACTAGTACAAGACAGATGAGGATTGCACAGGCATCCTCCTGAGATGTGTGTTAGAGGACAGACAGGGTTTTGTCTGATAACACTGCAAGCATATAGCTTCATTGGCAAGCCACAGAGGTCTCTTGAACAACAAGATGAGGATGCCTTAGCAGAAAAATACACTCTGATGATCTGATGCTTAAAATTTGGACTGTAATGATGATTATACAAGAGAGGCATATACCTGAATATCCAACCTCATAAAGTCATGTATGCTTTTTGCACACATAAAAAAAACTTCAGATAACATGTTTGCACATAGTTGCTTCAGCTATGTAGCATATATTTTTAGACTAAAACAATGCAATTCTAAACTATCATTTGATTATATAATATAATGATGCATATCAGTTACAAATGTACAGCATCTTGAATTTATTATTTTATTTTAATATAACATAATTCCATTATGAACTCTTTAATCTCTGTGCACTAATGAAAGTAGAATTCCATTGGAATTTGGTAGAGTGTGGATTGGGATAAGGTGAATTAATGCCAGTGACTATTTTTCACACAGCTTTTGTAAAGGTGACACTTTGAATTTCTATCCATGGCATTTCTCCGAGTCCAAGACGCTGAAAATATGCCATAATATATATAAAAAAAACAAATTCCAACAAATAACAGTGGCTCTTATCCTACAGCTGTCAACATCAATACAATAAATGGAGGAAGACACTACCTGATTACTTGTTGGGCATTCATCAAACCTAAAAGAATGGCTTCTCAATAAACACTATTGGATAATCCAATAAACTGTAATTTAGAAAAGATGGACAATGCAAACAGAAATTGTGTGTGACGGTTAAGAGCAGTATTTTTTTTTTAATAGGAACTAAGAAAATTGGAAAAAAAAAAGGAATTAATACATGTTGTCTACCATGGCCTGGGGAAATTTGGCAATTGATCACTAACAACCAAAGCTACAATTGATCCAGTAAACTTCAAATTATTCTCTTCAATGGTCGTGGGACTCAGGAGAACTGTTTAACCACTACAATTTATCTCAGAAATTTTCTGTATTATGTGTTTGCTGAAATACAGCCAATTCTACTTTAGATGCGAAAATCAAATTTTTAGAAACTAAACAGTTAGTGTTTGAAATGGTCTGATCATTCTATTTTTGGTTCAAATAAGTCTAAAGAAGTAAACAAATGTGTACTGCAATATTATTCTAGCACCTTCTAGAAATATCTTCTAAAAAAATTGAAAATAATCACAGATTAAATCAAAACACATTATGCATGTATAAAAAATAAAATAGGGTCACCCTACACTTTTTCGCCCAGCCCAGAAAGCCTCTCCTTGCAGACAGAATTTTTTATAGTTTTCCTCTGAGAATCAGGATTGACATTTTCTATTGTAGCTTCACTGTTATCTGATACTGCAATAGCGCCTACTGTTTGACAGGTTTGTGAGCTTTTTTTTTCCTTTTCTACAAATATTTCAAAACATTGTCTTCTCTATTTGAGTTTTAAGGAGGGCAGCAATATTATTAATGCAGACACAGATGCATGGTTCATGTGTTTTTTTAAATGAACAAATCCCGCTTAAGCCGATGTAAATCCACTGCTTCCTTTATCTCACATCCTACGAAGTATAGAATCTCAGGGTTTTTAATTGACAATGGGTTTATTTAAAAGGAAATCAGCCTTCAAATGAAGAAAAATGGTAAATGTTTACACTATCATATTTTAAAGGGCTAAAAAACTGAAGAAGTTGTTTGCCCCCAAATTATTTTGTCAGAAATATCAATATATAAAGAACGACATGAGACTAAAACAAAGTCAATGTGACCATCATCTGCTATATCAGCAAAGACAAGAAGTCATAAATGAGATTAAATCTGTAAATCATCAGTCAATCAACAATGAAGGTCAACAATGAATATTTAAGGTTTCTTGATCAATTGACTGTTACCAATGATGTGAGACTTCTCTTGTTTTTAAGTAAATTATGACATCCACCTACAGTAAGAATTACATTAAATAAAGTTCTCTGAAATTGGGATATTATTATGACATGCTACTCTATCATTCTTAGTATCATGAAAATGTGGTCCCTAAATAAATGTAACAAGTAGACAGGAGGAAGTATACTGTTATTCTAAGAAATCATAAATTGCAGGGTATTTGGTGCTGCCATTGTTATAAATCGTTTCTTACTGATTGATCATTGTAGTAGCATGTTGACAACAGTATGGCTATCTTAAATAAGAATGGTGTTGATGCTCTGAGACATTTTTGAAAGAAAACAATCTTCTGTTGATTCCAAACAGTTGCTACTTGACATCTCAAAGATTACAGTATAATTCATTATGTGCCATCTCAACTACAATCGGTACTCGTTTAATCTTGAGAGCACTCTTGGACAAGCGCATGTTTAAAATGGGAAATTGACATCTTCAAGCAAGCCTCCGAAAGCAAAATCTATATTATGGTAAAAAAAAGGTGGAACTATTTGATTCTGTATACACTATTAGCATTTTTGCTTATACAGTTTAAACATTTTTTAAATCATAATAGGTTCTGGTAAAACCAAAATAATGACACTGTGATCTTTTTCTGAGTAGGAAGGGGAAAATGGCAACAGCATATCTTTGTGTGGTCATTTTTGCTCCATATTTAATATCTTAAACCGGTAAGAGACCAATTTATTTGTCTTGGGTCTTGCATTATTACTTTGCAGTTCATCATTGAAGATAATCCCCTGACAACATGGTGGTTGGCACAGAGGGCTTCACAAGGTGAACAGGGATGCTGTTGCTTGGCTTGTCGATTACCACATGCGCTAAATAAATAGTTTCAAAGTTAACCAGAATTGCTTTTTGGAATGGCTATGTAAAAAGCAATCTCATGCACGCAGAATGTTTAAAATTCACCTTCATTATATACTTTTACAAATTATAATTACAAGATTGAGGTCTCTGTTTTTGACCTTTGTTAACTCATGTTTCCCTTTCATTTCTTTGTGAAGAAACAAATATTTTTAGGTTTCATAACAGTCATCCTGAATAATGTCATGGAAGAAAAGCAAGAAATCAAAAGCAAAAAAGATTGTAATGTTATCACAGTGCTCATGGAGAATTAAAAACTAGAATAGAAAGAAAACAGAATATGTTGAGAATAGTCTGCTGTGTCTATTTTGCTCTATACTTAATGTAACAATAAAACAGTCCCAACCAGGGAGTGTGGCATCTTAATCCTGAGTATTATCTCAGGCTGTAATCATGCATTGGCTCATTATTCCTTAGTGAAGAGCCCGGCTGGCACAAGGAACAGAGTACTGCAGAATGTAATCTCAGGATTACGGAAAGACAAATTCTTTTTCCATTTGACCTTCAAAATGTGACTGAAGAACCAAAGTCATATTAAGACGTCTTGAAGCAGAGTGTATTTCGAAATGTGAGAGTGTGTATGTCAATATTTTTGGAGCATTAATTTCTTTTGTCTGCAAATGGTCCTTTTTTCACTTCTTTCTTAATGCTTGGCAACATTTAAAGAATTTAGTTCTTCCTTATTTGATAAACTGCAATATGTAGAAACAGATCTCAGAACCTCTCGAATAACTGCATATAACCTCTCCCTTAACAGACCATGAGATTACTAATAATTAGTGTCAGAAACAAAGAGTAACCTGCAATGACTATATATAATTCCAGTCTCACCTAAAGGAAATAGCAGGAATGGTGCACTATTTTATGTAGGATGTTTATGTTTAACCGTGTGCTGTTGTCATGGAAATCTATAGATGTGTACAAAAATAAAAGCGATAAGGCAAACAAAAGAAACAAATACACCTTGCTCTTGTTGAATACAATAAATAGATTTTTTGTCATATATTTAGGTTACACAAAGTGGACACGCTGGTTTTTATTGATCTGTGCGGCTGCATTAAAGCTGAAGCAGCTGTGTGCACTGATGCCCGGAGAAACCCTACTGTAAGAAGCCTTGCAGGTGATGAGTAACTGAGTGTCCTACCTTGACAATGTGAAAAATTTAGTGCACTGTAAAATGTCACTGTAAGATTTGAGGAAAATGTATAGTTGATAATTGAAATCTGCAGCTCATGGCTCCAGTCTGTTCCTACAATAAAATTGCAATATGTTGCCTCTATTTCTGTTTCAATGTTACAGTAAACTCTCCTAATTAAATGTGTTCTCGGTTTAAAAAAATACTGATCTTTACTGTTTTTGTGGGCATGATTTGTGTTATTCAACAATATATGCTGTACTATTATAAGAAAATATATACAGTATATACACTTGCTACAAAAAGTGATACAGAGCTATTTTTTCTAATTTTTGTTAGAAAATACATAACAGAGAACATGAACATCACCTCTGGACTGGAAAGTAACAAATACAGCCCCCATCCACAAAAATGGGGACAAGTCAGTTTATTAAAGATCAGTACACCTTGCTACTATTACTGATACTTATTAACTCAATACATTTTTAAAAACACTGGAAGATTATCATTATAGTAATCTATTTAATTTAAATACTGTAGTGTTTACAGGTACATTCCAAAATGCTAAACAAAATTATAGAAAATTGAAATGAGAAATGAACTGAAGTTGAAGACTGCAGGAGCGAAAACATCAAAATCCACAGTTTTGTAGAAGTGTGAAAAACTTCTCTGTGAGATGTAAACCTCTCATCAGCACAAAGAACAGAAAAATCAGATTACAATTTCATGAGACATAAAAAGATTAATCAGGAGAGTTCTGGAACAAAGTGTTATTGACAAATGAGATCATGGTTAACTTTTCCCGAAGTTGTGGAAAGGCTAAAGTATGAAGAAAGGAAATGAAGATACTCATAAGAATACCACCTCATCTGCAAAATATGCTGTTGGTAATGTCAAGTCTTGGTTATGCATAGCCTCCTCTGGAACTGATTGAGTCTTCTTTATTGACGCTTCTATGTTATAGCTAATGATGGCAGGAAAAAAATGAATTCTGAGGCTTTCATAAACACATTGTCTGCTAATGTAAAAGAAAATGCTTCCATGTTTATTAGACTGCAACTCACCAGCATGATAATGAGCCAACAATACAGCCAGAGCAACCAAATAGTCCATCATGAGAAAAACAGAGGAAATTGTTAGACAGGACAAATCAATCTCCAAGTTTAAATCTGAATGAGCAAGCATTTTGAAGAAAATACGTAGTCAAAACACTTGATGTAATCTGAGAGTTTAGTGAGCTCAACAGGTATAGTGTAGGTAAAGGGTGAAAACTCAAATTGGTTTATGTAAAAAGTGGTGTGCCAAAAGAGTTTGTAATAAGACTACTTTTTATCCAAATTGATATCAATTATCTAGAACATCATAAAGTTGATAAACTTGTAAAATAGCAGTGGATATGAAAACAAAAGGAATATTGCAGCAAAAAGAAAGATAAATGTGATAAGATTTATACAATAGTCAACGTTTCTAAATAAATAAAGATATTTCCACCCTGGTTTTCAAAGAAGAGCAATAGAGTGTATTTCTGGTCTTAAAGGGAATTAATACAGTGGGATATTGTATTCTAATAGTTTTCTTCTCAATTTTAAACTAGTATTTGGGCAACAGTTTAGCTTAATGTTAACAGAGCAGGTATCATGTTTCTGTTTCTATTTGACTAATTGTATACAACAGCTTATAATGTGCTCTTCATTCATCTGTGTCATAATATTTACTATTTACTGGTGCTGTATACAATAATTCCCGTTTCTATAACAAACACAAAGTGCATAATTAGTAAGAAAAGGTATGCATAGCTAACCAGACATCTGTGTTCTTTGCCAAGAGTTAAACTTTCACTTGAAAGAAAACAGTGAGGCATTATTCAACTGATTCATAGTGTGTGACCACTAATATCTCGAACTTTGTCACATCCATCGTTTGTGTGATAAATTGCTCTTTCAGAAATTCTTGAGCACAATCAGGTTTTGTCCAACTATCAAGTATTTGCTGAAATTCCACAAGCAAGGTAGCAGTCTAGAAATCATGTGCTGTCACTGTTGTATACATGACTGGTGCTAGAAGGTTTTTTGTCTAAAAAAATCACATTAAAGTCACTCTTTAAATTGCAGTAATGATAAAATGAAGAAAGGAAAATTCTGCTAAGAGTGCAATGCCTAGAGCAGCTGTGATTTCCACCTCAGTTGCTACCTATCAGTGCATGCTACTGGTTCATCAGTGGGTTCAAGCTTACAGTGCCCAAGGGGGCAAATGTCCTCCTCATAGCTTATGAAACAAAATGAAAACCAGAAAATATTTTAAAAGAAGTAGATATATTCCTCATAATTAGGTAGCTGTTGAGAGCCTAGACAAATTAAAAAAAAACAACATAACATTTACTTTTTGATGTATATTTTCCATGGTCTTCTCAATTTCTAAATAACTCTGTGATAATAATGTGGTTAGATTTTCTCTGCGACTGATTTGTGCGGTGTTTGGAGGTAGCTGTCATGATAGTGCTCTTTGTTTTTAAGGTACATAGGTAATGTAATGTATGTTACCGTGTCAGTTGTGCCATGTCCTGCTATCATACAATTACTATCATTATCATTATCATAGTGTATCATTGAAATACACTACTGTATTGTACTGGAGAAACACCCTCAGCTACTACATGAGCAATCTATACGAGTTATATAATGTAAGCCATCACCCCAGGCTAACTGAGCTGAAAAATCAAAGTTGCTCTTTACTTGCATTTCCTGTTTTTAAATCACTGGAAAATAAATTTTAGATAAAATTTCATTGGATTAAAAATATATCATCTTTTGAAAAACAATAAATAATTAATGAGGAGTGAATTATTCTACTGTATTTGCTATGCACAGCACAGTATGGCCTATTTCATATAGGCTAGTTATGTCCAAACAATTTAAAACAATAATTTGGGTATCCTACATTGAGAAAACAAATACTGTTGCAGGGGAAGAGTAGATTTAGGATGTGTTTGCTGAGTGGTCCCTTACTTAGGGAGAATTCTTCAAACATATATATAGTGACTTCTTGTACCTTCATTATGAAAGATAATGGCCTTCATTATCATATTGTTATTGCTATTCTAGTTTAACACTTATTCCTCATTTTATCTGGCTCATCTTAAGGAGAATATTCTTAATTTGTACAATTTGTATAAGCAGTTTCTTCTACATTGATCAAAGCAGTTTAAATTAGATTTAGGCAATATTTCCAAGGACAATTTCTATGCCCAGCTTTGCCAGATTCTTTAAGTTATTCCAAAGTAGGACAGATGTAAATACATATTATATTACGTCATTATCTATTTAGAGACTTCAATGCCACATTTGAAAGAGATGAGTAACTCTAAAATACCAAAGATGTCTTCTTTACCAGAGTAGTAACAGACGTTCTGCTGGACTGACACAGCTTTAATCATTCAATTACTGTAGGACTATCAAACTAGCTCCAGAAGAAGTAATGCCTAAGGAAAATTAAGGCTGAAGCATTGAGCAGCTAACCAAAAGAGAATTTAAGTAAATTCAAGCCTCAATGATAAACTGAAGAAAAGTGTTCATACAGTAGCTCTCAGCGAGACTGCGTGACAAATATCACTAATGCCAGCAAATAAATACTTTAATTTTAAACAACAGAACACCAGGTCGCCAATCGATGATCTTACTGTGTTTATGACAAGGGCAAGGTTTTCTGCGCTCGGCAGACTGACGTACATTCCAAACAGAATAAACTAGCCCACCAACATTCAAAGTCACATAATCAAAGGAGAACTTGCAACATGAAGAATAGGACAGACATGGGCCAATCCCTTTGAGACCTAAAGAAATGTGAGATCTGATCGTGGAAAGGGAGGCAGTCAGTGCTTGAAGGAAAGAGCATTTTGAAGATACTGTACAGGTATTTCAATCAAGAATCCACTGTCAATAATAGAATATGAAATTCAAGCCCACAACACTCAATAAGAAACTGATACTGACCTCTGCTGACATGTAATAACATGATGAAAGCAATAATGCAAATGAAGAACTCTCATAATACAGATCTGGAATGGAGAAGTAATCCTGAATGATTTCAAGTATGCCATGCTCTGTTTCATATGGCATTGGTGCAACAGTGAAACATTTTACTTCAGCTTTTGAAAAAAAGCACTTCAGCTTTTTAATGGCTACACCATCATATTCACACATATAATAACACTTATAACAAGATATTACATATAATAATGTACTTAACTAACAATATAAAACATTAGTGTGCTAATTCATCTATGAATTATTATACTAGGTTTTATACTGACCATTCTTCCTTTACATTTCAAGAATTTCAAATGTTATAGTTCACCTTTCTACTGTTAAAATCAGCTGTATTAATATCAATATTGCCCAATGTCATCAATGTCCTTCTTTACTGATCAATTAATAGGATCTTCTTATGAGTAAAGAATGTGACATTTTTAAAGGAACAGAGAAACCATCAAAACTGTATGTAACGTACAGTACAGTATAGTACCAATGAAGGCTCCATGGCCGAAACATTGTGTTTTCTTTCTTCTCTATTCAACAAGGGATAAACCTATTACTTGTTCCCTTACTAATTATAATGACTATTGACAATAAATATGAAATACAGGAATGCATCCACAACACTGAGGGTTTCAGAACCATTTAATCTTTTTGCATATAAGTAAAATATTTTGTTGCTAGAGAACCAGTATTACAATATTACTAATATAGTGGCTCATACAACCAATTCAATCATTCACTTACAGGTACTTTAAGAAGCCAAGTTCAAGTGACTTTAGCAAGTCTGAATATCACTCAAACCTATAAGGAATCGATGTGTTAGTGCTTTTGAGTTTATATACAAATTTTAATTGTACAAAGTTTGTGGTATGAACACTACATACTGTTGCAAGCTCATGTGATACTTTGGGGTATTGAAAACATTAAGCTTGTTTTTGTGCTCTTTTGGATTTTCTTTGAAGCACTACATTATGTAAAATAATTATGCATACTTTCTCTTTTTATTTTTTAATTAAAAACCAACCAGCTAAATGTTGTTAGTTCAATTGGGTGCACCAGAGCATGACCTTCTTTTTAATTAGCAGAGGAAAATAAATTCCTTCTTTCTCTGTCTGAGTTTTATTGGCACAGGAATAATGTCTATACTGCAATGAACATATGTTAGCTTCCTGTTTCAGTGGATCTAGTATCTTCTTCTGTTTTTGTTTCAAAGGCAAACCATATTTTTTACCTAATCCATGTCCTGTCCTTTTCAGCACTATTTACTTTACATAATTCCTCTGGTTGGTCACACAGAGCTAATAAATGCATTATTAGAAACCTAGTAGTCGCCTAGGCTAACAGGCTCCACCACAATGTTACAGTAAGGTGTGGCTAAGGATCTCAAGGAGAGGTTCTTTTTGGTGTTTGGTAAAATAGTTATTGTACAGAACTGTAGATTTGATTTGTTTTTCTTTTAATGTGTCTATCACAGGAACCTTCTTGTAGCTTTGCAGTAAGTATAATACTAATAATTTCTTGTATTAATGTAGTGCTTTTCATTCCAAAGGAATCTCAAAACACTTTGGAAATGCAGAAGAGGACACACCTCATCCACCACTAAACTGCATCACCCACATAAGTAAAATATAGTAGCCATTATGTGCCCACAGTTACTGCAGAGCACATCAAATAGAGAAGTGTGAAATTGCTTCACCAAGTGAATTAAGCAGGAACTTTAAAGAGGTCCAGATTGCATAAGATCAGAGTGTAATTTAGTACAATGTGGTTAACACCCCTAATCTTTTAAAAACTGCAATGGGATCTATCATGATCAAGTCATTAAGCCTTTAATTTGAGGGCTCATCTGAAGTATAGCACCTCCTATAGCAGTGTCCCCCAGTTATAATACTGGGGGCTTACTTCTTTTCTCATATGCATAAATGCTGAGGGAGCATCTTGTGATTAGTACTCAGTTTGTATGTTAGATTTATACCAATTGCAGTGAAGTTAGCTGCTGAAAGTAGTCACCATCTTTCTCTAAATTGCAAAAACCCAAAGTAACAGCTGCTGCCTTCAGTATACTAATTTATGGGACTAAAGATGTATTAGGAACCTATAACTGAAATATCTTTAATGCATAATTATATTAACCATCGTTTGCTGTGAAATGTATTGTAATACTCAAATACAATTGTATGCCAACCACAAAAAATAGACCTACATTTCATGTTCTAATCATAATGACAGGTTTTATCAGTATTAAACCTACTAATAACTGTAGAGTGTGTAGTTTGTGATACAGAGTTCTGATATTATACATTGAGTTAAATATTCCTAAGAAGGGATGTGAACAGAAATCTTGGCAAATACATATAACTAAACAGGACTTGAATCGAAAGTGTGGTCACATCTAGGCGTCACTTAAGTATTTGTTCTGCTATTTATTATGTGGGGACTCCACAATGGTGGCTGTTAGAGGGCTGGAGGGCTATTGAGGAACAAGTCCATAAAATGTGTTATTTTATAGAGTTAAATATAAGGGAATATTAAAGAAAGTTTCCTTGGCAGTTGAGGCTCCAATAGATTCATCTTCAAGAACTCAGGGTCATTATCAAAACTACAGAGACCCAGCTACCGCAAATGGTCAAGATCCACAAATATAAACTAGAAAACACTAAGATGTGCAACAAATGAAACTTTGTAAGGTTTACCTTTATAGCATAGTGTACATAAATGTAGCCTGTTCCCATCATAAAAAATGAATAACCAATGTATTCTTTTAAGCATCTAAAGTGTCCCAAGTGTGCCTCTCTAACATTTAAAAATGTTATATGTGATATGCCACATGACATGCCACAAATTCAAATAGCATCTAACAGCAGCTTCATGCACTTCGTGGTGCATTGAAATTGATAGAATATTGCATAGCTAATTGTGTGCCTTCATCTACAATTTTGTTACTATACATGTAGTTATTTTTTTTAACATTAATTTATCACTAGCATTCAGCTATACTGTATATGACAAAGTAATACATACAGTATACTGTATGCTGTACACATTAATGACAGCCCACATGTTATTGGTTAGAAATATTCTGAACGAGCTCCCTTTTCAGTTTCTGCCCTGTAGAACAGCATTTAATCCCTAGTACTGTATTAGAATGAGGTCAGCTGGTATCCAGGTTTGTTCTGCATAGTTTTTCATTGCAATTAAGCATACAGCTGCTGGGGATGATCCTGAGATACTTGCTAGTACTCAACATAGTATGTTGCACTAAACTAAAATGACAAACTTGTTGCAATTGATCCGAGATGATCAGGTTACAAGGTGGTGGTGAAACGAGTATTAATCCTGTGGACTAAAGTATAACAATTCTGAAAGACATTTTGACATGAGTTACCCTATACACGTATGACAAACCCATTTTAAAGGACAACTGTGCTCACAGGACATATTGTGATGCCCCACAGGGCATAACATAACAGTTTCTTTTAAAATAGGTGGATCCAGGACAACATACATGCATAAACAGTTCAAAAGTTAAAAACCTTTAAAATAATCATATTTATTTATAGTGTGAGACAGCATACCTGTCATTAACTAAGAATAATCATTTTAAACCAAGTTGAAAGAGAGTTGTATTTATTACTATTACATAAAAATAAAATTATCTGTTAGTTTAGTATGAAAACAGAAATTAATTTGTTCATTTATGGGTTAAATAAGCTTAACTGATTAAGCTCTCATCTGAATTAAACCTTAAAACAGGGATGTTCCAGGACCAGGATTTAGAAGACATGTCTAATTAGATAAATAATGGAAAGGTGTATCCTTTTCAAAATACTGTTGTATTATCCACAATTTAGTATTTTGCTAACAGGCTTGGGGAAGCAGCATTAAATGTACTGTACTGTAAGATGAAAGATGAGGGAAATGGTCTTTAGAGGCAAAAGATGTTCTATTACAGATGGGAGAAGACTAATTTACTGAAGAGATGATAAATGTAAAAATCTTGTTCTCACCATTTAATGCGTAGGTGATGTTGTACAGAAAAAAAAATGATGTCCCACTGTGTAGGACATGTTGAGTCTTTTCTTGAAGATGAGGTTTATCAGAATGATCGTTGAGAAGCAGTCAAAGAAGGAAGAACAGGATTATCAGGCCATTAGTCCCAGACACAAGAAACCTGAAACTATTCACTATGACATGAAAACAAAAACTTCTTCACCAAAGTCTGTTAGCATTGAACAAGAAAATCGCACACTGGGGCTGGTTTCACATTTGCTCTTATTAATAATGAAAATACACTTTCATATTTGAAGTTAACTTGGCCCAATTAAGCAAATAATTCATTTAGGTAAAGCACTGGTGAAGTTAACGATGTTAAGGGTACATTTGTCGAATACCAGCTTAGCTACACCTTAAATCGGAGGTTTACAGTACATCATTAAACCAAGAGCTACAGTCCAACAAGGTTTATAAGTCTGAAATCAATTAATCATTCTGAGTTTGGGGATGTGACTGATTGTATCTTATTATCATGTATTGAGGTTTTGAGTTTGCATTGTTTTTATACTATATTCAATCATTTGTGACTATTGTTTTTAGGTGTTACCTATAATTATTTAAAGCACAGAATTAAGAGTTCTGGTGGTAGATTCAAAAGGGAGGGAATAGTACCAGGTTGTTGCCATGTTATTTATTATTTACCTGACCATTTTTTCCCCCCAGACATACAGTATGCTTTGAAGAATAAGTGATACAAATGGAAAAGAAAACAGTCACCCAATGAATAATTTTCAGATTCATGGGAAGGTTTTCGTAGAAAGTACTATGTAATTCACTGCCCTGCTTAAAAAAAAAAAAGATAGGGAGCTTTTAAACATTTGTTCTTTGACCAGTGTTACATGTTCTAAAGGTCAAAAGTAAGGAAAGAATGCTGAATTGAAAAAAAAACAAATTGCCTTTTCATTTATTTTTGTACTTGTACTGTAGGTAAGACATTGCTTTCAAACTACACATACAGATTGTGAAAGAGGTATCAAACATTACCACACAAATGTCTTTAACATATAATGTATAATAAATTCGAAACACATCCAAATAAAATTACCAAAGCACCCATCAGGAAGGTTCTTAATATGAGAAAAGTATTCACTCAACAGTGCTAACATTGTCAGATATCTCATTACATGGTGAAACAAAGGAATGCTTAAACCAGGCAGTGTCTATAAAGTCATTATATAAATAGTGCAGTGTGTGGGAAAGATGGAGGTGGTACTGTGTTGCAAAACTAAGGGGAGAGCACAAAGAAGTGCAGAAGAACTGCACAGAAGAGCAAGATAATAGACCAAAAGGAGAATATTTCAGACCTGGCACACATTATTAGGTCTGTATGAGTAGGAGGTTAGAATCAAAAACAGACTGCACACCGATATTAAGATCGACTCTTAAGAGATCAAATCTGTCTTACAGCTACTCACGAACAAATACCATGCACATCCCACTATTACCTTCTGGGTCGTATCAAACAAGGGTGCCAGCAATACAGTATATATTTTCCTGATGTTTACTGGAGGGGCTGAATGAAAGTTCAGGAAGTATATCTAATCTTAGAGATACAGAATTTGTCCATGTCAAAAAATAGTTTTTTACTCATTTTTTCATCTTTCCAAAAGAGGGAACTATATTGTACCCATCTATATATACAGTATCTATACACATCTGTTTTGTCTGCAGCCACATGTGGCAATATGCAAAGTATACGTTTAGTTTGACTTAATTGTGTATTCATTATCTAAGAAAATGACTAATTTTAGCACAAGGACTGTGATTCTATTGCTGTTTAGTGAATGATATTTTAATTGTTTTATATTTTGTTTTATGTACATACCGTATATAGACAGTATTTTAAAATTGGTCCATACAAGTGTAACAGGGATTAGGTGTTCACTATTTCAACCCATAGTCAGTGTGAACAGTTAAATTGTTACAGCTGCTCAGAATTACACATTTTACTGTGTGCAGTCATTAAATATATACTTTTATCTCAGCAATGGCCTAATGCTGAATCCATAAATTAGTCATAATTTAAGTGCAGTTTTAAAATCCAGTGCTGAAAAGTGTTGCATTTATCATAAACTCCTGTGATCACCCTGTTTTAGGGGAAATTGTTGTCAGAATTTACATAATATGTATTGTTTTTCTGTCACTTCATTGCATTCATTTTGATTCTCAACAGCTGAGCATCTTGTTGTATTAAATGAGGGTCCCAGGCTTCAGCCACCCAACCTGACCTCCAGTCAGAGTCTTTCACATCATGAATTGCTGTATATTCAACACTGCCTTTCACTGCCTTTATTGCAAAGCAGCTTTTCAAAGCAAAGAGAACCCTGGCTAACTGATGCTCACTCAACTTTTCAGTCTAATATTTCAGTGTTTTCAGTCAGTTATGTGTGCAGTCAAATCTGCAAAATTCTGAGACTTTTTATTGTATTTCTTCAGATTATAATAGATTGTCATTCCCAATCCAGTCATTTAAAAACTTGTGCGAACTCCAAAGTAAAGGTTGCTAAAACAAACTTTCAATCTGTTGTTCAACTATTTTTTTTACAAGAGAAATGTATGACATTTAAATTACAAGGTCTTAATTCTAATATTAGCATGTCTTTTTATTTATTTAATTCTTACAGTATGTAGATTGTGTTCAGTGGATTTAAAACTATCTAAATTATTTTTTATTTTGTATAATGTAAGACCTGCATATGAATACAAATAAGCTGCAGATACATATGTACTGTATTGTGTATACTCCTTTCTAAGTTACACAACAGTAGAAGAAATATCAAATTAAACACTTCAGAAGTTTTATAGAATGGAAATTATCCCCATTTCATCAAATTAAGAACTATAGTACTCGGGGTTCAAACTAATTTTGCTTCAAAAATGTCATGTTCAAAGAATAAAACCCAATAACAGTCAGTGTTATTTATTATGTTATTTTTAAATCACTTCATTCCAATACCTAAACAATCTTTACAAAATGAACGGAAAGTTTACTGCTCACAAATTGAGAATTACGAGTGGAAAGTTGTAAATGTATTTTTTAATTAATATATTAGACAACCAGTGCATCACTGTGGGGTAAAGATTTTTAACCAAAATCCCTTGCAAAGAGCTTAAAAAATTAATGATATGAAATTACAAACGTTAAATGAACCATTAAAAAACTAAAATCTTGAGCACATGTCTGATCTGGAAGCCATACGTAATCCCTTAAATCTCTGCAGTTTATAAATTATAAATGGCAATCTCTAAATCACAAGGCTTGTCTTAAGTGATTCCATTTCCGATGGAAATGTAGACAGCAGGATAACCCCTGCTGTGCACCACCATTACACACATGTATTTTTCAGCTGTCAATACAAATTTAATGTGTTTTTGCTGGAGAACGAAAACAGATTATTGTATAAAACACCAGAAACATTTCCCCTCTCTTAGAAAACATGCAGTCAATATCTTCAGACCTAGACAGAAAACTCACGTGCGAGTCAATGTTTGTTTTTGATGTTTGTTTTTAGTTGGTGGTGTTGGTCCCAAAAAGGCACTAACATGTTATGATGAGGAACTTTACTCTATTTATGTAGGCAGCAAAAACTGAATATATCTGAGAATCTGTTAAGGAAATATTTGTATTACCACATATCATATACTTAAAAAGTTATTGTTTTTCTCTGACTTTTTTGCACATAAAAGTTAATGTTGCTTAATTTAAGGCATTCAAGGCACAAAGCACATAAAAAAAACAAAGTACTCAAATATGATGAGCTGTGGCTGGCTCAGTCACTAAGGAGTTTAAAAATATATAATGTTCAATATTATATTAGTTTCTATTGTCCGTGTCTTTGTGACTTTAACAGGATCGAAATAATTGTTCTTTTTGAGCTTGAATTTATAAGTAGTTACTTCCACTGAGATTCCAACTGTTGTGGTAGTTATCAACTCTAATTGCTGTTACTATTATTCTAATTAAGACTAACCAATTATTCACCATGACTCACCATTGATGTTTTGGAATTGACAATTATAAATCACTATGGGTAGCTGTTACTGCTCTTGCAGAAGCGTAGGAGAGTGGCAGTCTGCATTGCCATCTAGAATACACATTGTCATCATCCATCTCTCTTCACATTGTAAATGTTTTAGTGTCAACAGCTGAGTAAAGGGAGAATATATACATATATGCATGCCTCACTGCTAACACTTGTACATACATAGGCACCTGACAAGACACAGATATTATTATATCAACAAAACCCCTGAACAGCTTTAAACTAATCCAGCCCTGGAGGCTTCTAGCCAGTTTTGTACCTTCATTTAAAAATATCCTATCATATTTAATGATACATTAGCACACTTTCAGCCAACGGTCTCAGGTAAAAACCTGAGAAAAAAGTAAGGTGTAACATCTTTACTTATACAGTACTACATAGCATTTATGTCACTGATACTGACATCATTAAATTTATTTTGCAAATGGATAAACACTAATGAAATATTCATTTAATATGTTCATGATAGATGCAGAGCTCAATAATTGGAGGCAAAGTCTTTTATGCCAAATATAATTTTGTAATTTTTAGATGTAAGCAATATTTAATTTTGCACTGTAATCAACTTATTGAGCTATAGATCTTTATAATATGATTTATATGAATAGATCCTTCAAAGGTTTCATTATTCCAGAATCCCATGGTGGATTTTAGGCAAAGATATACGGAAACTAAGACAGTAACAAGATACTTGTGGAATAAAATGTACAGTATCTAATCTTAGGTATCCTGTGATAAAAAGCAAATAAAAAACATACTTTGTAAAAATGAGGAGTGTGACTTGTAATAAAAGGTGAAACAATATGTCTTCCAGTACTACCTGACATTGTCTAAAATAGTAAAATAGTGTTCAGTAAACAGTATAATTAATCTTCTCTAAAATATCACAACTTCCACCTAGCTGACTTAGTTGTAAACTGTAAACAGAGTATTTTGTCTCTAAAACAAACAAATTAGAGACATGCACAATTACAAGTTTCAAAGTTGCTAAACTCTGTGAAGGTGTGCTACTGACATCAGAGATATCACAGTTTTAAAGTGTTCTGGATTCACACCTGCCTCAAGAAGTCTTCTGTGAAGAAATACTAGCCATTTTGAAGGTCAGTTTTCAATTGGGCAGCATTCATCACTAGTCACCAAAAAAATCTAGATTTAATGTTACTACTGCTCTACTGTACCTCATGGTCTTTGGCTCACTGCACTGCTAACAGACTGTCCACCCACAATGCCTCAAGTTACAAATCAGTCCCTTGTTCAGGAAACTAGTGATACATTCAATCATTGAATACTATAATTTATGAATTAACCATATTATTTTTAACCATACTATTTTTGCACTGTTCCAAGAATTACCTTGCACTGTTTTTGTCCTGTTATATTTTCTCTGTTTGCGGAATTTTGCACAGTTTTGATTACTTGATTACATGTTATTTATGTTATGTTATTACATGTTACTGTAAATTGCTATTGTGTAATTGTCTATTGTCTTATCTTCTGTCCTATTTATATACTGCACCTGAGTGCATAATGAGAAACACTTTTCATTATACTATGCACCTGTGTAAGTTTAATGACAATAAAGTTGAACTGAAAAGTTGAATTGAATAAATTATTTTGGCCCCATTTTGGCATCATATGTCCTTACAACAAATTTCTAATTCCTTTTTGAGCCATTGCACTTAAGCCTAAGATTTGTCACACTATTTTTTTTTGTTTTTAAGTTAAAAGGGAGGACTGAACAATTTAATAATCCAAATGAAAATGAGAAAACTGTACATTAAATGAATGTGGCTTATTATAGATTGTTTATAATCTTATTGTTTTTTTGGAATACATGATACAAAACATGCCCTTAAAAGTGTTGCCACTGAAGGGATACATACAGTACAATGCACTCAGTAAGGTCCTGGCAATATTAGGGAAACTATTGTTTGTTGTGAAATTTCTATCACTGCCTTTCCCTTGCTTTTTGTAATAGGTTTCAGTTTATTTGTTGTCCTTAATGCCACCATAGCTGTATAATTGTCTGGACAGCTTGTTAAACTATCTGCATTTGTTGATGTTCATGTATCTACTGTATGCCTTTGCTTTACTTTTTTAAACTATCCTCAATAAATGCAGTTTTTAAGCTTTTCTGTAACTCCATTACAAAAATTGTGGGGCAGCAACCACTACAAATGTTATCCCCTCAGAGATTCGGCTGTTTTTGTTTTCATTTTGTGGTATACAAAATTGGATTATTTTCCAAAACAAGCAGTCAGTAAGATGTTTAAATCATTTTACAAACACACAAGTTAGCATTTTTGTGTTTGAATTAGGTTAAGGATAAATGTACAGTATGTAAACAGAACTGGAATTCAAAGTTGGGGAGAGGTCTAACAGGTTTTACAGTTTTCCTTAGACTAGATTTCTTTTTGTGTTTTTACATGCTTTTCTGATAATGCAGAAATATTGAGAGGAACTTTCATTAAACTGGATGATTTAACCCTTGGGATGGTTTTAGGGTTTATCTTAATACACATCTGTTATACTGATTTAAAGAAAATATTACATTTTTCTTTCTATGGGTCTTAATGAGGCTGCCATGCCTGAGCACCTGTGGAAATAGTACTGAGCTTAAATGCACTATATTGCACTGCTTAATATATTCTGCCTGTACTCTTAATAGATAAGGGATAAAATAAGCTTTATGTTGGATTTAACAGAATAAGATGAAAAATTAAAATGCATATATTATTAATATTTTTCACTCTGCTAGGCTATAAGTGATTTTATTCTCTTACGTGAGATGAAGATCTGCATCTGCAGTTACAGGATTATGTCGTTGCAAAGACCATGTGTGTTTTTGACAACTGCCCCATGGGTTGCAACTAAGGATGCTATGTATTAAGAAAATAAAATGTATAATCATGCTTCACCCATATATTTTAGCAATATTATATTAGGTTATCTAATCAGACATGGTTTACGTAATGTATGCCCTGTAATGTATTCTGTCTACCTGGACATAATCTGACTACTGGTGTGATTCAAAAGATGAATTGAAATGGCACAATCTTGGTAATTATGATAATGGTGGATTGTGAATGCAGGATGATGTCCCTCTGTTCTCTGGCTTTTCCTTACTCTATCCTGTCCTGAAAACTATTTTGGCCCCTGATCCATTTCATTACGGCTGGCATAGTGACCGCTAGGAACGGTCCTGTCACTATTGAATGCAGATGTTCCAATATGGCTGACTTGCAGTAATTACCTATTAATGAATTAGTTTACTTGAGTGAATTGTACATAGGGATATTATGTATATGTAAATACAGCAAAACTATACACATTTTTTCAAACCTTCAGAATAAGGTAACTGCTGGGAAGTACTAATGTCTCTGACACTCAGCTGCCCCACCACCCAGTACAATATATACTGTATACATACTATATATCCACCATCCATTTTCTAACCACTTATTCCAATTCGGGGTTGAGGGAGAGCTGGAGCCTACCTAGGCAAACAATGGGTCAAGGCAGGGTATACCCTAGATGGGACTCCAATCCATCACAGGGTAGATAGACACAAACACACACCATCTTATACCAGGGCCAGTTTTTCCAGAAATCGATTTGCTACTAAACTACCAGGCTAGCTAGGCCGAATTACCTCCCCCCCCCCCTGTCTGTATCTGTCCTTTTGCCTTAATGTAGACACCAGTTATTTTATGGTTGTGTTGCTTGGCACAGCTATGTTTGGTAGTGTGAGTAAGTGATATAATGATCGCACAGGGCTACACAAATCCTAATTCGGATTAAACAATTATTTCAATTAATAAAAAAAACTCATCAAGACCTGAAATCCAAATAATGTGACACGGTGTGTATTAGATACTAAACCTCTATGGAAATGCAAGCATACTGTACTTAGTCAAGACACGGAAATTCTTAATAATTAAATCTGTGACACAGAACTGTTAAGCACCCAAGGAAGTGCAATTTGAGGGAGGTCTGATATTATTTTAGGCATTCCAATTAAATCACAGCTTGACTAAATGAACTCAAGTTGAGTAGTCAAAAGCAGTAAATTGTCAGAAATTCCACAGACTGCGAATTTAACAGATATTAATGAGAACATTTTGATCTTGAATAAAAGAAAATTGAGGTTTCAAATACTGACAAAATTGCAAAAAAGGGACAATATTTGTCTGCTATGTTTTTTATGAAAGTTATGTTTTATTGGAAATTTAAATGAAAACTCTTTTTCCTTATTACATGTCTGCACAAATAATGATTTTTTTTAAGTTTAAGCCTGTCTTTTGAAAAACATTGAAATATTACTATTTGTCAAGCTTCATTGCTTGAAATGTAGACCATAACAGCCCCTCCTTATTAAGAGATATTTTACACTTTGCCATTGATTGATGTATTGGTTACATATTTATTTTTAGGTGAGCTTCATTGAAGTAGCTTAGGTGACATTTTGAGACTTTGCTGACTGAAGTTATTCAACATTCAATTTCATTGGATCCCTGGGGCTTTCAGTTACTCTTTTAAACTGTGGAAGCAGATATTAATGAATCACATGCTGAATACAGTATAATTTTCTGCATCAAACCTGAGGTCACCCTTTCGTAAATTCACTTAAAATAACTATAATATGGACATTTTTCACTTCATGATTCCACAGTGCTTGATTAACAGTTTTATGTTCCTCTTTCAGAGATTGAAAAAATACAGAAAGATGAAGGCAAACAAGAAGAAAAGTTCATTGACGTTGTGATCAACAAGAATATGAAGCTGGGACAGAAAGTGTTAATTCCTGTCAAACAGTTTCCCAAAGTAAGTAAAACAAACACAGTAATAATAACCCAATAAACCGAACCTTATGATTTTTTGTTTGTTCACTCTAGAGCCTTTCTGTTATAACATCACTAAGGCTCTACACATTTTGCAGTTAAACAAGTAGTGTTTCCAGTCGTTCCGAAGCTAAGCGCTTTGATTATCCTTCCTCAATCAATAGTTCTGAAACTAGTAAAGTACTTCTTTCAAGATATGTGGTCTTGTATTGCCTTATAAATTGACTGTTTTTTCCCCGCTGCTACCCAGTTTGACCACTGTCCTGATAACACTTACTATCCAATGCATTTATCTTGAAATGGAAGACAGTTTGTAACAGTCTGTATACATGAGACATGATAAAAGTCACAATTAAATAGTTTCTACTAGCTACAAACGTTCCAACCATTATATGGAGCATATTCTGTACTACAGAAACGCAGAAGTAAAGAAGAAAAAACAACATTAGAGAGTGCAAGGATGGACACTATAAATTAAAGCATGGCATTATGTGAAAATATATTTCTTATAAGTCTGTCATATGAGGATACCTTTAAGGTGGGCGGGAGCATTTTCCAAATTGGGGTTTACTTTGAGAAAAAGCATCTTTGACCATAAGAATTTCAATAGCCAGGAACAGAGTTCTGACCTGGTGAGATGTGTCTAACTGTAAGAGCTATTTTAGGTTGCAGATGTTCAGGTAATAGCTGACATTTTTTATTAGAGGGAAATTGTATGTTGTATTTAATAATATATTACCATATATAATGTAAAATCAGGCTATATAATATACTGTAGATATATTATAATACATTCAAGTGGACACTTGCAGATTAAATATGTTATCACAATTATAAACATTAATGAGACTAACATCTGTTTGTTGAGTAGACTGCTGAATGTTACCTTAAGCATTGTACACTGTGTGAAGAGGAAAGCAAGATCACTGATATTGCTCCCAATACATTCCCCATAAAATAATGAGTATGATTTTCTGTATGGTATCATATGACCAGTTTAATAATTGTGATTGGTCAGGTGACTATATACTGTAACGCTTACGGCCGACAGGCACTGTGTAAGAGCCGGCTTACGAGAGCGGTGACGTCGCCGCCCTTCCCTGTGATAGCAGGACTACAGCTACTGGGCTGTAGAGAGATCTCTCTTTGGCTCACTGGGCTGGGTCCCTGTTGAGTGACGCGGGAGTCCTGGGTTTGAGCCCCCGACGGTGGGGGGCCGACCTAATGTGGCAAGGGCGCCTGCCTGAACCCCCGTTGCGTTACAATACCATGAGGCATTAACAATTAAAACCCATGGGATTGGTTCCAACATAAAAAATTGTAATGCCTCTCAATACACAACCAGGAAATCAGGACTTCCTGGAAGGATCAGCTCTTTTTTTCTGGCGGTATATTTAAAACTACAAGGAACTGGTCAGTTCAAATGGTTTTCTTAAGCATGATGAAAAACTAGAATAACACCAAAATATTTAAATTAAGCTACTATATTACCTTGCAAAAGTATTATTGTACAGTTTTCACATTTTGTTGCTTTAAAACCCATGGACATGATACTTTGAAGTAGCAATTAATAGTGACTTAATAAGCACCACTTACCCCACACATGCAAGGTAAAAACTAAAAGAAATAACAAAATAAAATGAAAGTACAATGGAAAAGATTATTCACTATTGCATAAGTATTCAAACTACAGTATTTACAACAGCAACCCTCCATTAATTTTGGTGCACAAAAGTAACTTAACAAGCCACACAATTAGTTGAGTGGCCTCAGTCTGTGTGTAATTAGTAGTTCTAGACAACTACTATAATATACAGTACAAGGCTAAGATTGTCCAGTTTCCACAAGCATGAAAATGAATTAATCTTAATGCAGTGGTCTGCCCAGTCTCCAGATCTCAATCCATCCAGATTTGTGGGATGAGATGGACTGAACATTAGGAATAGAGATCCACTACCAGCTAATTCAACACAGCTGTGGGAAGCACTGGAGTCAGCATGGGCCAGCATTCCTGTGCAACTCTTTTGACACCGTGTTGAGTTCATGGCCTGATGAACTGAAGCTGTTCTGAGGGCAAAAGAGGGTACAACTCAATATTAGGAAGTTGTCCCTAATGTTTTGTACACTCAACAACCTGTCTCCCCGTCCTTCGGATGAGACGTAAAACCGAGGTCCTGACTCTCCGTGGTCATTAAAAATCCCAGGGCGTTTCTCGAAAAGAGTAGGGGTGTAACCCCGGCATCCTGGCCAGATTTCCCATTGGCCCTTACCAATCATGGCCTCCTAATAACCCCCATCTATGAATTGGCTTCATCACTCTGCTCTCCTCCCCACTGATAGCTGATGTGTGGTGAGCGTTCTGGCGCACTATGGCTGCCGTCACATCATCCAGGTGGATGCTGCACATTGGTGGTGGTGGAGGGGATCCCCATTACCTGTAAAGCGCTTTGAGTGGAGTGTCCAGAAAAGCTCTATATAAGTGTAAGCAATTATTATTATTACTCAGTATATTTTTCCAAAAGAATCTACAGTATACATTTCAACAATAATAGGAACCAGGACATAACAACGTGTCTACAGTACTGTATATTCTTGTTTTCTGAGTATAGACAGAATATGGTGGAAACAGAATGATTCCTGTAATGACCTGTTAATTTAAATTCAAGAAACAAGATTTAATATTTTATTTGCATATACTGTACAATAAAAGAAAATGCCAAATTTAAATAGAAGAGAAATCTTCTGAAATGGAGAGAGTCTGGTTCTTAATAATTTAATTTTGATTCATTCACATATTTTCAAATGTGGTCTGCAAAATGAAATTAAAAAGGTATATGGCCACCATCTAGCAAATCTGTAACTCTTAGCATTTGTAAAAATCTTAAAAATGGAAACGTGATACGTGTTATACAGAATTTCACAAACACATTACTGAAACATAATCTACATCTTAGGTGTTTTTCAGGTAAATAATGAACATCTTGTGCTAATTCTAGACAGTTACCATTTTTAAATATAGGGATTTTCATTTCTTGCAAATTATAACCAATTTCATGGTGTCCTGATCACTATTATAATGTGTGATTCATCACACACTACCAGGAGTGTGTAGGTGAAGGGGACAAACATACTAAATCATCTCCTGTTTAATGCAAAAATGAGATATTTCTTTGGGTGAAGTGGTCTATACACTATGTTCCTTCTTTAAAATGTATCCTTCTTTTAATTATAGAAAGTCCTGCCACTGTATCAGAATTCATATCTAAAATAAGACAAGACTGATTTTTGATTAAATACAGTATTTACAATGATCTTGAGAGATTGTAAATGATTAACATTATTCACTTTTAATTTTGAGGCTCCTTTTTCTTTTGCTAAGGATGCCACACTATTAAAACTATATTTGTTATAAAAAAACATACACTATTCTTTAATTGAAGTTCATTTAGTATCATTTCTTTTCATTGTCAGGAAGTGTAACTCATTATAAGTCAAGGTGTTTTGTTTTATATAATGAATGAAGTTGTTTGGTGGGTTATATCATTTCTAAAGATAAACAGTCCTGAATGTACAGTTGTGTTAGCAAGGTTTCATACTACAGAATGCTAACTGTAGCTGAATGTGGTCATATTCTAAGCAAGATGTTTCTTCCTGAAAGAGAATATTTGACTCAGCAACAGCAAATGTCGACGGGAAAAACTGTCTGGGTAAAACACACTTTCAATGTTAGACTTTAAAAGAAAAAAAGATCTGCATGTCAGCTTGTGTTATGGTACTACCAAGTGAAAGCTTTCAAGCTGCCTCTCCGTTAATAGCGGCGCACTACAAACATGGCCGAGATGTCCCTATGGGAGGGTATTTGGGAGGCAAGCACAAAGCCGACTTGTACTGATTGTGACACTGTGCACTCTTCACCTCCACCAATTTCAATGAACATTATTGCATAATGGAGTCTAATACCAGGCAGAAGCTGTAGAAAGTCAACCTTATTTTGTAATCCTTGTCTGATATATGCACTAGGATTCAATAATAATTATTTGGTCATACATGTGAGCAGATATACAGGGAAAAGAAACAAAGGCAAGCTTCTGGGAGATTGTTTGAATAAGAATACAGAACACTGCTATAAAAAAAAATCAAACAAAGAATGCTGTATCTTTCAAAGCTTGTTTTTGTTCTGCACCTCAGATTACTGTCCTAGACAGAAGAATGAAATTGAAAGTCACAAACAATAAAAATGTGGTAATTACAGTACTTAGTTCATATATGTATGTCACAGTTTAAGTAAAAAAATGACTATTACATAGATTTAGATTACATTAGATTTACTATAATGTTACTATATTTTCAATGCTTACATTTTAAAATGCAAACTGTGGTATATACATTATTTCTCAAATAACACAATTCTTTCCAAATGCAAATACTATAGAGAATAATAGAATAGGCTATAGTAGGCAGCCATTTTCCAGACAGTTAATCAAAGCTATTGATTTTCCACATGTCAGTGGATAAGCCACTGACTATACCATATGTGAAAGACCCTTACCCTCTAAGGGTAGTCCCTATGGTCTGTGTCCATACAATTGACAAGGACAACCAAAAAAGAAAAGCCTTTTCTGCTAAAAACACCAACAAACAAAATGTAGCACAAATAACCCCAACTCCACTAACCCCATGCATACTCTTTAGATACCAAACCAGACTTTATTATACACTTTATTATACACTTTTATTATTGTTTATTACAAGACTTTATTATTGTCTTGATGCACTGTTTGCACTTTGTTTTGTTTTTTACACTTGTTTTATAATCGAGAGACTTTCTGTAAGTAAGAATTCCATTGTACCAGTACCGGTTACATATGGCAATAAAGTTCAAGTTCAAGTTCACATGTGAAAAAGTGTGTTCTTAAACCCTTTACCAATTAACTCATTATTAACTAATTCATCCCCACTATGGCTATCCATTCATTTATTTTATTACCGCTTCTTCTAATTCAGGGTCACTAGGTAGCCAAAGCCTATCCTGACAAGCAACAGGTGTAAGAAAGGATACACCCTGGACAGTACACCAGTCCATTGAAGAACACAAAGACACAGGCATATGCGCAGTAGAACACGCACATGCAACCACAGATAACACTATCGGTCTGGAATCGAACCCATGACTTCATTCAGTGCGGTACCTACAGCAAGGCTTATCACTGCACCACTGCACATCCCCCTCACTATACCTATCCATCCTTTCCTGAGCCACTTTATCCAGTACAGGGTTGCAGGAGAGCCACAGCCTACCCCAGCAAACATCGGACGCAAGTCAGGATACACCTTGGACATACAGACACCTGGAAGAAACCCACGCCAACACTGGAAGAACATACAAATTCCAAGCAGATAGCACCCCTATTTTGAAATTGAACCGAGGGCCCTAGCGCTGTGAGGCAGCAATGCTCACTCCGACTAGGACTATTTTCAAGCAATATAGTGTAGTGGCCTCTAGTGGCAAGACACTGCAATTACAGTCCGTTCAACAGCAGACCTGCCACACCATATAAAATATCAGTGCAACCCATTTAAATTAAAATAGCAAGGTATTTAAAAAATAAAGCAAGGAAATGTAAATTATTATTTATTGATACATTTCCTTAGAAATGTACTTTTTATTATACACCCTTCCTTCTCATTCTGTCTTATGTAATACTTTGTTGTCTGAGCACTTTATGTCATTCTATTGTGACTTTTATTTTCACTCTTGATTACCTACCAGTGTTTAGGAAAGAGAAGATATGGATGACGCCAGATAACCCAAAATGCAAATGCATCAGTCTGTGAATCATGTTATCCAAAGAAACAGTAATTTCCTTATAGTAATGAACAGTAATGAAACAGACAGCTGTAGCCACAATGCCATAAAAATCAAAGTTGTCAATTGTTTCAGAAGGGTCCATAGGGTTTATTTTCAAAGCATTTTATTTCAGAATTTACAATTCGGTCTCGTTGACTAGGTCTTGTATGGAAGAAGAGCAATGCGGGATGAAAGTGAGCCGAACATTCAAAATTTAGCTGCACAACAGCCTGTGATTGTGACGAGAATCAAGTTAGTGAGGGAACGTCTCCCTGCCCCCTGGCCAAATATCCACTACTCAGCATCTGTATCTCAATGTGATCTTGTTTATGTACGGTAAAGAATGCTCCCAGTTGTGTCTGCAGTGTGGAGAATGGTAGGCAGGAGACAACTTTATAGGCTCACTGACGGTTTTATTGCCCTTTTCATTACAGTGTGGTATGCTAATCATGGAGGCAGAAAGAAAATGTGCAGACATCTCTAGCTGCAGAGGAGGATGCATATTGTTTATTTGAGCTGATTACTGATTAGTTTATGATTACCATTGTTCTAGTTGATCAATGTTATTTTAATTAACTCAAAGCCAATACATTAGTAATTTAAATATCATTTAATTGAGATTACTTATGCCTTTTAACTGTATATACGAGTATATACTGTACATAATAAACTGTTTACATTATGAATTGGGGTGGACGTGATCATATGCAAATTTGGCTAGACTCTACAATACATGAAATATGCCCATTTTATAAGATAATAGATTTTAAAAATGAAACAAAAATAAGAAGTAGGTGCTTTGAAACAAAACATAATATTTTGAAGTATTATGTGATTGACTTGATCGCTGGTGTAGAAGCAAATGCACATGTGCTAACGAACAGCATAATGAATGTTTCATAAATATTAAAAAAGGTTTAAATACCTCTTCTTGAAAAGTAAAAGTGCATTCTTTGCAGCAGTTGTCAATAAATGTTGATGTGTTCATTCCCCAGTAAATGTATGCATACTTTGAAAATTTGTGCTGTTTCCTGCCACGTCTTGGGTTATATTTGCAATTGAAAGAAGTGTATATTTTGTTATTTTTTTGCTCTTCAGTCTCTTGGGATCTTGAACATGTGTTTTTGACTTTCCCACTGGAGCTGACTAGGCTTTGACATAATTCATTTTGCATTATCCTTGTTTTTACTTAAGTCATTCTTTAGCATTTAAATACATATTTGTGTTTCTAATTAAAGAATTTCCTTTGGGGTGTTTAAGCTAACATTATGTACTTGGGAAACAAAATATTTTGAAAAAAATGCTTGTTGTGAGAGTGCAAGGAGATGATGGATGTACTGTAATAGCAAAAGAGTTATACATCTAATTTCACGTAACAGAAATTAATGCGAATCAACCTGCTTTCATGAATAAATGTTTATTTAATAGAAATAAGTCTTTAAGACATTGAAGAGAACTTCAATAGGCACGAGAGATCTAATTTTATTTCCAATCACATTCACCAAAATTGATTTTACCTTATTTGTAAATTTTTTATATTGTCATATGTGAATGTTTACAACCTGGATTGTTATGTTATGTTTTTCTAAATAATTTGAAAAAGCAGGTATCTCTTGATTTTGAATGTAATGATTGCAGATGAAGTTTAAAGTATTACTGTATTTACAAATTCAGGATTAATTAGGCAATGAGAATTTTAACCGGTTGAAGTGCCTGCATGGGCAATAGCTTGTAAATAAGTAATCTTCTCCAATCAGTCCCTTTTATTAATTTAGTGAAGGGCTATGTACAATATGCCATAATTATACTTATAATTTATAGTTTGCCTTCTGCATTCACCATTGTTCTTTAGCCTTAATAATTATGCTGATCTGTAAATGTGTACTTTATTTTTTTAATGTGAATGTTACTAAAACAGGGTTTTATCTACCCATAAATTAACAAACTTAAAAATAAACTTTTTTTTCCACTTTGCAATTATTCAAGTGCATACTGTATCATCGTTTGTAAAGGACAGACTTCTAGCCCAGGGGCTTACAAAGAATATAATTAACTGTGCGTCAGGTAATAGGTGCTACAGATTACCTACCATTTATTATTGGTTTTACATCTCACCTGAACAGTAAGAGAATGTCACTAATTTAACTTCTAGAAACACAGAGTAAACCTATTGCAGACAGAGCTGGAACCTGGAGCCTTCTAGTAACAAGGTCTTTTTCTTTACAACTGCAGTACCTTGCCTCCTTTAGGTATTGTTGAGTAAGCTGATAAGTGAAGCCTAGGATTCTGCTTTAATTTTCAAGTCATTTGACTCAGAAAATATTTTTTGCTTCAGTGCATTTGTTTACAATGATTAAATGCTGTTGTTCAGTGATCTTGCTGTTGTTGGCATTTAACACAGTCACTAAAGGCCTACTGATGAGGTCAGGAGGGAGTTGGACGTTAGTAGTAGAGAAGTAGTGGAGGAGTTTATTGCCGTCCAATACATTGGAATTCGCATTATGCCATTCTCTCAGGACACATGCAGTACAGCAGACAACACAATATGACACCACTACACATGTAGACTGTACATTTTAAAATGGTACAGTAAGTAGTGACTTATTGAACAGTCAGTAGCCACAAGTTTCTGAGATACAGCATGTTAAAAAAAAGGAGTTTTCAAGCAAGTAAATAACTATTCAGCTTCAAGTTTGTTGATGTAAGATCACATATACGCAATAGTGGGCAAAAGTCTGTTAGTTTTAGTGCTATGATTCCAATCTGAAATTAACTTGTGTGGTATCCATTTTAAATTTCGAGTGAATGAACATAACACTGATTTCATATGAATTATAAAAACAGAGGGTATATTGCAATCTTAAATACAAATATGAAAAATTCATGAAATTACATGAAAATATGATACAACAATAGAACCTTAATTAATATACTGTACTGTAAGTTTCTACAGTATTTGATTTAAATAACTTTTACAAAGCCATCCAAACAGTCACACCCAACATCACATTGATGAACACATTTGCCACATTTCAGGCCCTGAATCAGACATGGGAGCTCAAGCCCATTTTACATCTAATGGCAATGATGTGTCTGATCTCTCCATCTGGATCCTCTCCCAGGGTTTTTGCGACTCCTATTTAAGAAACATCTGAAAACAAAATTATTCTTCAACTTTGAATCACACCTCCTCCCTTATCTCAACAACGGACTAATCTCCTACTGCATGTCCTGCATTCATTTTGGCTTTCCACACCTCTCCTCCAGTTTTTCCTTGGTCTGGACAATCATTCTCACCTGCCTATACAGTATACCCATTCCCCCCTGCTCCCTGCCGATTCTCACGTCTTTTGTTTTCCTACACCTTATTTCTTTGCAACTTTCCCTCTCTCCCTCACACCTGAAGAAGGCTCCACAGCCAAAATGTTGCGTTTCTTTTTTTACCTTTCTGCATGGAATGAACCTTCACCTGTTCCTTTGCAGCCAATGCATGATGGAGCAGCTTCCTACTCAACTCCTATCTTGGGGAGGCAGGCAATGGCCCAGTTATTGTTGTCCATGTGGGCAAAATGACAATGGATTAAACTGCAGACTTTCCATCCAGAACATGTTTTTTAAAATTGCCAAGAAACTGAATTACAGGACTAAATGATTCATTTACTCGGGAATCCTACCTGTACTGAGCAAAGGTGAACAATTACAAATTTGTTAGTACAACACATGAATGAGGACAGAATTTACTGAAGAAAGCTTCAGCCTTCTGGGCCACTGGAAGCCTTTCTATTGAAAAAGAAATCTGTACAAACTTGAGTATGTGTAGTCCTAGCACAAAAAAGCACAAAGAAATCAATGTACATTTAATTTAGAATGGAGAAGGCAGACACCAAACAAAATCTGAAAGGAACAAAGATGAAGGGAGAACCAAAGGGGAAAAAATGATTGGTTAATTAAGTGCTTACACCAAAATGCTAGGTGTATAAAAATAAGATAAGATAAAAGCTATCATATTAACAATACAATGTTATTGGTATCACAGAAACCTGGCTAACTGCAAGCCTTGGAGAGGAATGTAACATTAGCCTATACACTCTGTTCTGAAGAAAAAGAAAACATAGGGGGAGGTGTATCATAATATATCAAAAAGAGTATTCAGGTTGATTTAAGATAGAGGAATGGAGAGTTTTTGAATATATGTGGGTCGGAGTAATTAAAAAAATCCAACAAATTATGTACAAAAGAAGTGATTTTCAACTGTCCTAAGACAGACTGGGAAATCATGGATATCAACTGCAGATTTTCAAACTATTAGACATAGTTAAAGTTTGTCAGATCATCTACAAGAGGAAATACCTGTCCTGCAAACAATGTCATTGCAAACAATTAGATGGTTGTCTTGAAAGTATATTCCAAAACTGTTCAGGGTGAATCTAAAATTTCTGGAGAGCAGATTTAAAGAAGTCAGTGGAAAATGGATGGCAACAGTTGAAACAGATTCTACTCAAAGCATGAGACATATTATATTTATCCCATTATGCAGTACATCAAAAGCTAACAACAGTATTCCAAATACTTGAACATGCAAATAAGGAAACATACAGAAAAGAGAGTGCTTTATGAAATGAAAAAGACACAGGAAAAGTTCTCAGTTACACAATTAAAAAAATATCGCAATGAATTGAAAACGCATGTTGAAAAGGATATTAAAAATGCCAAGAGAGAACATGAAACAAATATTGCAATGGAGGCAAAAATAAATTCACTAGGAATAATAACACCCCAAGATTAAGCATATTGAACGGTTTATGGAGTTTTTTTAGTCATCACAATAACTTTTCTTAACCCACTTGGTCAAGGGCTAACATCCTGGCTGTAGGAGGAGGAGGCTAGGACCCCATACATAGTGAAGGTGAAGATGGGGTGGAGGTGGTGTACAAAAAGATGGCATTACATATAATATTTAAAATGTTTAAGGTAAGGAAATCAGGAGTGATTACGAATTACTGACAGCTGAGTCTAATTAAACTTGGCTGTTGCCTTCCCTCCCCAACTTGCACCATAACCTCCATTGCTAAAAACTTCTTTCAGTAATACAAAGAAAAAGTACCATCAAAAGTGATGTAAAATATCCATCTATCCACTCATTTTCTAACCACTTCATCTAATGCAGCAGGGGAGCCAGATCTTATCCCTGCAGCACCAAGAATGAGACATAGGACACCCTGGACAGGGTGCCAGATCATCACAGGACACACTCAGACACGTTATTCAGTTGTTGTCAGATATAATTTGTTTAAAATCTTTCCTTCTTCCTGATAAGAGGAAACTTTCAGGTACTTTAAAAGGTCATATACCATGGACCAAAATGTGCAGCAAAATTTTTGGTAATCCCTTTTATTGTGATTGTGACAGAGGAGCCTGTCATGAGGTACAGGTAGCACAGGAAATACACTATTCATACACCTTCCATTGAGCAGTTGCTAGATAAGTTCCTGAGGGTGCACACTCAGGGCTTGACTAGTAACTGCTATTACTTAATCTCATATACATTCACATACTTAAACACAGGTAAGAGTAAGTACTGTGGTGTGAATAGAGAGCACTCTTAAAGTGGATGACACTCACTGTTTGTTTGGTGTAGATACTTCCAGAGTGGGTCAGTCTATAGAGGCCTCAGAAGGACAAACCTAACCCCACTTCTCAAGGGGTATTTATGGAGGTGGGAAAAACCACATGCATGTGAAGAGAGGGAAATGTTATTGTTTTTTATTGTTTATTTTCTGTATTGTTTATTTGAGCCAGGATCAAAAGAACTGTGTTATTAAGATATGTGATGTTCTTTGGTTAGAAAGGAATTAATTATGAATGTATAATTTGTGAATTGGAGAAATGGTTTGTTCCAGAGGGGGAGGGGCTTACATGCTATTTAAGATGCCTCCTCACCATAAGAGGGAGTTGTTGTTGGTGCTTGGTGAGTCAGGTAGTGTGACTTAAATCAGAGAGAAAGTAATAAGAAAAGGAAGCTTTGTCTTTATTTAAATAATAATTTTTGTTCCTTTTTGGGTTTTTGTTTTTCTGGTGTGGGGGATGGGGAGCACTGTAAATAAACTGTACTTATTTTAATTGAGTGCTTTGCGGTGGAGCTATTCTTTTATAAAACGGACCTATTTTGCCCTTTTCTCAGGCCATTTTGTGCATTTTGTATGGGACTTCAGACGAAAAACATGTGAACTAACGATTGTAATAGGTTTAGTAAATATAGTTTATGTACATAGTTTAATTTATTAACAGACTAAGTAAAATGAATAAATTAGTGTCCTACCATGTGATGTCTGAAGTCTCATGCTGGGAAAGTCATGACCTGTATTTGCAATTGTTAGGTCTTTCTAACGAGGGAAAATGTGTTAAATCCTTCAAGGTGTTGGTTTATCTCTACTCTTGTGCACTATCTAAATTTGATGTGAGATATTTCCTCCATTTAATAATTTGCCTTAGTTATTATGCTTATACTTTTTTTTTTTTACATAGTTTATGAAAATAGAGACATGAAAACCATGACACCAACACAAAGTTAAATTCCACAAGCCAACATATTCTTCATGTAATGAATAAGGACATACAGTATAAAGTCAGTAAATAAATTGGATGTATTGCTGTTTAACTGCATTGAGTACTCTGTTATGTCATGCTGTGTTGAGCTGTCAGGCAGAACGTTCTAATGACAGTGAAAGATATCCATGGTCAAAGCAATGGCTGCAGGCTCTAAAGCACTTTGTGCTTTTGTGCTTTGACCCTTTGTGTTTTGACCTCCTAGTGTTTATAATTCAAAAACTGCAAGTATTATGTTTTTAAGATCCGAATAAGGATTAATGCCAACCTCCTTATGTGGTTTATGTTGGCTGTCCTTGTGCTTCATTATCTTTCCTATTTTATGAGAGAATGAAACTATAGGAAGAGAAGACACATGCTTAATAATAAACTATAACCAAGAACATATTTGGAGCCATAAACCCTTACACTTGATAGTACACATAATGTTTCATTTTGTTTTAAATCACAAATAAAATCACAAATCACAAAAACTCATGTTCTTTTTTTTTCTTTTCCTTTTTATTACAGTCTAATTGCTGGTGTTTTGACAGTATTACTATTTATTTAGTGTTTTTCATTATTGATATTTTCAGATCAGTCAAATCTACCCAACGTGTCAAGCTATCAAGCTGTTAAAAGTTTGGAATTATAGAATAATGCCTGACAAAAGATCTGAGTGCAGAAAGCATTACAAAGCCAGTCGCCAAATGTAATGTCATCAGGAAGCTTTTAGAAATAACAGAGTCTTACAATTATAGACATTTACAGCTGCACTTTGACAGAAACAAATAATATACTGTTTGTAGCTTCAACACATAACCAAAGGAACACAGTTCCAATTTGCTAGATGTGACAGGGTGAAATAGCAAGACTGATCCCCAGCTCACTAAATACTGTGCTGAATCAGAGGTGTCATTTATATAAATTCCCTTCTAAGGGTAAGACATTGCCTTTGGGCATTTGGCAATGAACTGGCACTATCATTTGACTTTTTTCTTCTTATTCAGAAGGGTAGGGTTCTGAAATTAAATATGTTTTTGTAAATGTAAATACATTGCACTGCCATGCTGAAGTGAATGTGATCAATTCTACTACAACTTACAAAAATACCTGTTTCCATCTTTGTGTGTTGTTTCAAAATAATAAATCTAAAAAAAAAATATTGAATGTTCAACCTGTGTACCAGAGCTGACATTTTCAATACTTTTGCAATAACGTTACGTGATTGTACTGTCACACTTCTCATAGAACATGGTATAATTTTTGTCCATTATAAAAAACAATATCCAATAAGATAAGATCACTTTATTAGCCCTATACAATTTCTTGCATTAGGAATTTGTCTTTTCACATACCCCAGCTTACTCTCCATGACACACACAGACTGGGAGAGAAGCTTGGGGTCAGAGTGCAGGTTCAGCCATCATACAGCACCCCTGGAACAGTAGGGGTTAAGGGCCTTGCTTGGGGGCCCAGCAGAGTAGGATTCCTCCGCCAGCCACAGGATTTGAACCAGCAACCTTCCAGTCACAGGTGCAGCTCCTTAGCCACAGAGCCACTGCTCCGCCCGATAGTTACTGATCCTACTTTCATTTTCTTTCATTAACAGCCCAATTAACCAAATCAAGCTTTGAATACTGTTGATTTTCCTGAAGTTTTCCGTGTTTAAATTTTTAAATTTATTTAATTAGAATTATTATGGAAGTTACACAGATAGTTGTGATTCTTTTAAAATACTGACAAAAAATGTTAAAGTCTCTGTATAACCAAACAAAGCACAAGATAAGTACAACACATGCTGTAGGAGATGAGATTTTTTTTTATATGTAAACCAATACATTTAAATAAGGCTGAAATATTTATGATAAATATGAACATTAAAGTAAAACACAGATCCATGCATGAAAGGTTTGCTTGAAAAGAAAGAAGATTACACTCTTACCTGATTTTTCTCTACAAAATCTTTTGTGTTTCAAACAGAAAGCATTAATTTAAAGCAATCAAGCTGCACAAAACACATTCAAGTTGCTGAATGAAAACAAGTAAAAGCTTTTTAGATTACACAGTAAAGTGCATCAACACAGCTGTTAGGTAGGTCTTGTAGGCAGGTAAAATTTGGAAATGTGAATAGTAAGTCGATAGGCCTTTTGAGGAAAGGCATGTTCTCAAAATCCAATCTGATGTTGTTTTGTTATTTATTCAGAGAAGCATGAGAAACACTGAACAATGCAAAGGACTTAAGCTTATTCACTCTCTCTTCCTTTCACAAAAATCTATTTCTATTGATTAACTGTAAGAAGTTCTACAGTATACAGCCTGAGAACTACAGTCAGTTGTTAGCACTCTGCTGAATAGCTTTCCAAAGAAAATTAAATTTGTTTTACTTATTTCAATTTATTAGTTTGAATTTTAAAAATGTGTTCAAACTAATTTTACATCTTTTTATTAAATGCATTTTACAATTACACACATACAGTACTGTACATTCAAGTGTATTTGTGATGTTCCATTTTGTAATATTTGTATTATAGATATGTTTTTATATGATACATAAACTGTTACATTTTGTATTAAATATTAATCAAAATCTGAATGTTCAAACAAAGACTTCTAAGGAAAAAATATGCTATAGTAAATGTCACTAAAGCTTAAGAGAAAAACTGAAATAGGTTGATTGCAGAAGAGTCAGAGCCATTAGCTCCATATCTGGCGGAAGCAGCTTTGACTGCAATTTTGTACACTACCTTTTGCTGTCTCAGGTTGTTTGTAGATTTCTTATTGACAGCAGTTTTCAACTCTTTTCACACATTCACAATAAGATTCAAAAGAGGACTTTGACTTGGCCACTCAAGGACATTGGGTTATTGTCCTACAGTCCCTACCAGATTTTATTTCCAGTTTATTAAGACTTGTCAGCACTTTGTTCCATCAATATTCCTAGCGGTTATTACTTACTCCCTTGTACCTACTGATGAGAAGCACAACTATACCATAGTGCTACCACCAACATGCTTAACAGCAGGGATTTTGTTAACTGAGTGATTCACGATGTTGGGATTGCATCAGATGTAAGGCTTTACAATAATCTTTTTAATTGTATGATCACAAAACCTCTAACCACATGTTTGCATTATCACTTACAGTTACAAGTCACATACTTTGTTACAAACGTCATGTAGGATTTCGGATGGGTTTTCCAATATGACATACATGCCAACATTGTTGAGCGACTGGAATATCCTCTTTTTCAATATCTGGAATATTTTTTTGTAAGCTGGATACCTTTTCATACATAACTGCTTTTGTAATATGTAAAATAGACCTATAACTATTCATCTCTTGTTTTTCTCCTACATTTTGAGGGGGAAATAGTGTTATATCTCATAGCGAATAATGAGTTTGATTCGGTGATTTTAGTCCCTAGGAATTTAACCTTGAAGTCACTTTTGGGATTACTCCTTTGTCAGTGCTGCACGTACATCGACATACACTGTAGTGTGAAAAAGATCAGTGGTATCAGCACTGATCCCTGTGGGACTCCAATCCCCGGAATGCCCAAACCAGAAACAGTTTCGGACTATTTCTTGTCACTCAATCCATCTCAATCTAATTCCCCACCCTGCTCTCTCTTTTGTTTTTGATGCTGACATAATGGATATTTATAATTTAACCATTGTCTAAAAAGTGTGAAAATAGAGGAATTCAATTTTAATGGAATTATTGCTTTTATCAAATGGCTTGATTTTTATCAATTCCTATGATGAACATGAATTCAGTATAATGACTATTGCCATTAATTATCATTGAGTAAACCTTTTATTCTCAGATGTCAAACAAGACTGGATATCATGAAACAAAAAAAATATCGTAATTGTAATGAATTTTACAGACATAGCAACATCTTTTTTTAAATACGGACTCGTTGTGTCCTATTCTAGAAATGTAATGTTAAAAAATATTTTTAGTTTCTCCAAATGCACATTTGTTACATAAAACAATTAGTGTTAAATAAAGAAATACCGTACATCAGGAGTACTGGAAGCATTTCTTGGTTTGTATGTTCTGTATTCTATAGTTCTCTATATATTGACTTTTTTGTCTATATAAAATGTCAGATTGTTTTGCATCAAATAACTGCTTGATTTCTCAAAATTTGTGTTAAGGCTTATTTGATTCTTTATTGGTATTTTGCTGTACTCCTGTGGTATTTTGTAAATAAATTAAGTCTGACCTTTTCCTGATAATTTAAATTCTCTGGTACTTTATATTTGTTTTTTATTTAATGAGAAAGTGTACATAACCTTGTCACGCAAATCATCTGCTTAATCTGTTGTTAATGAGAGTCGTTGGACTGACAAGTGATGCACATTTTCAGCACAGCTTATTAACATAAGATCAGTGAAATGCCATTAATTCATCTTAACTAATTAGCACAATACTAACCAGTTCTTGCCTGTTCATTACAGGTATCTTGCTTGAACATTAAGGATGGTACAGTACCTTCTATTTTCATAGCATTGCATAGTTGAGTTGAAGATATTTTATGAAATGAACACAAGATCAAATTTTTTCTGATTCTTAAATAATAAAACATATATCATTGTGCATTCTCTCTGATAGTATTTTTCAGCATTCTTGCCTGTATAGTAGCTTATTCTAGAGCCCAGTGCCTTTAATTTATTCTACATATTTAGATTGTAGCTTACATTTGAATTTTACAATGTGTACCATTATTGAAACCCTGTATGTCTCATGAAACAGTATGAAGACAAATGATAAATGTATCATTTTGTGACTTATTAAATTGTCTTATGGAGCCATTCTGGATTTCTTAAACATTTGCCTTGTACTTGACTTGTAATAGCCTTGCTAGTTAAAGCTGGGCAAAGAAAATCAAATTTTAAAGACTACATAAGAGATATAATTAAACAGGAAGGCTGTAATGTGTCCGTAAGGCTGTACTAAATGATGAAATAATTGGCATTCTGCTGATGAATACTATTTGAGGTGCAAATGATTCTACAGTGCCTATGAAGAAAAGGAAATGCACATTGACCAAATGGTGTGTGATAGTGTCGGTAGGGATAGGAGGCTGCCTGAGCACCGGCAGAGCGCGTGTTGTCTTCTGTGCGGTGTGCTGGCGTGTAGTTGTCTGCAGAGGTTTCGGTTCTCTGGTACAGGAGAGAAATCTTTCTCAGGTCTGAGAAGTTAGTTTGTGTTGCCGTTGAGGGGAACACATTCGGTTCTACCGTGAACCCCGTCTGCGGGTGCTTGAGGATCTTTAAAGCGCAGCCTTGATTAGCCTCCGGTGTGGTACTGTAGCTGCGCATTCCCGTGCGCCATGGAGGGGGGAGTGCAGTGGGAGGTGGGGTCCACCGTCACAGGTGTTAAAGAAGAATTTGCTTAGAGGCATACAATGTTAAGACTCACAGCTCTCTGTGGTTGTGAGGTACTGTATGGTAAGAAATTGGTCAATCTGGTGCAGTGGTTTGAAAGAAATGAAGTTAGAGCACACCTAGCTTATAATAAAGTCGGCCAAGTAAATACATAACAAGCACAGCCAGGAAAGGTAAACGGTATCTGAGAAAACCTTCTATGGATTTTCTGAAATGCTGACTAATTACTAGAAATTTGTAAATTACAAAAGCAAACAAATTGTATTTAACCAGCTCCCAATGTTCTAAAGACCGTAAAAACATTCATCCCCATGCCTAGTGTGCTCTGGATCTCCTTCTTTTACATTCTATTCCAGGAAATGGAGAAATGTAAAACAGTAGGGGAATGTATTTGACTGAAGCTTGGAATGAATCAGATTATTTCCTACTAGAATATGATAAGCTTTATTTGTTAGCTGTTACCAAGTCTGTCTATGGTGTAAGACTATAAAAGATGTACAGTACCTTTGTCATATGATCAGGTTTTCACATTCCCTGAATGCTAAAGAATGCTGGGGCAGCCAACCCTTGAAGCTAAGGCTTGTGAAATATTATGCATTGATGATACATAAGTGATGTTTAGGTGCTGCTAGCAGACAACCTCCTATTGTGTATTTTTTTGCATGAAATTTAACAAATTTAACAAAAATACCTTACAGCATTAGTTTAATTTTCAGCTTTAAATATATTATTTGTATCTACTGTATATACAAATTGTTCAGGAACAAATGCTGTAAAGGAGAAATCTTTATAATGCTCTAACAATATCTTCAATCTTCTGTTGACATTTTATATACTGCTTTCCCTGGTAAATGCAAACACCACAATGTTTTATTGAAACATTTTCTAAAATACAGTTTCAGAATTTGAATAAAAAACACAACAATGCTTGATTAAATAAATGTCAATAGTTTTTTAAGTATTCTGTTTATCAACATGTTGATGCTCTCAATTTGTAGCAAATTTTAATTGAAATGATTAAAATAATGCCATGACTTGCTGTTAAGGATTGCTCGGTTGATGGCTTAATGAGGAGACTATATCAGCATCTTGGAGCTGAAAGACTCAAATACAGGTCACAAGTTTTGTACGTGGGCCCTGTTAATAATACACTCATCATTGAATGAATATCTGATATGGTTATGAAAGCAGAATAAAAACCATTGTTACAACTTTATAATTAAATTATTTTAATGGAAAAGTGCTCTGCATATTTTTAGAGTTGCACTGCTGTAACCTGAGGGAATTTAAACTCATTAAAAATGTTTCTGTGTTACTTTTTCAAACACACACTTAAAAAGTAATCAATGACATCTTTGTGTGTTTTTAATTTTTATATTTTTTAAATTTAAAATTTTAAGTTCTTTGTTTTTGCCAGATTGTAACAATTGATGAATTAATGCTCAACCTGGGTTACAGACTCCAGATAGAGGAAATCATTTCTACTCATGGTTAACCAGTTAATTAAGTTAATTAATTAACTGTGTCCAGTTAGCATGTAGCTCTTTTAGAATCAACTGTGGAAGAAAGTATAGGGCTTGAATATCTGAGAGTTCATACAGCAGCATTCTTGCTGTAAACATTTACAGAAAGCCTTTTTCTTTATATTTCATTGAGTTATAGCATCGTTGTAGCATGATTAAAACTGATGACCAACTCCTGCTACTAACATGATTTAAAATAAAGCATCACTTTTGCATGTGTAAACTCATAGCATGTTATCACACGTTGTCATAAATGTTCTTTTTTACAAAGAGCCAATGAAGAGTGCAACGTGGAAGCATAAACTGTAACATTTTGTCACAAAAGCCGGAAAGTCGGTTCTGACTCCCATGAAGTGTGTTGTTAAAGACCCTATGTGGGATGGTATAATCAGGAAGTGACTGGAGAAGGACATCAGGGAAGACATGGCGAGGAATAGATGGGATGATGGACAGGGGGGTGGTGAAGACTGTGATCCAGTGCATGGGGGGAGCGCAGGCGAATGAGTCCAAAAGGAAGTCCAAAGGGGGAAATCAGTGCGCAGTCCAAGGTCCAAGTGCCAGGAGATCCATCAGAGATGCAGGGAACAGGGAAGTAGGAAGACGAAAGGTTAAAACCATAACGGGACAAGGCGCTCCGAGCTCTGGACTCAGTAGGTCAGGACGTCTGGGGAAAAAGGCTTGCCCTCAGACTACTCCTGAGCCCAGTGGATAGACGGGTCTTCAGACTTCTGTCTTCCAAAGCTGAGCCCAGAACTACGGAGACGCCGGGCTTAAATAGGGAAACGGGGATAGGGAACTCAACGAAAAAAGGTAAGAGTGCCCTCTAGAGGAGGAATGATGATCATGACACATTTTAGAGGATATGCTAATCTCGCATTGCATCATAATTAGAGGTACAAATATGTGGTTTAAATTTTCAGTATATCACATTTATAATGACTTGTTATCTAGATTCTAAATGCTTGTTCACCATATATTCTCATTAATTGCAACAGTCATAAAGGAGTGTGTAACACCGTTGTTTCAATGTACTGTACTGTATGTATTTTTAAGTTTTTTTTTCTGTTTGTCCCATTCTTTCATCTTCAGCTAGTGTTTTTTTTTTGCCTGTGCTGCTGCTTACCCCTGTAAAATAGAAAACCATTTCAGTCTCTGAACTCTTGGAGAAGTATAAAAGTAAGCCAAGATTTTAATAATACATTCTCAACCTGAGAAAAAAAACATGTTTGATGTTCTTTCTGCAAGATGAAGAGGAAAATATAGTTAATAAATCTCTTTTATATTAATCTTCATTAAAGTTGTGCTCATCATCGATATCAAAACATTTTCACTTGACTAAATAGTCATGTTTAGTCAATATGTTGGTTTTAAAACCAATTTACATTATACTGTATATTGCCACATTTTCTTTCCTTTTAGGATTTATTGATATGTGATGAAAGTATTTGAAATCCTCAAGGGCACTGACAAAGTAAAAGAAGTAGACTTTTTCAGAGTAAACAGTGAAACACAAACCAGAGGACAGAAGTGGATACTTCATTGACGTGCACATAAAACTGAAAACAGGAGGCAGGGTTGTAGGATAGAACAACATACCCAGTCATGTAGATTCAACTAATACCCTGGAATCCTTCAAGAAACAGCTGGATGAAATTCTTGACATCGTCTTGTTTGTAGCCATTCTTATGTTCTTAATTTGAACTCACAAATTTTAACTGTGTAAATCTGAAAAAGCTCTTACAGACTAGTTTTCAAGAAATAATAATTATATTTTTTAATATACTGTATGTAATGATGCACATAATACCAACAGTTCTTCTTCCTCTTCTCCTTATTTTCTGGAGGATTTTAGATTTAAAGTTTTGGGTACAGTTTCAAAATAATGAAATTTAGACTTTCTAAATAACAATTTCTGGAAGACCTTCTTGAAACCCTATATTACTGTTACTCTATGGTTAGTGACAAACAAAATAAATAGTTGCAAAGGAACAAGTAATAGGTTTATTCCATGCTGAAAAGTGTAGAAAGAAAACACAATGCTTCGGCCATGGAGCCTTCTACCTCATACCCGAAGAAGGCTCCATGGCCAAAACATTGTGTTTTCTTTCTTCTCTTTTCAGCATGGAATAAACCTATTGTTCCTTTGCAGCCTATGCATGCTGACGCAGCTACCCACCTAAAATACATATTTTTTTATTGATAATATAACAATAACATAATAACAACAATAACATTTTAAAGTTTTAATTCACTTGGTTACGAATTGCTTTTTTATTAGTGGCCAGTTTAATGTCAGGCATACAGTACTAGACATATTTTTATAAGCAATCTTTAACTCAAATTGCTCTGAAATAGCACACATGAAATGTGCAACAACAGAAAAGAGAAAGAAGAATGCCCAACAAATTGACAGTAAAAGCAAGAGTAAGATTTTATTATACGTTATAACCTTTAGTGAAAATGTGGGTTTTAAGCGATTTTTACAAATGTCAGTTCCACAGTCTTTAATGGATTTGGGCAATGATTTGTATAGATATGGTACTGCACATGAGGCACTTCTCTGGCACATTTTGTGGAGCATCTTCTTTAGTAAGAAGGCCAGAATCAAATTAAGAGATGGAGTATACTCATGCAATAAATCCCTAAAATACCCTGTAGCTGGACCAAAGATTGCCTTATAAATGGGCAAGAGAACCCTATTGTCTATAATAAATTTCACAGGGAGCCATTGCAATTTACAGAGATTGGGTGTTAGCTGCTGATGCAGAGTACTTTTAGTTGACTTTTAGTTGACTCATGATCCACAGAAATACCTGGAACACTTAAAGCCTATTTAGTACCTTCAAAGATACCCCAATTAGCAAATAATTACAGTACTCTAACCTGCAGTTTTATTACATTTTAACAGAAATCAGAGGTGATATTACTGCTTTGTGCATTACTATCTACTGTATTTGGGAATTTCTACTGGAAATACACTTACCCTGCAGAATTGTTGTTAACAGATATGAACATGCTATTCAATGTCACCTGTTTTTATCTCTATTACTTTCACTATTGTCACAAATAATATTTTTAAATTATTTTAAAATAATGTAAATTCAGGATTCTTATTTTTGGTTCCCTCTCCTACTTTCTGTTTTCTCATTTCTTTTCTTTTTGTTTGTTCATGTTACATAAACCACAAATACCAATGAGGAGCACAGCTATCGACTTTGGTGCTTTTACTGTTTCTTTTTTTTTTTTGCTGTGCAACAGCAAACTTTTCTTTTAAAATTTTAAAAAAGCTCCTTACACAGATTAGTATTACACCCTCTTGTTTTTCATATCAAGCATTCTTTTGAAATGGTTATACTGTAGTTACACAGTTGTTTAAGACTAAAGAGGGCTACAAGCATTCTAATAAAAAGCTGCTAACAGATATTGTGCTTAACTAGTTGTATCTCACCCAAGAATTACTCATTCAATGCAGTGGTTTGCAATAGCTGCAAAAGGGGCAGCACAGTAGTGCATTTGCCCCTCTGTTTTAATAAAGAAACAGAAATTGAGTTTTTGTGTCAAGATTACTATTGAATGTAAGGAAGTAAAGATTTCCTTTGGAAAAATTGAAAAGAACAAAACCTAATTACAAAGTGCCCTTAGTGTTCAGATCCTAAAAGCAACTGTTACCACTCACCACTTGCCCTGCAGCCTGCTGGCTAACAGCCCTAAAGCTTGTTATTCCATGTTCCTGAGCTCAAGGATATGCTATCTGCAGGAAATCTTATTAACCGAGCTGCAAAGAAACAGACAGAGCAGGCACAGGTGAGACCTAAAATAATAAAGCATGTTTCTTTGTGTGGCTGCTAATTAACAGCTAGCAGTGCTCTCCCAGGCAGGGGTATAAGCCCAACAGGAGCACTGCAGAGCAAAACAATTTCTTTCTTCTCTGTGGCTGTCTCTTTTTAGCTTTTTCTTGCTCCAATCTTTGCTCCTTGAGTTTTCTGATAAGTTACTAAAAATCAGTATATGTATGAATGAGCTTGACACAAAAGGTTACTAAATGGTTTTCATTTCTATTTAAAACAAGGCTCCTGGTCTGTCCCAAAGGCAATACTCTAACCCATGTCCTCAACTTCAGCAAGCACTAACTTTAATGCTCTTCATTTTAGGAAAGACGGAAACCAGCTTCAGCGAGCATGCCCTACAATTCCATCCCAATTTGCAAAGCTTTTGATTTGATTGCCATTTGTGCATTAATGGATTCAAACCGAGCCTAATCATAATAGCACAATGATGGTGCATATCGATTAAATATCTGCATTTCTACAAGGCTAAGAAAAAGTCACTATGGATCTTTCATTTGATATGAAATTGAAATAATGTTTAAAATATTATATTTATATTGTTCTAATTACTTAACTCCATTATACATACATCACAGATAATTTTGTCATTAATAACTTACTTTGAACAATATAAAGTGAATGCACCTACACCAACCGGCCATGTTGCTGAAGCTGGACTATTTCAAGAAGTGGCTGGAGGAGATGCTTAGATTGATAACCTGCTAAAAACAAATGCCCCCTCTTGTGTATTAATTCTAACGATGTTTAGAATTTACGATGGCCCTTGATTACTAAAAATTCAGTTTTCATTATGATATACATTAGCTGTTTTTGCAGTTTTAAGCAGTCCCCTTTCACTATATTTTTTGTACGGTGCTTTTATTGATGTGGACTAAAGATTTATTTGCACCGTTCTTGTATCGTGTGTTTTTTTTTTTCAGTTTAACTTTGTCGGAAAACTCCTTGGGCCACGTGGAAACTCCTTAAAAAGGCTGCAGGAAGACACTCTCACAAAGATGTCGATTCTTGGAAAAGGTTCCATGAGAGACAAAGAAAAGGTGAGCATCAGAAGCTATCTCACCGTTACCGACTCAAGAACCTCTCATGTTGTTAACAGATCACTTTTAGTTGTTATACATGCATGGGCTGACTATGCAGAGCTTATGGAGGAACAAGCCATCTGTGACACAACTTGTCTTTTATGCTGGTCTTTCACCAGCAACTTGTAGCCATACCAGTTTCAGGTATCACTTTTTCCTACATTTGATACATCTCTTCAATAGTCTTTAATGATAGATGTCAGAAACCCTGGTAAAAGAAAATGTTCCATAAAAAACTGTTTTAGAAGTCAGTGACAGTTTTCTTGAAAACTTACAATAGTATCACTGAATGGTTGAAGTGACAGAGGTGATATATTTCTTGAAAAGTGCTTAATCAATTTTCACATAAAATTTTCACATAAAATATACATTTCACTTCCAATAAATAAATTAAGTTGAAGTATCCTTTATATATGTTGCTTCCTATAAATACCTAGACAAATCAAATAACCTTTTCAAGACCCATTTTCACAAAAAAGTTTTTATATTGGTGCATAGAAACATGAATAACATCTATATAATACAGTGCTCTGATATTGCTAAGGTAACATTTTTTATGTATTATATTGGGACATAAACAAATCACAATTAGTTGGGTTTATGTTTTTGTAATAAAATGTATTTTAAACATTTAAAATACTGGTAGAAGCAGCTTGAAAACAGATGGATGGACTGTACATTACTTCTATTGTGAGAACTAAACCTAAGTGCTCAACATCCAATTCTCTGCAAAGCAAACACACATATTTCTACCCACAATATTTGCTTTTAATCATAAGACATTAATTTTCCATGTTTAGTTTGATCAAATATTAAACATTCAACTTTTAGTCTGCTTTTTTTTAGTTTGCTTTTGGATGAGGATCTATACAATTGATACAATAAAAATAACATTTAGAGGTTACTTCCATGCTGAAAAGTAAAAAGAAAAAAAACACAATGTTTCAAGCTGTGCAGCCTTCTTCAGATGTGTGAGAACGCTCCACAGCTGAAATGTTTTTACTTTTTAGGTTGGAATTAACTTCTACTAGTTCCTTTACAGTTTGTACACTGACATAGTTCCCTATTCTAAACTCACAAACAATAATGTGTACAACTGTGTTTCCATATGAAAGATGACAAGACCACTTACGCTTGAAAACAAGTTATCCCAGCAGGTTTGAATGTGCATGTGACCAACATGATTGTCTACTTTGTCCTGAGCTCATGGGAGCATATTACTTGTGCGTAGTAACTTAAACCTACCTGGCTTTTGCAAAAAGAGTAAAATATTAAGATGCACCATATGATTTAATTTCTTTGATCAAAGTGCATGACACCTGAAAGAAAAATTACACCACTGTGGTCCTGGGTTCAATTCCTGACCTGGGGTGCTATCTGCATGGTGTTTTGTATGCTCTTCCTGTGTTTGTGTGTTTTTCCTTCAGGTGCTCTGGCTTCTGGTTTCGTTTCACAGTTCAAAGACATAATTGTAGTTTAACTAACCTGTGGGGAATTGACCTGGGTGTGTTTGTGTCTGTGTTTGTCCTGCAATGAACTGGTGTCCCATCCAGGGTGTGTCCTGCCTTGTGCTGTGATAGGCTCAGCATCTCCTGCAGCCCTGAATTGGATGAAGCAGTTAGAAAATGGATGGATGGAGATCACCGGACCCCATGTTATTGTAAAGGGAGCTGGTCCAGCGTAGTTCAGGACCCTATGCAGACGGTATAATCCGGAAGTAAGTGGAGTAGGACAATGGGGAGGAGATGACAAGGATCAGGGCAGGTTGACAGGGACGGGGAATAAAAACAGGATGACGAGGCCAGGAGCTCTGAGGCCCCGGATTCAGTTGAGCCCCGGACTCAGATCAGGACGCCGTGATGAACCCTATGCCATTGGGTCTCTCCTGGACCTGCTGGTAGGCAGGCTTCCGGGCGTCCATCTCCCAATGCTGAGCCCAGAGTAGCGAGAGTGCCAGGCTTAAATAAGGAGGGGCAGGACTGGGGGCAGGTGCACATAATTAGCAAAATAAGAAAGAGCCAGAGCGCCCTTAAGAGGAGGGATTACAATCGTGTCAGTTATAACAAAATGGATATTTACAAACTTAATCCATGTCTAGGATTGCTTGCTGTATTAAAATCATGATCAGAAAAAAAAACAGATATCTGAAATTTGATTAAAGAAAATTCCCTTGGGCTCTATAGTGAATATTCCTTAGTTCATGGGTACTTGGGATACTGAAACATGCATGCCCTATGAGTACTGAAGAAACATTAAAATGTCAGAGTCCGGGTGTTGGTGAAAGAAGAGCTGTTTATTCATAAGCATACGGGAGATCAGCTTGCAAAAGCTAGTTTCGCCGAAAGATGTTGCTCAGCGCTTTTTATACACAGTAACAGACAAACTTCATACCTTTAACATACGTAGATTACCTAATCCCTAAAACGAATCATTCGTTTTTTTAGCCAAGCTTGGGTAGCGGAAAACAACTCCTTATTAAGACTTTCGTTATTGCTTACATTTGCAAAACAAGACATTTGGCTTCCCTTTTCACTATATTTAAGATATGGGCTGTACTTTTCCACTGACCTATAGATGCCCCCTGGTACGTTTCCACTTGCCAGGGTTATAAGCAGTTAGGAAATTAAAAGATAAGCAGTTTGTTAGTTTTTATAAAATTGATAACATTCCTTCCGTACTAAAGCCACTCACAAATCCTCCAGGTTGGAATTCTCTGAAGCATTTGTCATATTACTGCAGAAAGGGTGCAGTTCAAGGCCACTGTTTGTCACCTGCTGTGAGTATTTACATTTTTGGTGTGAACCACCTACCTTGCAGGTATGAACTGGCATTTAGTAATTTCTGTATTCTTCAGACCACGTTGGTGTCACTGTTTAATTTATGGCTAACGGATCAAGTGGAAAGGTGTCTTATATTGTAGCACAATTTTATTATTGGTTTCCCCTGAGAATTATTGCCCTGCTTTAAATGTTTATTTGATCTCAATGACAAAGAGTGCTCTGTGCCTTGCCCCATGAAGATTGGCTTTGGTGCCTCTGGCTTGCTATTAAGTATAAATTGTTCTGTATGTTTGAACAAATACAGTCATGTTTTACAATGGGAACTTTTGTTAACTTCTTTATTGAAGCACCCTTTTATTTGAAAATAGAAAATGCAGTTCTGATCAATGTGATCGATAAGCATGAGTACTTTTTATTTATCAATAGGAAAACACTAACACCCAGAGGGATCCCTTAAAATGGGTACATTTGGTTCATCTGTGGGTTACCAAAACAAAACTAATTACAGCAAAAATGGTGCTGCTGGAAGTATATTAAAAATTTCTGGTCAGTGGGAAAGCATTTGAAATGGGATGCATAATGAGAATTATTTCAATACATCTATTTAACTTGTAATTCTAATTCCACTGAAGCTGGACTAATGTACACAATGTCCTTCATTGCAACAAATGAGTCTTGAACTTATTAGATTTTCTTTTTTTCTGTTAAAATATAAATGACATCAATGTCTTTATCTCTAAAGTCATTAAAACATTCAATGTATTATTGTTGTATTTGTTTACATACAAGTACAAAGAGATAAAAAATCAACTGTCAAGGGCAGACTTCTTATAATTGCTTCAATTAATTAATGTCCAGCACGATGTTTCCTTTAATGCCTTGTGTGCCATTCAAATGATATTCATCATATACTGTATTATTCTAAAATGATTTATGTTTAACACATATCCACAATGGGCATCCCACTGAAATCTTTAATGTAATGCTTCCCTGTTTGGTGTACATCCTTTCAATGAGGCCAAGATTTGTTATCTTCTAGGCTCTTTACATGGAGCACAAGAGTATTCTCAGCATGAGAAACACTGTATTAGTGAACACGAAAGGATGGAATTTAATCCCTGGTGTAGACAAATTACATGGCTGTGTCCTGCCTACCACTGTACTTGTATAAATACACTTGAATAGCTGGAGGGAGGGTGAAGGCTAGTAAACAAAGGCTAATTAAGCTGTATACTTTGGGTCTTCATCATTTTAATGAGTCCCTAATGCTTGTCCATGTAGTCTAGGTGTATTTATACAGCTACTGCACATCTTTTTTTGCTTTTGTATTTCTGATCTAAAGGCAACTGAACACTTCATACACATTTACAATTACATAGGCCCTGTCTAGTGTATCATATATGAGCACTATGTGCAGTGTAATTTAAAATTGAAATATATACAAATATAATTGAAGTTGATTTTAGTCATAATGAAAATATGAAAAAATCACCTTGCCCATTTTAGCATGCAGAGTATGAAACAAAACAATGTGATTAAATATTTAGCTCCATTATCAGTTGGGTGCTTAAGTATGTATGCTTTGTATGTTCACCCCATGTTTATGGAATTTCTTCCAGGTGTTCTTATTTCCTCCCACAGTCCAAAGATACACTGGTACGTTAACTGCCTTCTGGAAAAAATGGCCCTGGTGTGAGTGTGTATTGCCCTGCGATGGACTGGCGTCCCGTCCTTCATGTACCCTGTATAACGTCCATTGCTTGCCTATATAATAATATAATATAATATAATAAACTGCTAGACTCTGCATTCCCTGCAAACCTTAATGCATGGATGAATGAAAATGCAAACCTATTTTAGCAAGATAATTTGGAAACTGCTTAAGCTTGGACTGCTGGAAGAACACATATTTCTTGAAGGAAAAACCCTATAAGGGCTCAAGACTCAAGGATACAAAAGATCTTTCATTATAAATTTTCAACTTCATGAACATACTTTACATTGTTGGCGAGACCCACCTTTACAAAGATGCCTAGAAAACCACAACCAATTCCCTAGTATGTTACAGTTTACAGTACTGAGACGGATGGAAATGAGCATCCGGTACCTTATATTAGCCATAAGTTATCACCTGCAGAAAAAATTATACTATTGTACTATTGAAAAAGAGTGTTCAGCAATTCAATGAGAATTAGATTCATTGAGGTAATATTTGCTATTTGCCAGAGCCCATCTCAGCGAGCAATGGGACTGTCTTGTCCCAAAACTAGAGTGCCCAGGGGAAACACAGGGTCGACCAATTTTCCAAAGTACCACAGTGAAATGTTTAGACCATTCTTCTTGGTACTTCTTGGTTGATTCAGGATTGCTTATAGGCACAGTTTTCATTTTTTTCCCACAACATGATTCAAGTCATGGTTTGCCTAGGCAACTCAAGAACATACACTTTCTTATTCTTAAGTCACCTCAATGTAGCTTTGGTCTCGTACATTGTGTCAATATCCTGTTTTAGGTCAGAAGCAGGCTTTTCTCCAAGATTTATCTAGTACTTTGCTCCAACTATGTTCCTAGCTGGTATGATAAGCTCCCCAGTTCCTGCCAATGAGAAGCAAAACTACAACATACTGTAATTCTGCTACCACCATGTTGGGCAGTAGGGTATTTAGGTTGGGCTTGCATCACATGTGAAACATTGCATTTAAAATAAAAGGTTCAAACTTTTTCTACCCTGATCACAAAACATGTTTGCAGAACCACTTAAATACAGTAGTTAGTTGAAAACTACATGTGAGATTTATGAGTCAAGTGTGTTTTCCTTCCATCTCAGTCATTGAACTATAGATCTTTCAAAATTGCTGTTGGTCCCGCAGATGTATCCTTAACTGGTTTTCTCTTTGCCTGGTTGCTCCCATAGGAGGAACAGCCAGATCTAGACAATGTCCGAGAGATACTGTACCTGCATGATGTACATTTAGCTTTTAATGATCAACTTCACAGTTCTCAAGGGGATTTTCAGTGTTTTTGAAGCATTCATATCTTTCTCTTTGTAATTTTCAATCACTTTATCGGTGTTGTTTTAAGAGCATCTTGGTCTTCAGAGTTGAATCGTTTAATGGAATTCACTATCTGACCAAGGGACCTTACAGAGATGCATTTGCTGTAAAATCATGTAAAACAACTATTATTGCACACTGATTCCACTTAATCTACTGTTACCTGTTACCAACAAAGGGTTTGAATACTTAGGCAATCAGGACTTATCCATTTCTCTTTCATATTAATAATCTATTTTTCTTTCATTTTAGTTTTCACTTTGAATGTGAGGAATAGAGTGTATATAAAATATAAATTTCAAAGACTCATGACTGCATGCTGTACATGTACTTAGGACTTCAATTTAATGTGCCACCTAATGAATGGCACCACCTACAGTATACGACACTGTTCGTGGTCATCATAAAGGACTTTTGCTCAGATGTTTTGTCTCGGAGGGAAGAGTCTCACCCACTGCTCCCAACAATATCATTTAAACCAGCAAACAGGTTTTTCTTAAGAGTTTTCCCATTCCTGTACTGGACTGATGCATCCTTGCTTAGCTTCTGAGACCTGATGTGATCACACTAAAGATGGTAATTCTGCTGCTCTAAGTAATAAGCTGTTACTTTATACTTTGTATTTTAAAGAAGTTAGAACTAAATTACTGCTTGAATTATCCTTAAACTTTTAGATCTCATAACAATGCAAAATGAAAACGCAGCCATCCACATCTCACATCAGTAGCTCATTGGTTACATACTGTGCTTAATACTTTTTTCATTTCAAATAGTGAATAGAAGAAATTGTTGAAATTTTAAGTTAAAGTATTCTTTGCGATAAAGTACTAAACTCAAGTAATGTGATTACATAAAAAACATCGAGGTTGTCTGTGTTTGCTTCCTACGCTGAGTTCAAATTGGCAAATTCAATAGACTACAAATGTGTATAAATAGCCATTCAAAAAGACAAGCTTTTAATTACCACAAGAACATCTGGCTCTAATGGCACAATTGTAAGATAAGTTGCAGAATGATAGGCTTCAATAACCAGCAGACTACTCCATAGAAACCATATAAATTTCCTGTTCAATCTGCGTAATCGTTTTCAGGCTGCAAAGGTGAAAGCACAATGTATTGCAGAAAGAAATAACTTACACATCTGAACATGCAAAGTCAGGGTCTGTTCACACGTAATATATTGACTGCTGAGAGACAAATACTGTGCTCTCAGATGGCTGATCGGGTCTATGTGTCAGTGAGGGCAGTGCTGTGTTAATGCTAAGGAAAATCATACCCAACACTAACTTCATTTGTACAGTGTATCATGCTTCATAAAGAAAATGTATCACAATTTTTTTTGTCAATAAAAATGTCCTTGATTTCCGTTTATTTCTAGGTTTCGATTATTTTATGAATTCTTTTAAATATCTTATGCTTCTTTCAAGACAAATATTGCAGTAATCTAAACTTATAGTTTAACTGCTACAATTAAATCTTCAAAACTGGATGGTGATGCTTAGTCTTTGTAGTGGAATTGATTCAATTTGAAATAACACTAGAATGAATGAAAATATGCAGAAAATTGTGAATTAAAATTCCCTTTCCATATATTTCTGTCTGAACACTTTAATTCACTGTGTGAGGCCGTCGTGATCAAAATCTGCTGATTTAGGTTCTGTAAACACAACTTTTGAAAATATGATCCTGTATATTTACATGAAATAAATAGAGCTTGAGTGCTTACAATGGTCACATGAATGAAACGTCTCCTGTTTTCCTTGGTTAACTTTTTTTTTCTGAAAGCTGCATGCATGGATAAACAGATTGTCTGCTTTTTATAGGAAAACAATAGATTTTGGTCATAGATAGACAGGCAAGACGTGTCTGATCTTATTCCACTGGCACCAAAGCCTGTTTAAGAAGCCAGCTTGATTATTGACATACTGTACTGTATGTTATCTCTACCACAGTGATTTCAGAAAGCTGGTCCTGTGAGGCTGATTTCCAATGCAGCCGATGTAGCATTTTATTATGTGGAGCCACTGATATTGTTGTGCTTTGCAGGAAGAAGAGCTTCGAAAGAGTGGTGAGGCTAAGTACCAGCATCTGAATGAGGACCTTCATGTGCTCATTGAAGTGTTTGCTCCACCAGCAGAAGCCTATGCTAGAATGGGGCATGCACTTGAAGAAATCAAAAAGTTTCTCATACCAGTACGTATCTTGTCTGGCTTTTGAGCAATAGATACCAGTGCTTAGTGTTAAAGGACAATGGTTATGGCAACTGTTAATTTATCCGATATCTACTTTATATGTACCCACTCTCAGTCTAAAAAAGTATAAAATATTGAAACATATTAGCACAATTTATTTTATTACTGAAATTAAAAAAAATGTATATATACTGGTAATAGAATAAGAAAAGAATGCATATTTTCTTGTACTTCTCTTTTTAAATATCAGGCTCAAATATTAAGACATAAATAACTATGTCAATCCCTTCCTTTCAGCTGTGATTACAGACTATTAATAAACATCAAATATGTATCTGCACGTATTTGGGAAGCAACTGTAATGAGTATAGTTATCTGTGATATTAAAACTTGCTGTATCCTAATATCAGCAAAGAATCAGAAATATTTGTTGCCTTAGGAAATGTTGTTCCAGTAAGTAGATTAATTAAATATTGCTGGGCTGTAACCTGTAGATAAATTAAGTAATTTAATATGGTGTAATTTAATCTCAGTACTCTATGCTTGTGCTCCATCTTCAGGATTACAATGATGAAATCAGACAGGCACAACTTCAGGAGCTGACATATCTAAATGGAGGGTCTGAAGATGCAGAAGTGCCATCTGTAAGGGGAAAAACAGTTGCAAGAGGGAGAGGAACACCAGCCCCTGGATTGCCCAGGTATAAATCTTCAACATCACTTATTTTATTTCTTACGTTATTGAATAGAATAATGGAAATGAATGAACACTTTTAATTTTGGTTTTGTGATTATTCCAAAAAGATTGTGCGTGTATTTCAAAGCAAACATCTGTCGATGTGTCTGTCGAGAGAAGACTGTGAATGTGTTTTAGTTACAGTAGCTCTCTCCATTTTGTACCACTGAAGAAAGAACAAATAAAATAGACTTTTAATTCCACTTTCATGGATGTAAAGTCAAAATTATCAGTCATGTAAAGCAGATTTATATTAATTTCCATAATAATATTCCTATAATGCCCATTTAATCAACTATTGGATTTAGAAGTCTGATTAGTTGGTTCTGCCTTTCAGCATTCTGAAACTGTGAGACCAAATAGTAGATTAATAGGTATTTCTTTTGGCATAAGTGGGATGTTGAAATATTTCAGGAAAACATCAAGGGCTGTTTTAGCTACTTAGTAATTGTGAGGTGTAGTGCTCATGCTGCACTTAGAATATGATTGAATTCAGGAGCATGCAGCTTCAGACAAGAGCACCTTTGTTGGACCATATTAATATTGATGTTCATAAAGCTTAAAGCTGCAGTCACTTTATTTTTCTTCGATGTAATTAATGGCACAAACTCCTAAATCTAACAATGCTCATTTTTATATTGGTTTCTGGGCGATTTGTATTCAACTGACAAAGCTCAGCATTAAATACAGTGGTAAAATCTTATCTTTTCACTCTGTTTATCCTAAAACCTAATCCTAGAAGTCGCGGAGGGGTCCCCCCACCCCAGGCTGTGGTGCCCCGGGGCGCCCCTGCCCCTAGAGGAGCGCCTCCTGCTCGAGTCACTGTGGCCAGAGGACGGAGCCTACCTGCACAGAGAGCAAGAGGGGCGCCACCACCTGCAGGATACAGACCTCCGCCTCCCCCAGCACAGGATACATACGGGGAATATGTGAGTGCTTGACAATTTACCTACTGTGCTTAGGTCTGTGCTAACCAAATGAACAGCTAATATTGGTTTTAATTCAGTACCCAAAGCCGGAGATGTGGGTACACATTTTAAATTGCCATGAAATTTATCACTTTGCAGATGCTTCGTCAGTTCATTACAGAAACTAAATTCATTGTAAGATGAATAGATCCTTAGATACAGAACACTTAAATCACTTTTCGAGGTGTTAAAAGCCAGCGACATAGGCTGGGAGAGTTTTGTAGCAGGCACTGTAGTACACCAAGACGTTATACCACACTCCTTTTCATTGTCCTCCATACTTGTCAGTAAGTTTTGAAGTGAATGCATTGCAAGTGCACACACTTTATCTTAAAATATTATATGTGTTATCCATTAAACTTTGGGCAAACATGTGTTGGTGCAAAGTTAAGTGCTATTTGTGAGATGCAACATGTTAGTTTGAGGACTGCTGAGAGAATAGACATGATAAAGCACTTCAAGCACATCACACAGATCAATTTAAGGTAAAAATAATAACAAACTTGTCTTAACTATTTCTATTTATTGTTGGTATGTTCCATAGTACATTGTATGTACAGTATATATCTGAACTGTACATGTGGGGAATGTATCTGAAGCTAATATCACTACTCCACATGGATATTAATTCCACTTTATAAGTTGTTTCGCTCTAAGCTATATTATGGATTTATTGTATAAGGGGAACTTCTGTACCTTTATATGATTATGCTTTGCTTTAGTTACAATACAGTAGTTCCACTTTGCACTAGCATCCACTTTCTAACCACTTCATCCAATTCAGGGTCACGGTGGAGCAGAAGCCTATCCCAGCAAGCAATGGGTGCAAGGCAGGATGCACCCTGGACTGGACGCCAGTCCTTCACAGGGCACACACACACACATACACTACCGTATAAGGGCCAATTTTCCCAGAAACCAAGTAGGAAAACTTGGAAAACCATGAGAACACAGGTAGATAACACCCTGGATTGAGCCTGGATTAAGAATTGAGCCCAGGGCCCCAGCACTTCAAGGCAGCAATGCTAATCATTGAACCACCATTCCACCCAGCATAATTCCATCTAGGTAAATATGATTAAAATATATGCTGAACCTTTGAAAAAATGTGTTTGTCAAGGGAAAAGACTATTATTTCAAGTGATTTGGTTTTTAGCTGAACTGTTAAACTGACTTTTTGGATGAGGTTTAAGACATAATTTTAATTGTTTCTTAGTTTTTCAGTTTCCCCAATTCTGTGTCTGCAAGTTATTTAAGTGTATATTTCAACGGAATTGTTTTTGTATAATAGAGGTTTTAATCACATATTAGATGATGAGGTGGAAAATCAGATAACCATTTTAGGTATGCAACTTTGAACCGTGAACTTTGACCTGAACCTTATTAAAAAATAACAAATAATGAAAATTATTTTTTGTGTGAGATATATAACAAAGCCCACATGTTTTGAAATCATATCAATACTGTCTTAATGTAGAAGAACGTATACACTTTATTAACAGCAGCGGTTATCTGCGACACACAGCAAATTAATTATTTGCTTGTAAACTGGTGCCCTCAACTCCTCAGAGGTGTTAAAATCTTCCATTTATATAAACCATAAGCTAACTTGCTAAGGCACATCGTTCAGGTGCAGATGGGACATTGCTTAGAGGAACATTCAAAAGCGAGATTTGCATATTTATTTGCAGAATGCATGTGAACCCATGAATTTTAATTTAGCTGATGTTTATTATATATTTTGAAAGGTATTGGAATAACTTTGCTATGCCTATTCACTCCTAAATGCTGATTTTAAAACTTCACAAACTTCTGTACCTTGGCATATTTTATTTGGAGGAATGTACTGTGTGCATTTATTATTTTGCAGAACTCTTATAAGGTTCTTTGCCTACTTTGCAGTGTTATATCTGTAGAAACAATGCACAATGACTGCCCTTTAATTGTAAATAAACCTGTTTTACAATTTGTCAAAAACATCAGTGATCTCTAACTACAATGATCTTTGACACATCAGTGGTCTTTATGTGCTGTTCAGATCATTCTTGGTTTTTTTTTCTAAAGCCAGTGCGATTCCTTAACATTTGTTAATGCAGAAGATGAATCAGTCATATTATAATAAATGTGACTGCAGAGGAGGAAAAAAGGTTTAAAGAGCACTATACGCATTAGCTTTGAAAGCTGTTTATGAAAGAAAGGATCCTGAAATCTTCTGAGGAAAAACTACATTTGTGGTGTCTTGACTATGACTAAGACTTTATTTTTCATACAGTATGTTAGAGTGCCGCATACCACTCAGTGATCTTTGACTACAGGACTGTGCTGTTCAGACAGTTCTTTTTTAGTAACTAGGGAGGAAGTATGTGCTCATTGAGAAAACAACTGTTCTTTAACACTTTTTAATGCAGAAGATGGGACAGTCATATTGTAAGAAATGGGACTATAGAGGAAATTCAAAGGTTTAAAGATCACTAAACACATTCACCTCTGTAAGCTTTTTGCAAAAGAAATTATCTGACAGTCTTTTAAGGAAAGATAAATGTAATAGATTGTAATTGCTTCATCTTCTGCCATGCTATTGTAGATCTGCTTGTATGTTTGGAATAATATTCTTTCTGCATGATCCAATTTAATCTCAGGTTCAGCTAAGTGGATCACCTGAAATTCTCTTTAAAACATGCAGATAAATTGATGCAATGCTAAAAACATGGTTCTGTCAATGATGGCAAGTGATCTACATCCTGAAGCAGCAAAGTAGCCCCAAACTATGATACTCCCAAAACCATTCTTGATGGTCAGGATGAGGTTCTTCTGTTTTAAGGCAGTGTTTGACTTGCGCCACACAAAAACAAATTCCCATTGTGGCCAGAAAGATCAAATGTCTTTCCAGAGGGCATTTTTGCAGTCTTGTGAATCATCCATGAGCACTCTGGGTGGCTAAATTCTTTGTAGAGAGTAATGGTTTCCACCTGTCAATCCTCTCAATCAGTATTTTCCCATTCAGGCAAGACAGCTTACATTAGCTGCTGGGATAATGACCTACAGAGACTCAGACTTTACTCTGAGGTTCTTTGTAACTTTCTGTCACTCCTTCCAAAGTTGGGTTTAGGGAGATTTTGGCAGAATAACTGGTCCTAGGTAGAGTCATATTTGTAGGTTATCTAACAGTGGATGATTGAAGCCTTGGATGGTTTTGTAATCCTTTTCAGCCTGCTGAATATCTACTATTTTTTGTGCCATTATTTAACCACCTGATTCTAATTATCCCCTCAATATGTTAAGTAAACTAGAGGTTAACTTATTATTTCATGTACACTAATTCTTAATTATTAATTTTCTTCAATGTCATACACCATTACATCTCAATAAGCATTGAATCAGTAAATATAAACCCTTTTGGTTATTTAATAAAAGACCAGTTTCTATTAAATTAGGGTATCATGGAAATTGTAATTGACATAATTATACTGTATTGGAGATTTACAAACTTATTAGCACTGTAGCTGTATAGTTCTACCAAAGTTTTGCATGATTCTTTTACATAGATACAAAAATGCAAACGGTACACATGCACACAATTTACAGTACCTGTGTCATTATAAGCCAATGTGTTTAAAATCATATTTATACATTGCTTAAGTTGTAGAAGACTTCTGTATTAGTAAATGAACATGAAGATTACAGAATATATTTTGGTTTTGAATATTCAATAACTGTAAAAAATGTAAGATCACTTAAGCACTGTACGCATTGTACGTAATTTTGCAGAGGTTAATAATGAGTCTGCTTTGGCCTGAAATAAAGGTCCTGGCACGAACACTGCTTATTTAATAGACAGCTTTTGATAAAGGTTACCTCACCTGGAAACAGATCTGCAAGCCCGTACCTGACAACATCTGACTGATTGATTCAGAAGTAGTGCACAAAGGCAGGAGGTCATTGAAAATGTCTTTTAGACCAGCTGTTCCCCATCATTGTCGCAGTTGTAAACTGCTCCCAAGACACTAGCACCTGTACATCAAAGATAGCAGCAACATCTGCCAGATGATAAATCTGTTGAAATGACTGCAAATTATTGGTAGAATAAGTGCCATATTCATTTGATGGTGAGATGTGTTATAACTGTCAGCCTAATGCTGTTTATTGAATAATGTGATGTGTATAGTGTGTTTGGGGTGTTTAAGAAAGAAAGGAGTGTATATGGCGTATAGTTATTATTTGTTTATAAAATGAATGACTGAATCTTTATAAAAGGGATTGAAAAATCCAGAGTATGTAAAATGACCAAAGTAACCAACTGAAGGCAGTACCTTTCCCTTTATGGGGTATGAACAAGATGTATCTTGAGCTGATTCTGCTTAAGGGATGAAAGCAGAGGATGAAATCTCCACTCTGAGAAAGAGTAGATGTAAACACCATCCATCCAGGTGTTCTGCAATTTCACACATTGTTAGGGATGTTTTTTTTTATTTGTTTTCATGTGCTTATAGAGATTTCAATTAATGCTCATAATACATAGGATTCAGTAATTATTACAGTTGCTAACAGATCAAATTTCTTGTTGCATCTGTACAAAGTTGTCTTTCAGTCTTGTGAAACGCAATGACATGATTAATGAACAGCAACATGTACAGGTTTGTGTGTGCATGTTACTGTAACGAAGAATCATAGCTGCAGTGGATGTTTTCACTTGTCAAGACAGAATTTCAGCTCAAGCTGTGGCATTAAAAAATATGCTATTGCTATAGTTGAAGTAAAATATGCAGAAACCAATGTGGGACACTGAATATGATGTTTGGGAGCCAACTGATTTATGTATTGTATAGAGTAGGTTGAAAGTTAGCAGACGTCAGCACAGTTGTCTGATAATCATGTTGCTTGGTCATTCTTTACTCAGATGGTAATTTCATTTTGAATCCTTTCAGAAATAGGTTGTGCAGCTAGTCATATCTGATTGCTGAAAATCTAATTTCCAGAAAAAATAAAATCTCAAATCTGATTATACTGTGTTACTGACCAGATTTCTAAATCTGATTGCACAGTAATTACATTGAAACATTAGTTCATACCATATGTGGAACATGAAAACACCCCTTTGTTTCATGTAATTCAATCACATTTTTTCTTCCAGATTTTAAAATAATGGATGGTTAATATACCACATTGATGCTACAGTATGAAGCAGAATAAAAATGGAGACTTTAAAAGACCATTTAAATTTTAAAAAAGTTTACAAACAGGATGCCATTCAGCCCATTTAGTTCATTTCTTTATTCTGATCTGATGTAATTCAGTTGTTCCTAGAAAGAAGTCTGTGTAAAGTTTTCCTCTGTTGCATAGTTCATTGTTAATTCTGAAAATGTTCAATCTTTAAATTTGAGTTTATGGAATACTTGAATACCCCTCTCAACCTTCTTTAATCAAGGCTAAAATCATTTAGTTTATTGGTCATTTAACGATTTATTTACAAGATTCCTTCTCCAACCTTACCCCTAACTGGGACATAATACAGGAGAATATTTCCACAACGTCTAGAGACACTGCACATCAGTTATTAATTTTAAACTGGTCCAGATATTTCATGCTACACCATACAGTAGGGTGAAATACATTTAAAATAGTAAAAATCTTTCTGCGGTTATGGGTATGTATTTACATATACTGTATGCTGGAAGTGTCCTAAAATGAATACATTATGGTGACAAGTAGAATCTAACATGGGCTCTCTACTGGGGATCAATGCGCCCCTCTCCCCAGAGGTACTTTTGCTGGTAGATGATGCTCAGCTAACATTTTCAATACAATCTCAAAGTTTACTTTTGGCAGGGATGACAGCAGCTACAGTAAGAAAAACAAGGGTTGGAAGAAGTCTCTCTTTTTCAAGTGTTTGGCTAAGCAATTTTTATGACATCTTAGATTTAAAAGATCCTTGGATCAGTTGCATTCAGCATCCACTAACTACAAACGGTGCTTCTACTATTGTCGATGAGTAGCACTGCTACATAAAGTTCTGTAAAGTTTAGGTTTATTGTCCTTTGTTGTACATGGTGCTGTATATTGCGATATTTTTCCCGCTCTGTTTTTATATCAAAGTTTTATGGGGATTATACAACTGCTGCTTATTGTTTCTTCTTCTCAAAGATGGACTCTAAACTTGAAAATAAAACAAGTCCTCACAAAAAATGAAGGTTCTTTAGCCTGTCAGAGTTGGACAGAATAGTCTCAAGAATGTACCTGGTTCCTCTGGACTGATTTCAGTACATTTCACACAATATCCTAAATTAAGTCTTATGAGTACATTGTACATATTTCACATAACATACAGTACTTCCATTATCAAAAACCACTAATTGTAATAGAGTGTTACAGCGAGCCAGAACCTACCTCAGCAGACAATGAGTGCAAGTGACCCTTGTAATGATGTGTGGTTTGAATTTACTGTAACAGTTAGAAATTTAAATGGTAAACTGCATGAGTGCTTCTATGGATACTATGAGTCAATCATACAAAACAAAAAGTAACATAGCATATGCACACAGATTCAAAGTATACTATTTAAATTTTGATTAATACAACAGCTAATGTGTAAAACAAACCTACAAGACTAAAATATATACTATATATAACAATCTCCCTTGATATACTGTACACGACTGATCACACACTCATATATTACAAAGATTTTAATAGGATCATGTATAGTTATTGATTTTAAACCCTGTTATTATCAACCTCATTATTAAATCAGTCCCATATAACTATAGTATTTCAGTATCCATGCACATCAAGACAAGTCAATATTTATTTAGTGTTGTGAAGAAAACGTTATCAAACATGTACTGGAATAATAGTTTACTTAAAGTTTGTAATGTGAATATTGCATTTTATTCTCATCCAAAGCAAATGCTAGTCAGACCATTCTGTGTTTAATTCAGCAAGGAGACAGAGCTTTTAAGTACAGACAGTGGTAGTCCCAGTCTTTTAATTGAGTAGCTTGTCAGGTCGCCAGGTTTTTGAGTGAGAGAGAGCAGTCATGCCTTCATTGTGGTGCACTGCCTTTTAAGCCCAGTAATCATGGTCGGTGATAGTTTGAGATGTCACCATGTGTAGCATTCTTTTCCACCCATGACTGTTCATTTGATGATTTATATGTAACCACCAGCTAGGGTCCCAGTCCAGATGGGACCAATTAAAGAAAAGGTCTAAATGGAAACTTCATCACTAAGAGGTGTCAAGATGGACCCAACTTATTATGCCCTGGTTTGAGCTAAACTGTGCCAGGGTAAATGTCTGTTCAAGGAAACAGAAGGTTTATTAAAATTTCTCAGATATTTTAATTCTAAGCATAATAGTATACCTTGCTGTTATAATGTTAGCAAGGGACCAGTCCAGGACAGTGCACTCACACATAAAAATACCAATATAGAGACACCGATTGTCATAGATATCATTTTTGGCAGCACTTTTCCCAGATTGTCAAGATTCTATTTCACTCGTTCCAGTAATCATCATGTCACCCACCTAAAAAGCAACATGTATAATTCTTTGGAGAAGATTGTGAATCATGGCTCTGGAAAATTGCTGACAACACTTCAGCCTTAAGTGGATTGAACCTTACGTTTGAGCAAACAGTGGTCATCTTCTGATCATTGCCTCTTACAATCAAATGCCACAAATCCTAACAGTTTTGTACCTCACATGTAGACAGCTTCGATTTTTATTTCTAAATGTTTAAATATGACAGTATTTGAAATGTATAGCTTCTTGCATGATGAGTGCCTCCACACCTTTAATACTCTAAAGCTATACTAAACACCATACTGGCTTCTTTACTGTGCAGTATACTATGCTCTGCATTTGCTATCTGAAAATCCTGTTCATTCTTAGCTGGACTTTCTTAGCATCCTTTGCTCCATGTATTGAAGTCACACTAGACTGAGCCTGTAAATACCACTGTGCTATGTATTGAGCAACATTAAACAACAAATTTGAACACTGATTCATTCAGTTAGATTATTGAAACAGCTGCAATATTTGAACTGCTGTACAATTTCAATGTATCTGACTCTGGTTGTTTTAAATCTTTATATACCATTCCTCCTGGCTTGCCTGCCATGTTGTCCATTGATTTATAAGCTTTAGCACCACATACACCCTAACAAATTGAATGCTTTTTATTCCAATCAGCAATTTTAGCAGCCAACAAGAAGTGTCCCAGACTCTTCAGTATACAGTCCAGTCTTTCTGGTCTTTCAACAACTCACATTGTCTTGTCAGTAACTATTTGGTGTCCTCCATCCCTTTTTGTTTTGTTTTGCCCTCCTGTTTCCACTGCCCGACTCTGCCTTATATCAGAGGATATTCTGAATATCCTTATCAACAGAAGTACTGTATGTTGCCAAAAATTACACTGATAAGAGATTAAAGAGACAAATCCAATGGTTATAACATGCTTGATAACTTTGAATCACAGTTTTAGTTCAACTTTGCTGAGCCAACACAACACATTTCACTGGTAATGCGACTCCTGATATTTGTCCAAGCTCAATGTCATTCTCGGCTTGATATGCTTTATCTTAATGAAGTGTTCTTCACATGTATCCCTTTCACTTCGCACACAGCATAAATGAACCTTTTTTTAACCTTTTCAGCAGTTGCATGATAACAAAAAAGCCACAGTGATGATGTCCAGAGTTACTCACGTTCATTATTTTTTTTACTGTCACATTTTGGTTTGGTCCACAACAGTATAATAAGGGCAATCCTAATTTTTTAACAACACGATTTTCAGATACATTGTAGTGTAAAAATTAAAGTTGTCTCAAAAGATCTGTCTCATATTAATCCTTGTTCTTAAAACTTGGCAGTCATTTAACCATGTTCTAGCCCTTTTGTGCAATCGTTATTTAAAAGGCTGTATCCTTATACAGATGTTGGGCAATGTAAAGAGATAAACAATGCTGTAGGTTGATATTTTTATAATATTTTTTCCATCACAAATTATTTTTAAAAAGTCAAGCACTATTTGTTACACTATAAGATAGATTTTAATGTTAGAATGGATTTTTTTTTTTACAAATTTTGTTAATACAGTTGGAATTGCTCAATTATATTGTGATTTAAAAAAAAATTGTCTTTAAACATTTTCAATTTTAGATACAAACCATAATCTTTAAAGTTGTGGTGGCCTAAATTACCTGATAGTGAAAAAGCTCAGTTTTGCCATTACAAAAATAACCTAAACATTTCAATAGAAATTTTTATATAGAGACCTATAGGTTATCTATAAGTTATTTTTTTTAACAATGCAGCTGTGCATCCCATGTGCATCAGACAGCTTTAATAGAAAGAGTCAAGGCATTGTACAGTAGGAAGTGGTGCTTTCGGGAGCAGGAACATTGGCAGCCCAGTATGTGATCTCCTGTCACAACCTGAGGAACAGAAGCTGAGTCTATCTGATGATGTGTGTAAACGTCCAATAATATGCATGTACTGTACAGTATATATCTGAAAGTTGTTTATTGTACCTACTTTGACAACACTGTAATCCATTGGTAATGCCAACAAAGGTATCTGAATTTGAATTTGAAAATAAAGTAGGAGAGTTAATGTATAGTTAAAAAGAAATGGAGAGTTAGAGTGCTAGTGCAAAACAGGGAAAATAAAGGGCCCTAATACAATTATTCAAAATCCTCAAAGGAACAGACAAAGTCAACCCAGTGGATTTCCTGCAAATGAATAGGGAAACATGAATCAAAGAGCACAAAGAAAAACTGCATGAAAGTGCATTTAAAACCAAAAATAGGGGGCACCTGTAGGATGCAAGAAGTAAAAGAGTAGCTCAGTGATGATGTGAATGGATTTATTCTAGGAAAAGCCTATCTGGAGAGCAAAGTCAAGGAAAGTTGGAAAATGAGTTTAGGATGGTAGCAATACTTTTTTAAATTAAGGACTAATGATTAAGGTACAGTGGATTTCATATATAACAATATAACTACACCTCACACCGCAGCAGGAAGGACTGGTTACTGTAAAGAAACCTGTTGAAAGAATGGAAGAAAATCAGATTTGAACATTTAATAGCAGTGAGTGCATGTAAAATATGAAGTCTTAAAATTATTTGTTTTATTTTTAAAAGTCAGTTAGCTTGAATTAAAATTAGCTTGACTTGACAAATTATTTGATGCAAGTTATGTACGTTTCCCATTCTGCTACTGTGCTAACAGTTTTAAATATAGACTCAAAACCTTGTTCTTTAGAAACAATTTTATTTAATTGGCATCTGTCTGCCTCTTTGCATCTTCTATTACATTCTAAACTCTTCGATTTCTTTGTGCTAATTTTATCTCCTTTATCTTGTTTGTACTTTTCTGTAAAGAGCTTTGAGAAGTTGTGGCAAGTTTTAATAAAAGACAGTGTCTTAATACAGAATATGTACTTTGTTCATTTGCATTTATTGTATGTGTATTCCAAGGTTAGTACAAGCACCACGTACTAAAATATGCAGCAGGATTAGTATTCAAGTACATAAATTCTAATTGTGTCATTTGGTAAATGCAATTCAAAATCTTGCATGTGGGGATTTGTTTTCTGCTTAGTCTCCAAACTATTAATTTAAAGTACATATTTCAAAACAGATGGATCTGGTTAATAAGTATCTACTATCATCACAAAGATGCATCACAAAGACTGATGTACTGTATTTTATTGAATACAAATCTCATTTATTCCGAATTAGGATTGATGTATTTCAGCTACTCTTTGATGTCTGACTTAGGGGGTAATGTTGAAGTGCAAACAGATGTTGAGAGAGCAACATATAGTATATAATTACCAATTATAATCAAACATCCTGACACCAGGGATAGAATTTAGTCTGTCAGTCATTCATAGTAGCAATACCTCGTGTAGGTCAAATATTTTAGGTCCTAATAAATCCCAGTCAATTAACATTTACAGTATTTGGTATAACTTTTCACTACATAAAGTGAGTACAGACGATGTAGTATTTTTCTTTGACTTGGACTAAATAATGCTTATAAGACTCGTACTCATTGTATACTTCATTTCTATATTTTATTCTATGCTATTACTGCATTATTAATTGATCTGAAATTAAAAGATTTTAGAATTAAAATCACAACCTGAAGTGTGGTATTACAGTAGCTGAAATGGCTTTAAATGCAACATTTAACCTGAGAAACAGATCTGAGAGGTACTTCCTGATTTCCTTCAGTCAACAAAAAATGTCCAGGGACATGTTTTCAAATGATGGAATCAAATATAATAAATCTGAATTTTGATTATAGCACATTAAGATTCCATTTTTAATCTTCAGCGGTGGTAAACTGAAATTACCAGAGCCCACTGGTGACTGTTGGTCTTGATGTTTGGTGAAAATATTACATACCACAATGTACAGTAAGATGACACAGTTAATGTGCTATACATTATAAGGACAGGAAAGAGTCCTCCAAATTAAAGATCTGTCATTTCAATGAATTTACTTTAATTTCACTGAAGTGTTCATGTACTGTGCAGAAAGAGCCAATCAATCAAATAATACATATCATAACAATGAGTCTTATGTCAAATCTTATGACATAATGGCATCAGACGTCACGTTTTCCAGCTTTACATGCCATTCTGTTAACAGCATCACTCTCATTTTATGTTTGCCACTGTTGTCTAAATACATATTTCATCCCCAAAAGCAGAATTACAACACTGAGTGAATCTATATGTATTTAATGTCATTAATAGTATTGATTCTTACTTTATCATTGTTTAGCTTGTGCAGTATTGCAAGATTAAAAAATATCTTTGCATATTTTAAATAAGCTTTCTAAACAATGTGGTGCTTCCTTTTACAAGAATCTTATTCCAATAGAAATGTCTGCCACTCTACTGTCAGTTTAATATTTCAGACACAGATGACTAAAAACCAACATTGCCATTAGGAATGGCTGCAACCAACTTTAAGAGGAGAAAGGATCTTCCTACACAACAGTGGATTTTGAAGTTCATTGTAATGAGTATCGTTTTAGTTTTGCCGAGCAGAAACTCAGGTCCTTATTAATCTGAAACTTTGTTCAAGAGATAACAACTTCATTAGATGCTAATGAGACCATTTCAAGTTCATATGAGCTGTGAACATGAGTGGACTGGCATGACAGACTGGCACTTAACATTCAGTAAAATGTGCAGCTACAGTACATTACTATGAATTCAAGAACATTATGTTTCAGGAACAGTGTTTGTTGAATTCCCACATATGGTGAACATACTTATTTCCCTGAAACATACCCAATTACTGTAATCAAGCATTACACAAATTACATTGCATTCTCATTTTAACTAATATGAAAGTTCAGTTTATTTCTTTTTGTAGTCATGACCAACTTCAAGATATGTTTGGGTCATATACAGTATATTGAATATACTACATATCTTGAAAAAAATGTTAAGTTGAAGACATATCCATAATATGAAAAAATAATGTTCTTTTTTTCCCTTTTACTGCCTTTAGGAATATGATGATGGATATGGAACAGCTTATGATGACCAAGGATATGACAACTATGACAACAGCTACAACAATCAAGGACAAAAGTAAGTTTGATGCTGAATTTTCAGAGATCAAAATAAGAGTATTCTTCTGGTCTTGATGCCATCTGTGCCTTATGTGTTTCTATGAAGATATGAATTGTTCTCTCATTTATTGTGCTGCACTTATGGTCTCCTTGTTTGATATAAAAAGGAATTGAAATGGAACTAGAATGAATATGTAAGATTAGGTAGTTTGTTTCACTCACTTCCAATCTTTCTTTATTTTTTATTTCCTTATTTCTTTTATTTTAGAATGTGTCCTTAATCCAAATCTTCAGCTTTTGTATCTCTAACATCACGAAATGCACAGAGACGAAAGAGAATAATATTGTGCTGTACTTTGCAATCAGTGTTTGACTAAACATATTTTAGTTAGATCTTTGGAACTGATAATAACCTACAGCGGAACAAATTAAAATATTTTTTTCTTTCATTTCAATAGTGATTTGATATAGTGTAATTTTTTCAAAAGGCATTTCTATTAAAATGCTTTACTTTTACATTATAAAGGTTTAAGAATTCAGAATGTTGTCACATCTGATTTTATTAAGCAGAGCCAGATAAAATCGCTTTTCACTTCCCATGGAGAGTCATTATTTTTTGCTATTACTAGCTTGGCAGTTGAGAGATGTGATGCATCAGAAAATACTAAAAAATTCGGTCTGTTCCTACTCAGTTTTTAATGCAACTGTTCAAAATGTAAGAGTGCAATTCTGAAGTGAATAATTAATTTAAACATGATAAAACTATAGTGATTCAAGTCAAATGCTGAATGAGAGTAAAATGAATTTGGGGTGTAGTAAACAAAAATAAATTATTGAATGGTATTTCTGAAGATCACTAATGCATTTCACATATAGGCACATGTAAATTTGACAGTTGTATCTAAATGCCGTCTGCAGTGGAATGTTATGTTGTAAATTGTCTAGTAGATCCTCACTAGATTATAGTTGCGTCCTTTCTTTCTCACTACTACCTGTTTACTGTGCTTCTTATCAGGGATACATGTCAGACTATATCAGGTATTAAGACATCAGTGATTCTGGAATTTTAAGTCCGTATTTGACCAAAACCAAAATCCAAAGAGGACTGTTTACATTTACTTCTTGTTTTACTTTGTACTTGCTTTTGAATGGTTTAATGATTTTTATTTTTCTGATATTTCCCCTTTTCTGCACTCATGTATTATCCCATTTGAGATTAAGTAGCTTTGAATAGAGTGATTTAGAATAGAGACTGTAAACAGTCAGTGTATCATATACCACCAAAACATATAGTATGAATATTTTATAAACCTTGTATCAGAATGGGGGGAAAGAATAGAAGGGGAGGACATAGTGTGGAATGTTTTGTGTCCCTGGCAATTTTAATTGCCAGTTGGCATTTACTGGGGACAACTGATCATTTACACTTGGTGATATGTAGTGATTTTCTACTTCTTTCCATCTCTTGTGTATAATAACGTGCAGAAATCACAGTTCTTTTGTTTGAGACGTGTACCTGGAGCAATGTCTGAGAAGGAAAAAAGGCACAATAATGGTAATGTTGACAGCTGTAGCTTACAAGCAGAAGAACATAAAATGCTACAGAATGTTAATCTGCTGTTTAAAAATATAGTCAGTGAAGGGATTAACCCCACTGGCTTAATAGATAGGATTCTCACAATGAGTATAGTTAGGACTCCTGTGAGAGATAGTTCTATGTTTTTTTTTTTCTAATTCTGACCAGAATAAAATCTATCACTGCAAAAACAAAAGCACTGTTGTAAATAAACACTGTGATGCCAATCCAGAATTGCCAGATTTTGTGTACAATTTCGTATGTACAATAGAGTAGTAAAAACCAGCCTGTTGCTACCAGCTAATCCCTAAGCATTACAAGTATATCTTAAAATATGTTACAGATCCTCTATTTTAAATATAGATTTTAAATGGAACATGATTTTCAACAAAGGATATTGTGTATTTTTTTTGCATTTTAGTTTCCAATACCTTACTACATTTGATTGTACTTCCTTGGGAGCTGTCACGGAGTATTGATTTTTTTACAAATGCCAGGAAGCTATCATTTGCTTAGTGTCATATAAGGTCAACAGCTTTGTTTTGGGTTGAGGCCTGCTTGTTTCAGTGCATTTCTTTGTTTGATCAATTGAGTTTTTATGGGTGCTCCAGGTCTTGACTTCATGGAAGCTTTCAACAAGAAAACTGTACTTAAGCTAAGACATTATTAGGATGAGCTGCAATGGTAATGGAAGCTTAAAACCAAAAGACTGTATTACCTTGTTTTGTGCTTTTCTGAGCGTGATGTTCAATGTTTTGTTTGTGAAGATACAAGAGTCTAGTTGGAGACAGGATTTCTGAAGGATTGTGTCTCTAGGCCTTCTCCATGGATTCATTTTTGAAAAGATTCATTTTATACAGTGTAGGTCTGAGGGGCACATCTGGAATTGCTAGCTGTTAGATGTGCAAACTGTGCTGCTAAAAACATGCCTGGAGTATTCTGCTATTTGTTTTAAAAGCAGCATCTCAGATAATGGCAGTAGCTTAAGGCAAAAAAATAAAATAGATTCCATCATGAAGGATAAAAAAGCTAGAGGCCTAACAGACTAAAAAAAGATTTCATGTGGCTATAGACTTGGTATTTAATTGAACTAAGACTACTCAGCCATCCCTTTACAGAGTATTTGTTTTCTACAGTAGTTAGTTTAGACGTTAGAAATGTACAGGAATACTTCTTTTCTCTTTTGCTTTAGTCCAAATTGTGTCAAAAATTTAGAAAGTCACTATGAAAAAAACACACAGTGCCAAATTCACCTCGTTTGATATTTTATTGTATTAGTGCCTTTGAGTTTCATTTATTTAAATGAGGATCTACACAGCATACTCTACATGCAGAAAAATGAAATTAGAAAAGGTCTAATTTAATTTAATTAGAATGGTCTCCATCTCCCTGACCTCCCAGTTGAGGTCTCTCTCAACTTTGCAACACATGAAGATTAAGCAATATTTGACTTTTTATTTACTTTGCAGAACTTTGCAGAACACTTCAAGTTATTGGGGAAACATTATTGTACAACAAACTTCAAGTCATGCCTCAATTTACTGTATGACTTGATAGCCCTGATTTAGATGAGGGCTTTGACAGACCCACTCAAGCATTTTTTGTTGCTTAGCCAAAGTGTAGATTTGGCTGTGTGCTTTGGGTCATTGTCATGCTAAAGAATGAAATTCCATCTCCATTTCCACTTAGGGCAGTAGGGTTTTCCTGAAAAACCTTTTCTCCATTTTGCTCCATTGTTTTTCCCTACTATCCTGACAAGTGCCACGGACCCTGTTGGCTAGAAATATCCCCATGACAAAATGCTACCACCACTATACTTTACAGTAGGGATGATGTTTTCAGGTAATGCCCTGTAGATTGTAAGCATAAAAGCTTGTAGCTCTTCCAAAGCTGTTTCTTTGCAACCCGTTTGATCAGTCTCTTTCTTGCTTAGTTATTCAGTTTGGAGGGATGGCCTAATCTAGGAAAGGTCTTGCTTGTGCCATATGCATTACACTTCTTAATAATAATCTTAATCATGCTCCAAGGGGACAATCAAGGCCTTTTGATTTTTTATACACATCCCCTAATCTGTGCCTTTTTCCACAACTTTGTCCCAGAGTACTTTTGAAAGCTCCTTGGTGCTCATGGTTGAGTCTTTGCTTTGAATTGTACGACCCAGCAGGAGAACCTACAGGAGCTGTGGAATTTCTCCTGAAATCATGTGGATTATTACAATTTTAACAAAGCTTAAGACCAATTAACATGGTATGTGACTTTAAAGGCAATGCGTTACACCTGAGCTAATTCACATGCTATAACAGTGTCGGTTAGATATTTCAGTATTAATTTTTAGTTTTCTAAAAAATCTAGAATATGTTTTTTTACTTGGAAGTTGTCAGGATGTTTAGATAAATTCAAAAAATAAATAATTGCAGGGTGTAAGACAAAAAACAGTCCAAATTGAAAGGGGGTGTAGACTTTCACTGTATATGTATTGCACTGTATACCTAATGTGTATGCTTCAATGTATACAGTATGTATTACACTGTATACACTACAGTATGGAAGCAGAAATGGTAATGGAACAAGGAGAGGTAGCCCTAGACTAATCTTCAGCTTACATTTACTACAGTCTGTTTACAGTCTACAGCCTATGTTACATTTACTATGATGTAACAGATAATTAAAAAATAAACTCCACAGTTTGTATTAACTGGATCGAACTGTAGAATCAGTCAAAAGCAATTTCTGTGTTCTTATTATTTCCTGGAGTAAAGTGGAAAAACGAAAGTATTTTTTCCCAGGTTTGTTCACAACTTGGGATGCGGTTGGGGATGATATTTCACCCACAATTGCTTTTTAAAAACATAATCTTGTTTGGAAGGGGAGGTTGTCATGAAATATGTGGTCACACATTTTGGCCATAAACAGAACATTTTCTCATGACATTTATAGTCTGTCATGTTAAAAATGATATGAAGGAAACTTGTGTTTAACACAGTTCTGTGAATGAGATCTACAGCTCTTTGTAAAAAAAAAAAAGGATTGAAGGAATATCACAAAAGGAAACATTTCTTTCTCCTGGACATAATATTCTCAAAAATCTTTATTATATATGACAACAGAGCAGAAAGACACCCGTTTTAGCTAAATAGCTGCAGCATAATAGCAGCTGTCAAAAGCTTCAGTTGTTGCCTTGTGTGGATTTTTCATGACTCAAAATATTATTGTCATATTCCATACTGATTGAAATTCCTGAAGGCTTTCTTTATTCTTTTCATGATGCTTTGTTTCCTTTGTTCTTGACATTTTGCCTTTAGTGTAAGTGCATGCACAGTGACGTACACAAATCCTGATACACACATGAACACTACTTATCCCTTACAGCTTTCTAAAAGATTAAGATATAATATTCCACAAACTGATATTTAAAAAGGAGTCTTAGGACAAAGATTGTTTTTTAATACATGATACCCAGATAATGTTTCTTGACTTTAATTACAATAGTGCATTAAAGCTTTGTAAATGCCTACTTCACAACTGCTGAGTGGCACTTAAATTGCTCATTCCTGTAAGTGTTAAAAAGATTAAAAAGTTAGCAATCGGTAAGCAATTAGATGCTTACATGAAGAAAGCAAGTACTGTATTCTTATTTGTTCCAGAATTTCACAATGGCATGTAGTAAAAAGACATAAACGTTTAGAGAAAATGTGTTTATTCAGGAAACATAAAATGCAGAATTTAAGTTGGAGTCATATTTTTTCATCCTTCTTTTATTTCTTTTAGCAAGGTTGCAACATCATTTGGATATCAGCCTTATGGCCCTAGTCTGCAGGATTATATGCTATTCCAGGAACAGATTGTGTGAGGTAGACAATTGTGTATATCAGTGTCCTAGTGAAGTGGGTCTGACTATGAGGCTTTCAGATCTCCCTAAGGGAAATTCAAACTTGATCTTTAAAGTCTATGGGGTCAGGGCAAGGTAAATTTGTATTACCTTGACTCTCCCTGCATGTATGTATTGCATTTACAGTATGCCATGTACTAGTGTAGCATTGTGCATAAAACCACTGCTTTTTTTGGGAACATGAAAATAGGAATGGACAAGTGTACCGTTTTTGGAGAATTGTGATACATCTGCCTAATGTGATTTTCCTCACAGACCACCTGCTATAATCCCTTTGTATCCCTAAATATACCTCCCATCATAAATACACATAGATACACAGTATTGCACAGGAAGGAAACAACATAATTAAACTAAATAAACGGAAAGAAACATTAAGTTTGTTAAGTGCTTGTTTTACAGAGTTTTGGTTCAGACACTTAAGTATTTGTGTCTATGAGTATGAATATGAATCTTGTTTAGTCTTGGAATACCTTTGAAGAAAAAATCACTGTGGATGCTCATAGTAACACACAATAAGAGGTGATTGATTGTAATGTCATTATGTATACTGTGCTTCCCTTCACCTGCCTGTGTATTATGGACAGGTGACCTTCATCTGGACTTCTGAGTCCAAATGTCTGCCTCTTGGAACTGTAGACAGGGGAGCTTTTATGAATAGTTCATCTCTAGGTGTGTCTCAATTTGCCCAATTTATTGGATAAACATCTTAATTTGTGTCATAATCCCAAAGAATGTTTATCTGGGACTCATGCAGAATTTCTATGAAGATGATTCAAGAATTGTAGAAGAATACTATACAAATCATTCAACCAAGAGAATGTAATCCCAAGAGTAACTCAATAACTGAAAGTTTCTATGTGAAAAACACATTTCAGAACCTTTAGTTATGCTAGTTGAATCACAGATTTTGATAAATGTTGTGCACATGAAAGCAAGTAGGCAGAAAACATTCCCTAGTGTTTTTACAAAGAAGATGAACAGACGCCCAAAGATAATGCAAAGACATGGAGAAGACAGTCACTTCATTCGCACTGATGTCAAATTGCTGTTGAGGTGGTGGAAGTGTAGATGCATTTAGATGAACAGTATACATGTTGACAGATGAGGATATATGACAAAAGATTAAAAATTTCAAAACAAAATAATCGAATGAAGCTGAAGAGAGACCATAGAAGATGTGCCGCTACATTATCTGTGATAAATTAAACCTTTCTTCCAGCTGGTTCAAAATACAGGATTTGAATTAAATTAAAGTTCTTTAGAACTTTTACTTGCTTTTACAAACAGGTTCAGCCTTCCTAATTCTCAAAAAATGTGTTATGCTACCGCAAATACTTTGTAAGCAATACATTTTTTGTTAAATCAATTAAATCAATATGGCCTATTGTTCAGAAAATAAAACAAAATTGAGTATAGTGTACGGTACATAAAATTGCACTGAGATGTGTTTATTCAATTGTAAACTTTATGCTCGATATTAACATTTTTCACAGTGTTTTTTGTAAATCAGAACATTTCTTTATCTAGGATAAAATATACATCTGTCCACTTCAGGGATAATTCTATAAAGAACTATAATTCTCCAGCAGGTCAAAATAACATCCCTACATTGCTCAGAGGAATTATTTCTCAAGCTAAAAAATCCTATATATCCATTACCATTTTAATTGGATGACTTCCAAATTTCCTCTAAAAGTGTCCTTCAAATGGTACTGAAGGGATTTCATTTTAAACTGCTGTTTGTTATCCTTGAGCCAAGAAAGTTAGGATGTGCATTTAAAGTTGTGATTGAGTGACGTAGTTTTCCTGAGATTGACAACACAGATTGTATATATCCTAACCATTCTCAGGAAAGATTAATGGTTTAACCATGGACCATGATTATATGATTTGTTATCAACATCAACATATAAATCAAGTAAAAATTGACGGATCACCTCAAAAAAGCACCTGCTGTTTCAGCATGTTATGTTAGCTGCCATATCATGTTGATACTGATGTTGATAACAAATAATATAATCATGGTATGTTGGGGACCAGATTCTCTGTGCTCCCCATCTCATTGGAGCACCATATCTCAAGTTGGAGACTGGGAGACTGGCAGAGGGCAGTAACAGTCCACCAGCAGGTTCAACAACCACAACAGAAACCACTGCTTGAGCACTCAAGAATGGAAGTAGTCCACCAGTATCAACACCAATACTGTGACCATGATCTGGCAAAACTTCTAGGGACAAGACTAGATTTCCCAGCAGAAATTAGAATTCATCTCCAGTCTTCCAGAAGTGTTATTACTATGTGGATGGAATGCAGACTCACTCCCAAAGTAAGAAAACAGATACATGTGGGAGCTGAGTTCCTCCTGAGAGTGACAGAAAAAGAATCAGCTGAGGATTCACATGCTCTGCAAGCAAAGGTGGGCCAGACCAGCATCAATGCATTTCTTAAGGTTTTAAGGTGGCACACAACATAGAGCCATCCTCCCAGGGCAAATCTGGGAGAGTATTTTTGCTCTTCCAACACAGTGGCATAAACAGATGCAGTTTAATTGCTGGACTGAATAGACTGGAGAACAGTCAGCATCCTGTGTTTGAGTGACTGCAGAAAGAGATTTACAAGCTGCAAACTCTAAATGGGCTATAGTAAGTCATACATTTTTGCACCAAGAAAGTATGTTGCATAAAATACTTCATCTTGATGTGTCCAGTTTATCCTAAAGACTCCAGATTGACTAAATTCTGAGACTGGTTGTGAGGGAGAGATTTAAAGTATTTGGGTATGTAGGTTTGATACCTAAATGTCTGTGGGGCAGGGCAATATGTTGTAAGTCATTTGCCGATAACAAATTGGAATGCGGCCAGACATTTGCAGATAGGGCCTAGTGTCACCTTGCTTTGATTGAGCATAGTACCACATCAGGGCACACAGCTGTTGTGGAACTTTGATAATGAGTGAGGATTACATCAGACACAGGACAGAAAGTGTGGCCCAGCATGATAGGAGCATTTGGTAGTGATGCTTTGTTGGCTTCCAGGACCTTGCTTTTAGATACCCACAAAGATCACAAAACTCTGTTCAGCAATCTGCCTCATACAATGGACCAGTCAAAGGCATTGGCTTCAACACTTGCTGGATTAGATACACTGCAAAACACAGTGTGTAGACAGGGCATATCTATGCACAAAACCCCCAAAACATCAGGTATCTTCAGTGTTCAACGGTACTTGCTTAGATGTACTGGAGCTTTACTAAGGGTTTAAATTATAGAAGCACATCCATGAAACCCATGCAGCTTCTGAGTCCACCAGCAAGGGAATAATGATAAGGCCTTCATTCTTTATACATGTAGAGCAGACAGACACTCCACCTTCCAACACGAGACATGCTATAATAAACCAGAAGGCATGTACCTTATCCAATAGAAGCAGTTGCATACTTTGGCAACTCAAAGATATTGTCTGGTGGCAGCACATGGGCGAGTTCCTAACATCACAGTGTAAATGAATAGTGCACTGCAATGAGTGTACAACTAAGACCGCCAAATAAAAGTAAAGGCAATTGATGTATTATAAGCTTAAAGCAACAGAGATTCCCCCCTCTTCTCTCTCCTGCTGTTTGTTTTATTTTTTATAACACAGCTAGTGGGAGCACACAAAAAACAATGGGCACATCTCATGAGGCCATTTGAGATTACTTGAGGTCAGAAGCTGAGACTTAAAAAGGGAGATTGGACAGAATGCTAGAAGCTGTCTTAGATGAGAAAGAATTCTCCAGGCAGCTGATGTTTAGGTTAAGGGGACCATAGAGGCTACGGACGTCAAAAAGCAGGAGGGATGCAGTGTGCCCAAGGGAATCTCAGCTGGCATGGACGTTGAAATAAAAGGCATGTACATGTCGTATTCCCAAGACCATTGAGGTTCAAGCCAACACAGGTTCAGAGTCACTAAGGGCTGTAAAAAACTCACGCTTTCAAGCATCCATTTGACTGGGACAGCATTGTCTAAATTGATATACAGTAGATTCAAATATTTTCTATACAAAGAAGGGTAGACTGGAAGACATGGAAGGGTTCCATTTAACTGATATGGAAAGTTAGCTCAGTAAAAATCATTGATGTGTCGCATTCCCCACTGGTGATGACATCACTTCATCCATGACAAGGCTCATTGGCCGATGTCTCTGAAATATTCCATCACATTATTAAGATCAGATATTTCTAAAATTTGTTGTGAATTTATAATGCCATGAAGCAGAGGCCTACGTCTGCATTTTACTGCATTATCTCTCATATACAATGTATATATAGATACAGTATTTTGTTAATGGGAACCAACACATTTTTTAACATAGCTGGACAGATGTTTAAATTGCACTTGGTAGCATTCATTTAGACTATACAGCAGAACAAAACTACATGATATCTAAAGACAAGAGATGATTTACCTTCTCTAGCACGTTTGACTTCTGATTGATCTGAGCAATTCCGTTAGGCATTTCAGAGAAAAGAAAAAGGCAATAGTACGAGTTTCAACAACATGACTGCATAATTATTTCCATGAAGAAGAGTTTCCTGTTTTAAGTTGTAAAAGACATCTCCCAAGTTTCCATTTGTATATTCTAGTTTGTGTTTCACTGTTTTGTTCTATCTAAATCTACCATTGCATCTTCTACAGAGTTTGCTAATCCTCTTAATCTGGTAATCTGGTAATCGTGCAAAATGATTGGTTTACTCAATACAACAACAGGTATACAACAACCTAGATCACTGATTACAGTAGTTTAATTATAATTTATAATTATATTAATTACCCAAGCACCCCTCACACCCGAAGAAGGCTCCACAATATTCAATATATTTTTATGAACTACCATAGTTCTATTGAAGTGAAATACTGTTATTATTTTTCACAAAAGATGGGTAAATTCTAGATCATTATAGATGATGCTACATGAGATACTGGTATGACTGTCACTAGACAATGAAAAACATCAGAATTTAGTTCTAAAAATATAAATAGGAATGTATTGTAAGTACAAAAATATATTTTCAATTATATTTGTTACAAAATCCAAATCCAATGGAACATTTAGGAGAACAGATGGTATTCCAGCTAAATATGCTTTGCATCTGGTTGAACAGATCACTGACATAGAAAAACTTTATTAACCACTCTAAATTTTAAAGAATACATTGTGCAGTATACAGTATAATAACTTGCTTTCATTGCAGTTTCATTAATCAGTGATTCATATTTGTTATTTTGAAGCTTGTAATATGTGGGCACCGGATGCATCTCCTGATTTATTTAATAATTTCCTTATTTGTATATACAGTATATGACATTAATTATATGTATAATTATTTTTAAAGATGCCGCATTCTGACCTGTGCCCAGATATCTAAAATTCCATTTCCAAATATTTCCATTTGATGTTTTTGGCTGTCAGAGTGAATTTGAGTCCCTTGCTGTAAAAGCTGTTCCTCTATCTACCCCACGGAGAAGGTGTTAGACAAGCTGTCTGGGGTGGTTTTAAGCCATGTCTTCATCCAGATCACTTCCATTTACATCTTAGGAATGTACTTAATAAAAAGTGACTGACGAAGCTCTGGTTTGCCTACAATGTATTTATCCTCAAAGGTGTTGTCAGCCAACCTCTCAAAGCAGTTTTCACTGTATTCTATACAAAGGCACTTGCAAGTTCTTATAGATAGGATACCAAATCGACGCTCTTTTCTCATCTCCATCCATTTTAAGTTTCATCTTTTGAAAATTTCAGCAGTATAAAGTTGATAACCATGTCAGAAGTCTACTGCTGACCAACATTTCCAGGTTATATGTGTTTTCCATAATACAGTACATCAATATTAAAGTAGCAATTTCCTAAATTCAGTAAGATAAGATAGATTTTAGTTTTCTCTATTCTCAAGAGCCCAGATTTGAGAAATGACACAGTTCATCCATGGAGTTAATACCACATATACAGTAAATCAAGTCTTGCCCACAATTAAAAAAATATTAATCTACTTGCCAAACTCAAAATTCAGATCCACTACTTGGTGGCAGTTTTGTACTAGGTAGATGCAAGAAGAGCCTAGCAAATACAAAACCACAGTTAAGAACTATGTTTCCAATTTGCATTTAGCTTGTAAGTGCAAAAGTGGCACCCTTTTTATACCTGTACCTTTGTGAAATTTTATATGGTTTACTTTACTTTTTTATTTTCATTGTCGAAATATTTCTCATCTCTGTGGGGTTCAACTGCTGTGATCATCTCCTAATCAGCCAGACCTTCAAACTAGAAAACTAATTCTACACCCCACAGACATTTTCATTTGCAATCATGTGCAATCTTACCCTTGTTATGGACAGAAGGCTGGAGACAACTTCCATTAGAGTGTAATCCTATTGTACAATAAATTAGTAAGTCACTATTGCCCGTTGTTCAGCCATGGGGAAGCAATTTCATTTTACAGCTCAGGCTCCGATTTATTTTCTGTCCATGGATAGCAGCTTAAACCCGGGAATTAAGTATAAATGGAGCATTAAAGATGACATTGTCCACTATTGTCTAATCGTTCAACCTGCTTTAGTACTGTAGCATTGAAGGGTTCTTATGTATGGCCAATTCTTCATTTCCTTGTGTTGTTTTTACTTGATATTTTTGTTCTTTGTTTTAATTCACTAGTTTTTTTTATGTCTATTCATTGTATCTTTCAAGCTATTATTTAAATAAATGTATCAACGATCCCTTAAGATCTCTGCACAGGTACTGTAGATGTTAATCATCTAAAAAATGAACTATATTCCCTTTTAAAATGGTGAAAATTAGGCATTTTTCTGCAGACCTATACTGTGCATATAGTCATACTGTGCTATCTTTCTACAAATCTATCCTGCAATGCAGGATAGGACATAGTTGTTATTAAATTTAATTGTTTATTCGTGACAATTGAGACCGTAACAAACTCTACAGAAGAAACAAAGAGCAGATGGAATTGCACTCTCTGTGTTCTGAAAAGAATGAAAGAGAAAGATGACACATGCCTTACAGTTTCCAGTAAAGTATACAAAAGCGATACCTGAAGGCCTCTAAAATATTCTGAAAAAGGTTTCATGAGCAAAGAGGATTTTAGCCACATTAAATTCTCTAATGGGATAAAGTCATGATACTAACCATAAATCAGTACCTTGTGTCTTTGCAACCTTTCTTAATGCTCTCAAAGATTTGAAAGATTTATCACACAGGAATTGAAGAGTAAGGGTGGTATAAGGAAACAAAGTCCACCAGGGACATGTACTACATCATTTGGATTTAACGCTGCCATCTGCTTAATGGCACCAGGATGACTACATAGGTACTTATGATCAGCCATTCATGGAGATGACAGATGCTTCAGAGAGTTAACATGCCTAGGAAAGAGCGTTTGTTACTAAATTCCTGAATCTGTGACTAGGTTGTCTAATAAGCATTGTATTTATTTTTTGAGGTCTAAGCCAACTGTTAAGAAAGGTTATTATTCATTTGGCTTCCCCCTGAGAAGATGTGGAGAATAGAAAACTGAAAGGCATTGCTAATGAATGCCAGATCAAACCTGACCTTAAAAAGCCAGAGCATTATTGGAATTTATTAAAACATGAATTGAGTGCCTGCATGTCAGGAGTCTCTGATTTCATGGTCAGTTAATATGAATATAAAATATTATTACAGTTATTATTACAAATAGTAATAATAATAGTTATAGTAATTTTAAATATTGTAGGGAAAGCTGCTTTGCTCATTATCAAAATATAATCAGATTTCTATTGTATATCTTTATAACTAAATTCTGACTTTGAAGTTTTCATTGTCTAGTGACAGTCATACCAGTATCTCATGTAGCATCATCTATAATGATCTAGAATTTACCCATCTTTTGTGAAAAATAATAATAGTATTTTACCTCAATACAACTATGGTAGTTCATAAAAATATACTGAACATGTATTTAAATCTCTGTAATGTTTTACTTGAGGTAACGCTAGGCCATAAAATAGAACAGTCACTTTGATTATGAAGCTCAGAATATTTGTACATTAACAAATCCAGTTCTCTAATCTCCTGTTACTTTTACCTGTTATGAAATTATTCAAATAGACACACAAAAAGTCACTCGTATTTTGTGCCTTTATTTTTGGAAAATACATATTGTGGTAGGATTAATATAGCGTACATTTTCTCATGTATATCAGCACACATGCTTTGTTGATCAGCTGATTTTAAGTCTTTCATTTAGCTGTAGTAATTAGAAGCATGTGGCTGTATTTGACTAAAGAGCATATTTTGCAGTTCATTTCACCTGGAACCTTGCCCTTCAGCATATCCCGAAGGAGTCCCTGACTGGGGTAATTGAGCAGAAAAGGACGTGGGGTGAGGAATGGCATAGAATTATTGACAAAGTGTCACACAATAACTTAGAAGTATCTAACTGCGTTTGGAATCCTCTTTTATTCGGCTAGAGAGCTTGAGTTTGGTAATAGATATTGAAGGTGTTTATCTGTGCCATGTGGGCATACAATACACATTCCATTCCATTTGCTTTCTGACTCTTTAGAAAAGGTTGTAAAGATGTAAATACTCAGAAAGTTCAAATTTTGTTTTTGCAGTTTTATTTTTTGCTTTGAAAATAATTTTATTAAAACAAGGAATGGGTAAAAATGTTAAAATTTGAAGTGGTGACATTTATAATTCTGAAGTTCAACCTTCTAAAGGTTGTTTTGATTGTACTCTATATCTCATTGGGTAAAGACATCAGCTAAACTAATAATAAAAAAACACAAATGGTTGTTTTCTAGTATGCATGACACTGCATACTCAAATTAATTATGATTATCTTGATCAGTGTTACAAGGGAAATTATTAATTTTATCAGTGTTTCTATTGCCATTACACATTGCTTTTGCTAGGATAGGCTCTGGCTCCCTCACAGCCCTGTATTGGATATAGTGGTTAGAAATTGAATGGATGGATGGATGAGATTTTATTTCATTATCCTTGTTGCTTATGCAAAGAAATCTAATAAGTTAAAGAAGGCAATGCTGACCAGCTCTGAAAATGCAATGCTTTGAAAGATTTTTTCCCCCCAATACAAACAAATCATGTTGTTCGAATACAGTACATGAGGTATGACAACAGTCGGAATATTTATTTTTTCAAGCAATAGATCTAAAAAAAATTACCTAGAAATTTTTTTTTGCTTTGTTATGAGGGCTTTCAGGATAATTTCCATGCTCATTCTTCAGCAAAACAAAGTCCAGTTTAGACTTATATATTGAAGCATTTATCTGAGTCTTTAAATTCCCTGTTATTGCAGTAATCTCAGAAGTCATTGCTGCTGTTTCCAATTTTACAAGCTTCATTTGTTGATCCATACACAGCTGTAGCAGTATTGCCATCTTAACACAAACCAGGAGAATCAGATTTGTTTCTATTTTATCTCAGTTAGAGAAGAAGAGTAAGACTTTGTCTTTGTCTCTGCCATCTTGAGAACGTGGCTTAAAATACGATAAAAACTGATCACAGAAGAAACATAAAAAATACAAAAAAGGATCACATTTCAGAAACTAGTTTCAGTTGACCATGACAACATGGAAGACATGCGATCTCTTCAGTAGTCTGTTATGTTATGAGGAAATTCTAACTCTAAATTTGTTGTTGCTTTTGAATAATTCACTGACAAATATGATTTTACCTGTAAATGTACTAATAATTAAGCATTTTAAAGATCTTGATGTTGCAATCTATTCATTATTATTTAAAGCAATACTTAGAAAAACTGAAACAGATGGATTCAACAGAATAATGTGCTCTACTTTTAATTTTTAATTTAAATGAGCATACTGTTCCACATTTTTTTACAGTATAAATCTGTTTCTAAATTTGTGTGGAAGGCGAAGTGGCCATGTCGCAGAGCCCTTTTACTTCACTAAAAACCCTTGGCTTGTACAGAAATCGAGCACATTCCTACGAGGAACTGCTTTCCACCTGGGGCAATTCAGACTTGCTCACGTCGTTTATCCCAGCCTCCCTTGCACAATTAATGGGTGCTTCATACATAAAACCACACTATATAAACCTTGTTTTGCCACTGGTGTGGTGCTCTGTCATTGAGTTCCTTTATGACAACAAAGGGGTGCTCAGCAGTACTTAACCTGCGCCACTGAGGTCTACTCTGTCCAAGTCCGCCTAAAAACAGTAATCATTCTACTTCTGAGTACCTGACCAGTCACTCCAAGTTCTCTAACAGTTTCCCACTTTGAAATTCAGATCTGTCCTGATTACCAATGCCATTTTACTCTCTCAATCTCCGTCACTCTCTGTCCTACCTCCAGGCCACCTACAGTATGATGCTACAGTAGCTGCATCATAACAAAGACATTCTTGGAAAAGGTGAATTATCTTTACCAAGCCTTATTTTCAGTCATCTAGATAGCACACATATTGTACACAGTTTGTATTGTCACTGATACTGGTGTTTTGTTGTAAAACATATGGAGAAAATAAGGAGATTACAATATTATGTAGAGCACTATACTGGTGTAAATGTATTTGCATTTGTCTATTTTTCAAAATTTAACTTTTCAAAAACTATGCTTTAGCATCTGTAGAAGACCTGGTAAATCACTTTATGTCACATGTCATGAAAGACAACTATCTTTGGATATCTTGGATCTCCAATCACTCTAATTTACTGGGGTCTTTTTATGATAATGAAACATGCTCTGTTGGCACAGAGTTTCTCTTTAATCTCTTACATACATTGTTGAACATAAAATACTGTACAGAAAAAGAGGATTGCTGTAACCGCATGTTACTCATCTGTTGAGGTGCTCAGTTGGTTTAACTGAGTTTAACTGGTTATCAGTTTTTTCAGTTTTTTATTTTGTTCATAGTTCCTATTTGAATGCTCGCTGACATTTCCTAATAGGTCTCAAAGAATTACGGTATATGCCTTCAGTGTGTAAGAGGCTCTTTTGTCGACATTATTTGGTAGCATTCAGATGTGACTTTGTCCTTGGGGCAGGTTTCCTCAAGATTATTTACTGTTCTGTGAGGAATATTCATTGTTCTCCAGTGAGTCTTTTGTTGAATGACAATTCATCCCTAGTTTATCAGTGCAGCAGAGGTGGATCTGACTGATTGATGTTAGAGCTCTCAAGATGATGCTTGCTTAGAGCTAGAGGCCTACACATTCCTTTCTCTGACATCACTGGGCTCTCTTCTTTCTTGATATGGACCTTTATCACACTACTGAAACAGGCATTGCAGCTCTACAGTAACTGTGGTGTGCCTGTAATACAAATGTTGTATTTTCTTTTTTTGTAATGGCTACTAAAGTTTTTTTTATTGTCTCCTGAATATTTATTACAAATTTATTAACTTGAAGGAGAACTTTATTGTTCTGTGTATGGAAAGTGAATGAGGTAACCATGAAAACTATCTTATTTTAAAAAGGTTGATACACGGTGTGTGTTAACTATTTGCTTTCACTGTCCTTTTATCTGATCATCTCACTTGAAGCAGCCACAATGACAAAAAATCCAGGTGAGCAAACAAGCCATACTAATCAGACTATATTAATTCTCAGTTAAATCATTAAGTTAGCCATCTTAGAACTTCAATATTAAATGGTAATAGGATAATTATGAGAGAGTTCATTAACCCAGCCTTCATGAGGATTGGACATAGAAAAAAGCAGGCCTTAGAGCAGATTTAAAGAGGTGAGAGTGAAAGAAAATATGAAGGAGGTCTTAAGGACATAAGATAGTATATAAGATAGTATATAAGCGATGAGAGAGACACATTCTAGAAATAAACAAGAATCTATCTTGGTAATGTGAGTATTGGAAGTATACTGTATTCTTAATTAAAGAAATTAGTTCTCTTACATATTTGTGGAAAATAATGATTTCATATTTGCGGAATCCACTGGTTAGAGAAATAGCTCACTGTTTAGTGATGCATTGTTTTGAAAAGTGGAATAGGTTCTCATTCATTTTGTATTCATTTTATGAGACTCGAGCAGTATCCCTATTTAGTAGGACACACATTCCCTCTTTGGCCTTTCAAGGTGAATTGTGTCTCACTTTCAGGGAGAACTCTGTTTTTGAATACAATGATTATTATTACACTACTAATTACAAATGACAAAAAACTATGTATAGCATTGTGTGGTTTATATTTGTGTAATTAAATGTAATAAATTAAACGTGTTTTTAATTACTAAGCTGTGCTGACGAAAACAAGAATACATATGCAGGTTGTAATTATTGTTTATGATAAAATTTTTATAGAAAGCTGCTTTCAAGATGTGATATTGGATACTGATTTGATATTTCTTAATTAATGATTATTCATAGCTCTATGTCTGCATTTTTATAACTGCAGCATCACATTTAAATACAGTATGTCTGTAATGCTAAACAGATTTTTTTCTCTTTGCTAAAATCCATGCCTTTCTTTCCCCGTGATATATTATAATATCTGTTTACATTCAAATAATGATAGGTTCTCTGTGTAGTACCAAAAATATGGCTTTTCAGACAAAAAGCCATAACTAAAAAGCCAAAGCTACTCAGAATAGCTTTGGAGCACAGATGTAATCTTAATTTTCATATTGTAACTGCCTGTAACTACTGCACTTTCAGTGTTTTCTTCTGGATTCATGTTCTAAAAGAGGAAAGACCTTTCTGTCACACAAAAGATTGACAGGCACAGGAAGTGGGCTCAGCTGCAATAGGTCTTCCAGGCATGATGACAGTCTTCCAATAAATTATCAGACTCTGTCCTGAATGATGGCAGATGTCAGTTCAAAATTGTTTGTCACCGAAGCATTGAGGACCAAAAAAAGAGAAAAACAGCTGACCTCTTTTTATTTTTGATGAACTCTCTTATCCACCAAATGTTTGCTTTTTTAGTTGAGGTAGGTTTCAGCGGATAATACATATCACTAGGAATAGAAATGTACTATGGAGATCCACATACTTCATGGATATTTCATATCTAAAATCTCTTCTTTAGAAATGATTTAGTCCAACATTTTCTCCATGGTAACTGATTATCTATCAATATTCTTTGTAAACATAGAAATGCTGAGTAGTATTAAGGAAGCTCAGCTTGGATTTTCTTCAAAAATGTCTACTCTCATTCATAACAATTATTTTTTCTCTAAAATGAGCTATCCATCTCTAAAATAAAGTAGCAAGAAGCTAGGAAAAGCTAATAAATGTGTGTTGGTCACACTGCATTAAACATGCTTGCTTCAGATATGTATATCAACATGACTTATAATGAGCATCATTTTATTAAAGAAACTGGGTTGATGAGTTGCAAGAAGCAGAATATAATGTTCGAAGATGTTGTTTGAATCCCGAAAACCCTTGTACTCATTAAAGTTTGTCTTCAAAACAATATCTGGCCTTGAAGGATATAATGAGCTTGATCAGAATTGAACCTGCAAATGCCACTCCAACACTGACAGATGATTGATTTATTTCAGTTATGACATGCCATATAATGTTAATTAAGCTTAGCAATTATTATTAAAACATATATTAGAAGTTCAACATTGGATGTTAAACGGTTCAGATGAAATGTTTCTTTCTTAAAACTACTAACTTGATTATTTTTAATTGCTGTAAACATGTGGATTGTTTTCCATAGAAACAAAACAACTACTGTATGATATTAACAAAACAGCAGGATGATTTTTGTTTTTTAAAACAATTTATAATTGCAAATACAGTACAGATAGTCCTCAACGAATATATATGTTTTGCTCCTTAAACATAATTTAATGAATACATTGTATATTCTGCAATGAAATGAAAAAACACATTTCTTTTTAAATAGTTATATAATATAAAATAGTAATATAGACTCGATACAAAAAATATAACAACTCATCGATTAATTAATGGATGTAATTTAAGGAAGAGGTATTTATATCCCATACAGCCATAAGTAGTTTTGATTTATGAACCCTATACTGCATGTACTGTATATATACAAACATATAGCATTTTACAATTATTTTACAGTCATTTTCTGTAAAGTCAAATTTGTGTAAGTTTAATGTTACAATGGGGAGTGGCTATATATTTTTAAATGTGATTCATACTTTCCTTGTAAACCTACTGTATTCTGAATTAAATCAGTAAGTCTTACAACTAGATATTTGATTATTTTTTTATTGTAAAGTCATATTATTATAATAAAATGTTTAAACCCAGCTGAGGGAGTCAGCGATTAAGCATAACATAACAGTTAAGTTAGTAGAAAAGTAAAGTAAAGTAGAAAAGCATTAAAAATATACAACTACTGTATTTCAGTTCTGGGTAATACTTTTTTTCCTTACAGTCTATCTGTCATGTATTTTTCAGTTTGGACTCACATCAATACACGAGTCACCTGGAAGCAAACCCCTTGTTCACAATTGTTTTGTTCTTTGTTTTTTTGTGATTTATTTATTACTGTTATCAACACCTGGAAACACATCGTTTTGATTGTCTCTCCTTGTTCATCCACAGCTCAGGTGATTACTATGAATATGGACATGGAATAAGTGAAGATTCGTACGATTCATACGGTGAGTTCAAATTTTGTACAGAAATAAGTGAATATAAGAATTTACTAAATACTTGTAGTTTGAATGCAGTTATGGATTTGTTGAAAATGTATTTGTCACCATTAACATCCACTGCGTGTCAGTAAAATGCAGAATTGTTGTGTTGTATTTTTCTAGCTTTCTACCACAGCAAGGGTTCATTTATAGATGTTATGACTTAGAAGATTGATTTTGAGGAGTTTATTTATTTGAATGAAATGTTCATCTAAATTGACTTACATTTGTATCCATTTTACTGAAGCACTGAGTACATACATCTCAAGGCAAAATACCAGTGCTCCACCTGGGATTTGAAACCACAACCATCTAGTCTTTATGAATCCAGAGCCTTAACAACTTTTCTATTTGATCAAAACATCTAAATTAATTATTATTAATATTAATATTAATAATATTGTTATAATTGTACTTTAATGTTAACTTCTGTTAAAGATGCTGTGTTTTGTTTGTCAACTGTAGCTGTAGTGCATTTAATGCTGAGGGGAATGTCTTTATGGAACTCATTCTACCCATTCCACCATTCTCCAGGTTAAAGTGTTGGATCTGTGCTCAGTTGACATTACAATTCTTTTCTTCCTGCATTCCTCATTTATTTTGTCTCAGTACTTCATGTGTATTGCTTAGGTAATAAGTGAAGTTTTGTCATTGGGTAACTCACTTCCCTTAAATACCCACCATGTCAGCTGTATTTTTTAACCATTTACAAATAACTCCCACTTAATATACTTTTTCTCCTTTATGTATCTGCATGAAAACTTTATGTACAATTATGTTCTAGTGCAACTTATGAATTAATGAGCGCTCTAGGTGGAAAATGAAGGATAATGTAGATAAATGTTGGTAGGGATTCTCTCACAATGTGCTTAGTTTGTATTACAGCACATTTCATTTTATAACATAAATCTCTTTAATTTATGTTATTTGCATTATATCATACCCCTTACCAGGAACCTTGGACTAAAAATGGATGGACAGATTATATGCTCATATATGGGCTTTTTTCCTGTTCTGAAGGATATACAGTATGTATTGGATCCAGTTAATAATATTACAGTCCTTTGTTCTGTAACTGACTGATGTTTATATAAAAAATACATGTTCTTCTGTGGAAAGAGAAAAGGCTTTTTTGCATTAATAGTCTTCAGTTTCCAGACCCCCATACAAGATATTGCTTGTATTTGTTGTATTTTAGTTTCATTTCAAATTTAAGAAGAAAAGTTAAAGAAAAGAGGGCCATGTTGTTAAACAAAACATAGATGAAACGCACAACAATTTTGAGTGGATAACACAGTGGGTGCTTCTAAGTATCATATAAATGTTTTATTTGGAAAAAAATCCCAACGAAATTAATCTAATTTCAAAGGCACAAAATGTGATTATAAGATTAATGAGGTTAATTTTAAACATGGGCAGCATTATAAAGCAATGTCTGATCTCCATAGTGTGGGCGGTATTAGGAGACATATATTGTAAGTGACAGTTAAATTAGCACAGTACATTAAAGTGATACAGAATAATGTAATGTGATGTAATGACATGACATGCATATACTCCAAAGGCAGCTCTTTGCTTTTGCTTTCGTTCAGCATATATGTGGTATATTGGGGCATTCGGAAAGATGGGGCTACTGGAATGAACAGCATAAATGATTAATTTTGTATTATGATTTTCTCACTGCTTAAAAGAAGATGCAACACATGATATGTTTTGATCAAACTTTTACTGAAAACACTTGTAAGGTAAATAAAGCCCCTGGTCGCCAATTAAATCTGTTCCTGTGCTGTCATAAGACCAACTAGGAAGGTTGGGAAAAGTTAATGTCCATTTCAAAATAATCCATTACAGTTATTTGTGAAGGGGAATATTTGTTTTTAACTTAATACAAAGTTGCAGGTATTTGATTTTAAAAGTTAATTTATTACTTTATATAATAGTTATACTCAAACCATATTTTACCTTAACATGTGATTAATTTCAAAATTGAATTACTTCAATAACTGCAAAGCACTACTTTTAAAAACTAGCTTTTCCCAAGGCTTTAAAACGCAATAATGTGTTTTGTACTATGTGCATATGGTATAATGCCCATTTGAGATGTTTTTGACCTTTGAGTTGTGACTTTGTTGTTCCCTTGGATATGGTGAGACGTAATGTGGAATCGCTTGTGTCAGGATCATGTTGTACTCTCTTTCAGAGTTTTCCTACTGCTGCCTTTGCTGATCATGTGAACCCTACAGTGTGTTTTTGTTTATCTTAATTATGTGGCCTAAACTCTTTTGTTTGCCTCACAGATGGCTCATGAGAGGGTTCTTTATACATAAATATAATATGTAGTATATATGATCTTAATTTTTATCCCCTGCTGGAACCATGTTTACTTTTAAGGTGGCCATGGTAAATTGGACATTTTAGTGTTTTGCGCTTGCAGAAGAGTGGAGAGGACCTTGTCATTCTCTGGGGGAAGTTAAAGATTATTGACAATAATGGAAGACTATCCAATATTAATAAGAACATAAAAATTAAAATGATAAGAATAATAAGTAAGTGAGAAGGGGGAATTCTCTAATAGGGCCCAATTGTTAGTAGGTTAATTAGTTGCAGGTAGTGGTTAATTAATCCAAAAATCAGCTCTAGCCAGTTCTTGAAAGAATCCAGGGTATTGACTTCAGCACAATGGCTGAGTAGTATGATCCATACTCCCACAACCATAGGGATCAAGAAGTGCCTCCTATACTGTTGAACTTCATTTGTTTTAATTTTAAATGCAGTGTGACTGAATCCCTAGACTATTTGCATATGCCGTACAGAATTCTAGTGAAATTCTAGCTTCTGCTTCATCTTCATTTCAGATGATATACACATGCTTTTATTAATCCATAGTTGATTATTCTTGTGGTTTTAATTGTGCTTCAGATAGATTATGTATCTGTTGGTGACTCAATATATTTTACCGCTTATATAACAAGGCATACTCACTCTTCAGGTTGTGGGTAGCATTTGGTGTCTTTAATCCTGAATCATCCTTTGTATGCCTATGATGGTAGCATGGAGATTATAGAGGTAATTATATTGTATTTAGGATAACTCAAACAGTTGTGAAAGGTTAATGATTTTTTCTTGCAGAGAAATTCATAAGAGTTCTATTCTACTATGTAATGGAGCTAAAGAACTGTATCAAATTGTTAAGTGCTGGCATATGATCAGTAAAGACAAAAGCTTCCGTCAGTAAATGCACTTGCAAATGACAGTGATGAGGCTGAATGAATGCCGGTTTCAGTTAATGGTGATTCTTGCACCTGACCAAAAGAAACCAAGTGGCATCTTTTCAAATTCCCTTGATGGGCTATTTCACTCCTGTAAGCATGACATACAGTACTTGCTACAGTAATAGTTGGGCTATAGTCCCACAGTGCTAATTTTTAAAATCTTCCATTTCTATAATCTATGATTTTTCTATTATTTAAATAATTTTTCTAGAAATGTCTTTCAAATGACAGACATAATAATGGTTGTATTTATTCTAGAATTTCCTTTACTTTTAAAACAATAAAATAGCAAATACTTTTACAATAAAACACTATGACATTTTATTTGTTAAAAATGGAAACACGTTAGACCTGTGTTTCTTAATTAAATCAATTCAAATTTGCAGCATTAAAAATGCAATCCTAAATCTCATTTAGGTTTTGACTATGCATTTTCTGTTGGGTTATTTAATCTAAACAGCAGGGGGTGAAGAAATTAAATTATTGCTGAAGTATGCAGTTGCTGTCATCTTGCTATTATTTCAAAATCTTACAAAATATATTTTAAAGTTCTCCTTGCAAGACGGATCTTAGTTTTTTGTAAGTTTAGCATGAACAGGATTTCACCCATAAAATGCATTATTTAGGGGTTTTGTGTTTTGTAAAACAAAAACAAGTTATTATGGTTTAATTAAATTAAATTAAGTTGAATTTACACACACATTTCCCATCAGATTTGATTATGCATTTTATATTATAACTATGAGTATATAGAGTATACAATAAAAACTTAAAATATTAATTCCAACATTATTACTGTTATGAGTCAGAAATGCTTTACACACTGTTTATTGTAACCTACCTGTACGTTATCATTCCATTAGTGTGTATATACATATGTACTGTATATGAAAGTTTGCATACAGTATATCGACCTTTAATTGCATAGAGTTAAGTATAGTATAATGTAGAAACGTAAATGGTAATTGAGTAAAACATTTGAAAAAAATGGGATCCAATGACAAATCTTAATTTTTCCATTCCTCCTACTTTTAACAGGTCAGGAAGAATGGACTAACAACAGACACAAAGCACCACCCACAAGAACAGCCAAGGGAGTTTACAGAGAACAGCCGTACTCCAGATACTGAACTCTGAATTCAAACGGTCACCACCAAGTCCCATATGCTGTTCCAAGTAATGGGTTTTTCTATGAACAATCCCTTCTTTTTAGTAAAAAAATATCAACAGCAACAGTGACACCAGAAATGTCGGAAAACAGAATAACGACTTATTCTCGTTCGACTGAACATAGCCACGAAGCCATCGAGAAAAAAAAACAAAAACAATAACAGCTGTAACGAAAATGTTTCCAGAAAAAGAAATATCTCAAAGTAAACTAGGTAAACTAACCATTCCTTATTAACTAGTATTAATGGATGAAAAGACAGATATGTTAGTTGTAGTTTCTTTCTAATAAAATGTTACTTTTAACTTCTAATGTAGTTTTCTTTAACCTTGCAGGACTGTGTAAAACAATAGCGATTTAGTTTGGATTTTTCTCTATTATTTGGTGGAGTGGAGGTGGTGGGAAAAGGGTGTTAAAAGGCGTTTGGGTATAGTTTTGTCTCTTGTAAAATCTTCCTGAACAAGGCAAAGAAAAAAAAATCAACCTCAAGATGCAAATATTGTTGTATTCTTTTTTTGTAACTGAAAGTAATCAAAGTTCTGTAGTGTTAAGCAAAGATTTTTTTTCTCTGCTTGATGCTAAATAAACTTTTTGAAAGAAAGCAATGTGTGTTTGAAGCAATAATTGTACAGTATGTGGTTTGCATTAAAATGCCATAAATCTAAACTAACAAACCAAAAATATTTAATAATCATTAGGATGTGATTAAATTGTTCATTACAACAATTAAATAATTTGACTTAATAATTATGAGATCATTTATCCTATAACTGCTGGAATATTGTTCTGTGAAAACTTCTATGCATAAAAATAGCATTATATAATTATGAGGACACAATATTTTCTAATTTAAGCGTGCTATTCTTTCTAACTTCGCAGTACATGTTAAGCTTAAAATAAATAACCTGAAAAAAATAAAATCATTATTTGATTGAAATTAAATCTCCCAAAACAAAGAATTTCTAGTCTTGGGATTTTTCATTAAATCACCTTAATAAATCAACCTTTAATACTTTTCGGATAGTGTCTAATGCTCATAGATGTTTTGTTTCTTATGTAAAATTTCATTCTTATTATTCACTATAATACTGTTTAAAATGTGAAGCCCCTGTAACCCAGTCTCTTAAAATAGGTCAAATAACTTTAAAAATTCTGCTGGTCTTCATTGCAAAATTCTTATTATTTTTGTATTACTGTTAAAAGAAATTAATTTTCCTGTAGTCCTAAAAAACACTTATCTGTCTTGGCTCATTTTGTATATTAAAACACATAAAATCAAATATTATTTTCATATCTTGCTAAGTACTATATTATTTTATTTTTTAATGACAGAATTCTGTGCAACTGAAGGTCTCCTTAAGTTTTAGGTGTATTATTGTGTGGGGGACTTTTGACTGAAAAGTAAAGCTGATTCAAGCTTTCTATGCATAGACAAAACTTTGATTAGATTGCATACCAGAATTTGTTTCCAGCAGTCTAAATCTAATTATAAAATGTAAAAAGAGTACACCGAAATACATATTACAGAACAGTATTAAAATAACACTTATTCTTGTGAAGACTGTAAGTAGCATTTTATGTTATTAATGATTTTTTCCAGTAGTGCAACTTTGGAGTTTTTGTTTTGTTTTTTATTTTCCTTTGGTTGGGTGAGAATTTCACAGTACCTAAACAACCCCCTCCTTGCCCTGTGCATTAAAGAGAATCTGACTAAATGACGCTGATCTCACCTGAAAGAGGATGGCTGTAGCCGTTAAAAGGGTCTCCATTTGCCAAGGTAAATAAAGCAAGTAACCATTTTAACCTCACTTAATATACCTTAACAAAAAATAAAAAAAAATACAAAACAACAAAAATAGTTTACTAACAGAGTTATTCTGCTTTTGCATTCAAATATTAAGGTTTCTAAATTTTTCTAAAATGTTTATATCCTGAGATTAAAGGGGGTAGAGGGGTTCTGTTGGGTGATAATTAGATGTATATCATTAAACCACTGTAAAAAGAATCATAAATAGATGTAATATGTACTTATATATAAAATAAAGTTATTATAAGACATTGTTTAAAGATTTTTGTTTAAGTGAAAAGAATTATGTGTTTTATTTCAAAGCAAGATTCACTTTAACTGTATAACTGATATTGAATCTAGCATAACAGATTTTTTTAGATAACATTACTGAGGTTTTGCTTTTTTCTCCTTTAAAGGTGGATATTTTTCCAGTAATAAATATTGATTTTCTAATTACAGGTCACCTTCGATGCCCATGCAATGACACCAATGCAAATTCATGGACTAAAAGGTTAGTTTTTGTAAATATGTGTGGTCTAAAGAGGTAAGACCATGGATTATTTTTAAAGCCAATACCTATTTCTCACAATTCTAAAGGTTCTGGTCATGGTTTCATAACCAAATACTATTTTAACTATATGTTATTACAACAGTTCATAAATCTAAGGCTCTGCTTGCAAAGACATTATAAAAGATGAGGGAGGTGGGGGTCAAGTCCTAAGGAGATCATATAAGAATGATGCAATATTCCAATGGCATGTTTGGAAAAAAAACATCCCAATATACTGAATAAACATTGAATAACAATAATTAAAACAAGATGGGGCAGCATTAAGAGTCTCTTCACGTGATATGTATGAGTGATCAAAAACTTTTCTCAGAGAATGTACAGGATAAAATGCAATTTTATATAAAAAATGTAGATGGGAAAAGGCTAATGTACAGTAAAAGCATGAAGTGTTTGTAATAAAAAAGTGTCCTTGTGACAATGAATTATACTTGGCCACTTAGGTTCCAATACTGTCTGTCAGCTTTCGGTCCCCAAAGAAATACTTTGGAGCTCATTTAAAAAGAAAGAAAAGAATGAATGTTACATACTGTATGATGAAGACTGTAAATATGGCTTTAAATGTGTAAAATGTGGTAATTCAGAGAAAGCCCCAGGAAAGCAATCAGACACAGTGCAGATGGAAAAGCTTGTCTCTGTGGACTACTGTAATAATCCTCTTTTTGTATGGCTTCCTCAATCTTACCATGATCCGACTCCACTGCCAGGCCTAGATGCTACCACCTTCATGCAAAGGCGATTATCGTAATGGAGTATTATACAGAGAAATGCCCTGCCAGCTGAGCAACTGCTTGTGTTGCCAGTTGAACATTTGGAATAAGGTGAATTAAAAATGTTTGAAAAAGCTTGAAAAGCCTTATTTGTTGTATCCTAGGAGATAATGGTTTATTAAGAGGTTTGAACAAAATCTATGAAGCATAATTTACGCAGTTTATTTCCTGGAGTATAAAGCTCATTCAATGGGACCCAAAATGCATCTTAATGATAATTTTGTGCAGATGGTTAAAGGAAAAAGAGCTATCATGGAAAATGGGCTTTACTGCAAATGAAAGCATTTATTGATCAATATACAAATGTTTTCAACAGACACTACACTCAGTTTTGTTTTTGGCAGTAATTCAAAGCTTGTGGAGAGAAAATGGACTTACGTGATCAGAAATACTGATAACTGATAATTCCATGATAGCTTACTTGCATTATGTAAAATTGAACTACATCTCTCTTTGCATTAACAAAAAATAGATTGTAACAAAATGAAACAATCTTCAGGTTAAAAAAACAGTCACATTAGAGATCTGTACTGTCTTTTAAGATTTGTTTTTGTCGGTCTTAAACCCCTCTTTCATTTTCTAAATTTAGTCTAAATGAAGTGAAGATGTGAATGATATATTATTTTTAACACATGTTCAGGCCACAATATGCGGCATCAATATTTTTGCTTAAGAGTCTCTTTACGTGATATGTATGTGTGATCAAAAACATTTCTCAGAGAATGTACAGGATAAAATGCATTTTTATATAAAAAAATGTAGATGGGAAAAGGCTAATATAAAAGCATGATCGATTTGGTTAAATCAATCACTGGCTTAAATCGATCACTTGCTTAAAGCATGAACCAAAAAAATCAAAATAATTATAAATAATTAATAATAATATTATATATTAAATAATTATGATTTGGCATACATAATTTACATCTAAAATAACTTTTTTATCTTTTTTAAAAGGTAACTGGAAAATCCCCAACCGCTGATTTACTATTCATGACCGAGATCTACAACAGTTCTTGATGGAGAGTCAAGAAAGGAACCTAACTTTTCACCACCTGGACAGATAATTTCAGCTAAGAAGACCAGAGCACAAGCTTCCTAACTAGGAACATGGAAAATCTACTGCGGACTGATTTAAAGAAATACCTGCTCACTGTTTTCCCTAGATTCACAACAACTGGAATTTAACAGCATTGGGAATCTTAAAGGAGATCATTCAAGACTCTAAATTCAAGGGATTGCTATTTCTCTGAAAACATCCTACTGAAAAAATTAAAATAAATATCACACCTGTAGTGAATATGTCTAAAATACTAGGTTAGAACTGTTGAAAAATGATTTTAATAGATGCTTGAACTCTTTATTTACTGTAGCTACCATGTGAGCCTGACCTGTCTGAATGTTTTTTTAACCAGGAATAAGATGCTCCAACACTTTATATTTTTAGGACTGATCCAATAACATGCTTTTTGTAAAAAAAAAAAAACAGTCTTATGAAACATTTCGTATGAAAAAATAAATTCATAATTTGGTGTTGTATGGTAAATTAAGGTGTATAATATTTCAAAATACATATGGTAATATGTGTAGTACATTTCTTAGATAAATACAAACTTGAAATGCGGACTTGTTAAATTGAAGACAAAAGAGGTGACTTTACTGGCTGTAGAAAGTAAAAGAAAAGAAAGCTTTATCATCTCAATTACGGATAATGTCCTGTTGCAGTCTTTTCCAATATTCAAGTTAACACTGATAATCTGTTTCACATGTCCTAAATGATTGTCTGATAGTGTTGTGAGAGTAAAGATTGTAATCCTGCAATAGGGTCACTGGTATTAGGATGGGTCTTGACCACAGACACCCCTCACAGAAGATTTAAGGTGAAATACTACTTTATTTACATAAGAGCCATACGTGTGACAGAAAAAAAGGGTATATTCCAGCTTGAACAATGAGACAGAGTAGGCAGCCTTATGCTGTGGTAAAAAACAGCTCTTCAGACGGAAAAAAACGTCCGTGCACTGTGGCAGAAAAATGTCTGTTCTGGCTGGATGCTGGGGAGAAAAGTAAACAACCCTTCCAGCTTTTAGCTGGGAAACAAACAACCTGAGTTCAGACAGAAAAAAAATAGCTCTCCAGCTTCCTAGCTGGGTGAAATATCTGCCATTGCTGCAGTAGAAATGGGGTTTCCAGTTCTCAAACTGGAAAACAAATAGCCTAATTATAGCAGAATACCAGAGTTTATCAGCAGAGCTGCTCTTCAGCCTAGGCTGAGACTATAGCAGTAAACCAAGCTAAATGCTAGGGAGAAAAAAAAAAGCTTTTCATTATAGCATAATACAACTCTTTAAGCTGTTTAGCTGGGTGTTATGTCCAAGTGTGTGGTCTATGTGTTTTTGTTGTTATGTTCCACACTTCTGACTTTGATTGTTCTCCCTCCCCCCATTGGCCCATCATTACACTATTGATTCTGTGTGACATCATCTTCAACTAGCTTCTCGACCAATCACAACTCATCTTATTCTTATAAAATATGGAGGTTTTCAGAAGGAAGAGGCCTTTTGTTTGACTTTGGTCCCGCTTGGCTTTGGTTTTTGGTTCGCTTATGTGTGTTTTTTCATATACTGTAGCTTTGGCTTTTGTTGGTTTCTGTTCATCTCTTTTTACTTTTGTTTGTTTTTATCCTTGTTTCGCCATTACCTTGCCCAAACTTATTATTGTATCAAACTTTTTGTTCTTTTTTACCTTGTTACTTATCTACTCTCGTTTGTATTTGTAGTTCACTCATGTATTTGTGTGAACGTTTGTGTATAGAGTTAGTTTAGGTTGTTGGGTACATTTTGCACACATGTGGTTGATTCTTGTATTAGTCACACTAGTTTAGTATGGGTGAGTGCCGTTTGCTTTGTATGGTTTTGGGTAGTCAGTAGAGGTTAGCTAGGGTGTTGAAGACTGTGTGTTTCGGGTTTTCTTTTGTAGTCAGGTTAGCTTTCCCTCACTTTCCTAGCCAGCTCCATTTGATTGTTATTTTCTTTTCTTTGGCACCACTCTAGTTCCTTACCCCTGTGTGTTATTGTGTCCTATTTTGAACCAGTGACTTATTTACCTTAAAATCATCACTTTTGCAGCGACCCTTGTCATCATGCTTCCTAGTCCCTCACCAGAAATTTTCCTAAATGTTACACCTCTTTACCCCTAGACACTTGGGGTCGTAACATTTTCTGGGGCACGTCCGGGATCAAATTCCCATCCTATGGATTGTTTTTTGGTTGCAGAATTTTGGTGTTTGTACTTTTGTGCATATTGGGACTGGTTAGCGTCATTTGGTATTTTTTGTGGAATAAGGACTGGTTTAGGATTCTGATTTTTGGATTGTGTTTTTTTCGCAAGGTAATTAAAATATGTTGTCATCACTGCAGCAGGAAAAAGATTTTCCAGCTATCATGCTGGAAAACATTAAGATTGTTCAGCCAGGGAGACGGACTTAGATTGTGCAGAGGCTGGAGCAATCTGGCAGAGTTTGTCCTTGGTCTCCTGGTCATCACCATCTACTTCCTCATTCCTCATTCGACACTCTATTCTGATTGGAGTAGGATGCGCAGCTGATGATTCCTCCAGCAATTACTGTGAGAAGCATGTTAGCATCTTGGACAGGGGGAAGCTGAAAAAAGAGGCATGACAAAGAAAACCACACCTCTCAAGTCACATCCCCACATGGCATCACAACAGTTTACAGCATAACAGTGATTCCTCAAAGGAAACTTAGTAAGTATATAAGTAATTTATTGGAAAAAATATTAAAATTACATTAAAATCAAGTTCAAAGTATATTTATATATATAGTATGTAATATGTTATATACAGTATCTAGAAATTTGTTTACTTCAAGCTGAGTTGTATTGAAAATCCATGTAGGTTGTTTGATTTAATTCCACTGCTTTTATTGCATTTGTGCAGCAAAACACAACAAATAAACATCCTGTAAATGTATACAGTATTGTATATTAATAATTGAATCAATGGTAAATGTTATCTTACAAAAGGAATTGATTTAGGGATTGCCAAAAGGGTGAATTTGAGAATTTTAGTTAAAAGCTTACATAAATTAATTTAATTTTATATGGGAAAAAAGGCATGCAGGCAGCAATTTTCATTGCCTTTATCATGTATTCTGAATGAATCAACATTTAAAGTAAAAGAGGATCTACACAATCTGCAGCATAAACAGTGATCCTGTAGAAAACATTCACAAATTTCATAACTTGACATATAACAAGATTATAACTTTAGAACATACAGTAACATAGATTCCAGTTTTATTTAAATGGAAACCATTAAAATGATTAATTCCAGATCAAAGTAGATTAATTAGACACAAATATGTATACAATGCATGCAGACTACATTTCATTTAATCATGTGGAATTTTCAACAGAAGCCATCCACAAAACTAAACAACTAATAGTGTTATACATATTAGTCTCAGCATCTCCAGTTTTCCCTGATATTTTGTGTCAAGTATTATTTTAATGTGTACTATACAAAATAAAAGGGGAACAAAAATAACCTCTACAGATAAACTTAATCAGTATTAAATATTTCAGACGTAAATAATCCAAACAAAAATACATGAGTTCAACTAATGTCCGTTCCTCCTTTTGGTGTAATCTTATTAATGTCAGGAAATAAAAAGAGAAATGTCCCTCAGCCGAAACATGGGCTGTGATTAAAAGAAATAATCTAATAACATTATTACATTTATATATTATTTGTACAAGAATTCAACTTTAAGAATCTCTTACTTATTAAGTATTGCATGAAACTTTACATTGAATGTGGATTAGCTTGATATACTGTACTGACATAATAGATTAACAGTAATATACTGTACTGTACCCTGCAATGAGAAAAAGAGATGTGCAAAATAATGAAACACACCTTCTTTTTGGTAATAGCTATTTATACCTCTGATTGCATTCACTCTTTAGTCTGGTTCTGGGTATGGTCATATTTGCAAATCCAATTCTTAGTCCAGTTAAAGTTTCCTCTCAGACAATCCATCATTTTATTACTGCCTAATAAAGTTCTTATAAGTATCCTGTTTGTGTTCGGTTATGCTATTATATTCATTATATTACAGGTATTTTAGCCATAAACCTAAAACCTTATTATTAAAAATTATTTTCATGTACTGTGAAAATTGAAGCACCCTACCATTCAATTTACTGAATTTACTGACCTCTTCCCTGTGATCAGCAATACACGATGTCATAAGCTCTTGGTGGCTAAATGACACGATTGGCTATACACATAGAATTAAAGCTTTTTTTCCCCATGCGGTTTTTCCTTTAGATTCCATTACACACAAAATTCATTTTAAGTAACTAAGCATAACTACCATCCGTTATCAGTTAAGAGTCATACTTGGTTCTAATGGAAAGCTGCGTCAGTGTGCATTGACTGCAAAGAAACAAGTTAAGAGTGAATTGCAGATCCAAACTATTTTTGTTGTTAAGCCTTCTACATTTATTACACCAGACAAAATCTAAAAACAGCCATGACATTGTGTTTTTTTCATACTTAGAGACTGCTGTATGATTGGTTTTTAGTTTAGACCAGTTGTAGTTATCAGTTTGTCAGTCTTTTACCAGAAATTCCCCACTTCTTATGTCATTTAAGAATGCCTTATACTAAGGTATATAACCAGTGTTATTGACTGGATAGGATTCCTATGGATGTTCTACAGAAATAGATGACTGCCATCCCCAAAACAGGACTCTGTGCTCAGTGACGAATATGGAAAGTATAAAAAAAAATCACATTAAATCTGTGATTGGTCTGCACATGTTAAGACCCTTGAAAAATTAATAAATGTCATGTGCATTTACAATGGTATACTGTATATATCATAAGCACATTACGTCATATTTATTAGGTTGATACTATTATATTATGTAGTAGCTCAGGTGGGTAGCTGCGTCAGCATGCATAGGCTGCAAAGGAACAAGTAATAGGTTTATTCCATGCTGAATAAAAGAAGAAAGAAAACACAATGTTTCGGCCACGGAACCTTCTTCAGGTGTAAGTATTCACATGCTCGAACTCAATATCTGGTGGAAGCACCTTTGACAGCAATTAGAGCATTACGTCTTTTTGAGTAAGTCTCTACCAATTTTACAAACAGCCTTGGTGCAGATTTGCTCAAGCTCTCTCAGATTCCTGGGGAATCACTAATGAATAGTAGTTTCTCTCCACAGATGCTCATTTCGATTGTTTGTATTTTGGGTTACACAAGAATTTTTCATATTCCTAAGCCACTTAAATGTAGCTTTTGGCCTTATTCTTTGGATCATTTTCTCACAGAAAGGTGAATGTTATCCACACCTTTCCTCAGAAAGAGGGATTCATCTAAAATATGTTGGTACTTTGCTCCATTTATGTTCCAGTCATTAAAAAGCATCATTTGTAGGAATAGTGTTGGCTAAGCAACACACAATAAGAGGTTTGCATCTGATGCAAAACATTGCATCTAGATCAAAATGTTCCTATTTTGTGCTGTCTGACCACAAAGGTTTTCACTACATGTTTACAGTGTGTTATCATTTAGGTGTTTTTTTTGTTTGCAAACAGCATGCTAAATTTGGTATTTTTTCAGTTCCATATAAGCCCTCTTTGTGGAGGGACTGGGATATTGTTGACCCCATAGGTATTTTCTTCAATCTCTGCCACTAAACTCTAACTCTTTTAAAGGTGCCTTGACCTCACAATGGTATCCCCAGCCTGTTTCCTCCTGGCTTCTCAGTAAGGAGAGGATGATCTAGGCAATGTCTGAATGCCTTTCACTTATTAATTTATTTTAAATGGCTAAAAGAGTTACTAAGGTTCTTTGAAATATTTTTACTCCCTTCTCCTATTCTATTTCTTAATAAAAGTTTATTCTTAATTTGTTTTTGAAAGCTCTTTTCCCTTTGCAACTGAATGTTCTCAAACTTCACTACCTAAACAACTAGACTTACAGACAGGTGTTTTTATTCTGAAATCATGAGAACTATATTATTGCACACAGGCAGAGATCACTTAACTAAATATGGTCATTCATTAAGGTAATTAGTAATTTGTGCTCCTACATTAATTTAGGTTTACCACAGCCAAGGGTTTAAATTCTTATACAATCATGATTTTTCTGTTTTCCTGTTATTTTTCATCTTTCTTTTTTTTCTTTGGATATAATATGTGGAGTACCTTGTGTATATAACAAATATGATATGCTACTGTAGTGACTGCAAGCTTTAAAGCAACACAAGGTAAAAACTGCAACTGACCAAATACTTTTGCAAGGCATTGTATTTATAATTAAATGACAGGATCTTGTTTTGCATGGTTCATTCTCAGGAAACAAAATGCATTTGTTTTGATGTATACCATGTTTCAGCACAAGTGTATTGAACATGTCGTAGTTGGAAGGAATATATTTTACAACTGTGGATGAAATGTATTTTTATGAGAACTTATTTAATGTAGCATGAAATATTTTTGTCAGCAGCTGACATCAAAACTAAATGTAAACACCTTGAGGACTGTCATCAAAATTATTATTTTCAACCATTAGGTGAATTACTAAGATGTTTTCTTGAATTTCTGTCAGACTAACCCCTTCCAATTAAATCCTGCAAACAATTTTATTTTGATCTCTTTGATATTTGAAGTAATTTTGGTTATTTTTCATCTGGTGGAATTCATTTTTCCAGTATTTCTTTGAGCTCTATTTTTTTATTTTTTATTTGTATCCAGTCCGTTTATATTTTAGGGTTTCAATTGTAAACTATTCTCATGCACCAGTGTTTTTTATTGGTTTGCAAAACAAACCTTGTTGTTTGTCATTCCAACTGGGCTCTTAATCACTGGTGCTAATTGGTGCTCTATCTTATTTGCATCCTTGTTTAGATTTTTTTTCTGCAAAAAAGAAATGCCATATTTAGAGCACTTTTTTTTCCAGCAACCTTGGCATACTGAACTTCATACACTCAACTTTAATTAACTAATTTAGAATTGACACTTCAGAATACCTGACTAAAATGCTCTTACTAGGTAACCAGCTTATAATGTACAGACATACTGTAGGTAGAAATTACAATATCAGACACTCTTGCAAACAATGTTTTCTCCTTTTGCACGAGTCCATTTGGTCACTTTTAAACTAGTGATTGAATGAAAGGAATACAGTACAGAAACTATTGAATTTGGACAGGGTTGATACTTTTTAAGAAATTAAAAATAAAAACGACTCAAAACAGAAATTAATTAATGCGCAAAAATTAATACAACAAGGAACACAGGGGTCCTATAGGACCAGGAATAAGAACAGATGGATTAGTTTGAGGTGAGATAAGAATAATCGGTTTGTAATAAAATGCTGTAATCAAAAATCATACACTCGTGTAAAAAACTAAGTGAATTTGAGACATGTTGAACACATGGTAATGTATGCAAGATAGTGTGAAAAATAGAAGTAATTAGAGTAACTACAGTATGTGCACACTTCATTCCTAAAAAAAAAAACAAATTTAATTAACAGCTGTAGCAGGTAATACTGTTGATTATAGTCAGGCAACCAAGTATTGATAAGTGCTTGTGCTACCAAGAGGTTGTGGCAGGACTGTTTCTTTAGCATCTAAGATTCCAGCACTACCAAGGGACCATTAAATGTGTGCATCCATATGGAAGGTACATTTAAATAGCTGAATGCAATGCAGTTGTTTATGATTTTCCTTACATAAACCATGGTTTGAGATGGAGGATCTCTATATGCAAACATACTGTAAGTAGGTTTAGTCTTTCAGGAGACTCAGTTAAGATTTCACTTTGAGTTTATAGGTTCTCTTGGGGGAGGTTAAAATATTTAGTTTTGCCAGCAAATCTTAAATGAAGGTTTTTTAGTGCCTTAGAGAAAAAACTTAAGATTAGAATTTTAAGACTTTGAGTGTTTAAGGGACTGTGATTTGCTTCCTTGAGTTTTAGACAAAGAAGAGGAATAGCTACCAACAGCACACTCTCTCTGTAGGGAGCCAGTTTTCTCTGGAGGGAAGGAGGTGAGAGTGCCCTGGTGGGCAGTTAGAGTTCTGTCTTCAGTGAAATACTGCAAAACCCCTGAGGAACCCAGGTTTGAATGATCTGGAAGGTTCAATTCTGTTAAAAGGTTGGAAAAGCCAACTATGAAAACTATAATAGGCTGTATTTTCAAAAGCTAGAGGTAAAGAAAACCTCTAGAGCTCAATGGACACCTATGCTCAGAGTTCATCAGGCAAGGCAAACCCTGCTCAGAATATTAGATGAAGAAAATATCACTAGCTATAGATATAGACAGAGCTAAGGTATTGTATAAGATGCTTTACTAACCATTTAAGTATACACAAATCAGTGCTGTGTTTTCACTTTACAATATATTTACATATTCATGGTTACCAGTTGTGAGGGGTTTGGTGGGATTATTGTAGGAGTAGCAATGTGTTCTGGGGCAAATTCCTGTAAGGCCCAATTGTCACAAACCACTTTTATAATCTCCTTGTACTCTAATTACTAGAGTAATTACTGTATGCCAAATTATTTGTGATTTAGGTAGGGCACTTTATTTTTCTAATTCAGGGGCCTTTCAAATTGGCTGTAAAGAGGTTTAGGCTAAGGGATAACAATAACAACTAAAGCATATTTTATACCAAAGCATTTAATGTGATTAGCATATCTTCCACTAGAAATTTTAAAACTTTAATTTTCAAATATGGACTTTGTTAAACACAAGAGAGGGAAAAACAATTCAGTTGTTGCCAATAGTTGAATAAAAGAAAATAGGTGAATAGTTTATAAGGAATATGAAAAGGGTGAGGTAATAGAATTTTGAATTTTATGTTGCATTTTATTTTAATTATCTTCATATTACTGCCCTTATGGATAAAAATGGGATAAACAAATGTTACTATCAAGCTTTGTGTCTGAAAGAGTGGACAAAGAAAAATCATTCTTTGATAAAATGGGTGCATTTATATTTTGAAAACAGCAACTGCTTGGCTGAAATACAGGGTCCTTAAAATGTCTTTTATATCTAGTTTTCAGTTTTACAGGAGAAGTAAAGTGCCTTACCCTGGGGCAAAACTATAAATCAATAACTAATCTTAGATTTAAAAAATAAGACCTCACAGCTCTCATTCTTTGGGATAATACTGCTGCCTGTGTTCTGTGTTGCCACATTCAATACATTCCTCAATGCTTACTATTTCATAATAACTAAGACTTAGCTGCAACAGTTTTTAAAGATATCTGTGTTATTGATGTCATTGGGGAAAAGGATTGTCAATACATGTTAAACTGGTACTGGTACAGTAGAGGGGTGTGGAGCAATCACTCTGACCTGTGGGCCACTGATTTATAGTTTGCTATTGTGAAACACAGTTCAATTGTCCCACTGGGTGGTAAATGAGATGGATTCACATTAAATATTATGTCATTGCTTTCTAGTTAAATTTAACTTGCAATTGCCTGAAAATTCTTTTTTTTTTCTAAAAAAAAAAGGTGATCTGAAAAACACTGGACTACTGTGTCGTATCATCTCAGCACAAAAGCGTACTAGATATGAAAAATACAGTGGTGTGAAAAAGTGTTTGCCCCCTTCTTGATTTCTTATTTTTTTGCATGTTTGTCACACTGAAATGTTTCAGATCATCAAACAAATTATAATATTAGACAAAGATAACACAAGTAAACACAAAATGCAGTTTTTAAATGAAGGTTTTTTTTATTAAGGGAAAAAAAATCCAAACCTACATGGCCCTGTGTGAAAAAGTGATTGTCCCCCCTGTTAAAACATAAATCAAATGTGGTTTATCGCATCTTTGGAAAGCTGAGGTCAATTTCTTCAGCCACACCCAGGCCTGATTACTGCCACACCTGTTCTCAATCAAGAAATCACTTAAATAGGACCTGCCTGATAAAGTGAAGTAGACCAAAAGATCCTCAAAAGCTAGACATCATGCTGCGATCCAAACAAATTCAGGAACAAATGAGAAACAGAGTAATTGAGATTTATCAGTCTGGAAAAGGTTATAAAGCCATTTCTAAAGCTTTGGGACTCCAGCAAACCATAGTGAGAGCCATTATCCACAAATGGTGAAAACATGGAACAGTGGTGAACCTTCCCAGGAGTGGCCGGACGATCAAAATTACCCCAAGAGCGCAGCGACGACTCATCCAAGAGGTCACAAAAAAACCCACAACAACATCCAAAAAACTGCAGGCTTAACTTGCCTCAGTTAAGGTCAGTGTTCATGACTCCACCATAAGAAAGATACTGGGCAAAAATGGCCTGCATGGCAGAGTTCCAAGACGAAAACCACTGCTGAGCAAAAAGAACATAAAGGCTCGTCTCAGTTTTGCCAGAAAACATCTTGATGATCCCCAAGACTTTTGGGAAAATACTCTGTGGACTGACAAGACAAAAGTTGAAATTTTTGGAAGGTGTGTATCCCATTAAATCTGGCGTAAAAGTAACACAGCATTTCAGAAAAGGAACATCATACCAACAGTAAAATATGGTGGTGGTAGTGTGATGGTCTGGGGCTGTTTTGCTGCTTCAGGACCTGGAAGACTTGCTGTGGTAAATGGAACCATGAATTCTGCTGTCTACCAAAAAATCCTGAAGGAGAATGTCCGGCCATCTGTTCGTGACCTCAAGCTGAAGCGCACTTGGGTTCTGCAGCAGGACAATGATCCAAAACACACCAGCAAGTCCACCTCTGAATGGCTTAAGAAAAACAAAATTAAGACTTTGGAGTGGCCTAGTCAAAGTCCTGACCTGAATCCGATTGAGATGTTGTGGCATGACCTTAAAAAAGCTGTTAAGGCTCGAAAACCCTCCAATGTGGCTAAATTACAACAATTCTGCAAAGATGAGTGGGCCAAAATTCCTCCACAGCGCTGTAAAAGACTCATTGCCAGTTATCGCAAACGCTTGATTGCAGTTGTTGCTGCTAAGGGTGGCCTAACCAGTTATTAGGTTTAGGGGGCAATCACTTTTTCACACAGGGCCATGTAGGTTTGGATTTTTTTTTCCCTTAATAATAATAATCTTCATCTAAAAACTGCATTTTCTGTTTACTTGTGCTATCTTTGTCTAATATTTCAATTTGTTTGATGATCTGAAACATTTCAGTGTGACAAACATGCAAAAAAATAAGAAATCAGGAACAAACACTTTTTCACACCACTGTATATATTTTGCTTTTTATATGATTGAATGCAAAATGATGTCAAGTTGCAGTGAGATGGAGCCTAATTCAGCATACAGAGGTGACAAGACAGGACAACACCCTGGATGGGATGTCAGTCCATTGTAGGACACACAAACATTTACTCATAAACAAATACAGTACAGAGGGCAATTTATAAAAAAAACATGTAACCTGGACATCATGTCTTTGGACTGTAGAAAGACTCTGGAGAACCTAGAGAGAACCCACACTAACATGGGAAGAACATGGAACTCCATAGTGAGACAAATATAAACCTAGGACCCCCAAGCAACAGTGTTACCCAGTGTGTTACTGTGCCAAACGTATATGATAATATTTACACAACAGTCAAATAAACGTCTTGCTCACCCTTTTCTCCTTACAAGAATATTAAACCTAATAATAATGATAAATAAATGTATGTATTTATAAATTTTGTCATTTACACCAATGAATTAAATTATATGGTCACAAGGACACACCGAGCAAATGAAGAATCGACAATATTTAACAGAACTTTTTCATCCTCTTCAAAATACAATATAAAACACAATATGCTCTCATTTGCTGTCCACTTCTTACAAACGCAAATGTATAGTTTGTGATTCTAGTAGCATGTTGTGGATTCTGTCAAAAAAAAAACAGTAGCAATGTATGAGTCTCTATTATTATCCAGTTCAATTAACATATTTATAGTGTTCCAGTCACCACTTAACTATTCTATTTAATAGTTCAGAAGTTCAATATGGTGCGTATGGGACTGGTAATAACTAATATACCCGTTTTATAGCTTTACTTTAGTTTCTCAAGCTGTCTGGAGTATTAATCATGCTGGAAAAAAACATATAATTGCTCCATTGATTTATGACACGGTGTGCATTTACAACACAGGCAACGTCACCTCATGGAGTAGATGTATACTGTATATATATTTTTCAAGAAGTAACCAATTGTCTAATTAAATTCAGTCCTTTGTCAGAGTTTCTATAGCACTAAATCTTATTTTTCTTGATCATTTTTGTTAGTATTTACAATGCTACATGGCTGTCACAGACATGCTGATTTGATCTTGAGTTTGAACTTTTTCCTACTGCCTTTCATACCAAGGACATTTTAAAATTAGTGCCTACAGCACAGGCATAGCCCATATACAGTAACAAGGCTGTAGGCATGATATGGATTTCAGATAAACAAAATGCTCTATACTGTCAAAGATGAAATAATATTTACTTCGTACTGCACAGTATATAATTGGAGAATTAAAATCCCCTTGAGTTGGATACATTTTGCTGGTTCATTAAAAACATTAAAAGCAAAATAAAAAGTACCCTGTCAGTGTTTGTATTTTTATTTTATCTTTCATTCTCACTGTGACATACAGCACAACGCAGGGGGAAATTTCAGAATAAATCATCCTTTTTTTATATAGCACCTTTTAAGACTGTATCTATAGGAGCCAATGCATAAAGCAACTCCTACTTGTAGTTTTAAGAACTGACTTTGCTTTTCAAAGTGTTTTCAAGTTTTATGCAAAGAGGTTTATTTAAAGAAGTGTGGCCTAAATCCATTTCAATTAAAAATATTACATTTTTAATTAAGTGAAATTAATTCATTTTTAATTAAGATTAAGTGATTTTTAATTGATTATCAAGTCACTTTCACTATTACTTTTGCCAATCTCTACCAATTAATAAATAATCCAAAGTTTTTTGTTTCATATTTAAAAAATGCTGGATAATGCTATTTATCATCTTGTTCTGTCAGTATTTCCAACTTTGCACAAATAAATTATCACCGTTTGAGATATGTGTAGCTGTACTGGAGAATCTTTTATTCTCCTTTGTCAAAAAAGGAATTAAAAATTGTGCACCTCTACTGTCGAACACTGGACATTTATTGTTACAAAGATAGTGCTGAATTTATCACCTCATTGAAGAACTTACTTTATAGACACCAATTTAATTTTACAGTAGACCTGGTACACAGAAAGTGTAATACTTTCTTGATTTAATTGGCTTATTCCATGGAATGTTAATAGAAAAAAAAAACAATTTATTTGTAGTCTGATTCTTTTGTACTGTACATTTTCAGCAGAATAAAATCATACTGTAGCTTGACTAAATAAACTTAAATCTGCTTAGACAAGTAGAGTCTTTGAATCTACTTCACTGGTTTAACATGAGTCTAAAAGCAGAAGTCTGATTTTGGTTGGAAAAAAAAACTTTTGTTTAGAAGTTTAAAACAAATTAATTCATAATTAAACATCATGTTATTCAACATTCAAGTTTTGACTCCTGATACAGCAGCATCTGTTTTCATTGAATTCATTTGTAGCTTGTTTTAATAACACCTTACAGGAATTGGACATTTAATTTATTCGGTCTCCATGTTTAGTTTAAAACCTTTATCCCAGTAATTACATGTAATTCATACTTATCCATAAGAAAAATCACAAGAATGGATTTTGTACTTGTCCTCACACAGTGCACTGATGATCACTATGGCAGCCCAGTGACAGTCTACAATCAGGGAAAGTTTGTAGTGAATCAAATTTTAAACAGCCCTTTAACAAGTAAGGTAGGTTTGGAAGAATGTGAATACATAAAACACAAACAAATCACACACTGTTTTTTTTAAATATAACTAAAGGAGAAAATACATAACACATTTGTCCATAGCTTATGATCATACTCGCTTGTGAAAAACAAATAAAACAGGTAAACTATCCCCTATACTATAAAAAAACTAATTCAAAAGTGTTTTTTAAAGAAAATAAAAGATCAACAACAGAAGATTTTGTTATATTTCTCAATGAAAACCGAAATTGTAGGAATAAAGTATAAACGTTTCATGGAGTAGCAAATGCAGTTTTTTCCACATCCCTAGTTTCTTACGATGATCAAAGAGAAATCTGCTCATGTATTTTGAAAATTTGCAATAACTTTGATTTCATGATCTGTTTTTGAGGCCACGGAAAATGTGTTCTAAGCTGATTGCTGCCCATGAGTTTCCTGTTTACGACCCCTGACCTAAACAAAATAGAATTTAAAATAAGTAAATAAATTACGTTATCCATAGTGATTGAAAAGAGATGTGACTAAAGAGTGTCACACAGTAAACAGTTAAAAGGAATTTTGCAGTTACAGCCATTAGTTTTTATTCCATAATTTTATCTAACCATAAACACTTGACCTTATGACTGACATTTCTCAAATCTATCATTAGAGGCTGACATTTTAAAGTGTAGCCCTCTCACTAGAACACTTCCCAAGACTTGACCTTTTTGCAAGAAGTGCCAAGTTCAATGTCCTGCAATCAAGGTGAAACTAATGTGTTACAATAACCTTCATGACCATAAAAGTTCATGCTTGGGTTTCAAAACCAGAATTCTTTAGTGAAAGCTTAATATGTATACTGAAATGTATTCATCAATAGGGATTTATGTGGATACTAACTGAGATCTAAATTCCTTGAGGTCCATTAAGCTGTTTTATAAAGTCCTTTGTCAATTGGTGAGCGATTTAGTAAAATATTTCCTGTTTCATATATCCATCTAAATATGTGCTGCAGTGGTGACCTATAGTCTACTAAATTATTATTTCATAAATGAATGTATTTCAATAGCTCCTATGGTAATCTATACTTTTAGATATATAATGTATAAGAAAATATATATGCTTCAAATGTACTAAAGACATGAGGAAAGTATTTATATAATTCTATAAACAAAGCAAATATTACCACACTGTAAAACATTAATCAGTACTTTGGTTTTTGAACATATTTGCAAAACTAGAAAACCAGCACAAGGAACGCATCTGAGTAATACTAATTGAATCCAGATTTACGTGTTAGAATCCTAATGGGAGGCATATAAAAAATGTTTTAAATACCCAACACATTGTCTTTGAAAAGGCAAAAGATCTCTTCACAGACTGGGAGTGCAGAGGACAGCAGAAACCTTTAAAGTTTTTTTTAAAGAAATGACATATAACGACATTTATAATTGTCTTGTGAATTAACATTTTTAGTCAGCATACAGATAAAGGGCCTTGAAAAATTATTCAGACCTTTCCTATGATGGCCCATTTTGTGAAATTATAAAATGTTGGATATTACATATTGGATGTCGGATGAATTGGGAATATACATATTTTAAAACTTAATATCTTATTCTAAGTTTCAGTGTTCAATATGAAGACTTCTCAGGATAATATAAGTCAAAAGTAAAAAACAGCAAAAACGTGAGAAAACAATTGTAATATGTTGATTGCATAAGTATTCAGACCCATGAACTCAATATTTGGTAGAAGCACCATTCGCAGCAATTACAGCCACATGTCCTTTCGGGTAAGTGTGTACAAACCTTGCACACCAACCTGGTGCACTTTTGGCCCTTTATTCTTGTGAGATTTGTTCAAACTATTTAAAATTGCTTGGTGGTCTCTTACAGGCAGAGGTTTTCAATATTCTCATTTTTTAAAATCACTTATGGGCAGCAGTATCCTCAAAACGACTAGAGTCAGGATTTTGTCTGGACCATGTAAGGAGATTTGCTTTCTTGTTCTTTGGTAACCAATGTAACTGCTTCGTGCTCTTGGTCATTGTCCTACTGAAAGTTACATTTTCACTCCAATTTTAAAACTTTCCTCTACATTTGGATTTCATCAGATGAAATCCTTTGTATTTACCAACTGTTACTCATCTGACCATAACATTTTTGCCACATGTTTGCAGTATCACTCTGGTGCTTTGTTGTGGATGCAGGTTTAGAGATGTTTTTTTTTCAATCCCATACAATCCTTATTTATACAGTGACTGTGATATTGTTAACAAAAGGACATTTTTGCCCATTTCAGGCTTTGAACTTCTTAACTCATTCAAAGTCGCCTCTCACTTCTTAATGAGTGACTTCATCTTACTCAAATGTTGCTAAGGGTCTTTGAAATGTGTTTATACCCTTTTCTGATCTGTGTTTTAATATAGCTTTAACTCTGAGAAATAATGAAAACACCTAGGTCTCCATGGTCAAATCTTAAAATTCACTACCTGACTGAGGGGCCTTACACAACTAAATGTATTTATTCTGAAATAATAAGCACAACTATTGCACATAGACAGATGTACTGTAACTCTTCACATTGTGTGGCTCATTAAGTTAATTTCATGCACTTAAATTAATTTAGGTTTGTCAGAGCAAAAGGTTTTGAATACCTGGCAATTTTGAATACCAGTTTTGAATACCTGGAGGAATCACAAACTAGTTTCAGATGACATGAAGACAAGAACTTTTTAACTTTAATTTGTCACTCCTTCATGCACAGTGAACCCAAAGATATGTATTGTAGTACTATGATATGTTTAGCTCAGTGGAACATTTTAATGTTATTTTAAGAACTATGTTGGAAATGCAGACTTTTCGTGATCTTTTACAGTCCCAAATAACTTTTTCACACAAAGTTAATACTAGTTAGTTGAATACTAGCTGTTGTCTTTAAATAAATATTGACAAAGTAGAATCTGTGTTCATTATTTGTCAAATGAGGTTAGTTATATCTGCTATTAGGACTCGGTGACTAGATGAAGGTCAAATGCTGTATGTCTAAATATGTGGGTGTAGTTTTTAACCAACTGTACATCAAAAATCTTTCACAGACAAGCTTATCTGTTGATGGATCAGAAGTTAAATATAAAGAATAATATGATTTAGATTTTAATATAAAGTATAGCAGGAAAACATTTTTTCAGTAAAGAGAAAATCAAGACTTACAGAGAAAAACAAGTCCTCTGTTGGAATTATCATTGAGCATTTTATTATGCAGTAGAGGCTTACTTTTTTTATCTGCAGCATATCTGGTGACAGTTCCTGGCGATTGTAAGGTTTTTGTGTGATCAACAGACCATTAAAAGAGCTTTTTTTTCCAAACTGTGAAGTTAATTGGGTGTGGCTAAATTTAATGTCAGACCTCACTGTACAAATGAACTAAATGAATAAGAGTAAGCATGGTATCCACTGAATTATAATTAATTATTCAGTTTAAAATTGCTCATTAAATCTTGCTCAAAACTTTTGGTAATTTTATGTTGATAATAAAATGGATTTTTAATTGGAATTGAGAAAGTTTTACCGTGAGAATTTTCATTCCACTTTTTTCAGTTTAGTCCCAAAGCTGTGGAATATAAAATATTAAAGTTAGAGCAAATCATGCAATATGATGCAGGGGAATAATATTGTATATCTTTTTTACACTCAATACTATACTTTTTTATTTGTTTTCATAATGTAAAACAAGATAAAATAGGAACTAACATTTCTTGAAAAGTATTTTATATTAGCCTTTACAGTATATAGCTTTACATTTTTATTTTATATAGTTTTAAATTATTCTTTACTGTAAGCATAAAAAGCCAGAGTAGCATTCTATTTGAGTAGCTTACAGGTTAATTGTTAATTGTTAATTGTTACATGTGAAAAAAATATAGATAGTGAATTGATAATATGATAAAGTGATAGATAAGATCACCTGCACATAATGCAAAGCTTTCTTTTGAAGCTTGATAGGCTGCATTAGGAGAACTTGTCGAAACTGGAAACGTTTGTTTGTGTTTAAAGTCAAACATTGTTTTGGAGTCTTTAATTTAACTAGAACGTAGCTGCCCAGCTACTGACAAAGAAGCATTTAAAGTGTTTCCTTGTTATAGTTTTCTTTAATTGCACTATAAGTAAAAGAGCACTAAACTACCTTTTGCTTGTTTTCTATGTCTGTTTTTGGAACAAGTTTGAAACATGACCACAGTAGAATATACCCTTGTTATCACTTACTGTTAAATGTTTTTTTTTTAATTGAGGACAGACTGAATTTGCTGCAGATGCTAAAACATAAACTAAGAATGTTGTCTTGCATGAATAGCCAAATCACAATGATTTTGAATGTATTCTTTATTTTTAAGAAAAAAAAAAAGCTTTTCTTCATTGAGGTAGAATAAACGTCAAGCTTGACGAAACTGATGACTGCATCAGTTTTGTCAAATATATTCTGTTTTTATATCATACATACTGTATATCCAAATATGGTAAGGTAAGGCACTAATCGATGGTAAACACATTTTGAGGTGTGGTTTCATTAACATTTCCATGAGAATTAATTTTGATTGTTGTGCAAACTGCATTAGTGTCATGCATTTGCATTCTGAAAGAGGCATATCAAGGGAGCTATTTCTCAGTTTAGTCTTCAGGGTAAACAATTATGCAGAATATAAATAGGTTGCATCAATTGCAACAAAGCTTTCAGAAACAAGAACACAGAAAACAAACAACCAAAGTGTACTGTATAATACGAAAAAAAAGTATTGACTGATAAGTGTGAGATAGGGAACTCTTTCTTATAGAGAATGGAATATTTATTAGCATTTTAGCATGGAAGGGAGATTTCTTAAAATATTTTTTTCAAGATGTCACAGACACTAAATACATATTGTATGTCCCTTCTGACTTAACAAGGAAAGCATGTTAAATTTCTGTCAGTTACTACAGGATGATATTTATGGAGACAGGAATATATGACACATTGGCTTTTGCAGTAAAGGTGACAGCTGCACTTCCTTTCGCCACTGTTTCTTATTCAGAGAATTGTCTGTGCCACTTCAAGTATTAACCACTCAACTGTGCACAATACAGAACACCATGTTAATGCAACCATATTGAAAAATGAGAGAGAACATATGGATTTGGAATGTGTTTTCATAATATATTCTTCTTTCATGGTGCATCATCTCAAAACACTGCTTTTATCAGTTTCCAAGTGTGCCTGATGTAATCAATTGCAAACACGTATAACAACCACCGAAAAACAGAACATCTATTGCACCTTCAAATTGATAACAAAGGTGTGTGTTCAGTTAATGTGCAAGTAGTCTGTGATGTAAATAACATTATTGCTCACCTTTGCTAATTTCGCCCATGGCTCTTTCACCCTTGCCAACTCACAGACTCAGAGGTGTGTGATAAGGTCAGTGATTGGGTTTTGCACAATATTGTATACACAACGCATGTGTTATTGACCTTTCAAAGGATACATTACAAATATTTTGTGAACATCAAGCAGGTCTCAATGTTGCCCTGGACAATGCTCAGTCCAAGTTGCAAGAGGAAGAAGAGAAATAAAGATTTTGCCCATAATAATTATACACATTATTTAAATGTTATTCTGCTTTCATTAAAGGTAATGACATCAAATTAATAATACTATATATGTATGATATAGTGTTATGGTATGATGCAAAAATACTTAAGCTACGTATTTCAAAATTAAATTGTAATGTAAATGTATTTTATGCTTTGCAACCAGCACAATATTAACCTGCATAATAAAACTACCAGCAATTAATTTAATTACACAAACTTGCTGTTAGATGGGGTATACTTAAATATTTGTTTAGGTATATTTTTTTAGAAAATTAATTAAACATGTTGGTTGTTTTCATTTATCCGTATTCAACAGAAATATCTTTATTATAAACAAAAGTGAAACATAACATCAGTATAAACAGGACAAATTACCAATAATATAAAGATGGTGTTAACCACTGCAATAGAAATAAAGTACATGTTCAGTATGTGTTAGTCTTCTAATGATGATAATGACAGCTTCTTTAATGACCCTCCATTATTCATGTCCTTGGTGGTAAAGGAAAGATGGGATTTCTCTGTACCTCAGCATTTCTGATCAAAACACAAAACAAGTGACATTTGGACATATTTTTTCAACTTTGAAAGGCTGTGACTGATTAGTGAACAACTTTCTTTTTTTAGTATGTTGTGTCAGTTTACTGAGGCTTTGGACAGTATACTGAAACAGCTCCTTCTGTTGCATACAGTATCTGACCCTCAGTAGCCACAGGAATGACTGCCAGCAAGTGAAAGAGCATTAGTCCCAAGATAATGGTGTTGCCACATTTTTTCTCTTTTCACAACACTTATGGTCACCGGCAAGAAAACACAGACCTTGGCTATTCTATGATATCTTATCTTTCTTATTCAAGGCTGTCTGTGTGGATATGTGATTCAACACCTCACACTCTGATCAGAATCTACAAATTAAATGACAAACATAACATTGATCCTAACCTGTGTTGTTTTAGTTACCTACTTTGAGCGCACAGAAGATGATATTCTCATAAAAGGAAACAATAAGTGAACAAGGCAGTGAAAAAGACATTTACTTTATGGAGTATATAATTAATGCACAAAATTACTTCAAATAACAAATTGAGAGAAAAAAGCAAATAAATGGAGTTTAAAAATAAATTTGGTAGGGGGGTCAAACTTTAATCTCGCCCACTTCCACCTACCTACAGTACATATAAATATCACGCTTGTTACTTGCTTGTGAATTTCATTTTTGCATTCCTACCTTCACCTCATATTTGTGAATCATGGCCCTTCTGCACTTTAATTAAGGTTTGAGTGAACTACTGAATATGAAATTGTTTTTACTCTTTAGGAAAATAATAGCTGACATTTGATATACTGTATGCTGTAGCCTGTCCTTGAATGAGGCACAGTGTACAATAGCAGCTCATAAAATTGTACAGTATAAATGTATACAAACAATTTTATGGCATTATCTTGCTTCAAATAACTGCATATAACACATAACAGGTATCGATGCTAGTAGCAGCATTGGTACCAGTACAATTAAAAGCACATATTGTGATCCAGGTATGAGAATACATATTTTTATGCAAAACATGTTTTCCTACCATCCATGGGCAGAAAGGCATGATAATTGACTGCATCTACTCTAATTACCTGTATGTGTGTTGTATGTCAGGAATGTTTATGACCATTATGTGGATCATGAGCATCTTTGCCATTCTGCAGGATGCAGCAACATTTCAGACAGATAAGAAAGTCTGCTATTTTTGTTATTAGAAGAAGATTCTAATTTCTAAAATTGTAAGTGATAAGTGCCATCAGTACTGAATTCTAAAATTGCTACTGACATACATGTTTCACATACATAAATCTATTCAAGTATTAGAAAAGATATTACCCGTGAGTCTATAGTATATACACATAAGAAAGCAGGGAGTATCAGTATGTTGTGTTTTATACAGTATTGTAATCTAAAATAACTCAATCCTTTATTTTGCATTCTTGTGCTGTGTCAGAAGCTAAAACAATTAAAAAATAAATAAATTTAGAGCATGCAACTGAGTGCATGGTTTACATTAATTCAAACATTATCTTGTGAACCATGTATCTTATGTCTACTTTATTTGGTATATACAGTAGGTGTGACACACTCCATCCTTAAACATGATGGTTCAAGAGATCTGAATACATATAAATACTGGACAGAGCAAGAAGCTTTATTGCAGAGCTCTTTAAGCTAATACCATAAAACACTCCAAAACAACCTCTCCAGGTTGTTTATATACCCAAACATCCCATTTAATTCACCCATGTAACAATGTTAATTACATAATTATGTAATTTATTAACTAACCATCACCTAGGGAATGGACGGCTAATAAGCTATCATAGACTGACCTGCCCCAATGTTCTTCTAGTAATTAAAATGAATCAACAATAACAAAGACCTGTCTTGCAAGCAACTTTTAAAAGTAGTAACACACTTTTAGATAAAGAAAATGTCTAAAATGTATATATCTAAAATGGGGGAAAACTAGGGAACATTATGATAAACAAAATCAAGGAATATTCAGTGTAAACAAAATACAATTTAATGTAGAAAAGGGTATGTCTGTAGTCATGAACAAAATCAAATACAAATCCCCATCCTTGTTTCATTTTGTGCAGGATTCCTGTTAAAAATGAAGTCAAATTAATAAAACCATATCAACATGCTTTTATTTATAAATCACCAAATATCACGGTTACCTACATTACCAGTGTTCTACTGTATTTTGCCATTCATTAAGCTTTATAGTCCTTTTTTACAGGATCACATTTAAAGTTGTCTCTTTACCTTTGCTGCATGATCATAATAAATGTGCTAAGGAAATGAAAAGCTGAGACCATGAGTATTAATTTGAGAATGAAAATGTAACTAATTTGTCAAAAGTGCTCAGTATCAAGTAATATCTCTGTAGTAGCCTTCTAATCTCTATATCATATTTCCTACCAGGTAGTATAAAATATTATACTGTAGGCCTCATAAACTAGCCCCTGTGGGCAGCACAGTATATAGATATACAGTATAAATTACAGTAGTGCATTTAAGTTTTATTATCAGCAGTTATTAAAAAAAGATATTTAATGTATTATACTTTTTAACATTGATAGATCTTTACAGTAGATGATCTATAGCTCAGAATAATGGCATTAGGTTTAACATTAACCCTTATCCATGCCTTACAAAATATTTATACAGGTAGTGGACACTTTTTATGCAGACTCCACAAATGCATATCCTTCCTCTGATGCTAGCTTCATCCTTAGGCAAACGCTTGGCAAATTCCACCTTGTGGGGGTGTTGTAATGATCTCATGCTCAAGGCCAGGCATTTACTCTCCTGGAAAATTGGGTCGAAGCCAAATAAAGATACTGTATACACTATTAAGCAAAGTCTTGAACAAATGTGAATATTTTTTCAACATAAAAAATATTATGTTGAGAGCAGCCATATGTCTTCAGCTTAAATTTTTATTTTCATTTTTTAAGATCCTAAACACTGTATTATAAATAGGCTAACTGATGCAACAGCTGATTTAAATTAATACAGAGATTGTAACCATTTTCAAACACTGCATTTTGTGTCACTTCATAAATATTAAACACATTGTGTTTTTCACAACATATCTCATTGGTAAATGTTGTCATAACAGTGCCATGAAAATGGGCTTGTAAAAAAGAAAGAAGGACATTCGTGACCCCTTTCAGATAGCCTCAGAGCCTTCTTGAAATCTGTGAAGCCCTGGCAAAAAAAACCTGACAAGAGGGACATTAATTTTGAAATCTTCATTGGCATAGCCTCACAGGCTGCAACTCCTGCTGCCCTGCCCTTCAGCAACTGTACATCTAAATTAGTGTCAGTGGATGATCATCTTAGTAAATAAATATTAAATATGTGTGTATATATTACAATAAGACCAAGAGAAACTTCCTGTGCCTACTTTGTCATTCACAAGGATACAGTTTGATAGAAATGAATAAACAGAAGATAAGGGTGAGCTGTTGACCAATATTAACTTTCCAAACTGAATAACACCATAATTCTGATACATACATGTACGTTTGGCAGGAATCCTAACCCTAAGAAAAAACATTGAAGATATCATTGAAATAACAGTTGTCCTAAATATCATTTCTGTCCTAAAATGCAGCCATGCCATCAAAAAGTATCTACGTTTTAAATGAATCCTAACCCTTACCCTAGCTCTGGGTTTGTGATAGGTTAGGGTTAGGATTCAGATGCCATCAGAAAGTTCCTACATTTTGCAAGAATCCTAACCCTAACTCTAGCTTTGGGTTTGCACTAGGTTAGGGTTAGGGTTCAGTTTTTCTTCAAAGAATTAATGACACCTTCCACTCATTTAAGTGCAAAATAAACTCCACTGAAACAAAATATTTGTCTGAAATGGTTTTGCAAGCACTCCTAAATAAAAAGAGAATTAACAAGTGTAAAATTATATTTTTGCACATATATTCTACTAAAATCTGAAGATATCTTTGAAATAACACTTGTCCACACTAATAGATATACTCTATGAGGACCATTTGTTGTTGTCTTCAGAGGCCATAATGGTGTTATTTTGCCCATACAGTATTTAGATCATACAGATTTACAAAATTTTAAGGATACAGATTCTGTAAAGGTAGCTTTGTAAAATAAAAAAAAGAAAAGTCAAAGAAAAAGTTCACAACTTTGCTGGTAGTGAAAACACAGCAGAGTATTAGAGGTTGTTAAAATAACAATTTAATGTCATCATGCCTTAATTATGACTGTTTTCCAAATATTGACCATATCCTGGTGTGCAGCAGTGCTTTTAGCAACTTTTAGAGATTATTTGAAAATAAGCAATGCCTTTAAACATTAAAGGTTATAAGTACACTAAAGCTGTCACATTTATAATTACTGATGAATATTTCCATTATATGCTATGAGCATTTTACTCATAATACCCTTAATCACCTCTTAGTCATGATATAGTAGTGACTGTTGCAGATGAGCAGCATGGAAATTCACATCCTCCTCTAGCATAGAGTATCCTTGCAAATCCAAATTAAATGTCATTACCATTTATTAATTTAAAAAATCTCTAGAAATTATTCCCCAGACCCATCCTCCACCCCCTAATTTATCTTTAATAGCATATATACTCTCTTGGGAATGATGACAGCTTGCCTTCAAAGTATATGGATCTTTTCATTTATCTATAATTTATAATCCTCCCGTTACATTTACATACCCGTTTTTCATGTTTAATCTACTTTAAATCTACATATTTGGACTCAAAAGACTTTTTTTTCCTCAGATTGAGCTCTAGATATCAATGATGTTTCTATTTTGTACAATAAAGTATATTCAGCTGTGTTTATGGTACTATCAAAACAGTTTTGAGACCAATCTTTCCAGAAGATAATATAGGGCATGTGGAAAATTAAAGTACATATATTTATTAAATGTGTATGAAAATGGACTCCAGGCTTTATACAAATATTAAGTTCACTTACTGAAACTACTATCAACAACATAAATGCAAATTTCAAAAATGAATATTCTTGTAGGAACTACATTATTCAAATGCACTGTAGATGCAATTATTACTATTGGAGTTCTTCACTTGGATGTAGGAATCTGACCCCGTTATTTTAGGCAAGATTCCCTCATTAAAATGATACTAACTTAAGGAGCTGAATCTAATAAAAAAAATATTGGATTCAAACAGGTATTTCTTTGTTTTTCAGACAGTATCCAAATAGTTAAAATGTCGATGTAATGTGTTGTGGTTTTTGAAAACTGAGAAAACCAGGATCCATTGGACAAAAATACAACATTCGCAAAGGCAGTATATTTCATGGAATGATATGTGGTTAGTCTTGCTGTTCTTATATTAAAAAGATCAAAATGTTCTTAAGGATGTTGCGTGCACATGTTCTACAGGATCTTCAATTTCAAATACTTTAACACATTTTTAAAATCAAGGTAGACGTATTTTAGTGCCACATTTAAGTTACATGTCAGAAATAGTCTCGTTTCTTTACCTGGAGATAAAGACTTTTATTCCATGCTATGACAAAGAGTTGAGTAAAAGCAGATAAATGAAAACAAATACACCAAAAACGTGCAGCATATTGTCCAATGTCAGTTCTTGTAAATAGACTTGATTTCTGTTGCACCAATTATGACAGTGGCAAAAAGTATCATAAAATACTATAATACATAAAAAAGGTATTTACATATTCTGTTCCATATTTGATTTAAATTGCTATTTAAGTAATTTGCAATATCTAAATCAATCCACAAAGGGAACTAAAAATAAATTCTGCAATTCTTGCAACAAAGTCCATCACTGATACCACACATATGTAGAAAATGAATTTTTAAATGCAAAGTGTTACCATCTGTCGCAAACCTGAAGTATTGCATTAGCCAATGAACATAACTGTCAAGCATGGTGGTGACAGGATTGAGTAATGATTGTTATTCTCATTCACATGGACTGTGAAACCTGTTGAACATAGATGGAATAAAGTAGTGGAAAATCTTAGAGTAAAATCAGCTTCGGACCTAAAACTGAGAAATTATGTGCCATCCGGAACAATGAAACAAACAAACTTGAAAACTGCTGTCTATAAGTAATTCTTTAGTAATTTGAGAGAGAAGATGAGCAATATACCAAGAAGAATGGACAAAAATCGCACCAAGCCAATGTGCAAAGTTAGTAAGTCTTTAGCTGGAATGTGTGGTAAAGGTTCTTCCATCAAATCTTGAATTCACAAGTCTGAATACTTGTGCAATCAACATATTTCATTTTAGTCCTGTGGTCTTGCATTGTCCTACTAGAAACCAGTATTTCTTGAATGACTTGACTCAGAATGGAAATGGTTGGTTTAAGGGTTTTGGTGTGAAGGACCTAATGAAACACTGAGCAGTAATGTTTTTGTTAAGCTGCATCAAAAGTGTTCTTGTACTGAAAGAGATTCTTCACCACATCACACTTCCATTACTGCACCAGTCATCTTGAACACTTAAATAAATAATTTAAGCATAACAGTCACCATGACATGCCCTTACATGCTCCCTTCAATCAAAATCTCAACCTCTCACTGTGCTACCATCTCACAAGCTCTCTGGCCCAAAAAGATTGCAGTCTCAACTCTCACCTATCAGGTTGAAAGTTCCCTGACCAGGCAAATTATTATCACACGAATGATAAACTATATTCTGCTGATGTTAGGCTATTTGTTCCTGATTTTCTCATGCTGTAGTAACCACAGTCTTCAGTCCAAAAAGATTGTGCAGGTGAATCAGACATCTCTCATATACAATCTGCTTTCAATCATGCTGACAGCAAGAAGGTAATTAAAAAGATTATTTTCAGAATTTTAATGAATGTTTTTGTCAATAACTGACCTCCATCTTTACTGTCTTTGTATCTCCCTTTTTATTTGGCTTCTCTGCCATTCAGTTTTGGTTTAAATGTTTCAGTGGCTAACAAATGTGAAAAATGTTTTAGTATACCAATCCATTAATCCTTCATGGATTAATGTCTGCCATTGAGACATATGCAAGGTGCAGGCACAATCCCTGAAAAAAATACTTTGAAATGTTTTAACTAAATCTTAAAAAAATATGATTATCTATAATAATTTAACTAAGTGAGTGTTTCAATTAAAAGCACAGCAAAATAAGTGAATTAATTATCTCAGTCAAAAAGTCAGAGGGGGTATACTTACAGTATATAGTATTGTTTTTGTACATTTAAATGTCTGGTTTATCCTGGGGTGTAATTCCAAAACGTAAATTAAAAAATCGACAGTTCCTATTATTTCAAGATAATGCTTTCTCATTTGTTTATATAGATAATTGCATTATGAATGCTATATTTACCAAGGAATAAACAACTATTTTTCATAGTATTTTTTTAAATGAGGAGCATATGCTGCACATACTGTACTGTAAGAACTACTGGACATTTTCCATAGTTAAAAATAACTGCCTCATGGTTCATTCCAATAATGGGTAGGTTTGCTTGCAAAATAATTCCACAGGTTGAAAGGAAGATCATCCAGATTTTCTTTCAAACCATCACAAAATAATATGACCTATCAACATAAAAAATCTTTATTTTTAAAAGCTTCTACCCTGCAGAAAAAGATGATTCATCCTAACATTGCAGCCAGAGGTCAAAGTGGGATTTCATATTTTCTTAAAACAGTAGGAAATCAAAAATAATAAAATACAGAAATACTGCCTGCCTTATTAGAATTACTTCTCATACTTCTGTGTTCTCCCTTACACAATATGAGTACTTCTGAAACACTTTCTGAGTGTTACTTCTGACCATTTTCCGCATACTAGTTTCATATTTTGTCAGAGTACTAGTATTGACAAGGTGCACAAGCTCTTCCTATATTTGTTTTACTGTTTTAAACTACAAAATGTGGGGCAGCATAAGTATGATCAAGAGGTTTGTGTGGGGAACTGCGTCAGTGTGTAGATTGTAAGGGAATGATCAGAGGACAATTCTACACTGAAATGTAGAAAGAACTCAACATCTGTTGCTGTTAATCCTTCTTAAAGTGTGAATAACCTGCACTTTTTGTTCATATGTAAGCTATGTTACCCCTGAGACTTCCTCAACCAACCCAGAGAGTGCTGAAAACAACATATTTTTCTAGAGAGAGCTGTTATATAGTTCTATCTCACAAGACATGTAGCATATGGTATAATCCATGCTTTTACACAACAGCTAATACCTTGATGTGTAGGTGCTAGCACAGCAATATGCAATGCTGAAGATTTTCCCAACTTTCTCATTACACACAGACAGTTCTCAACTGATTGTGAAGCATCTTCTGGTAGCCTCTAGTCAGTTTCAAACACTTTTGTATACCTAGATCTGGACAAGCTGCCTTCAGAATATATGGGACATACAGTGCCTTGCGAAAGTATTCGGCCCCCTTGAACTTTTCAACCTTTTGCCACATTTCAGGCTTCAAACATAAAGATATAAATTTTTTATTTTATGTGAAGAATCACCAACAAGTGGGACACAATTGTGAAGTGGAACGAAATCTATTGGATTTTTGAAACTTTTTTAACTAATAAAAAAATGAAAAGTGGGGCGTGCAAAATTATTCGGCCCCCTTGCGTTAATACTTTGTAGAGCCACCTTTTGCTGCGATTACAGCTGCAAGTCGCTTGGGGTATGTCTCTATCAGTTTTGCACATCGAGAGACTGAAATTCTTGCCCATTCTTCCTTGCAAAACAGCTCGAGCTCAGTGAGGTTGGATGGAGAGCGTTTGTGAACAGCAGTTTTCAGCTCTTTCCACAGATTCTCGATTGGATTCAGGTCTGGACTTTGACTTGGCCATTCAAACACCTGGATACGTTTATTTGTGAACCATTCCTTTGTAGATTTTGCTGTATGTTTGGGATCATTGTCTTGTTGGAAGATAAATCTCCGTCCCAGTTTCAGGTCTTTTGCAGACTCCAACAGGTTTTCATCCAGAATGGTCCTGTATTTGGCTGCATCCATCTTCCCCTCAATTTTAACCATCTTCCCTGTCCCTGCTGAAGAAAAGCAGGCCCAAACCACGATGCTGCCACCACCATGTTTGACAGTGGGGATGGTGTGTTGAGGGTGATGAGCTGTGTTGCTTTTACGCCAAACATATCGTTTTGCATTGTGGGCAAAAAGTTCGATTTTGGTTTCATCTGACCAGAGCACCTTCTTCCACATGTTTGGGGTGTCTCCCAGGTGGCTTGTGGCAAACTTTAGATGAGACTTTTTATGGATATCTTTGAGAAATGGCTTTCTTCTTGCCACTCTTCCATAAAGGCCAGATTTGTGCAGTGTAAGACTGATTGTTGTCCTATGGACAGACTCTCCCACCTCAGCTGTAGTTCTCTGCAGTTCATCCAGAGTGATCATGGGCCTCTTGGCTGCATCTCTGATCAGTCTTCTCCTTGTCTGAGCTGAAAGTTTAGAGGGACGGCCAGGTCTTGGTAGATTTGCAGTGGTCTGATACTCCTTCCATTTCAAGATGATCGCTTGCACAGTGCTCCTTGGGATGTTTGAAGCTTGGGAAATCTTTTTGTATCCAAATCCGGCTTTAAACTTCTCCACAACAGTATTACGGACCTGCCTGGTGTGTTCCTTGGTCTTCATGATGCTCTCTGCGCTTTCAACAGAACCTTGAGACTATCACAGAGCAGGTGCATTTATACAGAGACTTGATTACACACAGGTGGATTCTATTTATCACCATCAGTCATTTAGGACAACATTGGATCATTCAGAGATCCTCGCTGAACTTCTGGAGTGAGTTTGCTGCACTGAAAGTAAAGGGGCCGAATAATTTTGCACGCCCCACTTTTCATTTTTTTATTAGTTAAAAAAGTTTCAAAAATCCAATAGATTTCGTTCCACTTCACAATTGTGTCCCACTTGTTGGTGATTCTTCACATAAAATAAAAAAATTATATCTTTATGTTTGAAGCCTGAAATGTGGCAAAAGGTTGAAAAGTTCAAGGGGGCCGAATACTTTCGCAAGGCACTGTATTATATTATCAAGATAAAAAGGCTTCTATTGAGTTAACTACATGGGAATGGGCATTTTCTTAAATTATTGCTTAAATTACAGTATTAACATAAGATTAAGCTTTTACACAGAAAAAATGTTAAATGTTATTTCAATTTTATCTTGAAAACATTCAGCATAACTACATTTTATTTCACTGTTCCATGCGATTTCTGTTATACAGTATTTAACTATTCTTCTTACTCTATTGTAAATACATTAATAAAGCATTAATGACTGCATATCATAAAGTGGAAAATACATTTCTATTATATTATATTGTACCAAAACATTGCAGAACTACTTCTTTGTCGTCATCATTTTAGTTTTTGATAATGTTAGTTTCGATTTGGGAGAGGGATAAAAACAAGCGTCAATACAAATGTATGAAATAAAAAACCAATAAACTCAAATGACCCGGGTTCAGACCTCACTCCTGTAAAGTAATATGTTGCTGCATGCACTCGTTACCTATAAAAAAGAACTTTCTTCTTTCACCCTTAGTAGTTTATACTCTTCCTGTTTTGATATTTTGTGTCATTAATCCACTTTGTTTCCCATCGTATTTTCTTTTCTTTTTTACTCTTGTTCTTAAGTGATAGAATGCCACCTTTATCAAGAAAAATGCCATTAGAAAATGGTGTTGACTATCCTAAGAAATGCTATTTGTTTTTTTGAAAGGTGCCCTAAATTATGATATATGTGATGACTGGCTTTAACCTAATACAGTGCATTTATTATCTGCAACTTTGGCTTGTCATTTTTAAAGAGTGTGTGGAGATTTTCCTGCCATCTTTGAATTGCATTTTTACTGAAGGGGGGGGGGGGGGACAAAGTTTCTGAAAACCTTTTGCTTTTGTTAACATTATAATTCTTCACAGTTTTCAAATGCTAGTAAAACTAATACTGATGTGCAAAAACTCCATGTATAGTTGTAGAGGTTGATAAGTACCCGATGTACCATGAAAGTAAAAGTCATAGATCCCATATCTTGGGGGCCATATTAAATATTTCAGAATTATAAACAATGTGTGGAGAAATCTGTTCTCCACAACTGGGTTTGGCACACATATAAAATATGGGTCACATGTTATGTTTATGAGATACAGTAGACTAGTTACAGTGAAGTTGTTTGGTCACATGTTCCCCCTTTACTCTAATCACTCCACTGGCTCTCTGTTGTCGTATGCAATGTATTTAAATTTCTTGTACTCAGTTACTGCTGTCTCATTTTCACTGTTCCTTCTGTCCTTCAGTTTCTTTTTTATTGTCCTTACTCCCAGTCCACTCTTCCTCTCTCAATAGACTTCCTGTACTCTCTACTCTGTACCCACTTTCTCCTAATCCACAGCCAGTTCTTTCTCCCCCAGTGCTCATAGTAGTAAAATAAGCTACCAACACAAATCATGATTGCTTAGTCTCTGACCACCTCCTCACACCGGCTTGGAGAAAACCTAATGCATAAAATATCAAAGCCTATAAGAATAAATTCATTCTAAATCAACCCCAACCTTGTATTCTAGTAAATGTATTTAATTTTCAATTTTGGAAGCATTTAACCTGTACCATTTCAAAATATACTTCAAAGCCATATTATGATCAACATTGCCTAATAGTTATCTTACTTCTGTTATATTTGAAAGCTGTGATTTTCATATTATTTAAAATAGTGAAGATGTTTTAAGATGGGAGAGATATACTGTATCAGATCAGCCATGTTTTAATTACATTTGTGGTCCTCTTTTAATCATTGGGTGATCAGAATGCAGTTGTATTTTTCACATATCATCATTTGTTAAATATGTAAGACATATAATATTTCTGTGGTGCAAAAGTAGTAAAAAGAGATAGATGAGACAAAACAAGCTATTAGGAGGCTGTATGTGGTAAGTAATCAGAAGTGGAAATGGGGTGGAAACTCTTCTTTTCATGCCACATTGATTCATCCTTCAGTGAAAGAAACGTCCCATTATCCACACCTCACCTAAATGGTTGAACATGATCATTGCAGGTTGGCAATTGAGATTTTCAGCTAAACTTAGGTCGATCCTTTAAAAGGGACAATGAAACTTCTTTTGGAAAATATGTATTAATTGATCGACAACAGCCAAGATAATAGGAAGACAAACATCAGATTAATTAACGTTATTTAACATTTTATTAAATGTTATCAATATTAAATTTACATAGAACATTTTCATTAGATTTTAGGATATATGTATTAGAATTCATTTCTAAGCCACTGTGGTATACCAGGACTCTAGAGACTGTTCTAGGTGAAAATGGATGTATCTCAAAAGACGTTTGAAACAATGGGTTATGTCTAGTGTCAAATGCATTGCTCGTGTCAATATTTCCAGCTTCAAAGCAATGGGGATGTTTGCTAAGATGTAGTGCTCCATATTCAGTGTTCAAAATAATCGTAAAGTTAACTTTGGTTTACCAGTTGATTACATTCTGGGTAAATTATTATAGTATAATAATAATAATAATAATAATAATAGTTTACACTTATATAGCACTTTTCTGGACACTCCACTCAAACCGCTTTACAGGTAATGGGGACTCCCCTCCACCACCACCAATGTGCAGCCCCACCTGGATGATGCGACGGCAGCCATAGTGTGCCAGAACGCTCACCACACATCAGCTCTCAGTGGGGAGGAGAGCAGAGTAATGAAGCCAATTCATAGATGGGGATTATTAGGAGGCCATGATTGGTAAGGGCCAATGGGAATTTTGGCCAGGACGCCGGGGTTACACCCCTTCTCTTTTCGAGAAATGCCCTGGGATTTTTAATGACCAGAGAGTCAGGACCTCGGTTTTACGTCTCACCCGAAGGCCCCACTAACACCTCTTCTAGCAGCAATCTTAGTTTTTCCCAGGAGGTCTCCCATCCAGGTACTGACCAGGCTCACACCTGCTTAGCTTCAGTGGGTTGCCAGTTGTCAGTTCCAGAGTGATATGGTTTCTATCCCCACATTGTCTGACCCACAGAGCCTGGGCTAACCCTCATATTGCCCCTTTTACTGCTACACATAGGGTCTTTACTCCTTGTCGTTCCATGGCTTGCCCTTCCGACATGAATGAATATATGAATAAGGTATATTCCGACATGAATGAATATATGAATAAGGTATATACAGTATAGATATTTCCATACAGTGGGAATACAGCAGTTCCCCAAGAATTTCTGAAGAAAAACATCTCCAAAGAAATGTTTTAAATCCTGTATAAATGACTAGAATTAGACTACATACTCCATATTATTCAAATGTTCATCTTAAATGACAAACCCAATATTTTGTGTCAAGTCTCCAACAAAGAATAAGAAGTACCTGTCAACATGAACAGTCAGCATTAAGAACCAGATTAATCCTTTCTAATCGGTGAGTGGATCAAAATTGTAATTTAATGTAGACCTTGCTCTAATCTCCACTCGTTCTGGCTTTGCATGTTGGTGATTTGTGATTTGTCTTCTTTTCATTGATCTCTGATAACTGACTTCTGTCAATAGCTGTCAGTCATCCTTAGATTTTAATTTCAGATTTATTCACCAGTTTAGGCATTCTTGAATAAATGTTAACTGTTTTTAAAGAAGTATTTATTACAAATTGTTATTTTATTATTTGGAAAAAGTAAATATCAGAGTGAAAATATTGCTAAATGCAGCATGTGAAACATTTTTTTCCAGCACTTTTAATAATATTAGATTGCATGGAGCAACATTTTAGTTTGTCATAATATTCTTAAAATCCTAATGGTCTGTTTTGTTATTAATGAAGTAAAGCTAGCATGTTAGTTCAAACAAAAATATATTCTTTGAAGCTTGGAATGTCTCAGTTTTAAACCCCACAACTCTAGTTATGAGATTTTTAATATGCAAATTCAGAATTCAAATTTTTCTGAGGCCATGAGTTCTAGTCAGTATGACTTTGTATTTTTTATTATATTCTTAACTGAAACCCATAAATAAAGCTGTCTAGTTGCCTTGTCATTGTGTTGTTGATTTGTGTTATCGGCTTTAACGAATATTATCCTCAGAATATAATAAGGAAGACACTTATATCACAGTCATATTATTATGTTTTGCGATACAGGAAAAAAATCATTGTTTGACATTTGAATGAAAAACTCCAAATAAATTCAGCATAGTCATGATGAAGATGATTGGTATACATTTTATTTGTGATTCCGGCTTTTCAAAGCTGAATGGTATCAAACTGTATTATCACTTCCCAAATTCCACTTTAAGGCAACCATTTTTATAAAGTCATTGGGTATTTATAATTGACGTGGAAAAAATAAAACAGAATAAAACAAATTATGTCTTGGGTTCTTTCATTTTGAACAACTAATTTATACTGTATATATTTAAGATATTTTGAATTGTATTCAAAACACTATTCAAAACAGAATTATATTTATACACAGTTAGAATACATAAAAGATCAATATCAAAACCCTAATTAAATTAATGGAAGGTTTAAACTGCTAGTTAAAATTATTATTATTAATATCTTCACTCTTCTTCCATTGGCATGTTAATTAACATTTTCTTTTCATCAACGCGTCATATTTCTGTTGGAATAAAAAAAGGGTGGTGGTAGGTTGTTTATACTGTATGTCAAGTATTTAATTATATTGTTTAATAAAATATAACCTAATATAGAGTGTCCTTTAGTATGTATGGTTGTATACTTAATAACGACAGAATATAGAATTAATATATCAAAGACAGACAAACTTTAAAGTAATACCATAAAAAATTAAGTAATAATATCAAAGACGATATTATTTAACACTGGTTTGGGATTCTTTATCCTGAACCAAAGATTAATAAAGCAGTGAATAAAATATGAGACTGGGAAAAGAGGTTTCAAATATCACGAAGGGATCTACTTAAATAAAATGGTGTTTGCTCAGACTTTTCATGAGTATAAGAAAAGAGCTGCTGAAAATAGGTCTTCCAAACCAAAACCTTTAATGTAAGTATACAGTAAATGTATTTTTAACCAAAAATAGGAATCTTTCCAAAGCAAAGTACAAAGTTGTCATGCTGATAAAAAGCAAAGACTTATTATGTATCCATCCATTTTATCCGATACAGGATTGCTGAGGAGCCAGAGCCTATCCTGGAAAGTGATAGGCAGAATGTGGGATGCACCTTATACAGGCCGCTAGTTCATCGCAGGGCTAGAGCAAAAACAATCACACTTCCATTCACACCTAGGGTCAATTTTCCTAGAAGCAATTAACCGAACAAGTTTGTCTTTGGACTGTGGGAGGAAATCCATGCAAACAAAGGGAGAACATACAAACTCCACACAAAAAGGAAATGATCTCAGTTCTCCAGTGCTGCTAGACAGGAGTGCTAACCACTGTGCCACATACCACTTACAGACAATATAATCTCCATCAAATCTCATCAGGCAGAGCTGGTGGTTCATCACAAACTGTTTTAGCTCTTCAGGGATGGGAAAAAGTTGTAAGACTAGATATCACAAAGCAAAGAAAACAGTATTAATGAAAATATGGTATCTCGTTACAAGAAAGTAATTTGATTTCACTTAACAGTTCAATATAATGATTAGAAACACACAGGTAAGTAAACTCCACAGTTTTGTAAGAGTAAAAAAGAATTAAAGGCATGAATTCCCTTTCAAAATCCCCCAAATGATTGTTTAGACACATTATGACACCTTATAGACAATTTAAGTAATTTGGTCCTTGATTTTTCAGAATTGTTTTTGTGTGATTTTTGTGTTCATAAAACGTCCCTCTGTTAATTTATGTTAAGGAACTAGTGTTAAAAGAATGGTGCGTTAGTGGCATTTATAACTAGGATTCAACAGTGATCCAACCTTAGAAACCTTAGCATTTTTTCAGTGCAAGGTGAATCAGTCTAATGGTATATTATTTGTCAATCTTAGGCATTTAATTAAGGCCTCAGATCATAATACTATAACCTCTGATATTTCAGCACAGGCTTTTGCATATTTTTCAAATGCTTGTAGTGAATGTCTGAAGGATTAGCTGAATGGCTTGATTTAGTTCAAAATACATGCTTGATTAAATCTATCCCCTTTAAGGAATAAATGTTATTAAGTAGCTCTTAATTAGCTAATCCTTTTTTAACTGTCTGAGGAACACAATTTCTGAGGTCAAATGTGAAGTGTTTAAATGTTATTGCTCATTGGATGCTCTCTAGTAAGTCACTACATAAAACTGTTGGTTATTTACATTAATGGAAAATATTAAATCTGTATGATTGCATTTTTATAATTATTCATTTTAAAAAGAGTTATTGTATTCATCCATACAGCTCCTATAGTGGACTAAGAGAGGACATAATTATTGGTTTCTATGTTAAAAAATGAAAGAAAATGAAAAACTGATTAAACTTAAACATTATGCACTTATGAACTGGCCACCAAACATGCTTCACATATGGGGAACTATTTATTTCAACACAGTCAACACAGACTTAAAGTACTGCATGGGTCCAGGTCTCAAGGTAAATTATTTCTCATAATTCTTGGCATGAATATTATGTTTTTCATACCACCCCACATCAATTACAATATAGGAGGGCACCCACGTGATCCACAAGAGAATTGAAGCACCCACCTGGGTGAAACATAACAGCTGTTATGCATCAGCAACACCACAGCACCATAATGCAGCAAGATTACCAAGAGGACCTTGGTAGCTTGGCATGCTACATTTCAGACCAACTATAAATATCCTGAATAACAGATACCGTAAATTCATAACAGACTATGGTGATCCGTTGTCACCGAAAACGGTTATTCACAGGAAGGCACTGGACTGGTTTTGCAGTATCTATGAACCATATACTGTATATCAGAAACCTTGGAATTCTGCAATCACAGTACTGACCAGTAATGAAGAGTAGCCTTTTGCTTAGCTTTTGAGATATGACAACTTTGGGATAGAATGTAGTCACACTGTTCTCATGCTATTAAATGCTTATGCCTAATACTATGGATGATCTCATAACAAAATGATATTGGTCAGGCCCAGCATGACAATGTTTCCTACCTCTGAAGCCTATTTAGTGGAAAATTAAGCTTCACTTATTGGTTGTTTACATCGTACAGCCAATAAATAAGCAAGAGCTCAGTTTATTTATGACCGCACGACTATAGTATATTCGGATTGCTTAGTCAGAAGAGATGCATTCTCGCCTCAATGCTAAAGTCATTATGTTTATGTATAGGACAATATAAATCATATACAATATTTTATTTTTACTTAAAAGGTTTAACTGAACCCAGACCTTTCACCAGTTAGTGAATTTATGATTTACAATTGTGGTGTATTGTGGGGAAATTTATTATCTAGGCAGGGATTAGAGCAAAACTTTTGACTATTGAAAATTTCAAAACTTTTACTTGCTGGTATCTTTACTGATAAAGGTGTATGGGTCACATTTGCGATTAAATCACAGTCTAAGAAAAGGTCACAAACTACAAAGCTTAAATCAAATGAATTAAATGTGCACGTAAACAAAGCTGTGACAAATAAAATACCAGGTTCATAGATAGGTATGTACTGCATGGGGATGTATTGTTGTTATACTGTATTGTTCTTATTTTGTTCTGTTTCATACATTTCAAGCTAATAAAAACTAGTAACCACAAAAAGAATGTTCCCTTAATTAACTTAGTCCTAAATCCTTACTTTTCAGGATTTTGAATAACTCCTATCTTTCTTATGCTAGAAAGATTCAGCTATCTTAGTAGCATTTCCTTCAGACTAGGAATTAGCTATGGAATTGCATCTATAGAAGCAGTATCTTTCTTGTATCATGGTTACCAAAAACAAAAACAACATTCAAAGGGATATTTCTGTATTCTGTACTTTCAACTCTACATCAATTTTTTTTATTTTTTGTCTATTACTTCACAACAGTATCTTGATGAGGAAAACTACAGTATGTACTTTTGAAATGTTGTGAAAAGTGTTTTAATGAGTTGCGAAGAAACAAATTAAAAGTTGAAGATGCATTTAATAAACCTATAGAAGGCATTCTGTACAGCTGCATTTCTTGACATTTGCTTCTTCAGCAAAATTAAGTATTCTGGGGTTAAATCTGTGGTTGTTTTTGTTATTTCTTTTATCTATGCAACAATGAAATAGACACTGGTTGTATTTAAAAACTCATTGTATTTATAAAACATTTAGTGTCATTAGGGTGTACATTTCTCCCATGCATATTCAATTCTGAGACAGGACAGAAACAAAATTACCATCCACAAATGAGGTGGTATCACATCTGTCCGCCAATCAACTTCTCTCCAAGTAGGGGGTTAATAGGGGGCTGTGGACTGAGGAAAGGGGGAGAAGAATGAGAGAGGCAGGGAGAGAGGATTCTGCTGCAATGAGAGAAAAAAACAAACCAAACCTGGAACACTTTCTGTCATTTTATTATTTTAGAGCTGTTTGCTTTTTGTCCCCCTATACAATTTTCTCTCAGTAGCAGAAGTACTCTTGTGCTCTCAGCAATAAGAATAATGGTTATTCAGTGTACTATTGCATTCATCAGTCCAATAAAGATATCAATTCATTAAACAAAATAATGAAAATAATGAAAGTTCCAAAGGAAATCTAGTTCATCTGTATTTTAAGTAAGACAGAATTCCCAAGGTTTCAAGGATACAGTGAAAGCTGGCAAATAATGTTTGTCTGCATGAGACCTAAGAGGTTAAAATCATAAGAACAGTTACAAATGAGAAGAAGCTATTTGGTCCATCTAGTTTGTCTGGACTATCAGTAACTAAATGATCCAATGATCTCATCAAGCTGTTTCTTGAGCTAACATATTTTAATGAAAAAGGGGGTAGTAAAATTGCAATATAAGGAGGTTATCAAACCAATAAAAAGAATCAGATAAGATTCATGTCCTGACACCAGCACACTATGCACACAAATTAAAAAGATTAATAATTTAAACCCATTCATTCAGGGATTACAGAGTGTTATGCAGCATATGTGTTCTTTGTTTCTGGCATGGCTTACTAATAGCTAATACGCAGCCCAAAAATTGACAAGACAAAAAATAACTAAGTTTTATACAACACACAATGGTTACAATATGAATGGACGTCTATGGGTCTGCGAATTCTAGAACTCTATATTCTCGTGCCAAATAACCCAGAATTCTATCCTTATAATTTAAACATAAAACATCTTAACATGAAAAAGAAAGACAACCTGCATCCATAATCTAATAGGTTTCAGAGTCTAACTTATTTTAGCATATTTTTATTTCCTATATTGTAGAATCGCTAGGTGAAAAACATCATTTTATCATATTGTCCTTCTTTAGAATAGGGAAATTAGTTCCCATTCATTTGTGGTCATTTATATTTTAGAGAAGAAGATTTATTTCTGGTTAGAATCCATTTTTATTGGAAACAAGTTTTCTCTCTTAGGTTTAGTTGTGTCTTTAGATACTAGGGACAGAAATTAGGAATTTTCCTGGTCTAAAATAAGTACTGTAGGTCTCTGAATCCGACTGATGTTTCATATCTGTCAAAAGAATAACTTCTGTAAACAGTTGTGGATATTATTGTTAATGCATATTTGTCTTGTCTGAGTTTGGCCCTGATTATTACACCCGTAGCAACTTCTGAGCCAGTTACAGAGGTGTCATAGACTTCCTCTGAAATCTAGGTAGTGTAAAACTCTGCCAGGGCACAGGACACGGTCTTTTGCAGTGTCTAAATTATCCGGCATCTAGGGAGTGGCACTGCATGCACAGAGAGCCTGCAAGTAACTGGCATCAAATCCTGGCAGATGCAATGGAGCTGTTCTTGTCACATATGTTCCATCAAAACATGTCCTTGTCCATGGAAAGTGATATGTCAACTTGTCCCGATGACGATATGACTGCTTGTAGCTATATATTTTCTTATTATTGTGATTATCACCATCAAAAGGTGAGAATAGAGATGTACAGATTTTTAGTTTACTACCAGATTGTGCCAAGTAATTGATATATAAATCTCTATTTTCTACATGTCATGTGTGCATAGCCATGTGAAAATGTGGATAATTTCACAAGGCTCATTGATCAGAAATACTTTTTTGCAAGCTTGCGAACATTACTTTCCCCACCAATTCAGTCTTTGGAAAATAGGCGCGGATTCCTATCATAATGTAGAACACGGAACAGAAACAGCTGATGGATTAAACTAGCAGATTATCATTTTCCAAAGTTCTTTTGAAAGTACACTTTTACCTGAAGAACTTGATGTAAAGAGAAAAGTTTGTATTTTGGTCGTGTGTTATATCCCTGCAGATCTTGAAAAATAACCATACACTGCATTTTTGTACAGTGCTGGCAGGCAATAATATGGGCTATAGTCAGCATTATGTAGTACTGTATATGGAAATGATTCCCAGTTAGTTCGGGTGCCTTTGTTTGACTCCTGGGTACTGACAGTTTGGCAAACAATTTTAAGACTAGGAATATTTAAAATGATCTTGTTTCTGTAAAAAGGCCTTACATTTTTTTCTGCAGTCTTTATTATTACATCACAATATTTTAAATTAAAATGGTTTATTTATTATGTAACTATGAGGTATGAGAAATAAAAATATAAAAAGATTAAAAACATACTTAATTAAAGCATATAATTATATTTTTTCTTGTTGTTTTTCTAAGAAACACTTTGATTTTCTATTACTAAAGCTATCCGCATCACTTTGAACATTGTCTTAGTTTGCAGTGTTTGACCAAACTACTAAACTGCTCTTTGGAAGTACAATGGAAGCCTCAAGAATAATAAGGATTCCTTTTTCCCTGGGCTATAATATAAGGTAACATCAGATTATTGGCCTTTATAAGTTGGGAAATGGCTATAAAAGAATCCACCTAAAGCTGAATCTAAAACTTCCCACTGTCCTGTCCATTATGAAGGAACTTAAAGCAACTGCTACAGTATTAATTGTGCCTGACAGAGGATACAAGATTAGTTTGGCACCATATAATATAAATAATATAATATAAACCGAAAAGCAACAGTGTGATACAAATCGTCATCGTCAAGATACTTGTCATCAATCCTAAGCCTTGATGAGCCCAGAAGAAGCCTTATCTGAGGCACACACAAAAAATGACTCAAACTTGCCAGGCAGCATCTCAGTAACAACCATAATGAATTTAATGTTTTGGGGTATATTTTGGAGTTTTTTTTTATATTCTCTTCAATGTTACTGTACAGTACGTTTCATATAAAATAGGTGTAACTCATGTGGAGAAAATGGTCAAGTCCACTTTGAAATGTGGGCGCAGAGCCATTATATTTTGTTTTGTTGTTTTGCATATCTGCTTCCTAGAGGCCTTTTAAAATGTTGTAAATCATTAATCAAACTCCAAAAAAATACAAGGACATGCCAACAGCCATATCACCCTGCAACTCACAACTGGCAACCCACTGATGCAAGCAGGTGTGAGCCCAGTCAGTACCTGGATAGGATAATCTTCTGGGAAAACCTAAGGTTGCTGCTGGAAGAGGTGTTAGTGGGGGAGTGAGCAGGTAGAAGAGGTATTAGAATGGCCAGTAGCGGGATCCTACCATATGGTCTGTGTGGGTCCTAATGCCCCAGTTTAGTGAGGAGGACACTATACTGTAAAAAGGCGCCGTCCTTTGGATGAGATTTAAAACCGAGGTCCTGACTCATTAAAAATCTCAGGGTATTTCTTGAAAAGACTAGGGGTGTTACCCCAGTGTCCTTGCCAAATTTCCTCCTGGTCTTTTCCAATCATGGCCTCCTAATAATCCCAATCTATGAATTGGCTTTATCTCTCTGTTCTCCTCCCCACTGATAGCTGATGTGTGGTGAGTGTATTGGCGCACTATGGCTGCCATCGCCTTAATAATAATAATGATGATAGTAATAATAATAATAATAATAATAATAATAATAATAATAATAATAATAATAATAAAAATAAAATAATAATAATAAAAATAAATAAAGTATCTTTTGACTTCCACTTTAATTTCACTTTTGGTCTCTTTAATTCCACATCAATGAACTTGAAGCAATATACTATTTTGTCATTTAATAGTGATTTATTGACTATTCATAAGTTCAATTTTATTAATTTTATTGGCTCCAGAACAGAAAAACCTTATATTGCAGTTGCCCTAAATGGTAACCAAAAGGCAAAAGGGGTCAGATTTAAGTCTCAGGCAGCAGATCAGCTATAAAGTTCCTATAATGTTCCTATAAAATGTTTAAATGCCTACATTCTGAGGAAGGGTTCAGCCAGTAGATTAATGCCAAGGTAATGCAATACAGCTGAGAGAAAAGATGGACTTCTCTTTATAAGAATATTTCTACAATTTGAAAAGCCTTTCTTAAGGTTTCATCACATAACACAGGCAACTTTTGTAGAGCTTCTCAGAAATGTGTGAAGTGGCTTGTAGAAGAAATACAAGGGGTTTTCAGATTGAAAATATCAAACCATTAGCATGGCAAAGGTGTCTCAGTGTTTGAAGATTGATATAAATTCTGACAACTGAGTATTGTGTTGGTTAGAAGAAGAACTGAATTCAATAAAATTAGGTCTCCTACCATATACAGAGAGAGAAGTGGCTCTAAAGATCCAGCCTTTCTTCAAGCTGAAGAATACCTGTGGGAATTCCTCCTGCCTCAACCTCAATTTCTTCCTGTGAAATCCTTTAGATCTTCTTTAAAACCACAAGCAAGCTTTGGAAAACACATAATGCATAATTGACAATGGAGATGTATAATCAGAAATCAGAAAGGAACATCACCGTAACAGTCCCGACGGCTGTCTTTAAGGGATAATTTTAAAATAATGTCATGTTTTGCCTATTTTCTGCTAAACATGTAAAAATGGCTGGAATTACACAAATTTAATAATTATCATATATCAGGTGACACTGTCATGGACTAAAGAAGCTGTGTGTTATTGTATGGGTCTATAGTAAATACTGTGTTACCTACTATAAAGGGAAGCAATTAGAGAAGCCTTAAAATTACAAATTGATAATTGGGTAGAAAAGCTTTTTTTTAACCGGTTTTGAAATCTACTACTGAAAGTTGTTTCCGGCTGCTATTTCTTTTTATGTATTATGTTTGTTTTCTTAGTCTTCAAATAAATATGGTGAGTTTTCTTCTTAATTTAAAAAACCTTGCATAACCTCTATTATCTTTTACCCTGCCCCCATAATTATTGCCCTGTTTCATTTATTTTGTGTTCTCTTTTAAGTTCTTGAATAAGGAATTCATCAGCTGTCTGTATTCATCACTGACCACTGACCACTCCTTACTTGACTCTTTCCAGTCATTTTCCTGAACTGAACTACTTGAGGACAAAATTAACTAACTAATAATTAACTTATAACTAAATTTCTACCTGTTGTCAGTGTTTATTTAATCTCCTCTATCCTAATTCCCCTTAACCTCTCAGCGTCTTAGTTGAACACACCATCATCCTATGTTCTAAAATGAATTTCAGACACAGATGTTTGGGAAATTGTCTTGGATAAGACAAAGAAAATATCTTTGTTAGTAAATGTATTTCTGGTTCAGTACACAGAACATTCTGGAATACTTTACATTTCCAGTCTGCCACCTAAACCAGATCATCTTGAACTACGGACTTTCTTTTGCTCCAGATCTGGTGGATATTTTGTAGACTTGATTAAACATTGTTTCTGATAATAAAGAGAACCTAAATGGATGCCATCTCATTCCTGTATTCTATGGGAGGAAGGATTGGAATTACCATTAAAGGCCTGTTACAATGCTAAATCCTCTTACAATTATAAAATATTATTTTATTTAATTTCATTGTAAGATATTAAAACCTAATGATCTTAAAAGCCAATTCAGGTCTTTTGAAAAATTTCAGATCATGCTCATGAGATACTTCCAATATTAATGGACCGTATTTTGAAAGAATCTTAGTGATCATCGCTTCATAGTTTTTACAGTGTCAGGAAGAAAAAGTCTGTGAACTCCCCAACTACAGTTTGTTCCACGTTCTTGTATATTTATGTCTAAAATGTAATTAAATCATCATGAAAGTTATAATAAAATATGATCATATCCTGATTGAATGTGTAACACATAATCATAAAAACATTATTTAATTAACATAATGATCCAACAGTAAATATCTTTGTGTGAATAAGTCTGTGAACCCTTAGATTCAGTAATTTGTGGCTCCTCCTTCAGCAGGAATGACTTCAAACTGGCCTTTTTTTTCCTTCAATCAAAAATTCAGGTAGCCAAACATTTTTTATAATATTTAACACTGACCTTTTCTAAGAAAGTCATTAAACTAGACATTTAAGGAGAAAAAAAACATGCTCTCAGTCAGTATAAAAGAAAATTCAGGAAGCAGAGCAGAGAAAAAAGAGGAAGAGGAGATAGGAGATGGATCTGCAATGTAAGAGATCATCCTTTTCAGTCAAGACAAATAGACTATGGTCAGGTAAAATAAAGAGACCTATTCTACGTTTATTTAAAGGACAGTTGTCTTATATTTCAGGGAAATATTTATTTCTTATTTTGATATCCACCAAGCTAAAAGCAATATACACAGTATTTATAATATAAGTTGTATAAATACTGACACATTAAACAATGTTTCAGGATTTCTGTGAACTGTGTCTTGTACTAAATACTGATAAGCCTAAATTTATGTTATTTGAAAATCTAGTTGTTCCTTTAGCAATGATTATATTTTTTTATTTTGAATAAAAGTCTTTTACTGCTTTATTTCCTTTGCAGAAATGCAGTGGAACTTATTCTCAAATGATTATCTTTTAAATACAGTGTTCTTACTATGATGATGTGTTCTCATTAGGTTTGCTAACTTGCCTCAGCTAAACAGGACACTTGGAATCCTGCAGGCTTCTTGATTCTGTACGTTACAAGCTATTTCATTGTGAACAGTGATTGTGTGCAGGAGCTCATGAAGGCATTGATTGCCATTCCCTAAGGTTATATATGAACTAGGTCAATGATTCGTCAATGTAATGTGGTCAATGATGCAAGGGGTGGCTATACATAGAACTGAAACTGTGACTTCTTTGTCTGACTATGTGTGGCCAAAGGTATTGAAACATAAAAGGTGACATTCAGTTTGAAATTCAACGTGAATGAAATTAAGACATTCTAGATTACTTTTGAAAAATAAGAAATTATAATACATAATGTGTACAGTTTTTTTCATCTATGGAATGTGTATGCATGTATTAAAACAGTAACTCACCTTTTAAGATTTGTATATATATTGTTCTTAAGAATGCAACAGTAAAAATCACTTGCGTGTATCAAAGTCAGAGATGTATGATTACTTTAACAAAATTATACCAAAACCTTTTCAATCAATTTACAAATCATATACACAATATGTTTTAAAAACCTTAATACATTTGAAATTCTGCCAGTTACATATACTGACTGAACATAATTCACTTACTGTACTTTAAGTAACATTTATTCTGTGGATTTGAATGCTATCAGAGAATATGGTTCTGACATTTAATCAATGTGATTCTAAAGTTTTAATACACAAACTGTCAACATCAGAGCCTCTTGAAGTCTATAAATACCTTTCAATTAAATTACATATAGAGTATATAAATTAATTTATTCTGCTTGCAAAAGCCTCTAGGACAAAAGAAAAGCTTCTTGCCAAACATCTTACTTCCAGAAAACTAAAAACGTATAAATCATACATTTGTTATCATTTACTGGTTGGCCATTTTGACACTCCACATAAACTTTCATATTTCTTTTCTTTTTTCACATCAAGCATTCTGTATTTTTCAGATGCTTTCACACTGGCAGGTTATTTTATTTCAGTCCGAGTTTGCTTGCATTCAAGATACAATGACTGTCAAGGTTATAATTTAATCATAAGATTCAATAATAAAACCTAAAATTACATCTTTGAAGTTGATAAGCATCATTGTTGTCTGGGTTTAGCATTGTTATATAATTTCTTTCTTTGCTGGATTGTAATGCATTGCTATTATATTACTGGGTTTATTTTATTTGTTGTAACAATAGATGAATCTGTTATTTTGTTTTTTTTCTTGTATCAAATCCCATCATTCGAATGTTTCATCCCCGTGGCACATGAAAACCAGCATGTTGTTAGTATTCAATGTTGAACAAATGAGCCACCGCAACAATACTATTTTCCCAAGCAAAGCTGACATCTTGTAGAAGCCTTTTTTTTTCCAACAGACAACAGTGTTGTAGAAAATATGTTTTTAAGTGATGTTGTCTGTGATCTTTAGGTTAAACCAACAAGCATTAACAATGAGCGAAAAAGAAAAAAGACAAATTCAATTGTAAACATGGGCAGCGATTGTGACAGAGCAAGTATTGTTTAAAGTGAGCAACATCACAGGAAATAAAATAGTCATATTCTTCTTAATTATACCCTATTTATTCCCAGTTTACTATACTAAGAACGAATGCATTCAAAATCATGTTCTTGGCAATGTTTCAGTTTTAATAGTGGGAAGTTCTTTTTGTTGTGTTGTATGTTTAAGTCAACTTTTATCTTCACAAACATGATCTTACTAAAGCAATTTATGTGTGCATAACACGATGATTTGGCTTTATATGCTGTTAATTTCTATAGTTGTACAGTTGTACAGTCACACTTCTGAGCATCTATTCAAATGTAGTCGAGACAGCCCTACAACTGAGAGTATCATTTGGGAGAGTGAAATGACAGCAATTTATGAAAAGAAGGACCTGGGTTCCTATTGCTGCCATTATTTTTAAAATAATAGTTTTAAATGAACCTTTTGAAAATCTAAAACACCCCTTTGTACTCATCTACTGTTTAGCATATCAACAGATAGCTCAGAAATATATATTATATATCAATATATACAAAGTGCCTTTGGATTGGAAGGTGCTATATATTGTAAAAATGAAACAATTGATGATTGTTTAATTTCACCCATATAAAGTCCAGCTCAAGCATTCAACACTTTGTTAAATACTATATATTACAAATTATGTTCAAATAATGCTACATAATCTGCACTGTATTTCAACAAAATTGGTCTCCATTTAGCTGAATACTTTCTCAAAGCACTATACTGTGTATGTATATGTTAAATTATGTCTTAGATGATAGCCTCCTGTGTTTCATGATATATTATGTAAATGTGACACTGATTGACAAAGGTTAATAGGTTGACCTCCCCTGTCATCTGTCAAAAGGATATGATCTGATTTGATGGCTATCTGTCAATCATTGCTTGAACCTGTTTTGTACTCGAGTGTGTTTTTTTAAAATACTCATTTCATGAACAACTGCCCTGCCCATGGTTTTGCCTTCTGAGTGAGACAGCAGATAAGAATGAATGATGTGGTTAAAGAATGAGATGTTTGAGACAATATTTAAGATCTAGCAAATGGTATGTAACAAAGATTGAAGCCCAGTACTTGTGCAATTACTTGGAAAAATTGTTTGCATAATATGGACAGGAATATTCTCATGACATTTTACCAGAGCTGCACATCTAAGAACCTAGTTTAATTGTTCACTGTGGCTGCATAGGTGTGGGTTGTTTACATGACAAATCACATGTAGTTGGCATTTAAAGTCATTAATTGAGTGAGAGAAGGGCTGTCAAAACCTCATCCTGGAGGGCCAGTGTATCTTCTGATTTTTATTCCAGTTCAACTCTAAAAACACCTGAATCATTTGTTTTGATTAATTGAACTGATTTAACAGCTTCTTCGAGCTCTATTTTTTTCAGGTTTATTTATAAGATAAAACCCATTGAGATGCATCAACTTGTTTTAAAGGGGGTGATATTGGAATACATGCACAATATGTATACAAAAAATAGATTATAATACAAATATCACAAAAGAAAATAAAATAAAAACAAATTATAAAAATATATAGCTGCCATCTGAAAATCAATAAAAGTATAATTATTTCTATTACAAAAACATTGTTTTTAAATACAAAACTAGTTTGCTTTAAATAAACAAATTAAACTCCTATATCCCCTCATAAAAATGAACATCATTTCTCACATTCATTTCTTATTTTACTGAATTTTGCTCCCATCAAAATCCCTGGTACAAACTAATTCTATTGTTACTACTTTTATTTGAAGGGCTAAGATGACAATAGTTCAGTGTCACCTTACACTGCTCCAAGGCTTTTGATCATCTGGCTATATGTAATGTTAAATATTATAATTGAGTTTTAACTTGAGAGTATTTAAGGCAAAGCATCAACCTCATGTCCAGTTGAGAAAGCTTTGAATAAGATAGACCTCCAGCAGTGCCATTTCTAAGATTTTCTTTGTGGAGTTTAGTTAGAATTAATGTGGGTTAAACTAAATGTATTTTTCCCTTTCATGTTCAAGGAAGAAGGCAAATCACCTGTGGTGATTTTGTTACAGTGAAAAATCTTTTAGATTTTAATCCTTCTTTATGTGTATTGTTTAGTTTTATCTCCTGTAGAACAATGTGTGACATCTGAACAATATATGGAATATTTATTCTCTGTTAAGGTTAAAGACAGTATTCAAGTTAGCTCTTTTTCCAACTCAACATTTATGGTATGTAGTTCGTGGCCAAATGCAAGGAAAAAGAGAAATACTCAAAAATGTCTGTGCTTTAGTGGTGAGTCTCTTTGTTAAACTATTTGGAGGCCTTCATATTTAACATACTGAACTAAACTGTGCTGTAATTTCTTGCATTCCTATATGAGAAAAGTGAGAAAGTGTGTGAAGAGATAGTGTCACAGTGATGTGATCCCACAAACAATACTTTTTTCTTGCTTCGTATACTGTACGACTATGCCACCTAGCAATACAAAACAGGGTGCTAGGGTCCCTCTACATTACCACAGGTTCTGTTTATCTCCCAGAATCACCAATACACATACAGACCAGCAACATGCATTTGTATCATATAAGTGCCCTTTTAATTTTCTAAGTACAGTACATTAACATTCACTATCACCCAGAGACAAAGCTTAAACAGCATTCGCAGCAACAAGGGTCCTTCCAAGGGTCATAATTAATTCCTGAGGATCAGCTGTCCTTTTGGGTGATGAGGAGAGGGCGTTAGAAAGTCTTGGTGTTACAGAGAAGGACAGCAATGCATAGAAGAGGGTTGTCACCCTCCAATTTCCCTAGTCTCTGTTTGGGCTATATCGGGAGCCCTCCTTTAGATTGCACTACGTTCCCCTTGGGTCTGTATCGATTCATCAGGCCAGTTTCTTTGCTCCTTGCCTCCAAGTATTAAAATCTCTGTGCATTACCTCCGTTTCTCTGCCAATGTCTCGCTTGGTCTGCAGTTCCTGGGATAATCTCATCTGTGGTCTCACAGGCTGCGGCTTTCCCTGTGCTGCCTGTCTTGTGTCGAGAGGCTCATCAGAAGGAGAGTACTCCTCTGTTCAGGCTCAGAACTTTTTATCCTTTCCATTAGCCATTCCTTCCTCAGTGCTTTTCCCATTGTCTCTGTTAGTGGCGAGTGTGCCCAAAACATTAACTAGAGGAAGCTTGGGTCATTTGAGAACTTGGAGTCCTAAGTGTCATGGGCACTTACTGTATCACTCCTTTGTTTACTTTACTGCTACCCCCCTCTGCCCAAGGTCTGACAAACTGGCTCAGCAACCCCTCTCACCTCCACACGTCAGTACCTATTTGCTTCCTGGACAGCCTGGGAGTGACCATTGTTACTAATTTTACCCTTTTCCACTGTCACATTGACACAATCCTGGCCATCAACACAACCCGATTAAATGCAGCCTTTTACTGCTTCAACGGCCCACATCCTGTGACGCTAGTTTTGGGGGAAACAGGCAGAGAGATCCAGAAAGATTATGATGCGTTTTTTATATTGCAAAAACAGATTCATTCATATTTTGAATTTGCACATTCAGAATTAATGTTTTCCAAGAATACTTGGCTGGATATTTACCATTTCAGAAAGTAAGTGATCAAGGCACACCCTATTCTTAACCATGGTGATCTCAAGGATCTGCGGGAACAAAAACATATAAGGGCAAAGGGCTTTACTGGGGAACCTTTTCAGGTTCTACAACAACAAAAAGACAAAACACAAAAAACATAATTACAACTAGCACATGATTACTTTACCCGTTTGAGAATGTGAAATTCTAAACCCTTAACCAATTATCTAATAATTAACTTAATTACCCCTGGTGTGCCTATTTACAATAAATTAGAAGCCATGTCGCCAATTGTGGAGGGCTGGATGCAACTGCATCTTACAGAATACAGCAATGTGGCCATTGAGCTGCAATTTGTATCCTTGGCCATTGTGACTGCCTCAAGTGTGATGTCAGATAATTCACAGGTTTTTTTACATTAAACAAATTCATATTGTTTCAAACTTATTAAATAGGGTGCATTTGATGGAAAATAAAAATATTTGGCTACCCCAACATGTAAAAATAATAAAAATGTTTAAGAAAATAATGGCTAGTTAGGGGTAAGATCAGTGAGTTTATATTACACAAAATAAAAAAAGTAGAGTATCATAATGTATTTTTTTTAAATGTATGCTCTTACAGCGTTCCACCTGTCTTCAGTGTCATAATAGGTCTGTGGATTGTATGTTAAGTATTGACATATTAACATGGATTATCGTAGCTCGTGATCTTTAAGAATTATTCATTTTATTTTTCTGTATGACTTCCAATGAGGTCCTGTGGCCTGAGGATGAAATATCGTTTCCACTTATTTGCATTTAAGCCAATAATCACAAGCTGTTGAGACAGAGAAATAATTTAATTGTCTTTTGAAATATGAAATCCCCCAGGCTTATCTGCCCCCAATTGACATTATGTCTAAATGGAGAAGGCCATTTCCAGTGATGCTTTTAACACTGAAATGTAAAATTAATTTTATCAGTAACTGGCCAGATTCACCAATGGTTCACCATTCGTTTTGGATACCCTGATGCCATTTTTGGTCTGGTTGAGATTTATGATGAGATTATGTTTTTTTCTTCACAAGCAACACATTATTAATGACAACACATTTTAGTGTTTTAAAAAAGAACAGTTCTTCACAACCGGTGCTGTAATATTAACTTAAGTATGCAAGGAAACTGAGAGAAAATGCGTTAAAATTCACTGTGACTACTGTTCTTTCTGTCCATCTTGAAACATGAATCTACCAGACCTTAAAGTTTTAGTACAGATAAACCTACAGTAGTCAGAATTGGCTGGGAGACATGAAAGTAAAATGAGGGCACTGGTAACAATTATTTTGGCTGAACAGTAGGTGTCACTTCTTCCTTTGCACAAGAAACATCTAAACCTTTAAGTATGATGTAAGGAGCTACAGTATGATAATACTGTAAATCTACAGTTCTTCACTTGAGAAATTAAATGAGAAATATTGTAAAGAATTATTATCATTAAAATTGTTTCCTTCCCAACTTGCATTCCCCATATCCTCCTTAAAATGGGTGTTTTAACTGGAGATTTAATTTGACTTTATTTTTGAAAAATATAAATGTTATTCAAGGAATTAGTCGTTATCATAGAGATTTCTAAATTATTAATAGCAGCATCTAAAACAAATATCTACTTTAGGCATCACCAGAGAACACCTGTGCTAAGATTATGCCTTAACATACTTCAAAGTATAATAATAAGAATTCCTTACACTTACTGTATCTAGTGTTTTGGACACTCCACTCAAAGCACTTTACAGGTAATGGAGACTCCCCTCCGCCACCACCAATGTGTAGGACCCACCGCCTGGATAATGCAACGGTAGCCAAAGTGCAACAGTACACCCCCACACATCAGCTCTCAATGGATAGGAGAATAGAGGAAGCCAATTCATAGATGGGGATTATCAGGAGGCCATGACTGGTTAAATCCAGGGAGAAATTTGGCCAGGACACCAGGGTAACACCCCTACTCTTTTCGAGAGATGCCCTGGGATTTTTAATGGATTTGAATGGCTGTCCCATTAGAGGCAACTTTAGTTTTTCCCAGAATGTGTCTTATCCAGGTAATGACTGGGCTCACACTTGCTTAGCTTCAGTGGGTTTCCAGTTGTGAGTTGTAGGATAATATTTCCTGCAGGGTCAAGTAAATTACTGTATGTGTTTCTTTGTTTCTAGGGATACTAGTTGAAAAGCCCACAGACATGCAGGTCACTGAGATAAATAATATTAACAATAAAACGTTGTTGTTACACTACTGAAACATTTAGCAGTTTTAAAACCGGGAATGTTTTCATTTTGATGTTTTTACCAAGAAACAACTATATACCATATCTCACAATCAACTAAAGGAAGCAAATCAGCTGCATCTTTGTTAGAAGCTGTCAGGGGTAAAATGCACTTCAATCAGTCATCTAATTACTTTTTCAGAACTGTGAAATAAATATGTTGTAGTAGATTAGTTTACACCTTATTACTTCAATTGCGTTAGCAACTGGTGTTTCCCAAGGGCATCATATGCCATGCAATGATATGCATTATTGTACAGAATAAATGAGTTTGAGCTTCTCTGCCAGTTCACAGTGGGGCTCTTTCTTTGTGGCATACCAGAATATCAGTAATACAACTGTGTGGAAGATACCGCAGATATAAATATATATATATGTTTTATTCTTGTATTTTTACATGACACAGTCAGTGGCTCAGAAAGAAGGGTCAGTGGCCTAAAACATTAAGACACCATAATGACTGTAGACACTACAACAACAACAACATTTTAACTGCAGTGCACTCACACAATTACAACTGACATTTATGGTCTTTGTAACTGCCTGATAAATGATCTGTAGTGTAATAATGACTCTGTTCTGTATTGTTTATATACTCTAAATGCCTAGCTATTTCCTTATTGACTTCAAACACTAAACCCCCACCCCCTCCAAGCTTAAAGTCTGGTACACGCTTCACAAGTAAAAGGGATTAGAGAGATTTGTAAGTACTTCTGTTGGCTATTTCCCCTGAGGATTAATGTAGCGGCTTCAGGGTACAGTGGCATCTTTTTGAAATCTGCAAGTAAAACTGCATTGTCTGCTTCTTTTCTTTAGCATCCTGCTGGGCAGGGAGTATGGCAGAGCACAAGCTTTTAAAACCGAGAATACCTTCTGGTCACATCACAGTGTGTGTGGTGGGTCTGTCACTCACTATTTTGCTAGCATTTCAAGAAGTCTTCTGGTATTTTATTAAGTTTGTGTTTTGAGGTGGGAATGATTAGGAATGATATACAGTACAGTGAACAAAAAGATGATGTTAAGAAAATAATGCATTAGTAAATATTTATTAAAAACCCTCAATATGCACCTCTGCCATCTGTCGTAACTTGTCTGCTTATACTGTAGCTTCATGAAAATGATAGTGTCCAAGATCATTTCAGAAGGACATTTCGAAGGACTAGATGCAAGATCTGCCATGTACTTTTGTTAGAAGTAAAAATAATATTTTAAATATAATACCTTCACATACAAATAAAGAATGCACTACTCTTCACACAGGAATTAGACAATCTATAGCCTTAAACCTTTCTTAACATAATGTTCACTTCACTAACTCTGACTGGTACTTTAACAACACATACCTCTAGCAACATATGATTTGTCTTATAATTTTCTGAAAAGAAAAAGGGTTTTATACATTTTAGACATAATGAAATTAGGGAACAATAGGTTTATTCTATGCTGAAAAGAGAAGAAAGAAAACACAATGTTTTGGCTGTGGAGCCTTCTTCGGGTGTCGTGAGTTAATGAAGTTAACTCATGACACCTTTCATTATCTCATTATAAAGATAATCTCATTATACAGATAAGAAAGTTAGCACAATTATCTGAAATGTGCAATTCTTTACTTGCAGTGCCATTGGTTCTTTAATGAATGGAAGTAATTAAAGTATGCATGTATTGGTTTCTCCCAGTAAACAATAATCTCCAAAACCACTAATCAGTGTTTATAAAGAACATACATAGTGTATATCTGAATCCAGTAGTTTGAAAATCTTTTTTTCCTTTCTCATAAAACCTATCTGAAGAATTATGAATTATGAAGATACAATTATGATTTTGTGGTTATTATGCACTTGTTATTGTGCAAATTGTAATTAAAAAACATTATTTTATACAAGCATCTTTGAACAGATGAACAGCAGAGAGAAGTGCAAATACATTATGTTTATATCTAGAAAGAAATATTCAATTTTCTGTGCCAGGTAATGCCATGCAAAGCATCAAAATAAATACAATTGCTACTCACATGTACACTACATGTCAAATTACCTGTGAAACATTAAAGGTAGGATTTAAGATATTTTCATTCTAAACACACTAGGATGCATTCACACCCCTTTCCATTGACAAAGGAATAATTGTTGTAATTGAAAGCAGTACAAAACCATTTTCTCTTCTTTGTATTCTGCTTCATATGGTCTTGTAGTGGGGGCTTCACCACTCAAAATGTATAGAAGAAATTAGAGTCAGAAGGTTAATACCAGACCTGTCTCGATAACCATTACATTTTCCACCAGACATACTGTGGCAGTGTACCATTTCCTCTGAATCACAGCGGCCTTATTTTAAAAGCAACATCTACACTAACCATGTGGAGATAATTACACCTTCTTAAAGGTGAATAATGCACTTAGAGAAAGTTATAAAAATTCTGCCTTAAATTTAATATACTATATAATGCCAAAGTGGTATAAATGAAGATTCAAAAAGACTTAGAATACACAGGCTCCAGAAAACAAAATTTATGTTGACACATCTTTTTATTCTCTTCTCTCTTCAAAGGAACAAGGGATAGGAAAATTCCTATTCAGTATCTATTTTGCATGCCATTTCTAGTTAAAGATAAAATAAAAGGCTATATATACTATAACTGAAAGTGGCAATGATGTGGTAACTATAAAATAAAGTGATATTGAACATAAGACTACTAGGGGTTCTTACAAGCCAGAGGAACCTGGTATGTTCACAAACAAAAGAAACATCATATACAAGAACATGTAACAGAACACTATTTTCAAATCTGATACCCTAATGCAGTGGTTCTCAAACTTTTTAGACCAAGTACCACCCCTGATCAAACCAAAGCATCCAAGTACCACCCACAAGTTATCTTCGCATATGAACCCCAGAAATTCTCAATGACCAACATGAGCGTGCGTGCGCGCACACACTCACATACACATATAATAAATATTATAATAATAAACTTTATTTGATATAGCGCCTTTAAAGGTGGCTTCTCAAAGTGCTTTACAGAAAAAAAAACAGTAAAAAAGCAACATTTCAGTGAGAGGGGTGAGCCTGTTAAGTCGAGCAAAGTAGATGTGAAGTTATTTTTCTAGCCTTGATACAATTCAAAACACAATCTAAAAGATTTTAAATCGTCAGGCATTTTCTTGACGGCAAAGGTCTCGCGGTGGATGTTGCAATGTGTCCATTCGTATCTGCAGCAACCTCTCTAATTCGTGCAACTACACCGCTGTGTCAGCTTGTCATCGCTCTAGCACCGTCTGTACAAACTCCGACACATTTTATCCAGTCGATGCCATTCTCTTCGATAAATTCATTCAGAAGCTGAAATATGTGCTCTCCTGTAGTTCCTGTTGGTAGCGGCTTACAGAACAGAAAGTCCTCAAAGGACATACCCTCAAACTCGTATCTAACATAAACGAGCAAATTGGCCAAATCGACTACAGACTCATCTAATTGCAGTGAAAAGCATCTGCTCATTTTAATGCGTTCTACCAGCGTACTTTTGATATCATCCGCCATTTCAATATTTCTATGAGTGACTGTGTCTTTCAGAGGGGGCAGCAGGTCGAGCTGTTTAGCAGCTTTTTCTCCACACATAATACGTGTCAGCTCTTTTGTCAACGGTAAATAAGGTTCTTCAAAAATAGTGTGGGGCTTACCTGCTTTAGCAATCCGCAAGCTTGCATTTTCCCTGTTCCGTTTCAGGAGTCTGTCTCAGAAGTTAAAAGAAGTTTTTATTTCATGCGCATGGGAACGAAACATAGAGACGCTCTGTGTATTTTTCTCAAATTAACCTAGAACAGTTCTTAAGTATTTTTCTGTTATCTATCACGCTTTCCTGTGCTCACAAGATTGCCAGCATTCCTAACACGCATTTCTAGGCATTCCTGTGTTTACAACATTGGCATTGTTCCAAAATCACGCACATTCTCCTATCTCTCTATTTGCTGGAGATAAGTTTTTTTAAATACAATTGGTCACTTCGTAGCACACATTCCTATAGAATGGTATAGAATTACATTGTAGTTCTGTGTCCACTCAAGTATTAGCGCATGCTGTATCGGGATACGTGGGCTGCGTTTTCGACACGTATTAAAATAGAAAATATGAAAACCCATCCCGATTTTTCAGCGCACACAACAAAGTTCCAGGGTCATATGGCGTACCAGCTGGCGGCGCTCCAGGAGTAGTACGCGTACCACAGTTTGAGAACCACTGCCCTAATGTTTTCTTAGAAATGGCTGGATGAGATCCTCTTATAAATTAGTTACTAAAATACATTTTTTTAGAATTTATGTTCTTAAGCACAACCTCACAGCACCTATCAATTGTTCAACCTCTTGCCCAGTTTTACCAGAGATCAGATAAAGTAAACAAATATAAACCATACAGGTGTTCAACACATTCTTTTCAAGAGTGTGTTTACATCACAAGTCACTATTTGCAATTACTTCTGCAACACTATGGCATCTAACCTGTAATTTCATATTTGAATGGTTCTACAAAAGTCCTACAAATAAAATGTTGATTTTTTTCCAATTAGGATTTATTTAATTGAAGCAGTCATCTAGAAACCGATAAACATGAATTTACCTCCTGCAGAGCAGAACTATGGTCTTCTGAAGATAGAGGATAGTCAGTATTTCATACTGTATAGTTACTGCATTCCCGAGAATACCATTACAAAATACAGCTGCCAAATAACATGAAAAGTCTTTTTCACTTATTAAAAATGAATAGTGTAGAATTTTCTATCCTGAAACTGCCATATGATCCTGTTAACAAAGTACACATCCTTTACACTTTACAATTAAATTTTCTCTTCACTATTTTGTATTCTTTATTAAAAACAACACGTTTACTTTTTATTGTTTTTTATTTATTTTGTGATTTTCTGATTACACACTTAAACACACATTTCTGTTAACTGAGGAACATACTTGTGTTTGTAGTTTAAGTTCAAGTATACATGTTTTATTATCATAAAGTAAATGTACTAAATTATACTCACCACCCAGACTTTTTTCTGTCCCCAGACTCAACACTGAACCTTAGCATTTTAACATTTAAAAGCATTCAATTGCATGTTGCCCAGAAGACAAACACATACTGTACAGTAATGCTTTAAATCACCTTAAAACAAACTGGGAAGGCATTTTCAAAACAATTTATGACTGTACATGTAAGTACATATACTGTATGTTTAAAAAGGTGAGTCATTAATATATAATTTTCAATTTCATATAAATAACATTTAATTATAAATAACATTTGTTATATAAATAATATTTATTATCAAATAATATTTTATACTTACAGTACTGGCCAAAATGTTCTACAGTTGAGTGCTATTTCATTTTTAAGTGGAACCATTAAGATAGACCTGCTGCTATATATTTATCACCTTTTTTTACAACATGTTTTTCATATTTCTATTTCATATTAACCATTATTTCATCTGTCCCTTTTTGCATACATAAATAATTTGCTTTGCTGTTGATAGATTAATTTTGGAAGAAAATATAAAAATATATTTTATTAGGTATTCCGATGTATTTGGTGTGGAATCATGATAAAAAGTATCGGTTTCTATTTTACAACAAATATGTTGGACAATTTAATTATATGCACATTTGCTTTCCATTGGCTTCAAGTTAGACAAAACTAATATCCGCAGTTATCAGAACTGTGACTATAACTCATATAAAGCCTTGAAGAATAATACATCTTGATGAGATGGTTACCAGTTGTCTTGGCATAAGAATCTGGAATGAAATCCAAAGAAAATCTAAACTGAGTTACACTGGAGGGTTAGACAAAAGGATAACCTAAGGAAAATCAAAACGCAGGACTAGGAAATTAAATTGCTTATAACTACATACTATGAATCTAAAAAAATACATCAGATAAAAACTATCACATTAGCAGGCAATTAAAATTTAAATATGAAACAATGGACATAAATGTAATGAATTATTAATGTAATATTAAATATTAGATAGATGCTCATAATTCCAGAAAGACAGGAAAGATAGAAGGAATGGATCTGTAACACTGTATATCAAAATGAGTATGCAGGTTCAAAACTAAACTAAACAAATGAAAATTAAAGGAATTAAGAGTCTGTGAATTTGTATGGTTCAGACTCATTAAAAAAACAAACAAGGGTATAATGGTAGGAGTATGTCATAGACCACCAAATACAGTTGTGGTTTACAATTTACCATTAAACAATGAACAGATGCCACAGTTGTAGGCATACTGTAGTTAGACAATGGGGTGAGAATTAAATAAGGAAAATAAAATGTTGGATATAAAGTCAAAAGTGCAGAAACGTAGAATTTTCTAAGGCACTAATAACATCTCATTTAGAATACCAAGTACAATTTGTGTTACCAAGTTATAGAAAAAAAATGTTGCTTTGAAATTAATTCAAAGTAAAGGAAGCAGAAGCATTCTGGGACTATACCTTTGAGAATTTTCAATACTGACAAGGAGACTGAATACAAGTATTTGAAATCATAAAAGGTATCGTGCCTTGCAAAAGTATTCAGATTCTTGTTCGATTCCTGTGGTGCTACCTGCATGGTTGTTGTATGTTATCCTCATGTTCATGTGGGTCTACCCTGAGTGCATGTTTATCTGTGTGAGCATTGCGATGGATTTATGTCCTGTCCAGGGTGTATCCTGCCTTGTGCCTTTTGCTTCCTGGGATAGATTCTGGCTCTCAGGCATCCCTGAATAAAGTGGATATTGGATAAAGTGGTTAGAAAATGGTTAGATGAATGTACAATATATGTGTAGTGGGTTATCTTAAGTGTGACTTCAAAGTGTATCGACTACAAGCTTTAAAACAATGAAATGTGAAAACTTTGAAAGGGATTGAGAACTATTGCAAGCCACAATATTGGCAAAGCCAACATCAAAAACAAGCAACTCTGCCTCTGCTATGATAGCTGTACAGATGCAGCCATTCAAAGTGCGCGGTACACACACGTACCGGAGGTAATTGGCTACGGCGTCGCGTATTGTGACACACGATGACGCGCGGTACCGCGGTACGTGATTGGTTGACCGACAAGGGCACTCGTGGTCCATTGGTCTGTCGTAGAAAGATTTACAGTAAACGTCTTTACTGTGCCCGTTGTAGTATTGAATATTTATATGGAATTTTACCACTGAAGGGAAATATAAGTAGCTGAGCATAAAAAGAATAGGAGCATACTGTAACGCGTGTGAAGGCCATAAACGATATTAATTTTGGAACATAAACATACAGTATATGGCTGGTCTCGGTACTTTAAAGAAAACATACACACCAGTATTCCATTTCTCCCTAAACATTTTAAGCATCGAAGTCTTTAACTAACGAGATACCGGAGTCAACAAGCATACTTTTAGAATTTGATTAAAAGGGAATATAATATGGAATCGCGTATCTAAAGAAATTAATAACGATATAATTATATTCATGTTGCAAAAAAACTGCAACGGACATAAAAACTCCCTTGCTTTTAACAGAGCGTTCCATAATTTCTAACTACGAAAATTATTTAAACTGTGACACTTATCATTCCACCAGAGCTCGAAATATCACAAGGATCATCTTGAGCACAGAAAAGACTGTATTAAAAGAATCGCGTATCTAAAGAAATTAATAAGATATAATTATATTCGTGTACTGCGACAGGGCTGTGTAGGGCTGTTTCACCTCTCTCTTCATGTGACTCTGTTCAAAAGCCATTTAGCAAAGAGGGGATGAGAAGAGTGACAAACTAGTACTGTATACAGTACTTTAGATCTTTTTTTCTGAACCGGGGAAAACCTGATCATGTTTCTCTATAACAATAATAAAAAACATTGCCACACCCGGACTGTTGTAAAGAAGTAGTCTTTAAAATTTCCTCATCTCACGTTGAAGTCAAAATTCCGGGATGTGCCTATATTAGAAAATATAGGATTTCTTCGAATGTATATTGGGCAATCAGACTTCAGGACCAGAATTATCCGTTTTATAATGGGGAATATAGTGTAAAATCCTGGGTTCTGTAAAATGTTTCAGGCATTCATGTGAAGGGCAACAGAGCTTTCATTGGCCAATTATCATTATTATCATTATTATTAATAATGATATTAATTTAAGGGTCTAAATATTTAAAAATATGTATCTATATAGCAGATAGTATCACTGTATTCCACTTTTTTTGTAAACACAGAAAAATAAAAACCCGGTTTGAACACCCTATATTGTAATCATATGGACATAAGAATGATCAGGTGTTTCCGTCAACACCTTCCAGCAGCACTCCCGTGCCTAGACGAGAGAGAGACACAAGACAAGCCCGCCAGCCCGAGAGAGAGTGAGAGAAACACCAAGGGGTGCGGAACCAGGGATCTATTTACATGGAAAATGGGCGATCTCCCATGACTGTCTGCCCGTTTCACTGTTACCTGGATACCTCTTTATTTAGAACTCACTCTCCCCCCTGCCTGTCTGACTTCTTTTAATCCTTCTGTGCCCGGATTGCAGCGGGTAAGATATTTTTCCAAGAAAAAAAGAGAAATTAAAAAAGATAAATTTCAGAGCCTCTTCTCTTCTTGTGTCTAATTTTTAGTTTAGAAGGATTCAAGCAGGATTTTAGATGAAAGGCAGCGACCTCAATCAAGCCCAAATCATAATTGAACCCATTCAGAGCCTACATTACATTTTAGCGTTTCATTCTGAGCAGAAGACCCCCACACCTGAAGAAGGCTTGAGTTTTCTCTCTTCTCTTTTTTAGCATGTGTACAATGCTGTAATACAGTTAAAAATAATTAAAAGTTTAAACAGTATCAACTAAACTCCATTAATATAAGTAACGAGTGGTATTTAAATGAATACAGCTTTTTAGTATAGATTACACTTTTCTAAAATGTATTTAAAAAATAAAAACGATTACAATCTAATCTTTCCACGTTTGATCCCAAAATGGGGAGAAAGCTATGCTGAAAGTGTATTAAGATACTTATAAGACAAAGATAACAATTTATGTTGCATTTGTCAAAAAATACATTTAATTAAACACGCGTTTGCGATTTAAATCAAAATGGGGGTAACGGGGACTCTCTCTCTCTTATTATCAACACTAGTTCAATTGTGGCTCTTCTCAGATACTGTAGTTTAGCATTCAGGTAGATTGCCGGGCGAAATAGAAACTGAATTTTCTTCCTCCTGGTCAGTTTAGAAATCTGTGTACGCTGTAAGGTTTTTACTTCCTAATTAAACTTTTAAAATACACGTTTAGAATAGAAGCAGCATATGCTGTTGTCTTCTTCCTATGTAGAACAGATCAGCAGGTCTTTTTTCCCCAATCAGAGGGGTGTCAGATGGTGTCAGCCAATCACCATTCTAAAGCCGTACAGTAATCTCTGGTATAGGGACACCCCAGAATTCTGTCACATTTTCATTTTAGGAAATTATGAAACGCTCGGTTAAAAGCAAGGGAGATTGTCCATTATAGTGGACATAAAAACAATAGTTTGTTGCAGCGTTATTAGAAACCCAATTTTAACACAAATCGCCGGCATTATATCCTAGAAGACACAGACCGGCGCCAGTGGGAGTGTAAAAGAAAATGCAGACGAACTAGGAATTAGAAAGTTTCCAAGTGCTTGTACAATCGATGGAAATGTTCAAATAAATGTGCAAAAGAAATAAAAAAATCATTTATTCCTTTATCATATTGGCTAGCTAATGTCCTCTCTTTGCTAGTTACCTGTGGCTGTGTTTCTGCATTGCGTAACAATGACTGACTATATTCTCAGGTGTATATTCTATACAGGAATCGCATATTTGGGGACTGTTTCATAAAACTTTGATGCTTAAAATGTTTAGGGAGAAATGGAAGACTGGTGTGTATTTTTTCTTTAAACTACCAAGACCAGCCATATACAGTACAGTACAGTTTACATACAGTAATATGTTTATGTTCCTAAATTAATATTGTTTATGACCTTCAGATGCATTATGCTCCTCTTCTTTTTATGCTCAGCTACTTAAATTTCCCTTTAGTGGTAAAATTTCATATAAATATTCAATACTAAGCGGATTAAAATGTGCACAGTAAAGAGATTAATTGATTAAATCTTTTCACTACCGACCTATGCACCATGAGTGCCCCTGTTGGTCATTTTGGCCAGCCAATCACTTACCGCGATAGACTGCAGTGGCTTGTGGGTAGTTGTGTGAGATACGGGTTTGTACCGTGCATTTTGAATGGCTGCATCTGTATATATAATGTCACCGATACTTCCAGAAACTCTGTATTATTTCCCCTTTACTCTTACCTTCTCTCTTTCCGAATTCTACTCACCCTGCTCTCTGCTTTCCCTTTCTCTCAATTTCTGGTCAAGCATCCAAACCACTTATTTTACGTGTTGTTATGTCTCACCCCTTTCCCCAATCCTTCTTTTCACAAGAGTCCACTGACAGTTGAATGCCCACACTGCCCTACAGATATGAGCATATGTTGTCAGTAGGGATGCACCCGAATTGGTCCCAAACCCTAAGTAGTCAGGCGGAATGGCAAGATGTTTCTCTACCATCCCTTTACCCCTTCCAACTGGTGTCCAACTGGTGCAGTGTCAGCCCTCTACTTTTACCTCTCCCAAAGTTTCCATCTGTCAATTTAACTAATCATTCTTCTTTTGAGTATTTCTACTTGGAATATGTCTTTATCCATTCAGTTTATGAAACAAAAGGAAGTGGCAACTCTCCACCTTCTTCTGTGTCATGCTGCTCTTCTGGGTCACTGCAGTGTCTTCCACTGCTCACAATAGAGATCCACGTTCAAAGTAGCCACTCCTAGTACTGTTAGCTGCTAGTGATGCCACCACTCACCTACTTGCATTCCATTCACCACTGCATATCCAAATCTACTCAATCAAACAAGCTCATTCCTGGATCATATGTGCTTCTCATTTATTCCTTGGCACACACACATTATGCTCTGTTCCTGCAAATCTTCTCTTAGATTAGTGTTCAAAATCTGTGTTGATGTGTTGGGAATCCTTTTTGGAGGATGTATCTTATAGTCAATAGTCAATATAAACTGATCAGTGCAATGATACAATGGTGTGTTACAATTGGATAGAATTGTACAACAATTTTATTTTTCTGCAACTTTATACTGTAGTTCATCTAATATGAAATACATAGACATTTTTATTGTGGATAAACACAACAATATAATACTGTTTACCGCAGGTTAGATTCCACAGGCACTTGAAAAGAAGGAGGTTAACAACAATTCAGAAAAGAGGGAGATTTTGAAAGTGTGTTTGGTTAAAGGAGTATACTCCCTGAACATTTCTATTAATACTGTACATCAAAATATCCCTTCATCAACCATCAGATTGCATTTCATTATTTATTTCTATGTTTCTTACAAGATGTACATGAATAAATAATGAGCATTTCCAGAAGTTTAATCCAGCAAAATATCAATTCTAGGTCAATATCAGATACATTAGCAGTACTCTATATCTTCAAAACCTATAAAAAGCAGTTAAGAAAATTCCCGAAAAGGCAAAATAAAAGACTTAGGAGAGTAAATTTATGTATTATCCCCTTTTTTTTCTGTCTCTAAAAATAATTTTAAAATATCCACAATAGTTCTGTGAGATAAGAATGCAAAAATATTACATTTGGAAAACCCCAAAAGTAATTTTAATGTAAAATATTTACATAAGACTTAGACTAAGACTAACAAGAAAAAAAACTCTAATGAATGATGTGCAAAAATACAGCAAAAATGTTGTCAAATATCTATACTGTAGCTCAATGTCCTATTCTTCTTATAGAATCACCTTTAGTTTTGAGGTTTTGATAAGGTAATGGTGTGTGGGATTGAACTATACATGCCAGTAGTTCCAGTTTTCAATATGACTGAGATCTGGGGATTGCTTTGGCCAGAGAAGGTGATGCGAGTTTTGTGTCATGCACTTCAAGCCAAAGATGCAGTGCCAGCTATGGACAGAGTATGCATTTTTTGTCACCATAATTTTAATGTTTGTGTACAATGGGATCTCAGGTATGGAAGCCAGTTTCCACCAGGGAGTGAAAAAAAAATTGTGACTTTATATCTTGCAATTGCGACATACTAACTAAAGAATTGCCACTTTATATCTCGCAATTGCGACTTTTTATCTCGCATTTGCGACTTCGAAATGGACCAAATTTCATTGTCTGTCCTTTTGTTATTGTAACGGATTCGGGTTCTAGGGCTTGTGCCCTTGCCGCTCCTACTCATTGGGCATGGGCTCGAACCCAGATCATGCCAGCTGAGCTAAAGAAGACCTTCTTTAGCCCCGGCGGCCAGCATCCCTGTTATGTGCAGGGGAGTGCGGTGCTGTCACCACACTGCAACCAGATCGTACAACCTGTATGTCGGCTGTTCAGTTACACTGTATTCATAAATCGTACAGGATCATAGGATCTATAGGCCTGAAGACTTGTCTTGTGCAGTGCCCTGATAAAAATCTAATTACACTAGTTTTTATGGAATCCTATTTCCGCCGCGGAGGCTTCCATAGTACCTGGATGGAATAGTGGACGGTGGGCTTTTTAAAAAAGTTTTTATTTAAACACCAGAAATACAAAAAAGGAGACAGAATATGAACACAGCTACAGAAATTGACACTTCACATCCAGAAGAATTCACAATTATAAAATCTGAAACTTATACTTTTTACATATTTCCATTGTATGTCTTGCCTTTTGATTCTTTAAATTTCTAATAGAATTTAAGTAAAAAAGGAATTGTACTTTAAAAGCATTAATAGAGGGAGCAGTATTAGACCATTTACTTTTGTGGATGAAGTATTTTGCCAACATAATTAACAGATTAATAATAAGAACATATCCTTCATCCAAATCTGATCTAAATATAAAAATATAAAATATCAAAATCTTTAAATTTAACATTTAAATTAACAATAACATTTTGGAAATCTATCCAAAACAATTTGGGTACAATTCCTTTTTTACTAAAAAAAGGTCTTCTTTAGCTCAGCTGGCAAGACCTGGGTTCGAGCCCATGCTGTGAGGCACGAACTAGGGTGGGAGCCCTAGAACCTGAATCAGTTACAATAACAAAAGGACAGTCAATAAAATGTGGGCCATTTCGAAGTCGCAAATGTGAAACAAAAAGTCGTAATTGAGAGATATAAAGTGGTAATTCTGAGTTTTTAAGTTACTATTCAGAGATATAAGTCACAATTCTGAGATACAAAGTCACAATTCTGAGTTAAGTCGTAATTCTGAGTTTTAAAGTCGCAATTGCAAGATACTAAGTTGGAATTCTGAGATACTAAGTCGCAATTGCGAGATACCATAGCGTGTTCTTTTTACTCCCTAGTGGAAACAGGTTTCCATACTCAGGAGCATAAGAATGCTCAGAACACAGATTTTTTTTCTCTATTGGCATTTGAATTTTGCTACTGTATACAGTATATCTCAGTGATGTGTAAACCAGCAGACTGAATTTAGAGCCACTGCTGATGTTCCACAGTTTTATCTATTCCTTTTTAGTAGACAAAACTGTATTGTGTTGTTATTATGTCTTGTATTCCTAAATTGTGAAACCATACATGACCAGAATATTTTCTTATTCTGTATTGCATTCCCTTCTCCTGACTTCAATTTTATCTTTGGTACTTGGTTAATTTAGACTAATTTGAATCTGTTATCCTGGAATGTACAGTATTTGGTCATCCATGTTAGTTGTAATGACACTTTGCACAGCCAAATAATAGTTGCCATGACACAGGGGTCAGATTTCTGACAAAACAATATTTCTGGAAGTCCTAATATTATGATGTGGCCATTGCCTTCTTTACACATAACAAGACAAGATTCTGTTTTGGAGCAATCAGCAGCTTATTATTCCAGTTAAGGGCAGTGACGAGGATGGCAGACTTGCTTTCTGAAAATGAGTAGCTCTGGTATAAAAGCTTATGTTTAAGTTTATGCTGCAAATGTCAAGCTCAACCAGGCAGCCAGCCTTTTTCATTCCCAGTACCGTTTGCCATGGACACCAACTGACAGGAAACCCAGATCACCTGGAGTCAATTACAGTCTTGCCTGTCTGTATGATTAGAATGTGCTCAGGGCTCTGATATAGATTTTGGGCTTTGAGCCTCCAAATCTCCAGCTCAGTCTCTAGCTTGGTCTACTGTTAGGATTCCTGATCTATGCTCTGTTATGAACAGATGATTCTTGGATAACCTCGGCTTTGTTTTCCTATAGTGTGTACCTTGGCTTGGATCTTTGATCGATTCAACGTCTTTCATATTTCCCCTTTATGTTTATGTCAGGAAGGCAGGGGTCAATCCCGGTGAATCCAGAAGCACAGTCCAAAACATAAAGGGGACAATTTTAGATCATATGGAACTAAGCACAGATTTCATTAAAATAATTTAAATACTGTAGTCAAGTTTATCCGCTATTGTTTTTACAAATGCTATCTGTTCTCCTGCGTTTGCTGTATCCAAGGGTACTCACCAGTGCTACCCTCTCTCACAGTTGCTGTTAGATCTTAATAGAAATGTCTAGCACAGGCCATGCGTCTACAGCACCTGTCCACATCAGCTGTATGCAACATTATTTATGTTGCTATGCAGATTATATTCTTTTATTCCTCAAGAACTGCACATGATTGTCAGTTGCCATTCTCTATCCATAGTGGACCCTTGCCTTTCTTAAATAGAGCCATCTATTGCTTTGGTCCTTGGCACCTCAGAGAGAATCCTATAATTATGGGAGACAACTATAGAAAATATTAGAGAATTTTTAGCCTTGCCGCCATCCTCTAGTTATTGAATTTGTGTTGCAGAATCCCTGAGACTGTTCATGGGAGACAGGGAAGGCTCTAGTGGAAGGCTGGCAAGATATTTATTCCTAGAGGGGTGAGGTTATAGGAAGGGGGTTTTTGAGTTTAAAGGAATTTTAGGTAAGTTGGGAAACATTTACAGATGCAGCCATTCAAACTGCATGGTACAAACCCATACAGCACACAACTACCCACAAGCCACCGCGGCGTACCACGGTTACACGATTGGCTGGCCAAAATGACCGACAGGGGCACTCGTGGTGCATTGGTCATTAGTGAAAAGATTAAATCATTTAATCTCTTTACTGTGCACGTTTTAAGCCGCTTAGTGTTGAATATTGATATGGAATTTTACAACTAAAGGGAAATATTAGTAGCTGAGCATAAAAAGAAGAGGAGCATAACACATCTAATGGTCATAAACGATATTAATTTAGGAACATAAACATATTATGTAAACTGTATATGGCTGGTATTGGTATTTTCAAGAAAAAATACACACCAGTATTCCACTTTCTCCCTAGACATTTTAAGCATCAAGGTCTTACATGTGGTTACTTCAGAAATGTTTTTACGTGCTCCTTCTGACCATATTAAGTTTAAGTGCCCACGGGCTCTTTTCCTGTACGTGGGGGGAAGGGGGACTGTCTTTCATTAGAAGGTTAGCCTATTCTACTCTGAGAATGTAGAGGGAGAGGAAAAGTGCCTGCGGTCATTTCATTAGTATTAAAATTTGAACTGTTTCCCTTGCGAAGATATGGACTATATAAGAATATTTGTGCGTGGTAAAAAAAATGGCATAAAAACAACAAAGTGAAGGCTGTGGAAACATTCACAATGGACTTTAAACACAAACCAAGTGTTCTCACAACTCTAGGACATTTCATGAAAACGTTACAGGCGTGCCAAAAGTGTTTCCGAACTTCAAGCTAACTTTACCCTGGTTTGCATGGTCAGATTCCGTGGTGTAAAACGAATAAGCAGGTGATTAAGATAACAATGCATCGCCCACTGAGAGGAATGTTTTCATTTAAAAAGTGTAAAAAGAGGTGATACGTGTCTCCTCTATAACTCCAGTTTACAGAGAAATTCCGCCAGACCCTCACAACATTGTCCAATAATACTGTAGTGCATTTGCCTGGCGCTGCAGCCGAAGAGCGCCTGGCTGGGGTACGCGGCGAGGGGCAGAACAGGAGTAATAGTGGTCAGGGAGGGGATGAGGAAAGCCGCTGACCAGTGCAGCTGACTCACTGCGAAACGGGCGTACAGTGTGATGAGATTGCCCGCATTCTTGTAAATAGTTCCCTGGTTTCGCACCTCTGTTATACTTGGATCCAATTGGCACCCTTTCCCTGTGTAGCTACACGAATAGACCCCAGTGTGTTGCCCTCTCTTGTCTCTCTCTGGCGCTTGCTCGTTCTCTCCCTCATTTTCAGTCTGTCTTTTTCTCTGCTGGCACGCGGGCGCAGGAGTGCTGTGCTGGCTGTACCGAAGTTCAGTAAAAGCGCTGTTTTCTTTACTCCACGAGTGTCTGGGTCACTGGGTCTGTCCTCGCCGAAACTATTACAATACCCTTAAGTTTAGCAGGATTTGCATGATAAGCACATTGTTTAATGGGGATGACATTTCTCACGTCTATTATCACTGTACAAACTTGAGTCGGAGTGTCAGTTACTAAAACAGAGCACCTTGCAATACATTTACTGCAATACATTTACTTTGGTGGGTAGCCACGTCAGCCTGCATAGTCTGCAAAGGAACAAGTAATAGGTTTATTCCATGCTGAAAAGAGAAGAGAGAAAACGCAACATTTTGGCTGTGAATCCTTCTTCAGGTGTGAGGGTCTTCAGCTCAAAATAAAACGCTTGGAGTTTGTAATGTGGGGTGTTCTGAACGAGTTAAACTTTGATGCAAGAAAAATGTATTTCCCAGAAGCTATACTGACTCTCTCTAATGCAGCGATCCGCTGGTCAGGTGACTGAGGGCTTGCAAGCATGGTGACATCACTGCCTTTCATATGAATAGGAGAGACCTGGTCCGTCAGTGTTGAGGGCAGATCTTACTGTAGCTTGACTGGCTGCTTCCCTGTTGAGTGATGCTGAAGGCTCAGGTTCAATTGCCTTCATAGCACTGGGGAAAAGCGAAAGCGCCACATTATTAATACCTTGTCGCATTAACTAACTCTTAATAATTCCGTGTCGCATTAACTAACTCTTCAGTTTATTCCGCCAGACAGTGCTTGAATACAATTATATCATTATTAATTTGTTTAGATACGCGATTCCATATTATATCCCCCGTTAATCAAATTCTAAAAGTATGCTTTTGTTTACACTGATAATGAGCAAATTCACAGAAAAGGTTAAAAGACTACCACTTTTCACAAAGTATATAAACTTGATATGGTCAGAATGAGCACGTTAAAACGTTTCCAAAATGACCACATGTAAGACTTTGATGCTAAAAATGTTTTTTTAGAAAAAAAGGAATACTGGTGTTTATTTGTTCTCTAAAATACCAATACCAGCCATATACAGTTTACATTATATGTTTATGTTCCTAAATTAATATTGTTTATGAGCATGTGAAAGGCATGGTGAATCAGAGATTCTCAAAACTTACTTTGTATGATTGGAAACAAATACGTGATCAGATTAATGAAATGCAGTGGTGTTACTTTTTAACAATGAAAAAATAGTATTTTCCTTTACAAAGACGGTTACAAAGTAAGTGGGCCAAGGTAATACTTTGAGTTTACAGCTTGTCCAAGGTCATTTATTATTAATGCTATTAGTAATATCTCCGGTAAAGACTTTGATGCATACAATATTTCTGCATAATTAAAATATTTCAGATAAAGGTGGTAGGTTGTGTACTTTTGTCCAACTGAGAAATCTTGCTTTTATAAAATATACCAGCTTTTTCATGTTTAATGATTAGCATGCTGTGATACACAGTTTAAAATTAAAAGTCTAAAGAGTATACAACTTAAATTCTTAATTGGATAAAGATTGTCCCTCAGCAGTGATCGGGACTCGAAACTGGGTGTTTTCTGGTGACAGCTCAAATGCTGTACATGAGAGGGTAAGCTTTATTAGCTCCACCTGGTGGTTTTACAAAGTGATTCCACATACTATTAACATAATCTAATTTGTATGTGGTATAATATGGTATGATGTGATATGACGTAACACTCCCACCGCATTGTACCGCAGCGTACCTTGCTCGTTTTGAATGGCTGCATCTGTAGTTCCTTGGGGAGTTATTATTTTTGCTTGTTTGTTTGATCCTTTGAACTGAAAATAAAAACATTTTTCCCTCTCTTTGGATTGGATTGTTTTCCCATGTCAGACATAAATAAGAACTAATATTATTGATTAAAGGATAAGAAACACTTGACAACTTCAGCCTGACGCCAACTTGCTGGTCTTTATGCATTGTATTTCCACTGGTGTTTACTTAGAATATTGATTTGTTTTGTAGAAAGTGTCACCATTGCTAGTACCAAAATTACTGTAATAATCAGTAAGTTAGTGCAAGTCTCTTCAGTCATGATTTCCCCCTTTATTGTCCATGCTTCCAACAATGCTTCACATTACCTTGTTTTAAGAGCCTTAGAAGATGATTCTTTAAAGTCTTGTCCACACATGAGCATCCTGATACTTGGTAAGTATGGGTTGCAGTGGCTACACAAACTCATACTGTGCACACAGCAGACGTTTCTATAGTAAATAACATGCTATCCAGATATAATCCATTTTGCAGAGCCAATTATTGCACTTGTTTTTTAAAGAACTAAAGAGAATGCCACAGTTAAGGATACAGCAGCAAATATACAGCTGCCCACACTTAATGATTCTGATGAAACATTCTGAAGCTGTAATACCTTTCCATTCCAACACTGCTTTTATAATCTTATTGCTGTCATAAAAATAATAGAAAAAATAACTCCAACTAGGATTGGCACAGCACATTTTATTAGATGCAATATGAATAGAATGCATTTTATAAGGTAAAAAAAAAAAACAAACAAAAAGGTGATGCATAAAACAGTATTTATTTTTAAATAGGTCATTGGACCCTGCATGTTCTGTAACATGAGACAGGAAAGGGAGTATGGATCCTGTGCAGGACTCTGGAGAGAGAAGACTAATCCAAATCGCTAGGCAAAAACGTTATCCAAGAAACAAGAAAGGTCTGATAACGGTAGACATTTCAGGAGAGCAACAGTCCGAAACACAAGACTAAATCGTAAACGAGGGGGCAGGCAAGAAGATCTGATTCCAAATACGGTAGTAGTTAACGCTTGGGAGATCAAAGAAAATCCGCAATAGTGAGCGAAGAAGTGAGGAAAAATGAACTGAAATAGAGACGGGAGTGAACGGTGTTTGCTAAACACAGTGCGCGTGGGAATGCGAGATGGGTCAGAGACACGTGAGGAATGCGTAACACTGCAATAATGTATAAAACGTTAATATGACAGTGATACTATATTATTTTAATTTTCTTTTGTGTTTTAGTACTGTATTCTCAGTTAATTATGCAACACGGTATAACGTTATAAGAGCTTCAAAATTGTAATAAATCTAACACAGAATTATAACACATGAGATCAAACAGCAACACAATTATCACGATCATTTTTGGTTTTACAGAAATGAAATTAAACTGATTCCTTAATAAAATAGTCATAATATTGTAATGTAAATAATTTCATTTTAAACTGCTTAGTGCATTACTTCATTTTTACAGGAGAAAAGGCTATGAGAATCAGTATTGCTTGTGAAAGAGGGTGAATGATTAATTTGTCCTGACCTTCAGAACAGCAGCTGAAAATTTGTTTTATATTTTTTCCTTTGCTTCTCAACATAAATTTAAAATAAAAGTAAAAATGTTTTTGGGAAAATTAATGACAATTAGCACGATAAAAGCAATTCCAATAAAGTCTATTTTTCATCTGTTTTATATTATTTACTTACTTTTTCTGTCCAAAATGTGTCAATTGAAAGAGATCCATCAAACAATACTGAGAAACTATTTAGCAAGTAAAAGAAGAAAAAGCAATACAATGTTGCTCTGATTTAATTTTACTCATGTATTGTTAAGATGCCTAAATACAATACTAACAGGCTTTATTTTTTCTCTGTTAAACATTTTTAGTCTCACACACAAACATAGCTAGCTTCTCTATTCAAAAATCTACAGTATACAGTATCATCTAAAGATCTACAGTATATAATTGAATTTGAATAAATGTGGGACAATTAAGACAAGAAGTATTCTTCCTATATACTAAATATAATGCTTCTCTTTGGGGAAAAAATAGGCTTCTCCCACAGACTAATTATGAAAATGCAATTTCAGACCTCAGAACTGATCCCAGCAATAACTGACAAACAGATGTTTGATGTTGTGACTAAATGACACCAGGCACCAGAGAATATTTGTGATTACTAAAATTCCTTAATTATTGACATGATACACGACCAAGCAACTTTAAAGTAGAAGTTTGAATATTGAAGTTGAACTTAAATATGTGTATAAAGGCTACATTTTGATAGCATTTTGAAGTATTCTGTATATTGTTGACTGCGGCATATTTTCTCCCTTTTCAAGTCTTGAAACCTTTAGCTCTTTCAAAGCTGTTATTGGCCTCAAAGTGACATCCCTTACCAGCGTCTTTCTTGCCTGGCTGCTCAGTGTGGAAGGAAGGTCTGATCTAGGCAGTGTCTAAGTGGTACACTGTACATTCCATTTCTCGATGACTAAGTAGACAGGGATACTCAGAGACTTCAGTTTTTTATATTCTTCTCCTGAGCTATGCTTTTAAATGACTTATTCCTCACCTTCTTTGAAAGCTCCTTAGTCTTCATGGTTGAGTCTATAGCTGAATTTTACTACCTGAACAAGGAACTTCACAAAGACAGATATTTTTATTCTGAAATCGTTTGAATCACAATTATTGCACTCAGACAAAAGCCACTCAAATGTGTGGCCCAATTAGATAATTTTGTGCACCTCAATTAATTTAGCTTTGCCACAGCAAAATCAAATGTAATCATGACTGTTCATTTTTGTCTTTATTATTAAGTATCTTTTTTTTTTACCTTGAATGCATGAAATAAGTTGACTATAACAAATCTGAATTTCTGCTACAAAGTTTCATTACTCTAGTGTCAAAACAACAAAATACAAAAAGTGCAAACTTCTGAATACTTTAGCAGGGCATTCTACAATAAGTTTAACACTTTTTAGTATACTTATTTAAACTCCTTTACACAAAAGAAGACATATTTCTACTTGCAGTATGGAAGGTGTACCCTAACAGAATTGTATATAGCTTTTTCCAATTACATTTTTTATAATCTGAGGATTTGTAATACATAAGTTATCAGTTTCTTACATTCTGAAGATTTCAATCAACATTTTCTGAAGATAAGAATGGATATTGTTGTGAAGCCACAGATCCCCCAGTACACAAACATTTTTTACCTTTTCTTGACATATTTGTCTTGACATCATGCCTCTTTTATACCAAGGCAGTTTTAGCATATTGTAGCTTATAAAATTGACAAGGTGACTTTGACTAATATCTGGCTCACATTTTCTAGCTTTGCAATTTAAGGAAATAAAAAAATAGAACATAATACTATCATAACTGGTTATTGGTTATCAATAATTCAAACACTAGGAGTAAATAGATTATAAAATAATCTATTATTATTTTAATAATAATAAATTAAAATAAAATCAACATGCACATTTTCCACAGTTAATATTCAACAAAAGCAAAACTTAGCAGATACAGTATGCAGTAAAGCATAGTAGCAAACATGAAACCTTAAACAACAGTGTTAAAAAATGTATACAGTATGTACTGAAACACCTTCTAAATCTTTAAACAAATTGTATTGCATAAAGGTACAATTGGTTGTGATATATGCTCTTTTGTTTGTTTAATTTAGATGTGTGAGAGGCGCTATGTGAATTTAGGGTACCTAGCCCATGTGCATATTCTCCAATCTTCTTCAGGAAAAGGTATAAGCAATTTTTTCTGCTTCCACACATTCTTATGTACAATAACATTTTTGTACACACCCTAGGCTAGGGAACAAAACCTATCCATGGAACAGCCAACAACACTACAGAATGAGCTCTGCCCCACTCCGCCCCACTTTGCCCCACTTTCAAGGTAGCAGTTCAACTACTGCTACCTTGAGAGCAAGCATACACATACAGTAACATGGGATTGGCAGGCATACCGGGTTTTTTGTGCCTTCAAAAAACTGCAGGGTCATCAATCGTTTTTGGCTATGTATGACAATACATGTGTTTACTCGGCTTATTCTACATGTGGCCAGATTCATGGTTGTATAAACTGACTGCAATTATGTAGAAACATTATGGGATTACATTCACACTGATGGTAGGTGCACAAATGGGTGCAGGTCTCAAAATGCAATCAGCATAAATGTTGTGCAGTTAGATAAAGTTAGCAATGATGATAAGATGACTCTTAAAGCTGGAATTATGGGGCTGGCATAAATGGGACCATTACACTCCTAAAATATGTTTCTCTTGCATAGGTCTCATTTAATGTTTCACCTATACAATTATCACATACAGTATGACACAAGACTGGTATTCGTCGGAAAACACTTTGACCAATATACACAATCTACAACCAAGACGCTTTATAATGCAGAGTCATGCCATTACTGTTGCAGAGTTTTGTGCATCACATACAATCTGCTAATGTCTTTAATCAGGTTTATGGATTCATGCCTAATATTTGGAACATTACACAGCTTGTCACTGCTGTGAGAGAGACTTTATCAGTAAAAAAATATTTACAACCTTCCCTATTTAGCAAAATCTTATTCCAAACTACATTTGGGTTAACAAGGAGGTGTACTGCTTTGATATAGTGACATGAGGAAACATTAGGAATGGAAAGAGATGCAATAATAAAACTAGGAATGATGTGTTTTGCTGTGTGCTGCTGATTCTTCCTTAACCAAGTCTACTCAAATGAGATGTAATTCCTCTAAAACATTGACTTTCAACTGAGTGTATATTTAGGGTATTCTGTTTTAACTTAAGCAAATGAGATATCTTAATTAAAACATAATGGAGAGTACAATGAATCAAGTTTGTGTTTGTCTGTGTTGACTTGGTAGAATAAAGCAGTCAGTTAATTTAGCAATGGTGACACAAAGAGAAATAAAGATCTTTAGCTGTTAATGGAGTAATTTAAACAAAGTCATTTGTGTAAATGGTACACATTTACCAGAATGTTTAGTATTTAGATGTGTTGTATTCATGTATTTTATCAATTTTAACACTATCTTCATTGTGAATACAAGTTACCAATCATTTAATGCTGTGCTATTATCAGTGAAATGCAAATGGCAACCTCAGTTATACAATTTGCCCATTTGTGAATGTGGTTTTCATTCAAGAGTGTCATTTTATTGTAAAATTGGCAACAAAAACTGGAGTTTATTCAAGTGCAGCCATAAATTGAAGCCTGGGACAACCATCATTTGTAAAAATAGAAAAGAAACAGACTTTTCTTTGTGAAATTTTGTCATTTCAGCACAAGTTGTAAGGGTTTCATTATGTATTATTTAATATGGAAATAAAATGCATTTAATAAGCTACCTCTCTGCCATGGACATACTTTCAAATACACTTACAATAATATATTTTGTATTGTTGAAATCATTTCAAACCTTCCTCCATCATACATGTTGCTAAACAGCTATTTTGTCACAGCTTTTTGCAAACACACAGCCATCATTTCTAAAGACGTATAAAGAATTTATATTTATTTTGTATATACTAGGTGGTCTCAAAATAATTTTGCCTACCATCTCATTTACTTTATTGTAAGCTTGAGTATGATCAGATACCTACAAAAGTGGCAGGCTTTCTCAGGAAGGTTCTGCAGTTACAGCCAACCTGCCAATATAGGCAACTTTTGGCCTTTAATTTTTGTAAACAGTAACAGCGGGGATTATTATTTTTTTATTATTGTATATTGGTGGATTGAGAGTTTCACATGGGTGCAATAAAGTCTTTGTTATTTAATAAATAGCAATACTGGAAGGTTTGCCAAAGAGTAAAGCAATTCATATTTGTGATCTTAATTGAATGATTAATTGAAGATTAATTGAATGATATACACAATCTGTTGTACATTTTTAGGGTAATTTGTTGTACATTTAATCATACTAGAACAAAAACTTATTTTGTATTCAAACCAGTGATTAAGTGGTTAACTGTATGATGACAGTCACTTAAAGTATATTTTAGAATGTACAAGTCAGTATTTAGTTGCATGCTCCTTCAAGTCAAAACTTTATATATTTTCATTGACCTCACCAAACTCTTTGTGCAATTATTTGAGATGCTTTGCCAAACCTTTATTTCAGTCATTTTGAGTTTTTGCCAATACATAGGTGGTTATGACATCACCTTTTCAGCAAAATGCATGTAAAATGCATGCTTAAATGGATCAAAATCAGAAGATTGACTTGGCCAGTGTAAGACTTTCCATTTTTGCTTCTGAACCAGTTGTCATGCTGCCCAATAAGTGTGGAAGCATTTGGTCTTTCACATCATAGACATCATGCTGCTGACATCATTAGTTACATTATTAATAGAGACTAATAGTGAGTTAGTTACAAATGAAGCCATGTTTGCTCTGTGATTAGATATGACTGACAAGCACTTAAGATCGAATATTGGCACAGTTAAATCTACACCAATAATTACTACCAACTGCAGGGCAGGACAAAAACACATTTAAGTTTCTATTTACGTTTCACATTTTTCAGCTTCAAAATTGCCAGCTTTTCTTTAGCAGCAAGTCATTTTCTTTAATTTTGAATTCCAACAGCAGATTCGGTAGGAGAATCCCAACTCTTTATGAATATCTTGTAATGTAATAACATACACCTGTTTAGAAGTGGGTACCTGTCAGCTAATTCTTATAATACTTTTGCTCTTACAAAATAAAGATATCCAAAGAAATCAATTAGTTTATTTATCAATTGGTTTAATAATTATGAAATGTATTATTATTACCTGTAGCCCACTGCTTGCTGGGAACATATGCTCCAGGTAGGTGACGTATTGGTTTATTAATATTTTTGTAAGTGGTTGTCAAGCAATAAAATGTTGTGGCTACACTTACTGTGTGTTAGTAAATCATGTATACAACTGTTAATTTATCTTTATCCCTGACTTATGACATATGCATTTGAATTAATAACTGCACAAAGTTTGCAACATCTTGTCTTTATTCTGGCTTGAAACTATCACTTTCTGAGTGAATTCCTGAATTTGTAGTACTGTATGTTTCTGCCTCTTCTAGGTTTTTACAGTTGCTTGTTACGTAATGTTTTCTGAATCAGAATTTAAAGGTAATTTAACACTTTCATAAATACCTATGAAATAAACACAAAGCAAAAATTTCTGTAAACTGTAGTGACATCTGTCAGTTTTAAATAAGTCACACCTTTTCTTTTATTAATTCCAGTCCTAAAAGTCATTGTTAGCATAACTATTTCTATAGAAGTGGCTGATATGTTCAATACTCTCCCAGGTGCCTTTATAGATTGGAGCTCAGAAATTCCTTGGTGTGATCTGTAAATATATCTACATTATTAACAATGTAACACTTTTTACCATTTTGACAGATGTCTGCAATATTTAATCATTTATCATCATAAGGTGTTCATGCCAGAACTCTCTTAAACTCTTTTATTTCAACAAAGAATAGTTTTTTCTTTCCTCTGCAATCTGTTTTGTGTGTTTACCTAAACTTATTCTAAAACCAAGTTCTATCCTTATTTCATGTATTATACCTATGGAGGTCATGTTTTTTGTTTGCTCCTGGTTTGAATGAATTGCATAGATGACAAAAAATGAAATTCTCATAATACAATGAGTGGGTGGTGGGCTATGGTGCTTGAATAATAGGGTTGTGGCCTCATGAAATCGTTGAAGTGTATGGATTCATGCAGACACAGCAGCTGTATTAAGGGAGTGCTTGCCTAGACAGTGCAGTGGAGAATAGCAGATGTTACGAGCCAAAATAAAAATTGATCTTCTGGGTCCTGGCCTATACTAAATCAAGTGTTATTGTGCAGCGATGGCTAAACTTTATAATGATAGCTGGTGTATTGTGTCACCATCACTGGATTTGACCAGATTCCTATTTCTTCTACTCAGATAAGCCAAAAATCTTAATAAGATTAGCACTGAATTATTGCTCTTTATGAAAATGCTTTGAATTTCTTTTGCATTGGAGCACATTCATAGTATATTTAAATAAACATATCATTATTTTCTATTCTGCTCTATATCTTATGTTGGATGTGGGAATAGTGTACTTGTAAAAATATTCACTTTTCATGTTCTTGCAAAATGCTTGTGTATCCAGTTTATCTGTTACATTGTGCCATTTCACACATTATTTTTGGGAAATATTTAAGCATTGTTGTCACTTTATTTCACAGGTTTTTACGATTATATGTGTTTAACAGGTGTCTCTTAGAAAATTAATACTTTGAAACCATACAGTACTTTGCAAGTTTGAATGTTGTAGTCCGAAATGTGTTTAGGAGGGAAAAGCAAAGGGGATAATTTGATTCTGTTCATGACTTACAGTAACATGCTAGAGTTTTAAGAGAAAACTCTTTCATGCTAGAGTTTTCAGACTCTAACATGCTAGAGTTTTAGAGACATTCAGTTTTATCTTTTTGGGGCTGGGAGTAGGAGTGGAAATTAGTTGGGAGGGGGTTGTGAAAAATGTAATAATAACTGCAGAGACAGCATGGTCAAAATCCAGAAGCTTATCTAGAATTATTCCGTATCAATCAAACAATGGAGGAGGACAATAAATAAACTACTCAATTAACCTGTACTCTCACCCAAAGCATTTATGAAACACTTTCTGAAATCATTACATATTTCTGCAAGAAAATACAATATCGACGCCTTTCCAATATTTTTATGCATCTATCCCTGCATCTCTGCATTACTGACATAATTGTGTTTTCCCCTTATGAAATTCAAAAGGGATAAACAATCATCTTTTAATTAAGGTTGTTTTTGAGTATTCCTCTCTTCCCACATAGCATAATAAGACAATCACTACAATCATCTTATACCAACCAGTAAAAAGAACTTGGTAGAAAAAAATACATTTCTATCATAAAAAAAATAACAAAAATGTCACATAACATAATTAAGTGTTTTGTGTTTCTGTATTTAGCTTTTGTAATTATATAGAGGTAAAGGCTGCATGAATTTAATGGATTTCTACGTCATCTTAATGTTCTCTTTTACCCTTAGATAATTTGACAAGAGATTGTCTTTTACCTGATATGTGAAAGGTGTAAGCTTAAATTCACCTGAGAGCTTTGCTGTCTGTTCTATCTCCCCACAAACTCCAATATGCACTTTCTCTAAATATATGTTCTCTTTGCTAAGGTTCACAACTAGATTTGTGCACTTTAATAATTGCCTATTAAATAAGAAAGCTTTTATTCTGACTGAATTCAAAATTGATTATAAAACTGATTTCTACAGTATCATCTACAGTATCTCCTAACTATTTGCAACTTTCCTTATTGAATCCAAGTGGCTGCTGTAATGTTGTTGAGAGTACTGAAATGAAACCATTGACCAAAGTTAGTTGTCATTTAAAATGCATATTAGAACCATCATAAGGATATCTTTCTTCCACCTGAGTAATATTGTTCAGGTAAAATTTTTGCTCTGCATATCTGATGCTCATTGATACCTACCTGCAATTAATCAGGATTAGACTATTGTAAAGCCCTACTTACCTGGGGCATCTTCTAAAATACTAAAAAGGCTGGAGTACATTCACTATTCTGCATCAACATCTACAGTATCTCCTAACTATTGTAAATTTGTATTGTATTATAATAGTCCAGTATTTTCTCTGGGATCTTTTGTACTCTATTGAAAGCCAATCTACACTCAATGAGCTATACATCCTTCTCATGTACAGCACTATGTCTGTGGAATTCATGTCCAAATCCATTAAAGACTCTATGACTGTCAATATTTTTAACACTAGATTAAAAACATAACAAATATATAATTATCATCATATACATTAAAAGTACAGCTTTTAATGTGGTATGTTGTTCAACGTAGTATGAACTCTAATTATTAATATGAGAGAAGCAATACATTCAGCAAAACGTATAAATATAGTATGTCCCCACACTACCCAACAAAATGATTCAAAATTATGAATGGTGCCCCAGTCTTGAACCTTTTATGGAATTCACTGAAATAGTTAAATTTTTGTTCTTTGTAAACAGTTTTTAAACTAGATATATTTTTACTTTTTTTCTTAATTTTTGTTCTTCTTCCTGTGTGATAACACTGACTGGCATCTCATTCAAAGTGTAGTCCCACACTTCATCCTGTGTTTTTGGGTTAGGCTCTGGCTCTCTGGGGTGAAATCACTATGGATAATCACTGCATGGATGGAAGTTAAAATATTATACAGCTTGTAGTTCATTTTATTTTTTTCATTGTTTGTTGGTTTCATTAAAATAAACTAAAGTGCCTCTTTTTTAATAAAGAAAAGACCAGAACTTACTTATGCCAAATATGTTGTAAAAAAACTTTTACTCATCTCAGAAAAAAATAGTTACTCATTGCCATGTGGAGGTATTGGTAAACATTGGTTCCTAACTTGGAGAAAGTATATTTCCACAAAAGAGTTGCTATTTTTGTAGGCAACAGGCAAAATCAATTTATTGATTGTCAAGAATTGCTTATGACGTCATTTGTAAGTTTTTTGTATCAAAGAAACATTAAGAACAATGATGAAGCATTGGCTGGCATTGATTCACAGCTTAAATTAATAAAACACTTTAAAGTATTCATTTTTGATTATTTGCACACTCACATTTTAACAGTATTCCTAAAGGAATAGAAGTGTAATTATTTAAATGATTAATTACCAGCTCATTTCTGCTCACTTGGACAAAAATAAATATGTGGCCATTTCTCTTCTGGCCTGTCTCTAAGCTGAAATTATTCTGTTCAGTGAGGCACAGGTGGTGATTTTCCTAACCTGATTTGGTCATTAAAATCCTCTAGCTGCTTCAATACTTCTTCCCTGAGGCCCAGATCAGCACACATCTCCAGTGATTAAAATGCAACCATTTGGCCTTATGAACCTATTACAACCCCCTTTCTAATGATCTTCTAATGACTGCCAGCCCTAGCCAAGCCAGCAAACAGATAATGATGTCAATTATGCAAATGAAAGTGATGACTTCAAAACTAATAAGTTATCTCTAGTGGGGGGGGGGGGGAGTTTATTTTTAGGAGAACATAATAAATCTGCTGTGTTTCAAAATACTTTCAGAGGTTAATAAATGATTCTTCGGAAACATTGATTCCATCATTTAAAAAAAAATCGGAATTAACGTAAAGCTGTCCTGTGGTTTGCAATTTTTTTTTCTCCCTATTCTTCATATTTGGGAAGTGACTTTGAGGTTCAAAATGAGTCTTCTGAGCTGTGGATATTGATATAGTGTTATTGAACAGGACAGCTGTGACGTGAGAGGTGAACCCTAGTATGACACATCCCAAACATATTTTATATCTAATTAGAAATGAGCAGTTACAGTATTTCTATTGGACATTTTTCTCTTCAGCTACCAATCTTTACACTATTAAGGCATATTTGCTATAAGACAAAATTAACTTTAAGGTAAGTGGGCACTTATTCAGTTCTTTAAAATACAACAGAGGTTTGTTTTGCTCAAATGAAGTGATGCAACTAAATTTGGTTGCTTCTAAACATAATAAAATAGTCAGGAGCTAATTCACTCATGTGGCATTATTTTGCATGGATTAAAATTGGCTCAGCCATCACTGCAAAGAATGTAACTGTAAAAATAAGATTTCATACAGTACATTTACAAAGCTTAATACTGTATGTATACTATTACATTATTGCAGATGTTAATACAGAGAAGAGTATGATGTTATAGAATCCAAAATTACAGTACAGTTTCTTAATGCAACAAAACATGAGATCTCCTACATCCCAATTAACCCTGTCAATTAATATCAGTCTTACTTAATCATGGTTCTGTGAAAATCTGTAAAACACAAAAAGGACAATAGAAACCAGTTTTCAATCTAAAGCATGTTTTTGTAAATTTGGGCTACATAATACACTAATTCACTTTGAAAAACAGTGTCACAGTGGCATAAAATACAGTAAAACATGAAGATAAAACATAATTGTAGTAATGTGATGGTTTGAATTTACTGACACAATTAGAAATTAAAACAGTAACTGGCCAGTGTTTTCATGCTTACTAATAATCAAGCAGATTATTGTATTTATTGTTACAACATCAAACATGTTACAAATAAAGTTATAATATACAGTTTGTGAATATATCTGCCCTAATACTGATGGCTGAATACTCAGAGATTACAAATATAATGTATGAATAAAAGTAGAGTTACTGTAAAATAAATGGACTAAAACACTTGCAATTGTGAACCTAATAATATCAATCTCCTATAACTCCTATAGGGTTTAGAGGTTTTCCCACAGGTCCCTCATTTGTTTGTCACCTTTGAATGGTTTACAGCTGACCACTGCTAGGGTCCCTGTCCAGATGGGTCTCCCCTTGAAGTTTCAGGCAAAGAAGTACTGAGTGTTGGGCACTACATCACTGGAGGTGTCAAAAGGGACCTAATTTATGGTTGTCCCAGTTTGTGGTAAAAGGAAATATTGCTGTATGTATACTAGAGACAGCTACTGTATATGAGTCCCATCTCAGACAAATTCTAAGGTCTAATATAGAGGAGCTACATGAAACTGTGCAAGGGTTATTGTCTTATCGAGGCAACATCAAGACTATTAAAAATATTTTTTAACACATAATTCTAAGCATAATAATAACTTCATAATAGATCCATCTACAAAACCTGAAGAAAAGAGGGCACAGGCTCAATCTTTCCTTGAAAAGCACTATGAATAGAGAATTATTTTCGATTACATACAAAATACAAATTGAATTTCTGAAACTCAAATTCACCAAAATAAATTGCATGTGGTTTCTAGAGGATTACACATTGAAAAAAAAAGGTTTTAATTAATAATCAATTAATAATAGGTAAAAATTAATAATTCAATTAATAATTAAATAATCAAATTAATGATCTTTTCATTTAACTGACTTTCAAATGGCTTTATCCAGGGTGGCACAGGATATTTTGTTCTAAGTGTCCTATATACAGTTACAAAAGTGAATCTGAGGCTAAATTAGATTGAAAAGGAAGACAATAGTCATCACTGCATGAAAACTACAAAAAAGTTTCAGTAAAATATATGACTCCATTATAGCATAATAAAAATAAACATTTCAAGCAGTTCTTAAGGTCTTTAAATCAAAATAGAATTCAATTTCAGAGCTAGATTTATAGTTGGAAAAAGAGAAATTTATATCTAAAAAAATGAAGTATTGTGATCATAAACGTAAACCAGTTATGTAATAGTTTACTCAGAAATTCTACACATGCACTGTTTACATACGTAAATAGAGTATTCTAAGCAACTGTATTAAAAATATTATTATATGAGTGCTAAATATAATAATAATTATTATTATTATTATTATTTATTCAAACATGGAACATGAAATGCTGCTGAAGAAGGACATGAACGGCGTTATATATATATATCTTTAAACACTAGGAAAACTTGACACATTTTCCAGGGACTTTACAAAGCTTTTCACCATTGTGAAATGTTGACATCTAATTAATATTGATATTAGTAGTGACTGCTTACTCTTTAAATACACACCATAACCTTGAGTGGTGTTTCTCATAAGATACAGCATGTTTAATATATGAAAGAATGTAAGAAAGATTACCAATGAAAGCGCCCCCCAACCCCCCACTCACCCCATCTACAGTAGCTCAAGATAGCACATAAGAGATTAAATGAAGCAGTTATAATGCATGATGACATCAAATATGGTCATAAATAAAATATTAATATATGAGCCTATACTTAAAGAAAAAGTTAAGGAAACTGTAACGCATAATAGAAATCACATCCCATCTCTTATTTTATGATAAATTGTATCTTAGTTATTGTACGTCTTATAATAAAGAAACAGGTTGCACTATAAGATGTGATATGAAAATTAAGCACAAAAAATTCAAAAAATTCTGCTTTAGATTTATACATTTGAATTAAATTAAATCTAAACTGTCTGGGAGCCACCAGAAGCCACAGACAATATCTTCAGATTGCTCTGCAAAGGTGATCACTGTGATTTGCTGTCTATTGCCTTGCTGTGTTACAGTATCTGTATCCACTCATCTTTAATTATTATTGGAATATTTATTAAACCATTATGTAGTCATTTTAATCTAAGTAATATAATTACAAAAGTATTGTTTCTACTTATTTACTAATAATTATTTGAATAATCATAAAATATGTGATACATAATAGTTTTAAAAAATCTACAGCAAACCTAGGCAGAAAACTCCATTTAATTTTGTTGAACAGGTAAAACTGAAAATGTCTGAAAAAGTAAAATTCCTTATGGCTTATTTATGAAACATCATGGTCAGTTTTAGCCTATGATTGTCTTTGTGTGTACAGTTCTGAGTCTCACTGTTAAAGCCTGATCTTTTAAATTCTTATTAGAACCAATTTTGCGATAATAAATAAGCATGTTTAAGAAGACACAATCACAATCACATGTCATGCAAAATGCACAAGGACCGAGGCACAAAAAATGTAGGTCATAGAGTGTCTTTGCAGAACAAAAAGAACCCTCCTGGAAATAATGAAACAACCTATTACCTATACTGCCTTGCCTAAACAGGTTTATTAAAATGTATAGGTCCTGGGCAAAAAGAATATCTGGACTAATTAAAAAATATCAAATGCATTCAAAATGATATGTAGACTCCATTCAATATCCCCACACTTTATTAGTGATGCTATTTTAATAATTCTATTTATCTATAACATTACCAAAAATATAAACATAAAATATCATGATAATGTGTGTCTATGGGTTTCTTCTGTGTTTATAAAGAGCATAAGTTGTTTGTAGTGTTGTCAAAGTCCATTCGTTGTACAAGTGCTGGCTCAACTGCCATCAAAGATAAATATTCAGATGTTTTTAAAGAAATGTTAATCTCAGTTAATTTTTTTATCTTTACTGTCTTCAATAAAATGTTTTCCTTCATAATTTCTATCTGGTATAGTCAGGAAAATTCTTAGAGCAATAACTATACCTTTACAACAAGCATACTTGCTGTAAGCTATGCCTGTGCTGTGTCTTGGCACAAAGACATGGAGGATGATGACCTTATCAAAAGCAATCTTGATGCCTTTGATCAGTGTTGCCTCAGTGGTGCCTCAGAAGAATTCCCTGTATCCACTGTACTCAGCACTTCACAAATGAGGAAGAGCAGAGATGACCCTCTCAGGCACGAGTCACGTTGACAGAGAAGCACATGAGCTATGTGGGCAAATAGTGATGGCTCATCGAGATATAAGAGATATCCTAAATTTCAAACACATAAGTACATAACCTAAAGCTTCAACATATACTGTAACTAGATAGCTTGTTCCAGACTCCTCCAACCATTTGTGCACAAATATACCACTCATTTTCAGCTTTAAATTCCTTCCCAATAGTTTCCATGTTTCTACATATTTTACTGTTTTCATCCATTCGGTTGACTTTGTCAATGTCTTTGAGAAATTAAAATAATTTAATATTGTTCCCTCATAATCAGCTTTGTTGTAGATATGTTGTTTTAGCTTGTCAATGTACGATATTTCTTTAAACTCCGTTCTAAATGCTCTTCTCTGGACTGATTCCAGAGCATCATTATTTTTTCTGTAATGTTGTGATCAAAGCTACTCTAACTGAGGTTTTTACTAGAGCATTGTATGGTTCTAACATAATATATATATCCCTTGATTTAAAAAATGTTTTTATCATTTGCGTTTTATTACTTTACCAATTCAATATAGGAAATGTACCAATATAGGAAATGTACCTAAGTGTTTCACATTCTTCAAGGTCAGTGTTTCCAATTTTTCCATTTATCATTTATGTTTTTTCTACCTGTATATACAGTTCTACGTGCACTCCGCAATTGTCTACATTTAAATAAAATATCATTACATAGATATCAGACATAGAGTACATAGATATCATCTAGCAGGTATTTGCCAAGTACTTAATATATATTGTCAATTTGTTTTTTTTACAACTTCTACAACTATTTTTTGACCTAATAATACAGTCTTTATATAATGCTAATGACTGTACATAGGATACTAGTTGCATATCATGCATGATGTGACTCACAAACATGAAACTGGATTCAAGCTTTTTGATGCATTACCAGGGAGAAAATGTGAAGCTCCTTTTTCTACAATAGAAATTCCTATTGTTACACCCATAAACCCATACAGCTGTATAAGATCACCAACAGAAAAGTCTTCTCTTATGAAGAGACCTTATTGTGAAACAGATCTTTCTAATATTACAGTACAAGAGTAAAAAGAGGCTTTCTGTTGTATTCCATAAACATACTTGTATTCCCACTAAGTATTGTATATAAAATATTGCTACAGAAAAGGTAGTTAAATTAAATAATTAAATATATAGCTGGTCAATCCCTACACCAGACTGAGTATAAATTGTGCCAAACTGAGTACTATTTATATAAATTCAAAAATCACACATACCACTAGGCAGGGAAAACAGAACTTGGACATTAATCTTCACTGAAGAATTTTGTGGTGAAGAAAAATGAGGCTATGTAACTTACAAAACAAAAATGTATTAAACAAACTAATAGATACAAAAAACATAAATACTAATAAAGGAATATACGTTAGTTCTTAAAGCTAATTACCTTAAATCCAATCTTCTCCTTCTAGATTATCCCAAATCATTCAAAAATGAACATAGAACTTTATTAGGTTAGATGAGACTACCTTCTTAAATTAAATAATCATTGGGAAAAGGAGGTATCCTAGGGAAAGGAGACAACTTTTGGTCCGTAAATACAAAATCTCCAAAGGAACAAGAATGACAAACTCATTCAGGTAGTTTAAAAAAGTTAACCCATATGATTCCACAAATAAGAAAGCACATTTACTTCGCTTAAATATAATCTCTTCGGTGCCCTGTATGTATTAGTTTACAGTTAATCAAAAGACATCCAGGGGGGGAAAAGTTTGCATTTTTGTATGCAAAGTTTCTGTTCCTTGCTGTCTACCTTTTGTACAACAAATGAGCTGCTGGTTATTTGATGTCAGTATCTAGCCTGATAAGTCTGCCAGATCTCCACATACAGTAAATCAGGCAGTTATATTGTTAAAAACTACTCAGATGTGCAAAGACATCAGTTCCCAACCTAATTATGCTAGTGCCTAATATATGTTGTTATTTATCTATAAAAAAAAACTTCAACTTCTGCTGGAATGCTGCAATTTAAAATTTGATTTAAACTGTTTACAAGCTTGGGAAAACAAACTAGTGAATAGTTTTTAATACAACTCCTTACATATTGTTGATTGGAATGAGGAACTAATCTACATAGTTTTAATAAAACTTGCTGCACCATTATCCAGAGGTTTAAGTCTGGAATGCTTTATATATAAAATCAATTATAATACAATAAGTTACTTCCTACATTAGATACTGAACAGAAAGAAAATCTGAAAGCTGTAATACAATGCAGTACATACAGTACAGTATATATGCATAAAAGCATGCATTTAGAAATGTAACAACTTTAGTGAATACCACCACATGTAATATGTATATAATGCAGTCCATGGGTACTTCCACACTATAAAATGCATTCATTCTAACAAAGGTGAAGCTTAATATAAGATGAATGTACTGTATATGAAAAAAACAACAACAATTCAACTAATACCATTGTTGAAATGAAATGCTGTTTTTGCTATGGTAAAATAAATTTTGAGCATAAAAATCAAATTCTTATTCATTATTCTTTTTTCACCTGGAATGCTAATGCCATTACTTTCACACCATTTTCATAACAAGTCCATATTCAGCGATTGTAAATTTTTCAACATAATGTCTGGGTCGTAGGCTAATATTTTATTGATACATTTGCCTCTGGCGAGACATTGCTAATGCAACTTATACAAGTACAGTACTGTATGTGTGGTAGAGGTGAATGGGAGGTCACTGGTAACAGATTAAAAGTGTGCATCTGGTATAGTCAAACATATTTTCATTAACAAATATATTAAATCTACTTAGGTGTTTCAAATACTGTATAAACACCTAAAGTTTACAATAACAATCAGAACACCTAGACATTTCAAATTTAACTAATAAAGGAGCAGTAAACAAACTTGTTTTATATGAATTATCAATATTAAATACAACAATATGTATTCATCCAATTTTTTACAGCAAACATTTCTGTCAATATCATAAAATATATAGCCTTGTTCCCTTCTTATTATTTCTTCTGTGTAATAATTCTGCATAATAATTCAGTCAATCCCAAATTCCTCTTTGTACTGTATACTGTTATATTGTTAACATGGTAGTGTCACACTACTTTTGGACAAGACTTACATGGTATTATATTCAGATTGTTTTCTGTTGTAGGATATTATAATTTGAGGAAACCAATGATTGCTTCATAACTATGTATTTCAGACAATGCTGAAATTGTCATACCAAATAATAAATAAAGAAAGACATTTAAGAGACGTTAATATATATATAAGATCACTTCAAGGTTAGAAGTTTGCAATTGCTACCACATTTTTTTATTTCATAGATGTCCACAACCCATCCACTTTTAGTACACGGAGGAGGATTTATAGACTACAGGATCATGAGAAATTTGTGAAATGAAGTGTAAAATAAAGATTGCAAATGACAGCTTGTGCACTCATGTAACAAATGATTGAAGATAATTAAAATGGATCTGCAAAGGGAAAAAAAAACAATGCAAAACCGATGACAACGTTAAAATTTATTTCTCACTTATTGTAAGACTATACAATTTATGTATCTTTATAAGAATCCTTGGTACTTATTAGTCCATTTGTCTCCTTAAACAAGTATGCATTACACTAAAACACAAACCACATAATACATGTGTACTTCCGTATGATGTAACATTTACCAAATAAAAAAAATTGACTAAGACTAGAAGTTCCTGCTGTGTTACTGAAATGTTCTTGTAATACTTTTCACATGGCACCCTAAAAAGCCACATCTTAAAAAGGTAAGTAATGAAAGTGGGATGTTGATGTGTATGTTGTTGTTGAAGATCATCACAAGGTCACTGTGAACATGCAAACACATACTCCACCCCACTCTTCATACATCCATACATTGCCACCTTATCACTGTAGTTTTTTTTGTGTTATGTCCTGTCCTTTCAATCTCTCTCTGGGTTTCTAGTGCTAACCTATTGATCCCTTCTTGGGGAAAACTGAACAATCTTCTTCCATTAGTTGGTTTTCATGGGTCTCGACTCAAACACACACATTACACTCTCTGAAACTCTATCTGCTTACACAATCTTTTCACCAGGGACTGGAGTATTCAGTTACATTCCTGACTAAGTCTGTGGCACCTACATGTATCTCTACACTCTCATTCTTATTTCCCTTCTCTTTTTATGTATCTTCTTGTCAAAATTCTTTTGAGATGCAGTGAGAAGATCATTCTTCAGTAACACTCCTGCTGATCCAGTCTGGCCAGTGTCAAATCTGTATGATATACTGATGGAAAAAAGAAATGCAACACCCCCTCCACACTCTGGCCCTCCCGTCTGCATGGAACTGGCTGAATAGTGACTCTTCCGTGAAGAGTACCTGATGGCACTGTTGATGAGTCCATCGCAGCCTCTGCCTGGCCCATGCCAGTCGGGTGTGACTTCTAGGAGGTGTGAGCAGACGGCCTCTCACAGGTCAACTTGCTCTAAGGCCAGCAGCATGGAGCCTCACTGACCTGTCACTGATGTGGGCATTGTGTTTGCCGGCAGTTTCAGCAGCAGTACGGGTGGCAGATCTGAAACGATCTCTCAGATGGACCAGTCCGATGTGTCGGTCCTACTCTGGTGTGGTCACTCAAGGGCAACCGGATCTTGGAAAGTCATCTGTCCTGTCGGTCTGCTGAAACCTTCTCTGCAGTCGGGATACAGTGGAGCGGCTTACTCTATAGTGTCTGGCAACATTGGCACATGATATGCCTGCCTGCAGCATGCCAATGGCCCTCTCCCTTGCTTCTAGTGACATTTGAGGCATTACGGAATGCACAGAAAACTGACTGAAGTGTGGCCTTTTTCTTGCTGTGACCCAAACTTTGAGTTAAGGCCTTTGTAAAGGTGACCTGATTAGGCATTGTTCAACTTGGACCTCGTTGGGTAAAGGTGCACCCAACAAGCACCCTTGTGTGATTGGCAAGTTGCAATGTCTCACTGCACAAGCTGTATTGCTGGTTCGAGGGCTTAAAACAAATTGACAATATTTGCTTCACTCACTAAATCCATATCACCCTGCAACTCACAACTGGCAATCCACTGAAGCTAAGCAGGTGTGAGCCTGGTCAGTACCTGGATGGGAGACCTCCTGGGAAAAACTAAGGTTGCTGCTGGAAGAGGTGTTAGGGGGGCCAGCGGGGGGTGCTCACCCTGTGGTCCATGTGGGTCCTAATGCCCCAGTATAGTGATGGGGACACTATACTGTAAACAGGCGCCGTCCTTCGGATGAGACGTAAAACCGAGGTCCTGACTCTCTGTGGTCATTAAAAATCCCAGGGCGCTTCTCGAAAAGAGTAGGGGTGTAACCCCGGTGTCCTGGCCAAATTTCCAATTGGCCCTTACCAATCATGGCCTCCTAATAATCCCCTTCTATGAATTGGCTACATTACTCTGCTCTCCTCCCCACTGATAGCTGATGTGTGGTGAGCGTTCTGGTGCACTATGGCTGCCGTCGCATCATCCAGGTGGATGCTGCACATTGGTGGTGGTGGAGGGGAGTCCCCATTACCTGTAAAGCGCTTTGAGTGGAGTGTCCAGAAAAGCGCTATATAAGTGTAAGCAATTATTATTATTATTATTAAATCTCTCTTGCTCTTTTTCCAGACCAGAGCCTGGATGCACACTGAAATTGTATCATCCTAACCATTTTGATAAGCCTCTCAATTAGTCCAGAGAAGTGTCTAGGTCCATGGAGAGTTATCCTGACACTAAGTTGCTTGTGTTTGTAGCTGCACAGTAACTTTGAAGCTTAAACACAAAACATGCTAGGCCATGCAATAAAGATTATCTCTCTGAATATAGTATTTAGCAGTGGAGTTGTATAGTTTGTCAATAGACATTTATTGTACATTATGTGATGAAGAAGAATGAGCCATGTGTGATGAGGAAGAATATTGCAGTTGAAATAAAACCAGGTGCCATATAAATCAAACATTCCAACAACGTTTTCTTTGCACACTTTGGGGGCATACCTGAGTTTAACACGTTTTGTACGCACTTGGATTGCTGAGAGTATTGATGTTTGTGCTCTTGAGATGCTACAGTTTGATGAGGGTGTAAAATAATTGAGGAAACATTGACCACAGTCACTTAATATGATATTGAATAAAAAACAGAGTAGTGCAAGAATAACGTTATACACAGTAGCATATAAAATGTATGAACAAATATGAAATTGAGCTAACTAAAGGTTCAAATGGAAGTCAGAACATTTCCCTAATTATTTTGACCAATATGGTTCTTTGAGCTACATGTGGTACAAACTTTGGACTTCAAGGTGACTTTATCTCCCAAAAATATACCTAACTCATTTGACGTTTCATAATAAACTGCACTTTAGTCATAAACTACATGCTTTCTCTTAAAACACTATATCACTTTTCTCTACTCATCATCCTATTCAAACTAAGTGAATCAATGAGAGCCTCTGGGAACTAAATGTGATAAACTTATACAGTATATAGAAAACAGTTACAGTATAAAGCCTTAGCCTAGTTTTAATTTTGGCTGTGACAAATAACATTCTTGAATAAATGTATTTTATTCATCTATAAATTCATTCATAGATTCATCATCTAGTGTAGATGAACCATTCTGAGATCCTTTGTCAGAAAAACAGCTGGAGTTGTGGAGTTCATGCACACCTAAAAGCTGCTTAATATGATAATAAGCAACTAGTTTTAACAAAAACAGTGCCTTGATTGCATTACGCATCTTCCCTCACCTCATTTTAAATAAAATAAATGTCTTTACATAATGTAAATAATGAAAATGATTAATTAAGTAAATAAAAAGAAAGAGTTTCATTCTTAATATATTTTTGTCGGTGTTGCCCCTTGTTGTATACAGTATGTATCGGCGTAGCTCTGTTCTAAACCTGGCAGATCAGTTGGGCAGTTGGGCAGCAGAATACTCCACTGTACCAAATGGCCTGGTTTTCTACCATTGCAGATTTCTATACCTAATAGGATTAAATGGGATCATCTGTAAACATGCTGTAACATTTACAGTGTAGGCCACAGTCCAGTTCTGAAACTCTGTGGACCCAATGGCAGGTCAAGCAGAGTGGAAACATTTAAAAAATAGAGTAGACCTAATAAAGTATGTTTTAATCATGGTATTTGATTTTTTTTTCAAGTTACCTTGTTAGAATATTATTGACAGTAATGATTTGAATCCGGCACCTTGTGATTTATAAATTAAGCATTGACCTGATCTGATATTCTATGAGACTTCTTTTAGATCAATATTTTATATATTAACAACTGCGAGACTCATTACGTCTCTTTTACATGTAAAATCTAAGTTCATTGAATTCAATATTTGCTGTTTTCTAGTATTCATTCTTTTTAGTTTCTGCTAAAATGTTTTTTTTGTTAATCCAAATAAGAATGAAATGTATTTATTTGCATTTGCGTTACGTTTTGTTTGCACTTTGCGTTTCTAGACAAAATGTACATGATTAATAGTAAATGAATTGTTTAATTATTTGATTCAAACTTTCAGTTATTTCATTAATTTTACTCTTGCTTCTACAAATTTCATTTGACAAACTCTACAAAAAAAAAGCTTTTTGTAGCTAACAATATCTGCTCTTTTGGAGGTGACAGGTCTACCACAAATAGAAGGAAGTAAAAAATGCTGCAGTTATAATGCATTCAAGTGCCTTTATGAAGTATTGTTCATTTGTCAGTTCATTTTTACAATGAATATATTGCTGCATTCATAGATTTGCTCAAATTGAACCGATCTGATGTACATTTTTATCATGAAGATATAAAAAGTAAGGTAGAATGGCTAAATCTGTAAAAAGAACATTTGCTTCTTTTTTATTAGAGATAAAAGTGTATTTTACTTTGCGGACGAAAGTACCTGCTTCTATACATGGGCAAAAGATTCCTGAATAGAAACAAATATGAAAAGTTAAAAATTATATTGTTTGTCCCATCTAGTTCAAGAGATACAAAACAGGCTGAAGATTGAAATTTACAATAATTGCAGAGCATTGCTGTCGATTGGGGTTAATTCTGTAAACACAAAGACAAATTTATTTTCATAGTTTTAGTGGCGTCACCATATGGTTTACTGTCTGCTAAGAACACATATCAGTTAACAGAATAATGGGCAATGTACTGCATTTTTTAGACTTCCAGCTGAGTGGTGTGCATTATTTATACATTTTATACTGAACTACCCAGTAGAGTGCTTAATTGACCTTCTGGTTAACAGACATCTGTTTGTCCAGTTTTGGAAGCTGTTAGAATCCACTTAGTTTGGTCTGGTATGGTATAGATAGTCAGTTGCTTTTCTGATTTGGTGTAATATCCTCTGAAGTAAACTGTTGAACTTTACCTTTTGCTAAAGTAGAGTATGATAAAGCTACTGTACAGTATGTACTGTACAATACTACATGTAAAATGATAGGTCTTATAAGTTTAAAAAATATCCACTGTTGCAGTGATTCTATTGGGTGTGGGAAAATAATTTCACAATCCCAAGAGAAGGGTTAATCACCCATGGGGTGGAGCCTGGTCTTATGTGCAGTATGAAGACCTGAATCTACAGATCCAGATTAAATGTTGGACTATACCCAACAACTCTAAAAAAACCTGGAAATTCAGTACCTTATATGCAAAATAGTGGTTTTTCACAAGAAGCCAATGCAATGTACACAGGATATATGCTGAGGCAGAGTAATTTTAGTCAGCACACATGAATTCTAGTAGATTCAGAAGATGCTGCAATATATTGTAAAGAACAGGGGGATGATAAAATTGGAAAATAAGGAATTATCACATCAATTATAAAAATCCAATAAAGTCAGGTCCTGTTAAATACTTATTATAATAAGTTACACACATTGTTTACTAGCTCTGTACAGGTATTTACACTTCTGCAATTGCCAGAGCTTGCTTTCATCAGATACTGAAAACACATAATCAACTGTCTGAAATAGACACAAAAAACACTTTATAAGGACAAAATGGTAATCTGTGGTCATAACTAATAAGGATCCTACCCAAAATAAATCACTCTCTTGAACAGATTCTAAATGAATGGGAACTTATTCATTATATAAATGAATGAATCAATGCAAGATTACACAATTAGGAAATCATTATTTCCAACAACATATACTGTACAACAAGTCAAGTTTATGATGTTTTGAGTCTTACTCTTTTACATGTCCCATCCTCAAGAGCACTGGATTAATGACCTTAATGATGTGGTCACTGTTAAATTGATTGGTGTTCTAAGATGGCTTTCACTATTTATTCACCGTGCTCTTTGACCATTGTGACTAGCTTCAAGTGAGCCATTTTGATAAAGACAATCTATTTTAATACTTAAACAGTGATCATTGTATCATACTTTTAGAATGGGGAGCTTTTGTTTGAAACTTCAAACGCTCTGCTATCCCCCAAACAGTAACAATATTAACTGTTTAGTAACTTATTGAAATACAGGCAGAGAATAAATTCTTCAGCATCAGACAGCAACGGGCCTGACAATGTTATTTAGATGAAAAAGTACTTTTCTTCTAATGAGATTCAAATAATAATATAGAGCCTCCTCCAACTATAGCTGGAATGAACTCAGTTCTCTTTTCTACCTTGCAGCTGGACCTCAAGAAGAGAAACTGTGCACAGACTATTTTTAAAGACTGAAGCCAGCATTACACTACTTTGGCAAAGCTGCCTGAGACCAAACACAAGGCAAAAGCTCTTTATCTCTGTACTCTGTCTGCTCCTGGACCCTCCCAGCATAGAGAATTTGCAAGTGAAGATTACAAACCAATCCAGACCAGCTCCATTTTACCAGCGCAATATTTAAAGGATGTTTGGACAACTGATCTTTGAGTATTAAATTTTGTAATTCACATTATAATTACTCCAAAAACGTTTGAAGTTTATTTCATGATGGTAAATACATATTTACTTTTGTCTGGGGATATAAATATGTTTTAATTATGAGACTGATAGAACCTAAAGGCTAGACTCTAATACGTTTACAGTTGAAGCATATTTAAACTCTGAAGTTATTAATTCTCTGAGTGGATCTCTGAGTGGATGATCATTCAGCATTCACAGCAGATAATTTCACATATACATTCTGTTACATTTGTTGTTTGTTTTACATGTTTTAGTTGTTAATAAATTGTATATTGTGTATTTAGAATCTGTCTGTGAGACTGTAAATCATAATGTTTGATTGGTTCCTAAAGTTGTCATGTACTTTTGCAAATTACTGTTACAAGATCTGATTCTTACAGCAAATTCAAACCACCATCTCCTACAGAGGTGAGACAAAGAAGAGCTGAAACGTTTTTTGATCAGTTCAAGAAATTCAGGTAGAAACTTAATAATAGGTTCAGGGGGAATGTAAACCAGGACTATGATTGGAGACGGAGATTCTCCTATATTACAAATTATACATTCAAAGGATATATAGTATGGGATGAACATGCTACTGTATAAACACACGTATTGTGTCCAAAACCAGCATCCAGAATCCAAGACCCAACAGCTGCGAGGCAGCAGTGTTATCTACAACACCACCACACTACCATTTTACAATAATGGAAAAATAACTTGGCATTTAAAGGTTTAGCTTTATTATCATTGTGCTCAACAATAAAAGAGTGAATAGCACATTATGCAGTTGTATTTTTTCTGTCATTCTGAATAGAAATTGAATAGAAAGCTCCCATAATTAGAATTATTCAAATGTCGAAAATGGATAGTGTGTAATTATGTACTCACAAATATTGTGCTGTACCAGAGAATACATTAATTAAAGGCATTTTTCAAAAATTATGTATTAAAACAATTAATTAGTATTTAGTCTCACAAGTATTACATTGAAGCAAGTCGTTGTTTAAGGAAGGGAAACAGAATACACATTCACTAATTAGCCAGAAAAATCTTGTTATTCTTAAAAAACAAAGCATTTATATAATTTACGTAAACTATCAATAGAGGGACACACAAAAGTGTATTATACGCTAATGATATACATTCTAAAACTGTCTTTCATGATTAAAGGGGTTAAATTGAAATGTGACTATAAGCAAGCTGTGCCGAGATAAAGTGACATTATGCAGAATAAAGGTGGAACAGCTACAGTTGTTAAAGGTTCAAAAGAATTGAGGAGGAAAGAAGACATTAATTAATCTTTTCTAGAACTCTATAAAAACTGGGAAGGAAACTGCCGAAGGAATGAGGTTTAAATGTTAGAAGCAGATTCGTGTTTTTTTTGTCATGAACAGTCATGAAAATTAAACAGGGTCGGTACCCATATACACATACTAATAGGTTATATGTGGAGTCATCATTTTTGGGAAGCTGTTCGATGGTTTTGTCTTGCCATTAAACAGAATTATATTACAGAAATGCACTACATCTTAATCTCTTTCAACTTATATATAGGACCTCAGATATGTGCAACATTGCTGTACAATTAAATTAAGTTTAATAGGCATGTAAGTGTACCAACTGCTGTACACTACATGTGAATTAACCTGCAGTACATACTGTGATGTCCAACTGCAGTGGGAGAGTGTAACCTCTACCACCATAGGGTAACTGTAAAATATTGATTAACCAAGTGCATTTGGCACATACACATTTTCAGTATCTTAAACATCTTTCTTGGGATATCAACTCTGTGCCGTCTGTGTGCTTTCTTCTAGTATGAAGAAACTACAATAACTGTTATTTACCCATATAACCAAAAAACTGTTATTTACCCATAGTAAATTATAATTATCTACCACATGGATAATTACTGAGTGCGGATATGGGCACCTATGGTGAAGGCTGTGCAGGTGGTGGCACTTCGCTGTGGTTGTCGCAGGGTTTTGATGTAAGGAAATATGCTTGAGCACCTGCCTCTTGTTTACCACTGTTGCTGGGCAATAGCAACAGTGATAATGGCCTCCCATTCGACAATGAGACTGCACTCAATGATCGTAAATTCTGACAGAAAGAGTATAGAAAAATTACCTTAAGGAAATACCGACAGCTGCAGCTTTACCAGTTCTGCACTTCCAATACATATCAGTGGTCACAACGTATACCTCTGTGCTTCACAGATGCCTTCATGTGGTTTTCAATATAAAAAACCTTGTGTGGCTTTGCTTTACATAAGCAAAAGGGTGAATGGTCCTTTTTTCAGCTACTAAAATTTCCATTTATTTTATGATTCTATATTACGTAGATTTAAAGAATTTGGTTTCCAGTACCTGAATGTTAAAGTACTGAACTTAGATGTAATCCCCTTTTCAACAAAAAAATAACTGTACAGCCATATTTCATTTTAAAACATTATCTAGGCTATGTATTTTATGTTATATTTTCAAGAAAATTATCATTAGGTTAAGGAAAAAAAGCTTAAATGAAGCTACTGTTTTAGTAACATTTAACGCAACACAAGTGCAACCTATAAATCTGTTTTGAGCAGTGGTATGCCAGGCAGAACTGTATGCTTTCCACTAGTGCAAATTTTGATGCACATTCTAGATGGCTACATATGTAAATATTCCTTACTAAAAACCAAATGACAGTCATACCACATCACTGCAGTAAAATCTGGAGACTCGACCTTTCAAAAAGCACTGATGATCTGCTCAGGGTTAATATCTCTTGTAAGGTCAATTAGAATGTGTAGTACACAATTGTGTCTGACCCATTGTTGATCACAATCAGTTTTATACACATCATAGCAGAAAATAAAAGTGCTCATGTGCCAACAGGTAGGGTAATTCCCAGTTTCAGATTTTCAAAAAATCTGAATAAAATGTCATTGGAAGTCACTGCTTTGAGGCTCTCAAGAGAGTTTTTCTCTGTAAATCCATTTTTATGGTTTCTATTTTTTATTTAATTTTATCATTTGTAATTGTATAGTTTCTCATCTCTATGTGAGCAAGTTCAGAACTGAGTTCTGAATTGAATAAAGAGGCACTTTCACATTTATTGAGCATTTTGTTAATTTCCTCACATTTCAGCACTGCCTCTAATGTTCTTATTGATGTTGACTGCGGTGAAAATCTGTGATTTACATTTCTCCAACAGTGTGTCCCAACACAAGAAAATACAGCTGTCTGTCCCATTTATCTTTTGTGCTCTTGTTTTCACCCAGCTGGTATTTTTGTTGCCCCAGTGTTCTGGTAATAACTCAGCGGTCAAGCAAGGCAGTTTTCTTGCACAGGCCATTTGTGAGCAATGATTTTACTGGCATCATCATTAAAAGGGACATCATTCAGTTCACAGAACCATTGAGTTTCCATCCAGTCATGACGTATCATTGTTGTGCATACTAGGGCTTTGACAAAGCTGTGCAATACATTGGAGGCTTGATAAAGTGTTTTGTATTGTAACTCTGATGTGTTGTGTGTTACATAAAGGATGCTAAGCACATACAGTATATAAAATGATCTGGCACAAATAAAATTCTATTTCATACACTTTATTCTACTGATAAAGTGATACTACTTGCATCAATAAATCTTAGGTAAAAAGGCTCAGACACTGACAAGAAAATAATAAGAAGTTTAACTATGTCAAGAGGTCTATTTGTTTTAGTACTGCAGGTACTGCAGGCACTTTTTTCATGTGCAAACCCATCTTGTGGTACCTAAACTAGACAATTTCATTTTGATTCTAAGCATCTACTGACGGAGATGTCATAAAAAGACATGGGGACTGTTTCATAAAGCATGATTACTCCGTCAACCATATACCTTTTGAAAACATGTTGATAAAAGGCAGGATCTTGCTTTGTGGTTTCACAAAGCAAGATTGAATTGCATCTGGCTAAGTACAGTAGATATAGCAACATATACACTATTCTGAACCTGCTCCGACTCAAACAGTGATTAGTTCCCTGCACAAATAATGGGAGTTTTCTTCAGGGATCCACTTGACTTCAGTGCTTTATGGAGGAATAAAAGTTTAAAGATAATCCCATACAATAATAGGATATAATTTAATAATAATTTATTTGAAAAATACATTTTCAACAGACAGGCTATACTAGTACTGTATATACTGTACTTCACGATCTCTTAAACCAATACATTGTTAATACTGATTGTTGTAGCTCAAAAGAAACTATGCACAGGGCTGAGATTCCTTGTGACTGGTTCAGTTTTTTACTTTGTTGCCAATCTGAGTGCTTCAGTGCAACAGTATGTTGTGCAATTAGGAAAGTGGTGTGTGCACAAAAACAGTTTTTCCGTGCATTCATAACGTTTCCCAGCCATACATTAGTGAATGTCGTTAAGCAGGGGTTTCATCAAATAGCTGGTAATATTCTCATATATAATTCTATCTACTGTAAATGTAGCTTCTGTTCCCTGTAGCTACAGTATGCACCATGATCAGAACATTTCTTGCAGCATTTCCTAATATAATTGGTGCTCTAGACAGCTAGACATCCTCATTAAATGTCCCACAGAGCCAAACGAATAGGAACAATAAACATTTTGAAACATCAATTTAGTAGAAAATCAATTCACAGCATCAATGTAAAGCAAAAAAACAAATTTCTAATCTAAAAAATATGAACGTTGATTATACAAAAGACATTTTTACCTGGCTTAAGGCTTTCTGCAACTTGGGGGGGAGAGGGAGGTTCCCTCCTCCTCCAGTCTTACTCTGTTCACACTTCTTGTTGGCTAAAATTAGAGAATATTTTATTTGACCTGGACTTGCTGTCAGATCCTCCCATTGTGGTCCTGCTACTGTAAATACGTGAATTACATAAAAAGCATTGTAAAATTACACAATAGTTTAAAGAGGAGCTCCACTTCGAGTTTAATGAAGGCAACGAGATCCAAATATAGCAGTCTACTGCATGACAGGACATACTAGGCATGTTGAATTAAAAATAGAGTAACCAAATTACTCAAATAAAAAAACCCCTCAAATAATGTTACTAAATAACTATCTGCTATAACCAACTAAGTGACATATGTATTAAACAGAACATAGAATTAGCGTTACTCAATAACTACCTGATATAATGATCTAGCTGCCATAATAATGTAAATTAAGTAAAGCAAACACATACGTGTTTGCACATTTTTACTACTTTGATTCATCTTGAGAGATTTCATTGGATTTCAAAATCAACTTCCCCATTCAGTTTATTTGGCAAAACATATTGCAGTGGCTACAGTAGCACCTACAACAGATTTTAGCCTTATTGTTTTCCATAAAGAAAACGATGAGGCTAAAAGGTTAAAAGGGTATGAGGCTAAAAGGCTAAAAGGCTAAAACTATGAGGCTATGAGGTTTTCCATAAAGAGCTGTGATTCATGGTCACTGGATTAAGACAAACATTCTTTCTCCATGGTTTTGCTGGCACAGATGAAGGATTCCATGCTCAACTCTCCTTGCTAGTGAAGTGCAGTGTGAACTTATTTATGAGTTGCTTCATCTGCATAACCTGAACCGAAACCTGAACTTGCCTTCGTGAAGCAGTGTTAACATGAACGTGGAAGTCGGTCAATTCTGTCAGGAGAACTTGAGAAAGTCCTGAATTAGCGAAACCCGCTTTGTTAGACAGCCCCCCTGATCTGTGTAAAGCTTAGAAAAGAACATGAAGAAAAATATATTCCTATCCATTTCACTTTGCAGGCCTTAACTACATTTCAATTCAATTAATGAGCCATGGAGCAGGTAACCAAATTATTAGTATTTATTCTATGTTTTTGTTTTTAACAAAGATGGAAGTGTAATGGGTATACGTTATCTTCAGGCAGTCTCCCAAAGCTGAGTGGTAGAGACCACAAGCCGATTATGCTGACAGTTAAACCATTCAGCATAGAGGACATTTTCTGCCTTTCCCGAGGAAGCTCTACAAGGTCATAAGCTCATTGATCTCTACAAGGATAAGGGATCAGTAAACTCCATCTTATGATGAAGTTTCTGAAGGAGACAAAGAAGTGTTTGGATATCTGGGGGGATTGTCAAACAAAACCGCCACTGCCTTTTAAGGGTATTTGGCTGTCAATTAATTTTCTGACTTTTCTTCACGTGTGTATTCGGCTATATTTATGTACATAAAACTCATCAAATTTAAATCAAAGAGCGTATAAATAAATAACAAAACCTTGCTTTTGTTACAAAAATACTTATCCCATAGTTTTTAATACAATAAGGCACTATTGCACAATAATATGCTTTATCAAGGGCCCATTATTGTGTGCCACCTGTCCAAGGTAATAATAGTTTGTTACCAAGATGGTTGGTTTTAATTAATCAGGGTCAAATGCTGTGGTGCATAGTATAATTCAAAGAAAAGTACCTAAATGGTGATTGTGTATGTATGTAGCTATGCACTTGTTGATTAGAGCATAAGAATACAAGATTAATTGTATAAAGAATGCTCAACAGCCAAAATGTTGTGTTTCCTCTTTTTACTTTTCAGCGAGGAATTAACCTTTACTTGTTCCTTTACAAGATTAATGGTTCCCTCTGTTTGTGCTGCGTCGGCTTTGTGGATAGAACATCAGTTTCCATTGTTATCTTTTAAGTACCTTTCATTATACAGAAAGAAATCGCTACCAAAAATAAAATTAAATAAAGCAGTAGCTTTGTGGTTTGCCCTGACAAGGCTTCCCTGCCCTATAATTACAAAGTCGCCGGTATCAATCATTCTGCCGAGAGACGATCCTTTTTATCCTCAATTACCTTGAACGTTTTGGACAGTGATCAGACAAACCCTGTCTTTACTTGACAGCAGTGCTGTCATTGCTGTTAATGGAATTTTAAATCTTCTACCCAGTGGATTTCTGCAGGGAACTACTTAAGTGCATCTCCCAATTAATGAAAGGGTAATTCTACTAATCTCTAAGGAGCCAGTAATAGGCTGCAATCAATAGTAAAAGATGTGCTTTGCTTGACAGCAAGCAATTTTTACCTCTTTCTAAAGCATTGGGGGTTCATTTGGTGAGTACTCTATCAGTGTTTAGATATATGTAATCAATATTCAATGAAGAAGTGTTATAAAGAGCTGGTGAGTCTATATTATGCATAAAAATGAAAGGAAGACCAATTTTAAAAACATCTTCTCCAAAACTGTCAAACCAATATAAACCAATAGTTTCATAACTAAATTATGAAAAGCTGTTTTTGAAACTATTATCTCTTGGTATAATAACTTATATTGTAAGCTTCTCAACTTAACAAATTAAAAAGAAAATTTGAACAAATTGTACAAAAACAAAACTTTTAATATCACTAAAGAAAAGATCCAATCTAATAATTACTCATTATTAAAAAAAAAAAGATTTCTGTCTAAAAAATCTGAAAAAGATAACTAATTATTTTCAGAGATAGTTCAGGAAGATCTACACAACTGGTGCCAAGGGAAACACAACATATTTAAATGTAAGTAAATTACTTTCTTTGTTGCATTTACATCCTTTCTTGCTATCATAGCATACCATAGGAATAAAATTGTAACTTCTACATTATTACCAGGACTCCTGAAAAAAGGTGACAGAGAACATAAAGATACACTCCTCCTAGCAAAGGTGCACCAGTATTTTAAATCCGCTATACTAGTGTTCCAAATTTGTTGGGCAAAGAAACTTTGAAATATATTGTCTGACTTTCATGTTTGACTAATTTGCCATCAGCATTACCGATGTGACAGCACTTTAATCAAAAACATTATACAACAACATAAATGATAAATATGTTCTCTGTATCATCAAGTTTTATTAGATGTGTCTGAACATTATAGCCTTATTATAAAGTTCTTTCAGTGTCATATAACTGGCACAATTCACATTTCCATTCTTATGTCTTGAATAGATTAAGCTCTATTAAAACTGTCTCAGCGTAACATGCTTTTCAAGGTGTGCACACTGTCAAGGACAGCTGTATAATGAGGTTGGGGTATTATTTTTATTAAGATCTTGAACCTGACTTGAGTTGGGAATAGAAATAAGTTTCAGAAGGCTAAAGCAGTATTTTAAATATCAATGTTGGCATAGGATTAGGGTCAATTGCTGCACATAATAGAAATATTCCAAAAGACATGCCCTGCAGTAATGAATAATTTGTGTAGTGGAAGCAAGATTTTAAAACTCCAACCTATTCTATTAACCCTTTTAATGCCAATAAATGTAATTTTTAAAAATTAAACTAGAAAGAAATGACCTCAACTGTAACTATACCTTGAGCACTGGTAATGCCATTTTTTGGGAGAAACTTTCCTTTTGGTATAATCAAAAAACTGATTTTCAGGCAACCTTGAGTACGAAATGGGTGAATGGGTAAAAGTTGAGATTCACTCAATTTAAGTAAAACCTTTTAAATTAAAAGAAGAAAATAAGTACTATAATACACAAAGAAGTTTGTATGTGCAAAAATGAGAACATTGCCTATACAGCATACATGTATACTGTTTATATGTTTTTTTAAGCTTCTGCGAGAGATCATCAATTTGGGTCTCAGGGACCTTTGCAAATGAAAAATGTGTCTTACAGCAATTGGTTAGGAGTCTGAGGACTCCATGTCTTTCTGGTGAAGGTTTGTTACACTGATTAGTTATCATAAGTTGGGGATCTGATGTTCACATCACCATCAAAGTGCATTAGCATTGTTTATACAGTATATCACAGCACACGTAATGTGTAAAAACAAGGAGACTAGATGTTAATAACTGTGTTTTATTCATTATCTAGGAAAGGTTAATAAAGTAATAATAAATGGTTTAATATTAAATACCTTATTATAAAGTATTACAGAATTGAGACTTGAAACCTTTTATTCTAAAATATACATTTAACCACACAAGCATTTCCTGTGTAGTATCTGCTCACGGACTGCTTGAAAACCAAGACATACAACTCTTCTGTTTATACTAGCACATTACATAATGTACATCTAAGGCATTTACATGTAGTTCACTTGATCTTCGAGTAGAAATAGACCTTAAGTTATATTATTCTGTGTGTTGCTAATACACGTTTTAAACCAATACTGTTTTTCATTAAATTATTTTACTACAGTCCCATTACATAATGAATCCTTAAAACATTTTTATAACTTTACAAAGTTTCCATCTGCTCCAGAGCTAGTTTTTTCATTTTGCTCAAATATATTCACACAGACACAGCTATCAATGTCACTAACACAGGAGTGTGACTGAGCGTGAGTGTGTAGCTTAGTTAAACTGTATATATAGGAAAATTACATCTAAGTAAAAACACGTGACTAATATAGTGACAACAATAATACATGTAATATACACCTGATATATAATATATATAGATATATAATATTTATTAAAAAATATATGTGGAAATGTGATAATATTTATTACAAAATCAAATGAGTGGAAAAATAAAAGCTGTATTGCTATTATATGAGCACAGTCCTTTGTTAGGGTGGGTCAGGACTAGAAGCCCTCTCTTTAGTTTTTAAAATTTATTTGAATACCTCAAGTTACTGAAATGATCTTCTGAGACAAACCATTTTCTGAATTGTGTTCAATAAAATGTTGAATTGTATTCTTCAAACGGAGATATAACAATCTTAAAGATATTGAAATTAAAAAAACTGATGTCAGTAGTACTAGGGATTTCCTTAAGCATTAAACATACCAGAAATGCAACTCTTTAAGTTGGCATTATTGTGTATTTCTGGCAATGCTTTACTACTGAAGGCTACGTATTATAAAGCCATTAGCTGATTCTGTTTTTTTCTTAACACACTATTGAGTAAATACAATGACCTGCATGCATTGATTAAGGAGAAGTCAGGGTGGTGAATGTATATAGAAGATTTATTACCTAGATGTAGGACAAATTAATAGTCATCAATCCCTACCAAATCCATCACATAAAAGACTGAATGCCAATTTCCACTTTGTTGAAAAAATAACTCCTTACTAACGATTTTAATATCTTCACCCATGTTCGACAGCTGATAAAAGATAAGTGCGTCTGTTTTGTATTTGAAGCATGTACTATTGGTTGCAGCTGAGCGTTCTTCCTGAAAGGGGAGGATTTACTTTCAAAGGTCATGCAAGCCAATGATCCTACTTGCTCCCTTTCAAGGATGGCCAAGTTGTTTGTGTCTAAGTGCAGTGCACTTTTTTCAAGGCAAAAATGCTTTTATAAGTTATAGTGTCCAATGAAAAGAGCATGCCTTTTGATATCTAATTCTGGATGAGATAGAAATGAAAGCGGATCTTAGTGAATGCTAATTCCAAACATTATAAGTCAGATATAATTAGGTAGAAGATAAGTATCAGATGAAGATTATTACCTATACATGTTTTTTTTTTTACTGCAATATTTGATAATTATTGGTAAACAATCGTACTTTACAGAATAATGGTTGTGAACAAAGGAGAAAAAGGAAAATATTTTGTTGAAAATCTTGATCTATAGTAAAAGCTCAATGGTACATCAAGGGTCTAAAATGCAACCTCTTACTGTGGAGAAAATATGCTGCTGCTGTACACCCTGGCCCTAAAATAGAAAACTATTTTAACACTTAACAACAATGAATCATGCAGACCTTAAAAGAGCATCTGAGGTGATCTGGCTTTAAGACTGGGTTTTCCGAAATGCACACAATAGTGTGCAACAGGATAATTATGTTTGGCTCTGTACTATTACTATTATCTGTTAGAGATTATTAGAGAATCAAAATTCCACCAACTTTTGTTGTGGGGGTTCTACCTGTTGAGTTGCCTTCAAAGAAGCCTTTAATGTGCAATATCTATTAGCTACACCTTCAGTCATAAATTAAGTGGTGTCCTGAAAACTTCTGGAATGAAGTTTTACCTTAGGGTTTAAATCTCCCTGCTGTGATGAAGATAAAATACTCGAGGCAACAAGCAATAATAACCAGCCCTTTCGGCAATGCTAATTCTAGGCTCTGAAGAACAAAAACAGTCCATGCATGAACAAGTGTCAAAGATGGCTGGGTAGGAAAATATTTATTTCAGATTTCAATTCAAGAGTCCAAGAGGTTAAACATTTAACATTATCAGATAAGGGGTAACAGATTAAGACAAGAAAGAACTTGATCAATATTACTAACACTATAAATATTTATCAGTTATTCTGAAAAAAAGTTTTATTTTGTTTCTTAGAGAGACCCAAAGGATATGTAGAGATACATTTGAAATCTGAAAATGGCATACTGTAGTTGGAAATCCTGTAAAGATGCTAACAATTATCCAACAACAAAATTATCTTAAACCATTCCAGACAATTAAAATTGACCTTAAATTACTGTATATGAGACATTTTCCATAGAATTGTTTTACTTTTGAGATAAGATAAACATACAGTAATTACAATGGACTATCATGAATATCCAGTTTTCATTGTCTCTATTTTATACTTAATCTTCATTGTTTTCAGTGATAGTAAAAAAAAAAGATGTAAAAAGTATCAAATATGCAAGGTGAATGGGCAAAGATGGCACCAAACCACTGTGTAAATTTTGGTAGAGACTTAAATAACTGCTGTTAAAGGTGCTTCCTCCAAATATGCAGCTAACAAGTCTAAATACTTTGAAATCAACATATTATTTTTTTCTGCTTAGTTTTTGCTAATGTGTACTGTAACTTGTCTTAGATTGTCTGAATAATTGCGTTAAGCACGTATTTAGTTGCTAAACGTCTGTAATAGGTCATGTTAGTTGATGTTTCTTCATTTTTTTGTTTAAATCTCAGTGTTGTGTTAGAATAGATCCATTAATTGTTGTTGAAGATCCTCTGTGCCTTTAACAATAAAAGTAAAATCCATTCCAGTAAATGCAAGCTATTTAGCAGTAAACCATTAGAGAACAATATTTTTTTTTTCCACAAGATTGCACAAGATTTTACAGTGTTTGTTGCTTTCAGAAATTTGGTTTCTCTCACTTCAACTTTTCTAAAACACACATGCTCAAATTCAGAAAAAAAATTAAAACTTTTAAATAGAATTTTGAGTTTAATTTTGTTCTTTTTTTCTTCATGCCATAATTGAAAATTGAGCTTATTCTGTTCCTTCCAATTTGTAGTGTACCTAAGCTACCCTTCTTTTTTAACCATTTTCTTTTTTTTCAGGTATGTAGAGCGTGGCAGAATCTCTATTTTATTAGCTGCATCATTACTCCTGTTCCTGTTTATTAGTATAATTATTCTGAACCAAAAGCCACATGCCTAGCTGGGAATTCAAGCAATCCTAATAATGGGGCATGATCTACCTTCGTACTGCATGTACATGTATGAGACGTAGTGGAAATTCAACAAAGTGTCAATAAACCTCAAGGTAAATTATACATGAGCAATCAATATGAAATGTTGTAGTTACAAATTCATCAAAAAATCAATTGTCAGGTGTACATCATCATTAACATCATTTACTCTTCTTTCCACATTTACAAAAGTACAAGGCTGTTTTTTCTACTACAAAAATTTATAGATACAAAATACAGATACCAATATAAAAAGCCAAAAATACAGATGTGAGATGTAATTGATATTATAAACAAAATAACTCTCTATCAGTAGAAAATCACGATCTATTCTATATTCTATATTCTATATTCTATATTCTATATTCTATATTCTATATTATTCTTTCTGCATACAGAAGAAAAATAAATATTTAATGGGAATAGTAGAACAAGTTAAAGTGGCTATCACTGTTACAACATTATACAGTACATGTACTGTATGTACCACTGCCTCACCTTAGAAATGCACCTCTAAACAGTACTACAATAATGAATGTATCTGGGGACATTTTATTTGCACTTGTTGCTACTTAACTGTGTCAGTACATCCATTGAGAAATTTGTGTTTGTGGGGTTTTGGTTTGTCATTTTTAATAACAATGCAGCGATGCCGAGGCTCAGCGAAACCGAAAGCTAGCATGATCTGGGAATGTTAGTGGCAGAACCACTGCAGTATTGAGTTTCTAGGGCTTTCAAGGTCCATTCTATCACCCTCACTAGGGACTTCCAGCACTACAAGCTGACAGGAAGAACCCTTGATTGACCAGGACAGGGTCAACCCAATGCAATAACCTACAAAGGGTGACCAGAGGGAATGTTTCTACACAACAATCTTTATAAAAGGTCAAATGATAGTCAGATGGCACAGTACAGCTCCTGCCTGATGAAGGCACCCTTACAGTGTCAATGGTATAACTATTACAGCTTAAATTACAGCTGTAATGCAGAGTATGTAAACAAACACTTGTCTGTAAATACTAGGCATATACAGTATTACTCTAGGTTGAATGAAAGCTTATCTTACTTTTGAAATTACCATAAGAAATGTCTTAGCAAATATGTTTTACTAATGTATTATTCTATGTGCTTTATTATATCATTTGCATTGCTACAGTATGGTGTAGTATGTAACAGATGTGTTATTGTTACTGACTCATTTTGCTTTCCCACATTATAACTGGCTTTATTAACATGGAAATTGTATTTTGTGTGGTGCCGCTATATTTCAAAATAGATCTCTTTTTCTAAATTTGCATATGTCTTGAGAATATAAGGTTTCTATTGTGTATTTATTGTGTTTTGAAATACCTCATACTTTGGACCTGTGGATGATGATATCCTCATGATCTTGCAGTGAAATTAGTCTGAAATGCCCCAATTGAATCCTGTTATGATTTCTGTAAGGTACTCCAGAGCTCACAGCATGTCACAATCCTCTAACTTGAGAGAACTACATCCACCACTCATCACTAATATGCTACAGAGATTCTAGTATTAAGTTAATTTAATAAATTAATGTTTATTGCGGTTTTTAGTGAGTATCAAGAAGAAACAATTGCTGGTTTAACTAAAAAATGCAATACAACCTTTTCCCAATTTAGATACTGCCAAAGCAAATATTTTTTAAGAAGTTGACTTTTATAGTACTATTATCGTTTGTCTGTATCTTATGATTGTGGGCTAGGACTTGTGACATTTTGATTGCTTTAAAATGGGTTTACAGGGACTGTAGCATCTAAATGGCCTACATTTTTTAAAAGATGTACTGTATAAAAGGTTATATGGAATGTTTTTTTTTTAAAGGAGCAAAACCATTGCAATAAAACTGTCAGAAATGTCAACCACAATAGCAACACAGTTTACTAAAACTGTATTAAACCTATTTGCTCTTTACAACACTATGATGTATGTTTAGACATATCAGTTAAGTTATAAGACTTCTGTTTCTAATGAGCAATGATGCATGTAATATTCAATTGAATATGAACCTTTTCATCAAATTGCATAAAACAGAAATGTTTTTTACAGTTCATTATATACTACATTTCTCCACAGTGAACTTTAGCAGAGGGAAAAGAGTTAATTAAAATTAAAACTCAATTAAAAGACTGTCATAAACCTGGATATCAGATTGCCTCTGTGCATTATCCTGCAGTTCCTTCTCTTAGTAGATACAGAACAGACTGGGATTTTAACCCTAACCTAAACATTGCAGACAGAGCACCTTTTCAACAATCCAAGTGCCACTTGCATGCCAAAATGTAGATTCCATGTCTCACATAAGGCACTTTATTTGTTCTTATGGAGTAATTGTATAGTCAACATACCGTACCTGCTCTAAACTTACCCAGATGCAACTTTACACAGTCAGCTCCGGAAAAAAAAAAAATTGATTCTATGTAAAATTCGTCCAGCATGCCTACGAGAGCTAGTAAGTGAGCCTATACAGTTGTATTATGTACTTTTATTTACTCTTTTTATACATAACTTTAATATCTTGAAGTACCATAAAAGGTTAGTAAGGGTTTTTATAAGGGTTATAGGGTAAAAGCTGACTATGCGCGTGCTGCTCAAATATACGGATATATAAAATGTAAGGATTGTGCTTATAAATATATGGATGTCCATTTTATAGTGCTGTCAAGAAGGATTCCAAACTCAAGGCAGCAGTTCATCACAGTACTAACCAGCTGGTCAGATAACACCAGCTTTATGACACTGTAATAATACTGCCATGAGATGTACTGTATGATGTGTAGTCAGGAATTCGTAGCACCATTTACCTACTAAGCCTAATCTTGCTTACCTTCTTTGATCTGACAAGATTTAGCAATACAATAGTAATGGTGCTATTAGACTGTATGTACAGTATATACAAACACACTTCAATTATGGAACAAGTATAAAATGGCGGTTTATTAAGGACCAAGCATCTGTTGATTTTAATACTCATTCTGACCTTGTCACTAACGCTATACAGCATATGTTATGAAATAAATTGAGTTGGTATGAACTACATTTACCAGCTACCCAAGAGAAAGAATAATAGTAAGCTACTGTAAATATTGTAGTTAAAGCTTGAGTTCTGAATATATAATGTCATGACAAACCAGACCAAAGGACTCTTTTCTTTGAGTCTGTACAGAGTTTTGGGAATCTGATTATTTAATCTAATTGTATTCTTTTGGTGAAAAAAAGACTAAAAACTAAAAAGACTCTTTGTTAAACTGAGCATTTGTTTAAGATAATGCAGGTAAGTAAATGAATCCAACCTTTTAGACAGGTGTATAGTTCTTAAAAGTGTAATTAGGACTCCAAAGAATTAAAGTTTTATTTTGATGCTTATTCTGCTTACTTACTGTAAATCTAAAAAAGTCCATGTGGTCATTAGGAGAGGACATGTACACAAACTCTACACAGAAGGTGTCCCATTCTGGAACTGAACTCAAGAACTGTGAGGCAACAATGTTAACGGACGGCTACCAACGTATATACATATATATTGTAATAAAAGTACTGGATTTTCCAACATTAATAATTGCTTGCAATGTGATTAGTTTTGCAAAAAACACAAAAAGGCTATTTCTTTGAATTTATAATTAGTTACCTTCCAAGTGTGCAGTGACTATTTGCTTATGCTTAGAAATTTTAAAAAAGTATATTTATTTTTATAGAATAATGCAGCTCTGGAAAACAGTGCTGCTGGTACAACTATGGACAAAACAGCTAAGAATAAAGATACTTTGCTTGAAATAACTTTGGAGGAATTTTTGCACTTTTCTTAGCATTTTAAGTCCTTTGTAAAAAATGACTGTTAAGCTTTTTTTCAGCATATTCCACATCTCATTTTTTTCCATTTTTCCTTTTGCTTAGGATCATTGCTTTCAGCATAGAAAGCTTTATGGTTAGCAATTTTCAACAAGAAGATGAAACATTCCTTTAAAAGCAATCACTGCCTCTCAGATGACTTAGAAATGTGTGTCTGAAAAAAAAAAACAGCATCCAACTTGAAAGATAAAGTATACTGCTTTTCAGCAAAGAAAACCATAGAAAATGAGAATGGACTTTCACGCACAAGACTCAAGCCTTAAAAACTGTACTTTTATATTTGATACCTCTATGGCTGCCCCAACAAAAACCTTAGAGAAGCTATGGTTTAACCAGTAGAACCTTTGTTGAAATTCGATTTTCATTTTCAATTTTCCTTTACTCCCGCGACACCGTATGGTATAAAGCGGTTTGGCAAATGACATGACATGACAATTTTCCTTTTCAAAAATAAAATTCCATTTACATGTTTCTTTTAATGCACTGCATTACTTTACTGTTTATGCTGTGGTACTTTCAATCTGTATATACTGTACCTACTGCACAGTATATACAGATTGTAAAGTACTGTACTGTAAAATATGCACATTTTGCACATACTTTATTGTTTTACAGTGACTCTTAGCATATTTTGCACACACCTAACTCTATTTATTTTATGTATTTTACTTTGTATTGCTGTACTTATTTTATTTTTTAGTCTATTCTGATGTCTGTTTTACTGTAAAATATAATATGATAAATATCTGGTCAAAAACATGTTTTCCACTTTTCTTAGTGACCACTTTTCCAAGAGCAGGTAGACAATGTAACAACATTAAAGGGTTTGAAAAAGAGCTGCAATTATAACTAAGGATAAATAAAGCTCTTTTCCAACCACTCTAAGTGCATATACAATTCCTTTCCTTAAAGTGTACCTTATTTTTTACATATGTTTACTGTATATAACTTTTTAAATTAATAATATATTTAAATGCTCTCACCTCCCTGGGGAACAATACTTCTAATGCAAACAAATGTAGCAGATGCTACAGATTTTGTAAAATAATCACATTACTCTGCTGGAAATGAATTCAATTTTGAAACATTGTTGAGTTACAAAAATGTAAAAATATAAAGCACCTGAAGAAGGCTCCACGGCCGAAACGTTGTGTTCTCTTTCTTCTTTTTTTCAGCATGGAATAAACCTATAACTTGTTCCTTTGCAACCTACGCATGCTGACGCAGCTACCCACCTGAAAATATAAAGAATATAAGAATATAATTTATAAGTCAAAAATTGAGAGAATTGGGCTATTTTATAGTGTATTAATATTAGGTCTACTAGAATTATATATATAAATATGGGCATGGTGTTAAAAATGAAGCCTATAAATAATCAGAGTTCGCTAAACTGCTTTTTGCACAACATAAGGCCTAGTGATAAGCCTGGCTTAAGATATCTAATTGTGATTTTGATAGTTAATGCCAAATGTATGATTGATATGAATATGGACTTTCCATATTTAATCTATGTTTAATTTTCTGACACATTTCATGTTGTCTCATTTAAATGACTTCTAAAACAACTGCTTGTTATTAAGTGATCTCAGATTTGTTAACAGTAAAAGTGCAGCAAAGTCAATGACTTTCAAAGAAAAAGAATGGCTACATTCTTATGTTTAATGGTAGCATTATAAAAAATAACATTTGATGTGTATCTCTTTGTTTGGACAGAATATGATTTGAATTGTATTTTTTATGAGAAAGAGATAGACTTGCTCTGTTTTAGAATTTTAAACTAGAAAAAAAAACAGGCCAAATGGTACAATTGCAAATGTGCCAAAATGTACTTTTAGCCTCCTGAAAAGAAAATTTGCAGGAACTATTTCTCGAAAAACTTCTATTTGAGAATTTAATCAAACTCGGTATAATTTTCTGCACATCTCAATTTGAAAATCAAATAAATTATATATTAGGTCTCTTGCTAATAAGATACAGTACATCATTAAGCGTCATAGTAGAAGGGATATTTCATTTGTTGCTTTAGTTATTAATGACTGTTTTTAAGCATTTTCACTACTGGTAGTGTTACCTCTCAATTATAAAATGAGGTATTCCTACATTTGTTAAATGCCATTTTTTTAACTTAAAAGTGTATGTGTTCACAATGGCTGATGATTCTACTGTGGAGCACCAAATAGACATTTTCTCAAACAGCTGCATACATCAGTGGTGCTCATTGTGCTTTACCAGTTTTATATCACTCTTTGTTTCTCACCAGCTATTTCTCCATTCACCCTTATTAGCTGCAGGACTCACTGAATCATAGCCAACAAGCAACCTGTGTGAAGAAATATCCCATTAGTCTTAGCTAGAAGCAAAGAAAATTGAAGATTTTTATATATCTTGAAAGAACATAGGCCAGAGGCTACCCTAGAGTATTGTGCCATGGCATGTTGCTCACTGCCCTGAATGCTGTAACAATGATGGCAGTTCATACTATGCAATCCTCTTAAGTCACTCTGGAGGCAATGACAATAATGATATATTTCTTTCAGAACCCTTTGCAATGCACCTTCACAAATCATAGAACATAAATGATGCCACTTAAGCCTAAGAAATTTTCGGATTTGCTTGGTTATTCGTCTTCTCTGAAAAAACCTTTGCTATCTGAATTGATGGCGTGTGAAATTTCTTTTCATGTCTTAACATTTTACTGTAAAATATAATATGATGAATATCCAAATGAATTATGCAGATTGTAAATTAAAATTCCTAAATTAAAGGATGTCTTGTCAAAATACAACAGCAATTCAAATACCATGTTCTTGTATACATCTTCTGACTTGTAATGTCAAGTTGCATATTGTACTGTAACTGCACTGCAGATCAGGACACAACTGCTTAATTTAAAAAAAAACTATAATAAAATCCCAGAAATTGTATATTTATTTTAAATAAAGTTAAGTGCTTGAAAGACGAAGAACATATTGTAATGCTCTGGACTAAATAGAAATTGTTATAACTGACTTTTACCCAGGACACACAATGCAGACAGGCAGAAAGAAACACGCTCTGCTATAAACCTTGTTATTTAAAATATGGTGAATCCAAATCTTTGTTTTTAGGATATATACTTACTGTGATTTTGAAGCCATGCCTCAGCAAAACGTATGTCAGGTGGAAGGCAGTTATTCATCTGTTACAAAATCCCATTACACACCATGAAGCATTGCTCTATTAGACCTGCATGATTTTGTGCTGAGTGTGCTTAACTGTGAAAGTCATTCAAATACCTTTTTCTCAGATTTTCACCACACAGTGACCACAGTTACTTAAATGAAAATGCTATATGAATTGATAGCAAATATTTGCATAAATTTAAAGATATATTAAAATCTCTCCTCAGAAACTTTTACCACAATACATTTAGGATAAATAATGGAACAGTTATTTATTGCTATTTAAATAATGTATTAAGGCAAAAAGATCCTTTTTGTATTAGACCTAAAGAATTCTGTATATAATTCATAAATGACATAAATGACATTCATAAATGAATGGAGTGTCTCTCTCTAGTGCTCGTATTGACATGTCCATTACAAAGATATACTGTAGGACTGTAGAGCTTCCAATAGAAACATCTTTGAGTTTCCTATGATTGTTACAGGCAGATTAATACAAATTTCCACTTTCTCCATACTGTACATCCATAATCCTGCTCTTTAACATAAAAGGACGTTCCCTTTCCGAGATCTAATTTTCTGTCTGAGATGACAGATGTCACCACATTTATGGCAGTGTTTGACAGGGTTCATGGAAATCCTTATTGATAAAAGTCAATAGTCATTACCTCCATTTTTCAGCATTTTCCACCAATGGAAACCGAAGCTGTTCCTGACCACAATTGCTTAGCTTCAGTGGGTTGCCAGTTGTGAGTTGCAGGGTGATATGGCTGCTGGATTTAGACCCTCATTACATTAGATAACTATGCAGACTGATATAAAAACTATATGTCAAAGTGCTCACACATCATTATAGTCAAATAATAATAATGATAAACTTTATTTAATTTAGTGCCTTTAAAGGTGGCTTCTCAAAGTGCTTTACAGAATGACAACAATAATAAATAAAAAGAACTAAGAAAAGCAGAGGGGTGAAGAATGGAACCAGTTAAGTAAAGGCTTTTCTAAAGAAGAAGGTTTTGAGTCTGGATTTGAAGGAGTTTAGAGAAGGTGACTCTTTGATATCCTTGGGCAGAGAGTTCCAGAGCCTGGGGGCATAACAGGAGAAGGCCCTGTCACCCATACAATGTAGACGGGCTTGGGGGACAGTAAGGAGGGCAGAATATGAAGAGCGGAGGTTGCGAGGTGGGGATGGCGATAATAGTTCAGACAGGTACTGAGGTGCCAAGCCATGCAAATAAGATTTGTTACATATTATCTCTTACATATTAATCATGCCACCATCAACTCCAAAACGTGCACACACACACCTATCTTAATTTGGTTTGAATTATCATTTCCATAACCTCACTGGTAATAGAAGCAAACCTTATTGGTTTATAAACTTGATAGGTTAAGTGACCCTTTTAATGATTGGCAGTGCATTACCAATTTTTCAATCACATTTTAAATTACACTTAAACAACGGTGAAGGGTCAGTACATTACACTTCATGATATCCTTTGCTTAATTATCTTTGCCAAAATTTAAAACATTATTTTTGTACATTTGTATTGTGCCAAGCTACAGACTAGTTTGATGGTGTTGATACTGTTTCCTGGCAACAACTTGAAGAAAATTTTGTTTTTCCTTATACATGTATATTACAACATCAAATTTATTCTATAATTTCTCTTCTGAAACAAAGTGGCTGCTTGCTTCTGAGCCAGTCCCCAGTTTTAAACATCGTCTTCCAAAGGATTATAACAGACAGATATTATTTTTGAGACTATGGCATTTCTGGGTTTACTTTTTAGGATCAAGTGACCTAGTCCAGAGCATGTGTCCTCTAGGACCAGATACCCAACCTCCCTTAATCTTAGTGAAACTTAATAGAGGTGAAAACCTGCCTGGTGTTATAAACTGTACTCTCCTCGGAGTGTTGTTGTTAAAATGTCACCTCCTCAGCAAACTGTTTCAACTACCTGCTGAGTCTAGGGCTAGAGGTGTCTGTTGTCCTACCATTGAAGCCTTCTGATGTATTCCTTTCACTCAACCTGAATGATAATGCAAGGTCATTCAGGTTGAGAGAAAGGAATAAATAAGAGATCATAGATATCTCTGACCCCGTCTCTTGCCATCTCCAGGCTCTGTGATCTATACATTAAGTTAAGCCACCCTTTGGCAAAATACACCAAACTCCCTGTTATAGTTCCTTTTATATCATGGTCCTAGCTTTCTTAACCTCCTCTAAAGTTACGTTTGAGATTCTGCTGGCTGGACACTATTCAGTCACCTACTGAGGAACGAGAACTAAGCTCATTAGTAACCATCTTTCACTCTATAAGGGCTCAAGAATTTTGGGGGTGGTTCTCTTTACATTTCTATACTATTGAAAGCAAATGTTTTCTTTGTGAGCGTTCTGTAGAAAGAATAATTATTTGTTGGGTTGACTTTACAATAAACTTAAAATTATTTTTATAATATTTATAATATAAAGTTATTTTGTGAAGTTTTGGGAGGCCTTGCCTGAATAGGTGTTGAATAGGGTTTTTGGAATACTATGGAGATTCTAATATATCAATTTCAAACAATACAATTTATTTTTTGTTTTTTTTTCTTAAGTTGAGGTGAAATACAGGCAGCCTTTGTGGACTAAGGATAATTTGATCAAGCTGCCAAGGGTGAGCCCTTGGCATTTGCTATGGACCAAGAGAGCATAGGGGCACACCAATCCAATCACTAAACAGAACTGTGACAAATAGCTCTGACAATCTTGTCTGAAGAACAGACATGAGACTGGAGCTTCTGTGAGTAGAGCATCGTAAGCTTTCCATGATAAATTGTTTCAAACTGTCAATCTGTTTCACTGGCTAAACTTTCATCAGTCATATAACAAGAGGCAAAATAAATGATAAAATACATAGTTTCTTTTTATTTTTTTGCACCCAAGTTATTTAAATACATGAATCTTGTAGTAGGAAAGAATAATAAACATTACAAAATACCAATAAAACTGCCAAGAAAAATGTATCTAAGAGAAATGGCTCTTGAGGCTTTGATTCCATTACAAAATATTGATTTTTAAAAACATTTTAGGTTAAAGCAAGCCTTTTTGCATCTTTTTATGGAAATATGAAGACAAAACTATACGAAGCACAAATGAATTAAGTAATTTAATTCTGGTCATAATGTAATGCTGGTCTAAACAAGGAAAGATAAGCTGATAAAATGACAGACTTCTTAGACTTAATGACCTTTTTCAGTGTGTATAAAGCTTTTCATGGTCTGAGATTGTCAAATGGATTATTAAGATCTGTGGGTCTTACTATAGCAAGATATACCCGTGTAATATTTCATGGATTTTGCCCACTTTCTGAAAACATGAGATTAGCCATTATCTCAAAGTAATGGCATTCACATATGGGTCCTCTCTTACTAGACTTAAATATTTTATTTTTATATGAGGACTTTTTACAAATTTTAAATTGACAGGCATATTGTTAACAAAAGAACTATCCAAATCCAGAACTCTGAATACAAAATAACCCATAACAACCCTTTTGTACACCATTATCTTTGCCCCTTGTACAAAGTAAAATAACAAAAATAATTGGAAATATGGTAAAAATATGACAAAGCATTGAAGAACAGATTCAAGATTTAAACTAAAATAACATCTTTTCCCTGGAAAAAGAAAGTATTTAGAAATGTTATCAGACAGCAGATATTATCGGTCTGAAAAGGCAACTTTCTTGAAGGTCACATTTGCATAACAGTTACCATTGACTGTTCACCCGGCAGGGACAGCTTTCAGTTCCAGTAGATATATACTGACACTGGCAGCTCAACTTAAAGTATACACATGAAACCCTGCAGCTTTAGCTTGTATTTTACATATTTATAGTAGTTCATCCAATCAACACTCTCTTATACACTGTAGCATTTTTTGTTTCTTATATACTGCAATGAATAAGAAATATGCTCAGCATTAAATTAAGGTGTGTTCTATTAGTACCATTTCAGCAGGAATAATATCAAGCTACCCTTTTTTTAATTAAAACAGTTTTTTTAAGAATAAGTTAAAGACATTGGTTAATCAGAGAAAATTAGCAAAGTCAGAAACTAAGGCAGAACTGAATTTTAAGCACACAAACAATAACTGAGTATATTACTGCAATAAAACAATAAAAATAGAATATTTAACTATCTTTATTAACAGATCTTTTGGACAGTAAACAGAATTTCTTCACGTGTCTAGCTCTGTAACTTTGGTGTGATCTCCCCTTTGAAAGTCTGGCATTTACACATTCAGTGTTTCCAGTTACTCCATATCCAATGACTGCAAAGAATTTTCATATTTGTTGCATTTACAGTATACAGAAAATGCAAATTCTCTTCTGAAAATACACATCTTTTCCTAAATGGCAGTAGAGTTTTGATGAAGAAAAATATCATCCTGACATGCAAATGTAAAATATGTGGAATGTTTAAATAATTAACCTTTTATTTAATCTCTTATAAATTCATATTCCTGTATACTTTTTATTGTACTTTAAACATCTTCAAATTGAGATGCTTATTATAGTTGCAAACAACTTTTTTCTGATTCCTCTGCAATGCTGAAAAAGAAGAGTTTTGCCACTCCCCTTCTTTGCCACATTGCCACCTCTTCTTCTGTTGAGTCCCCTACCTCTGTAAACCCTGTGTAATGGATACTGATACCTAACAATCCAAGGAATTTGGTGTCTATGCTTTCACGTAACCATTGTTAAAGGAATAACTTAATATTGCCTTTCATTTCAAAAAGCAGCCACCAACTAAAAGGATTGTGTACTTTCTTTGTTGCATGGTAAACAAAACAAGAAATGGTGGGGTAAGAAACTGCCAAGGCCATGCCTCTAGTGGAATGCACTGCCACATCATCTGGAGTGCCAGGATTATGTCATCTACAATCCAGTGGAAGAGGTCCTATCTTGATATGTCCAGCCCTTGCACCCCAGAGCTCTAAAAGATGATCAAGGAGTCACCAAGTCACCATGGTCTACTTAACAGTGTAATTGTGTTTAAGATGCTGGTCCTCATACAAGGCAAAGAGAGGAGAAATGAATGTGATCAACACCATCACCTAGTTAAAATGTAGTAGAGATAATGTTAGAGAGAAATATTTCAATTGCCTCAATAGATCACATAAGAGTCCTGCACTTAAAGGGTATGGAGAACATCATCACATGTTTTGCAGAGGAAATAGCACCAAGCACAACATTAAGACAGAAGCAAGTCAAGAGCGGGTGAAGACACCACTCCAACGCTAGTGAACATCTGGTTAGGAGATCTGCCAAAAGGACACAAGGGTTGCAACCCCATTGGGAGCTGTACCACCGTAAAAGTGAGGATCCTGGACCTCAAAGCCCCTTGGTGTGTGATCCATCCTTATGAGTATTTTAGTTTAGAGCACTGAAATAAAGGGCTAATAAATACTGCTCTGAGCTCCAAATCAGTCATGTAAACAGACTGGCAGGCTGCTCTCACTCTTCCTGCTTCAGACTGTGCCTTAACCCATATTGGATGCTTCCATGGTAAATATTTCCCTAAACAAATATGTATATTCTTGAAATATAGAACTATGAACCCACAGTTACACAAGGGAGATTGGCACAAGTGCTGAAAGTCATCTCCATCTGCTCACCTTTGAGCAACTAATTTTTGAAAACATTACAGGTAACCCAGCCTTGTACAACATGTGTGAATGAAGCAATGTTGTAAGTCTCTAGGGGTACAGATGAAGATGGAGCAGGCAGTGCCACAGCCCTGAGATATGGACATGATGATTGCTTTCTAAACCATCTTTAGTTAAGGGAATAACAGGTTGAAGCGTTTTCCTTCTTTGCTCAGATACCTCCTTGGTCACCTTTGATTGGAATATCATTAAACACCAGGGGGAAGGCGAAAGATGTCTAAAAGGGACTCTCTCATTATCTGTGATTTAGACCTATGCCAGCCCATGCTGGTGATGTTGCACTGTAATGGTGATAACAGTAGCCCAGGTAGAGGCTTTCCACAGCCTGTAAGACATGAAAGACCAAACTTATTGCTTGACAAAATCAGCTAATAGTTGAAAGTTCTCAAAGGAGGGCAGCATGGGTATTTCCTTTACAAGAACATGCCAAACATTTTGTTACCTTGAAGTTTTGTTCTGATAATAAATTGTTATCCAAAATACTACATTTTGTCATGAAGCTTTTCATTTTTCCATTCATTTTATCAAGAAATGTAATGTATTTCACTATGTATTTGAGGGAATCAAGTATTATTAGAGACCAGATGCACATTCATATTGGCTTTTAAAAAATATTTGACAACAGAGCCAGGTTTTATTAACTGGAGAGTGCTGAAGTGAGTAATATAGAACACTGTTACAAAAATCTATGGTTATAACTCATAGCAAAGCCCATTAATATTGATGTCAATAAACCCACAATCCTTTTTTTTGCATCATGGCTTTTAAACAAGGATTTGTGAGAATGCTTTAGGAAGCTATATATTACCCTGTACCCAGTAATAACCATATCAGTGTCAAGTGAGGTTTTGGTCATTGGACATGAAGGAAATTACAGATAGGGAGTAGAAAAATGATCAAGTCTAAACGTACCGTGTTAAATTTCAAATTTTACAAGCAAATATTGAGGTATAACAAAGATTTGGATTCTTTTTGTAGTAATTTTAAAATGTGAGGAAAAATAACAAGAAGTGCACAGATGACTGAAAGGCACATTTTCTCATACTGTACATGCCACTACATAGGATAGTATACGACGGATATCTTTCTGTATTTTTAAATAGAGCTGCCTATACAATATTACAAATCCTTTACAGGAACCTTATTAAAAAATTGGATTCATAGTTGGAAAAAATTTAATTCATATATGCCTTAATGTAAATTAAAAATGTATTTGTATTTTCCCAAAACGATTCAGTTTGAATGTAGAAATATTATAAGATCCTTCATCCAGCAAAAAACATTTTTTTATCACATAAACTCTTAATATTACTAATTGCCATAATTATTTTAATTTTAAATAAATATAATTCAACAAGGATATAATATGATATTTTAAATTAAGTATCTCTCTAGTGCTTTGACCTGCTGTATGCTTTATCTCATATCTACTGTACCTTTTAAAACTGCTACTGTACGTCATAAGACATGCACTAATACTGTAAAATATAACACCAGAAATGTTTTCTTTCATATAATTGTAATAGAAAAAGTTACAAGAGAGTTAAAACAATATTCACACTTAATATTCAAAATATACATTCTAGAAAATATAAATTATTTAGGGAATCAAATAGTACATAATACATTCATACCACAATTGTAAATTAGGTAGATAGTTTCAGGATGAATATGTACAGAACAATCGGTACATGCAGAACAACTAACTTTCGATTTTTTACCATTTTGGTAAAGACACATGGCTTGGCAAAAACTGCACATTGGGCCAAATTTCTTTTTCCAGGAAACAACAGAACAACACTTTTCCCACATTTCAAATGCATGACAAAATACAGCGAAAATATCACACGATGTCTAGTTGTTGAAAAAACCCAGACCGTAACCCTCGCTTGGGCCCTTCTGGAACATATATCAAAAACTTTGGCTTTGAAAACTGTGCTCAAACATCATCATGACTCATGACATGCTGCTGAAGAGGTGTATACAGTACAATATATGACTGTGGAATCATAAATATGGTATTCATACTCAAGTGTTAAACAGTCATCAGTATGGCTTAGAGATTTTTCTGCCAATTTGTAAGTTGCTGTCTTATTACTTTTTTTTCCCTATTCCTGTGTGAAACATATAATAATTTCCAGGCTATTTAGAGCCATGATTTATACTACTATCAGTCTTGGTGAGTTCCCTATGGTTGTAAAACCATATGTTCTTGAAGTGCTTTTCCTGTGTAGAACAGATGGATTCTACTCCTTTAGACATAGGATGAAATTTCATGCTGGTATAATCATCCTTTTGAGGTAATCTTTTAATACTTTATATCTCTTCATACCCATATGTCTCACAAATTTTCTCCTTGCAGTGTTTGCCATTGTCAGTGCAGTTTCTTTTGTGGGAAAAAAGTAGCAGTAAATATCTAATGCATTTCCACCTTACTATATCAAAAGACCCACCCCCCATAATCTCAATTGCTGAATGTTCATTCACCTTAGGGTGACCCAAAATATCTAATAAAAAAAAACATTTAATTAATTCTGTAATGTAAGATCCTTTATTGCCCCTGTGGTCTCTGTTAGAATCAATAGTGTGAATCTGGTCTCTCTTTGGTCAACCTACCACAGAGCAAACATTGATTCTCAAAGACAGAAGAAACCATAGCTGAATAAAGAATGAAAAATGACCCATGTTGCACATTAAATTCAACTAAGCAGTTTATGAGAGCTGAACTTTTTCCACATCAGGTTTCTAAGCAATGCACAAGCTGTACAGTTTTAGTTGCAAGGGTATATAAGAGATTGTAAGTTTGGAAATGAGTTATGTTTTTTTAAATGGAAACTCCTCCATGTTAACGAGGAGGATCAGTTGCACGAGCCTGATAACATTCTCTCCTCACAGTGTCACACCCAGCTTGCAATCAAATATTAACCTTTAGTCAACTAAATCTATTTATTACTGTATATGCAACAGATGTTCATTTTATAAAGCTCTTTAGTTATAAAAACAAGTTTAACAGTAACAGGAATTATAACCAGACTCATCGTGGCCCCTTCCTTCTTCTTGTGGAGCAAGCTATATCATTTCCCTAGTATTATTTTAAAGGGGAATAGAATATTCAATTATTAAGAAAGGGTACAGATTCAATTGAGATACAGTCTCATTGTTTCAACAAGTAAAATAACATCCCCCCCCAAAAAAAAAATCCCCTTCAGTTCGCTATGTTGTGTTGACGTTTTCTATATCAGTCTAAACATTTCAGATGTTTTTCTAGAATTAATACGTCTTCACACCAATAATACACTTCACACCTTTCCTCACCCTCTCCAATTTGCACTTCCCAAGTGGCCTCCCTGCCTCTCTGCCCCTCCTGCCACCTCCCCTCTCCCAGCTTTTGTACTTCTGTGCTATTTAATCTTTGCTGTCTACCCTATCTTTCTCTACTTGAAGAAGGCTTCACAGCCGAAAAGTCGTGTTTTCTCTCTTCTCTTTTCAGCATGGAATAAACCTATTACTTGTTCCTTATCGTCATATACATCTATAAAACAACTTTCCATATAGCAGGAAAGTTATACGATGGAATTCAGAGTTCAGCTTGAATTCAGAGTTCGTACGGCAGTGGGAATGAAGCTGAGATTGAATCGGGCAGTCCTTGAAGAAGGATTTATAACGTATTCCAGAAGGAAGAAGCTGAAAGAGATTATGAGCTGGGTGAGAGGGGTTTGAGTTGATTTTCTTGGCACGAATGGAGGTGCGGCTTGAGTAGAGAGGTGAGATAGAAGGGAGTTCACAGCCAACAAGTTTTGCAGCTTTGGATGCAATCCTTTCCAGTTTGCCTTTTGAGTAGTTATCTATGCTCCCATACCAGACTGTAATAGAGGTTGTCAGTTTTTTCATTAAAACTTTTGAATTTATGCCTGTAAAATGAATATCATCATTATTGTTTTTAACTATTTCAAATCCACTGCAAGAGTGAAAGACAATTATTTTGGAAAAAAATGAATAATATACAGAGCCTCACATGAACTGCGAATATTTTATTTCTTTTTTAATTTTAATATCAATTAGATTAAAATGAACAAAATACGTTCATTATGTTTATATAAATGCTTGTTTTTTTATATTGTTATAGGAACAATTTTAATTCAATATTCCACACATTTCAATGTGCTTTATTGTATATGCCCACACTGCATATACAGTACTCCCAGTGCGATTGAATTAAACCAATTGCTTAGATAGATTCTTAGTAAAATCATTTACAAATTGTGGGTTATGGTTGTTTACTGTCATTATCCATTTTTGATATTTCACTATTTTTATAACCCCCTATTTGTAACAATATAGAGAATATTATATATATATATGTCGCCACGTTCTTTTTGTACAGTGAATCTTTCATTTATTTTTCCAATACTGGAAATTAATTATGAGGCAATCATTCTGAAATGAAATACATAACACTGTTAACATGATCGACTGGGAACACTCAATAACTGCTTGGAGCAAGTAGTATCATTACTGACAACTCTGACTCTTGGCTCTAGGGTCCACACTCCCATGAGATGTTTGAAAGAGATACTAAGAGTTCAGCTACATAAAAAAACACTGATATATAGAAAACCTTTCAGGGTAACAGGCTGCATATCCATATGACACTTCAAAATGTACACATTTGCATTCCTTGTACATCTTCACATAGGAGGATGGAGAGTTTTAGTTTTTAATTTAGAAACTCTGTAGCATATACTGTAAGAGCTAGATTAAGCAAAACATGTTTCATTCTCTTCAGAATAATGCATTTTTACACATGAGAAATTATTTTTTCCATAATATTAATTTAAATTATGCAAGAAAATTGTACACAATTTTAATGCTTTATATTGATTTATTGTATTTTATATCGTACTGTTAATAAAAACAGAAACAAAATAAATGAGAAAATTCTCATCCAACGTATCAAGAGACCTTCCCTCTCACCGTTAAAAGAAAACAAAAATGTTTGTAGGTGACCTCACATGGAGCTTGAATAAACCATTTGAATTTTGTTATTTTTATGGACACAAATAATACTGGAAGTTGTTGCTTATGGTCCACCTTGAACTACCAGAAAGGTTTCAAAACACCATTGTGATTCTACCTAGATAGGCTATACACTCCTATCTTTCCAGGATGCTTTCCAGGAAATTACTTTTTATGCAATTTAATGTAATAGCTATAGAAATAAAAAAAAAATACAGGCCACAAAATCTGAATTAAGAATACTGATGTTTACTGATGATCACATTACTACTTTGAATTTATATGATGACAGCAATATGAGGTCCACCAAAAACCATCTTTCAAACTACACACTTTAAAATGAATTCACTTAACACTTTTACACAGGGCTGTAAATACAGACAATGAAACAACCGCTAACTTGAAAAACGTAAGCATACATTTAAATAAAATATGTCTTTTAAATACTCCTATGACAGTGTAAAACACCAGAAAATAATAAAAAAATAAATTTAAAATGATTTGGATATGTAATGTGTTGAGTAACTTAAAAACACAAAGTGATGAATACATTTTAATGTATTTAGTTGTGTAGACTTGCAGCAGAACTAAATAATTTTGTGCACATGAAAGACAGACTAGTGAAGCTCACAAGAAAGGTTACATTGGAGGTTATTCAGTCCATCTATCTTTTTTTGGTTGCCAGTAGCTAATTGATCCAAAGATCTAATCAATTTGTTCCTTAAAAAGATACTAGGATATCACCTTTGACAATATGACTGTTCCATACTCCAGCAGCCCCTTTGATGTAAAAATGTGCATACCATTCACCTTTTTAAATGCATTTTGCCTTAGTTTCTATTTTTGTACTTCATGTCTTTTTCACAGGTAGCTTCTTCAAGCTCATTACCTTACAGATGACCCTCATTAATGCAGGTGCTGAATTCAGACATTTTGCAAAAGTTTATAATGAGGAAAGGAACTGAATTCTATGGGGAACAGAAACCGTCCTAATCCTGGCCAAGAAATCACATGGTACTGTATATACATTACATTCCTCAACAAACCTAAACAGTATGACGTACTGTATGCGTTAAAAGCACAATAGGGAGATACTGTCTATACATAATAATACAAATTTGTTCAGATACAGTACTGTATGTGAACTATCCTGTCAGGTGTTGTAGAGCTTACAATGTGTCAAATTAGGAACAAGACTGCCAGTGGAAATTAATTCAAATTAATTAATGTAATACCTTACATCCCAAAGGTCTCTAAAGTGCTTTGCATTAAGGAAGGGGCCCACTTCATTCATTACTAAAAGTGGATGTGTCTTGTTTAGGTTCTGAGATCTGACGAGATCTGGCTGCAGGGTGGTAAAGCTGCTGTCATATGCTTACATCTCATTCTTTCCAGAGCAGGTGCGTTCATTGTTATTGTGCAGTCACCACAAAAAAGAAAACAGTAAGTGGTGTTTACAAATTGGGAGTGTACATGATCTCCAAAAAAAAAAATGTATTCATACACTGGATCAACAAATTCTGTAGATTCTGTAGCAATTTACAGTAATGAACCAAACGTCGTTACCAGTCCATTAGCTGCATTATTTTGCTAATGTGTCATCCCTTGAAAACTAATATTAAGCAGTGACAACACCTAACCTTAACTATTCTGCGAAGAACATCAGTCGGACAGACACTGTTCTACAAGGTGAACACATGATGACAATGAAATATAAAGTCCAAAAGACTTTATGGCACATTCTTAGGGGCAATTGTGAAAGACCGACATGGCAAAAACAAATCTGCAGTTTGAGACAATGGCAATGCACTCCTCCTTAGCACGTTATAATGTTGCCCCCAAATACTCCTTCTTTACCTTCTAATGTCATTATTATTTTTTCTTATATTTTTCAAGACACAACATAAAACATCTGGAGTACACCAAACAGTAAGCTGTCAGCACATCACAAAAGTGCCCACAATCCCCAAAACTGCACAGGGGTAACAAAAGAGGAAAACCACCACAAGATGTATGGCAACATATATCCATCCATTTTCTGACTGCTTTATACAATACAGGGTCTCATGGGAGCCGAAGGCAATCCAGGCAAGCCAAAGGTGCAAGACAGGATACACCATGGATGGGATGCCAGTCCATCGCAAGGCAGACACAGACACACTTACACCAGGCCAATTTTCACAGAGACCACCTTACCTAACAGTATGCCTTTGGACTGTAAGGGACAACTGGAGCACCTGGAGGAAGCCCATGTAAACATGGCGTGAACATACAAACTCCACGCAGATAGCACCACAGTAATTTATCTCAGGACCCCAGTGCTCACCTCTGCAACACAGTGCCACTCACAAAATAGCTCTTAAGCCATTTTAAGTCTTTCGTTTTTTACCTCCAAGTTGAATTGGAGGTAAAACCTGTTTACCAAACTGTTTTCCCCTGCAGTCCAAAGACATTGATAGGTTAACTATAAAAAACCTAAAGCAATCCAATATAAAGAAAAGAGCTTCTCCTCTCAGTTCAAACTCTGTATTAACTAAAAAAAGGCCTTCTGAAGCATTTAAGCACAAAATGTACAACAATAGGTAGTCTGTTCTGTTTAAAGCAATGTATTTGGTTTCCAATTTGTATCATGTTGTACAGTACTGTATATTGTTACAATACACAGCATAAGTACTAAGCAGTTTATTAGGTGATTATAGATTTGAAGAGTAAAATCTGTTTAGCTTTCCTCTGGGAATTATTCAACAATGTTCCCATTTTCCTTTAGTTTCAATTCAGATTATTATAATTTCTCTAGTGAGGTAAACTACAAGGCTCATTAAAGACACTGTCTCTCAAAAACTGTTCTCAAAGCATGTATTACTGCTTGAATTGATATTTACTGTATGGAAGAGAACACAGTGCATAAATAATTAAGAAAGAGAATGCATAGCTAATAGAAAATGTATTAAATATGCTTAATATTGTAATTTAAGAAATATGTCTTCGTTTTACTTAATATATATTCATTATGTATTGGTTAAATTTTTTAAATATTTAAATCTGCAGCTTTAGGTAGGCAAACAAACACAAATGTGCTGTGCAGAATAAGTTAATAATTTTGTTGTTAGTGTTTTGTGTTTTACAATCATCATCATGCAGCAGCTACTGCATTTGTCTAAGTTACAATAGTATAAAAAGAAAGCTTGTTTTGATGTTTGTAGCTTTAAAAGGACAAAATACATGTTATGTTGAAACACAAGTAATTGCAGTTCTATTTATACTATAGAAAATTGTTCTTTTGTTGGTACTATTTGTGGGGTCAACTGCTCTCACTAGTATGAGATACCTGTGCATATCATGTCACATCAAATTATTTCTTGTTACCAGATTAGGTAACTATGTTATTTGTAGTGTTGTTTATAACTTGCAATGAACTGTAATTCAAGGCAGGAAAAAGTTTTTGGAGGCTAGGAGAGAAATATGCCTCAATAAGAGGAAGAAATGTAACTTGCTAAATAATATAAATTGTTACTTATGCAAACCAGGCATTTCTTAGAAAATTAAACATATCAATTAAATTTTGGGCACATGGTGTGTCCTATTTTTGTGTCCCAATTTCTAATAATCATATACTGTATCTTATCATATTTTTTATAACATTAATCTTATAATGTTCTTTTTTATCTACTCTGAAGCACTTTGAGATGTTTAAAATGAAGTATATTATTATTGCACTTAATTTAGCACACCCAAAACTCATCGTTGTACAAGCAATATGGCCCATTGAGAAATTAATAGATATTAAACATATCCTCAAATATTATATAAAGACCATTGTGTATTTCATGTATTGTTCTTTAGTACTAAAGGTAAACAACTATCATGGTCAGATTCTAATTCTATTTTATTACTGAGAGATGCACACAAAAACCACAACAACTGGATTGCTGGATCAAAGTCTTTACTTATTTTGAAATGCATCCACCAAGAATGCGGGTAAAGCTTTAGGCAAATTGCGGTGTGTTTCAGTATACCAAATTTAGCATTTCACTGCACAAAGAAGATCAATAGGTGGTGTTAGATGTTAGTGAAAAGGTAGTTTCATTTAATCTGTTTTACTGCTTCTTTAAATCCACTTAATATGGACTATTAATCTGGTAACTAAAGGGCACCTTTGGTAGCTGAATAAAAATAACCAAAGTATAAAAAGATTTCTGAACATTATTGATTATGTTATTTCATCAATATGAACATTATGTAATTACTGAATATAGCTAATAGTGGTATCTGAAAATAAAACACAAGGTACAAAATAAATTCCACCTTTTTCACAAACATTTTCTACATCAAATTCCTTTACTGGAACACTTCTTGTCATTATTTTTGGAAAGATATAACATGCCCGTTTAAACTATGTTTCCCATGAACACTTGCAAGGTACAAATTAAAAATAATAAACAACATATATTGGAACAAACATAAGTTACATACTGTAAGGACTTATAAACCTCCAATTTGGGTGGGACCTGCCAGGGCTTAGGATGCAGAAATGTGGATTTCTGGGAGGTGAACTATTTTTCCTCCAAAGTTGTTACTATGTTTCTCAAATGTCAATGTGTTATGCTTATGTCAGCTATGGTACGTATACATTTATTTAACATACTGTAAATAGTATTTTAATCACTTCTGTTTTGTTTGTTTTGAATTACACAAAAAGAGGAATATTATCTAATTTGCTCAGAAAACAGAAACATGTATAAAAACATGGCAAAAACAAGTTTAAGAATGCTTTTTAAAGTAATCTGATGTAGGACTGCACAACTTTGTAACACAGTGAATGCTTAATGTGGTGTGTGGAAGTATTCTGGACCATCACCTGAAACACTTTGTTTAGAATTTGTATACAGTTTCATCATTGTTAATTAATTTTATATTGTATATTACAGTATGTTAAATATTAAATTAATATTTGAAATGAAAATAGGGCTGTTTTAAACAGCTAGGATTTAAAGCTAAATTATTCAGCAAGATATATAAAAAAAAATCAAGTTCAAGTAGTACCACACTTGAAGAAGGCTCCATAGCCGAAACATTGTGTTCCTTTTCATCTCTTTTCAGCATGGAATACATCCTTACTTGTTTCTTTGCAGCTTATGCATGTTGATGCAGCTACAGTAACTACTTGAACTACCTCAGCCCACTTCTGCTGCGACCCTCTATGCCTTCCGTTAAATCTTTTTTCCAGATCTGTTCATCATCCCTTCTCCTCCTCCATAGGCTACTTGTCCCCTTCTCTCACTAAACCAGAATTCTGTCTCTTCACAGCCTGTTCCAAGACCAGGCTTTCTAACTACCTCCCATTCCTTTTCATATGTCGTCATTATAACATTATTCCGAAAGGATTGTGTCTGAAATTTAATACCTTTTCCTTTAATACCTCAGATACTACCCAAAATAACACTCAGAGACGTATACAACAATTTTCGAGGTAACTAATGCTTTCTACCATTTTCTCCCTTAAACAACAAAATTACTCTTTCTGACAACATCAAAGAAGTTTTACTAACAGCTCCACATCATCTTCTCTTTATAACTAACCTCATCAGATCCCTCAACAAGCTTTACCAGTTCCTCACTGCAGAGAAGGATAAAACACTCAATCATTGACACCCAAAGAAGGCTCCACAAGCAAAACATTGTGTTTCTTTTCTTTTCAGCATGGCATATACAGTAAAAATAGTTTATTATTATAGCTTCTTGAGAACGCAATGTGCTTTTTTGGTTTACACCAGCATTGAAATAATCTATATTTAATGCTATTTCAGCAACAAGTAATTAGGAAACAATTTTACCTTTTTAATTTTGAACTTAACTAATTTTGATCAGTTAAAATATATTTCACACATACTGTACTGTAGTCTATATACTGTACAGTGAAATATATTTTAATAAATAAATTCTTAAATATTTGTTCTAACTTTTCTATTTACTATTTACACACAATTACTTATAGTTCTGTATACTGTATGTAATTAAAAAATAATAATTCTATTGAACAAGGAAGTGTTTAAGATTTAGCATTATATAGTATTGTGTAAACCTATGTAAACATTTAATACAGTACTGATTTGTCTAACACATGCTGACCACATGCAGCTGTGGTACTTTAAAGATTCACTGTGCCACCTGGCAGTTTTACAGAGTAGTGCAGTTCTGCATCAGAATATTTGAAAAAACAAATGTCGTGATGCACTGCCTACTGCAGTATGACTGAATCCTCACAAATTCTAGAAGGCTGCATCTGTACAGTATATCACATTTTCACATGAACAAGTTTCTGAAAGATAAAAAACTGGCCAAATAAGTTTATACTGTATATTCATTTTAAACTTTCACAAATATTTCGCATTGTTTGCAAAATATTTCCTGTAATAAATATAGTATAAATAATACAGTAAATTTTACTTTGTCTTCATGGCTTCCCCCCCATTCCCACAGCATGGTACTTAAGGACTGGTACTATACATTTTCTTGCAGATTTTACTATGGGTTCCATCCAATTTGGCAAGAGTCAATTTATATGTGTCAGAGACAATGCATACATGTGTGTTTAACACGGTGATGAAAGGATTACTTTTCAATTGATTCAGAGTTGCACATAATTTAAAACTTGATTTGTCTCCATTTTGACATCTTATACAAATATTTGTATAAAGTTTTTTTTACCCATACAGAAATCGTTTGTCCAATAATAATTTTATTATTATACATTTATTATACCATAATGTATAAATTATTCAAATAAAACGTATATATATATATATGTTCTAAATAAAACAGTGATTAGAAAACACTCTGAACTGGTTTAACAATACAATATAAAGAAAAAGAAAGATTGTTTTCAGGCACCATTATTCTCTTGTCTCTCTGTCAACTAAATTTAATTTAGAATATCAAATAGAAAAATTATATTTGTTCTCTCTTAGGATTGTACATTAGGTTTATATTTCCTGTTTCAATAATTCATGTAATCTGACTAATTTCTCACCTGAGCATATCAAATTTTACATTCATTATGCAAAAATAGATTAAGCATTTTGATTAGGGTTTTGATAATCCAGAATGGAGCTCCATATTTCACTTCAAGATACTAGTGAGACTGAAGTATTATTGAAATAGAAAACCTGATCAATGTTCTAGACTTTAACTAATATTACAGCTGCAGGAGTTGGAATAGCATTCCCCACCATGCAAAATACAGTATAGTAAAAACAACATTCTCAGCAGCAAACCATAGAGAATTTCAGCAATGTCCTATTTAATCCAAAAACAGCTTTTTCACATCTTTTATAGTAGATATTGGTAGAAGTATTTTGATATACAGTCATTGTGTCAATTACCTTAAGTTGACCAGTTTTATAATGGTATGAATTATTAACTGTTTTTTTTTATTCCAAATTACTGTATGTAAGACATTTGTGAGATTTTTGGATAATTATATTGAAGGTAAACGTTCATTGGAGACAATCAAATAAATTAAAAAACAAGTCAATTTCAAGGCATGATCTGCAGTACATTTCAAATAATGTTCCATATTTATGCAGAATTTCCAGAACAAACCTCAGCAGTGAATGAAAAGATGTGTTAAGATTTCTAAAAAAAAAAGTGAATACAGCTATATTAAGGAAGGGTAAGTCACATCTTTTCTTTTTTATGCAAATCATTGTTTATCAAAATTTCCAGAAAACCGCTCAGCAGTGAATGAAAATTTGTTAAGGTTTCTAAAAAAATAAGTCACTAAACCTGTATTAAAGCAGGATTATTCACATCTTTTTTATGCAAATCATTGTTCGTCAAGAAAAACTTAATTATATGAATTGCTTATGTTTGATACACATTTGAATGCACTGTTATAAGTTAATTACTGGTTTTCAACACATTCTCCACCTTTATAGTCTATTCTGAACCTTCTTAATACTGATTTATAAACCTTTTTCATCAATTGCTTTAGAAATTGAAGGAAAATAACTGTTTTACTGTACGTCAAACCAGATCATGCTAACTGGCCTGTTTGGATTTTTAAATTTGATTTTAAATTTGTATATGATACATATTTTACATTTACCATGAGACTGTTTCCACAGCTTTCATGATTTTTTTATATACAGTATGTATTTAAAAGCATAAATCATTCATTGCATTTAACATACAGTACAAAAGATATGGACTTATCATTAAAAGTCCATATAAATCCTTAAAATTGAAGAGAGGTGATTTCATGCTTGACTGCTTCATTTCACAAAGTGTAGCCGCTCCCTCCTGATGTTAGCTTTCTGACCCATATCTCTTGCAGATGCTTTAGGACTGGTTGGATCTGATGTTGCTGAAAATGGCATAGGCAAAGGTTTGATAGAAGATGGCAGTTTACGGAGTGCTCTTGAAGCCTTTCCAGAATTTTCATACAATCAGATGTTGTTTTTTTTAACTTTCTGGAGATTGTTAATATTGTGTTGTATGTATTGTTCCAATTAATTTACCATTAAAAACATTTATATCTATGAAATTCATAAGGTTGGAATATTTTCTCCTGATAAATTAATGAGGCATCGATATTGTTTCCTGGGAGGAAACTGACCAAGGGAGTTCAGACTCTATAGAAACCTTTGAATCTGTCCCGTAATATACTACAGTGTCTTTGTACGAGATTGGCCATGGCGTTGAGCCACTGCACAGGGAATATACAGTATCTGTCTTTACAAATTTAGTTTCACAAGGAGGTCAAATTACTGGTCTGAGCCACTTCACTCTTTTATGCATTGTTGTGCAAGCAAAGTGCTGGTTTAAATTTACAAAAGTGGAATAGTAAATTCCGAGAGTTCTTTTATGGCTACATGAAATAAATTAAACAAAACAAAAAGTGATACAAAGATTCAGAGTGTACAATATTCTAAATAATAATTCCTCAGGGATTACAAAAATACTAGTAAAGGCAGGGTTAATATACTGTACATTGACTATAATACTTCTTGTCAAACACATTTAAATTAGTCTTATATAATTATGCCAAACACACTCAAAAGACAAGCAGCTATTTAGTTATTTTCATTAACTAAACTTTATCAACTTTATAATGAATTCCCAAGGTTTTTACTATGAGCATTGGATTTACAGTCATCCAAATTATATGATGGCATAGGTGGGGAGAAACTCAGGACGTTTGCTCACTGCGGTTGTAGCTACTACATTGAATATGAGTTGATGATCAGGGGTGTTGCCAGAAGTATTAATTTCGTTGGCCAGGCAGAGAAAATCTTGGTTTCACATACTGTATTTGTTCTCTCCCTAAGAGTTACAACTTACTTGAAGCTAAATTTGTTTTGTTTTTTTGAAGATCAGACAAATGGTTGTTCCAGCCATGTGGTTGAATAACTTGTCAGGTTGCCAGGGTTGAAATGAGAGAGAGGCTGGATTTTCATTGTTGTACAGCACCTACAATGCCTCACCGTTACTGACTAATGGTTAGACTGCCAATGCTTCAGCTAGATGCTTTATGTTGCTGTGTCCAACAAAAGTAGACACAATCTAGATGTGTATGAAGCAGGAATTTCCTTTATTACGTATGCATCCGGGAGTCAAAGCCGATGAAGCACTGACTCAACTTATTGATTCAAAAGGATGCTTTTTATACAAGATCACAAACAGAAAACCCACCCAGAACAGTTTCAGTACAATTTCATGCTGTACTGTATATGGTGTAAAGCCAAGGCTGCAAGCCTTGGTACGTGATAAACTGTAAGAATTGTAAGAACATTCTTGGCTAGTAGATATTGGGAACTCTTAGTTCTGGTCAGGCTGCCCGAAGCTAGCTCTGCCCTCACGTTCCAGGCACGCAGCCAGCTCACACTTAAGTTGCAGTTAGTAATTTTCCATTATTCTAGCAGGATAGTTAGTAAATGATTTACATAATAAAAGCAAACTAGTGTATTAAGGGAAATAAATGTTTGATCCCTCAGTCCCCCCTTAGAACATATTGACACATTTTCCAATCATGTCCTACGCAAACAAATGTAACAGGCGTCCTGATGGTTTTTAGTCTTCAGAATCGACTATCATCATAGATGTGGTAACCTTGGTGCATGAAGTTTTAATACATCTAGGACTAGGACAAAAATAAAAAATATGACCAATCCCACCAATAAATATTGAGCCAGGGTACCACCACATTAGCCGAACACCGACTTTAACCATGAGCTGATGCCCCAGTCATCAAGATTATAATTGTGATACTTGTGTTGTCCTGTGCTAGATCCGTGATGTGTTCCGAATTGTCAGGAATGTAAGTACAACACTCAGCTCCAATTATTGCACACGTCCCCCCTTGAGAGGCTAACACGTAGTCTAAAGCCAATTGATTTTGCATTGCGACAGTCCTCATGGCCAGCATAGTTAGTTAATGATTTACACAGTAAAAGCAATCTAGTGTAATAAGGGAAATAAATGTTTGATCCCTCAATGCCAAATTTTAATACACCTATTCTCTGAATTCAGTTACTTTATTGCATTATTTAAAATACAAATAAACACTGAGTTGAATAAATAACAGATTATTTGCTAATGGAACAGAAAAAATAGTAATTGTGAACAAATAGAAGATGATTCCAGTTGGGAACATCACTAGTAAGGCAGTTGCATTGCACTGGTCAAGATTTCAGGTAAAGTTTCATACATCATTCGGAAAGAAAACCATTTGACCCTTTCTTATATTTCTACTATATTTCCAGCTGGAATCTGGTAAAATTGTTATATGTGATTCTGCTGTGGCCTGAATCCAGTCTGGTAGTTTTTTTTAAATGAAATTTGCTTCTTAAAATATTGTTTATTGTGTATATGAGGTAGACATAATTTATGTTAAAAAGGGTATACTTTAATAAATACAACGTTAGAAGATTAAAACGTTTCTTTCAAATATCCCTGCAGACTTTTAATTTCCTAATTTCTGTAATGGTGTTGTGGTGTTTTTTAGCATATTACATATAGAAAAATTATGCCATAATTTATTTTAAGGATTAAATGTTACAGAACATACAATACAGTATATTAGGAAACACATGCATCAAGAAATGAAAAATTAATAGCCGCAAAGTGTTGCCCCAGGATGCACTTCAAGTTTCATATACCTAATGTCAAGACAATGAACTTACCAAAGAAATGCTCACTTCAACTTGCATGAACTTTGATTGATGCAGTCTGAATTTATTGGATTGATATGCTTTCAGAACTGTAGTTGCTTATGTTCAAAGGGCAGTTCCCAATACAAATATCTAATTCTTTGAATCATCAAAAAGCGAAAGCTTTTAGGGCACTTTAGGTTTGAAGGTTCCTATAACTTTGGAGTGATTAACAAAGTAATCTACTTCTGATTAATTTAGGATTTGTGGGATTGTTCTTCACTTTGGTAGGCTATAGGAGATGTTTAATCAACTATGCATGAGCTGGCTGTAATGGATTTTTCACAGAAAGTCCTCTGCCAGTTATTAGGAAGACAGTTCATGTGGAACAGCCTTCACCCCAAGAGAAGAGAATTACACCAGTTTGTGAGAAACTGGCATTATTGAACCAAAAAAGAGAAAGATTTGATTCACATGTTTCATTTCAGCTGGCCTAATGAATTGAAGTATTATGGAAATGTGAACAGGCAGCTTCTGAAAACATAAATGTAATTTAATATGACATGAATCATTTGCTGGCCAAACTTATAATCTTGAAACAGCTCTGTGGAAGCCCTGAAATCATGCTTATTCTAAATCTTAAATACTGTATATCTTCTTTCATTACTGAAATAAAGATTTTAAAGCAGCTATATGGATTTGGCTACTGTAGTTCACTTTTATTACTACTTAATTACTAATTTAAGAATTAAGGGGTTGGATCTTTTGGAAGTGCATTTTCATTTTTAGAACAAAAGGCACTACCTTCCCATTTTTTTGTTTAATTAAAACCCAGAATTTTAAGATAGGAAATAATAAATGTGGGGTTTTGCTATCAAAATACTCCATATCATACAAACACAAAATGCATTCTTACTGATATTTTATTGTCGTTACATTTGTCTTTTTAAAACTTGGTAGAACTCACCATAAGTGTGTGGATATTATTGTTTACTGTTTACACAAAAGAAGACCAAGAATGCTTTTTGTCAAACTTTAATATTATATTTTGATTTTGAATGTTTCAACAAAAAAAAAAACATTTTGTATGTTTATAAAATATTCACAAAATTTAACATTTGAACACTTGTTTTCTGTTAATATGATTTTTTAATGGTATATATTTAATTAGTAATATATTAAACTTATTATAATTATAATTGTATACTTATATTGTACATATTATCATTATGTAATAGCTATACTGGTATTTATTCATTGTCCTGGCTGCTAACCACAGAAGGTTGTGTTCAGTACAATTCATAAGTAAAGAGCACCATATATTACTCTATAAAAGCACAAGAGATATACTAGAAAGATTAAATTACTTCCAATACAGGTGGTGCTGTTTATGAACCAGTCCCAGTACATGTTATTATGATTGTAAAAAATAAAAGGCAGTTTTTAAAGAAGACTCAAGGAAAGTACAATATATCATTGCAATATGCTTCTTATTTTTAAACAGCATTGTCATAAAACATACTCTGAACTTGCATTGAGAAAGTAGGTACAGGTAAAAGAGATGGCAACATCTTTCAAATACATAACTGAAAAAAGGAATTTTCCTTAAACAGGCTATGCGTACAACAAAGTTTCCTGCAGATTAATATTTTAGATTCTGTGGAATAAAATAAATTTACTACTTATTGTAGTTTATGCATGGATGATTAGAAAAAATGTATATGGGTAATTTGGGATATTGAATAAATATTCAAAATATTTGATTAATTGATCTGACTGACTTTCATATGCTTAAGTGAATCTGACTATAAGCACTAACAGTCAAAGTGTTGATTAGGCAGTGGTGATTTAACCCGTTGAATGACAAGTTTGGTAAAAACTCAGAAAAGAAAAACAGTGTATAATCTGATACATTTTATATATAATAACAAATTAGTTCATCATATTTCAGTAGTTTGCACTTCAAGGTAATTCAATAACATTTTTAAGGACTTTGGGGGTGATTTCTGTATGTTGCATACTTTATATTCCCAATTGAAAAATGAATCACCTGCAGTTGGTCTCAACAGATCTCTGTAAAGGGCAAACAAAAATCATTGCCAAATGAAAATTTCTTTTAGGTTGTGAGGTGGCCTTGGTCTCATTAACTCATGTGTTCTGATCCTGTGCCAGAGTGACCTCCTGTTGGAAAGTAGTCTTAAAGACCTTTACAAAACAGTTTAATGCATTTAGAAACCCTGCACTCTTTATAGTGATTTTGGCACTGCGCTGATGGACAGCGTGGTCTGCCCTGTTCGTAAGCTACCCAGCCTGCTCATATTCACAAAGTGAAAGCATGCATTTTCTCAAACATGAGAAGTTTTGATGCACATTGAAAGGTTCCACTAGCCGTTTGCCAGCCTGTTCTCTCTCATTTGAAGGCTTGGAGTATCTATCTACCATTAGCACCTGGTTTTGTTCTTTTTAGAACTCTGAGATACATTTTTTTTAAATCAGAAACATGATAAGGTTTTAACATTTTTGTCTTTTGCTAGTATGTCTTACATACAGTATAAGTACTATCACTATTTATTGCACAGTCTCATTTTTGATTATGAGTCATGACAAAATGCATTAAAAAGTATGGGAGATAAGAAAGCTTGTAGGTTTTTGTTATGAATACATTAAGTGAGAGTGCAACATCTGGAGGGCTGTACCAATTCTTTATTTTTGAATGAAAATCCTGAAATGAAATTTAAAAAAATATTAAAAGCAAACATTTAAATCATGAGAAGATTTATTTAAGACTCTCAGATTCCTCTTCTGCGCATGATATTTATGTTATTTAATAGGGGTTTAAAATTTGAGATTTGAGAACAATTAAGATTTTCTGGAGTATTAATTTGGAAGCTTGTTGAGAACAGAAACTAAAAGTCTATCAACAAAGACAAGTGTAACTGAAGTGCTAAAATGCATTCAAGATGCATTGAATATTAGTTCATAGAGAAAATGCCCTAATGCAATATCATAATGAATATGTTTCATGGGCAGGGAGCAGTTTTTATTTTATGATTAATGCTAAAGATCTAGTTATCCTATGTTACAATTTGATTTAATACAGAGTACCTGAATAAGTATGTGTAATAAGTATACCTGAATAAGTATGAATAAGTATGTGAATTACAGTATGTGTATTGGAGTCTTTATCAGAGGACATACAAATTACCGAAAATAAAAATAAAAGAATTTGTCAGATGTGGAGCTAAAACATATCGTTTTCCCCTTTGGGTCTTCTGTGCTGAACTCTGCCTGATCCTTTGCAGCTCACACACTAATGCAGCTACACACACAAGCCTCTTAAAATCTTTATATTCTGGTTACATAGGTATTAAGGGTCAGATATTCAAAAGGTACAGTATGCATGTTTAACAAAAGGGATTACATGTATTTGTGTTTGTCTGATCTGTTCCAGACAGAAATTGCTTGTGTATTGTACAAAATGAATAATTTCATTTAACAAAAGCCTTTTTTCTAGTTTGATTTCTTTTGTTTGGTTCCTTGTTTTTTCTTCCCTAATCTAAATAATTCAGTGTTTCAGAACACTTTAATTTCCTTTATAATACAGGAAAACTATGTTTTGTACTGCCATTATTTTCTGGGCACTCAATTCATCTCTATTTATGCTCTCACTTCTGTTGTAATAAAACCTAGCTGCAGTCAGAGGATTTTTACATAAAGATACATGTATCCTTAAGGATGTATGTTTAAGGGATTATCCGGATGAGTTCTTCTTATTATTTTATTCAATAAATTACAGCAGCTGGGCTATTTGAGGAAGCATCCAACACTCACCACAATATTCCCAAGCAATCATTAAATTGACTAATGTCCATTAGGTTGCTTCTTTCTTCTTTCCAATGATATGAGTTTAGTATATGACAATTGTGTATATTGTATACTCTCCCATTTCCAAAATTAACTGGATAAGGACATTATTTAGTCCACACAGACGTACAGTACTGTAAGTATGGAGAGAGTTATTGGAATTTCTAAGGTCAGACTCCAAGCATTGTTATATAATGATACCTTGACAGATTATTGTACAGTATAGTAGATGACTATGCACATTACCATATTCATTATTATTGCTAGAGGCAAAGCAGTAATGCTCCCATACAAATGTTTAAACTGCAGATACTGGTCTACATTTTGTTAACCGAATGATTACCTCAATTGAAGCTGGTCATTTTATTAATTTTGCAGACACTAATGACGTTCCCTGATGATATGGCCTCCCGAGTCACAATGATCATTTCTATATTTAGGAACTATATTACATGCCAACAAATACAAACAGAATTTCTTAACTGAATTTCAGGAGGATTGTAGCAACTGTATTTCTTGTCTTGGCTATTCTAAATCATAATCAATCCCAACATCATTTCTCAAAGCTATATGCTATATATAGAGTATTTAAATTCTTCTTTGCATTTCACACTCACTCAATCCTCTCCCATGCCTTTCCACCTTTGAGTGGTTCACTCATAGCTCCCCTTCTCATTGAGGGCCTAGCCTCCTCATCCTATGGTCAAGGGGCTGGACCTCAGCGAAGTAGGTCAGGACAAAATTCACTTATCAAGAACCATCCTGAAACACATGTAATTTTGGGGTGTCATTATTCCTCGTGAACACAGAATTGGAAGAATTGTTCATCTCCTCGCTATCCTGAGAATGAAATGGTATTCTTCAAGAGCTGATGTTAAGTTTGTGAGCATGCCTTGTCCGTTTTTGCTGATGTTTAAATGAACAGAATACCACATTTAATTATATTCTAGGACTTGTGTTCTGCATATACAGTATGTAGTGTAATGTTAACCCCTGCTAGCTGGATCACTAGAAAAACAGTGACTTCCAATATGCAATGAGGAAATTTACTAGTTAGCAGACGTGTGGTACATCTGTCTCCAGACAGAAGTTAGAGGTTTGAGTCTAGATAAATGAATTATAGTAAACTTCCTCTTTCATAAATGTTTTACAGTACATTTATGGATTTTCAGGAATGCTCTTTTTCTGGCATACTTTATATTGAGTGTGGTGTGAACATTTTTATTTGCCACTTTAGTATTTTATAATCATTTATTTAGCTTTACCTTCGGATTATTTTTATTTGTTCCTTCATTTATTTGCTGTGTTTTTATCCTAGATTTATAAAGCAGCTATTTTAAAGGAATTCTTTTGAGCACATTACTAATTCAATAATTTAAATAAATTAGTAAAGATGTAAATAATGAAGATCATTTGCAGTAAGAGTTCAAATACACATATTACAATCAATTTTTAATTTGATGACATAATTTAATCTACAAAGGTTTACAGATTTCATTAATATGAGAAATAGCTGCTCTTGAAATGTAGTGCTTTATTTGAAAAGGAAATGCTGTATTGCAATAATGATCTAGGCTATGAGCAAATCAAGTAAACATTTCACAACTTTATTAGTTTAATTATAGATTGTTTTTCAAAAACAAGTCTAGCACATTACATACCTTATGCATTGATTTGTAAGGGCTTACTATCAGACTGTCATATATACAGTATGAGAAATCACTGTATTGGGTGTATAGATAAATACTATTTTTGGATTAATCTGAAGAAGGGGCTTTTTTAAAATTTTAGAACGTTTACTAAATATACTGCTTCACAAAATAACAAAAAAACTAGAAATAATATTTTGTAAATGATGTTGGAAAAAAAGATATTTTTATTGTCTGCTGTAGTATACAGTAGTATTATATCTTGCACTAATTTTCTGTTTGCAAAAATGCTCAGAAGTGTTCAGAACTGCAAATGTAATTTTAATAGTGTCAATGTTTAACTTTCATTTTTTTGGTGTCCTTCAAATATTCAACATCCAGGAGAGACAACAGATATTATATTCAAATAGATAGTTTGAATATATGCAGCTTCAAAAAAGGTTTTATACTGTATGTTGATTTGTACACTTGGAGTAGGTACTGTAGATGAGAGGTTGTAGTTTAGTCAGACCATAGAGGTGGATATAACTGCCAAGGTTTATGTAAATAATAATAATAATAATTTTCTGGACACTCCACTCAAAGCGCTTTACAGGTAATGGGGACTCCCCTCCACCACCACCAATGTGTAGCATCCACCTGGATGATGCGACTGCAGCCATAGTGCGCCAGAACACTCACCACACATCAGTTATCAGTGGGGAGGAGAGCAGAGTAGAGGGGGATAGAGGGGGATTATTAGGAGACCATGATTGGAAAGGACCAATGGGAAATCTGGCCAGGACACCGGAGTTGCACCCCTACTCTTTTCGAGAAACACCCTGGGATTTTTAATGACCACAGAGAGTCAGGACCTCGGTTTTATGTCTCATCTGAAGGACGGCACCTGTTTACAGTATAGTGTCCCCTTCACTATACTGGGGCATTAGGACCCACATGGACCGCAGGGTGAGCGCCCCCTGCTGGCCCCACTAACACCTCTTCCAGCAGCAACCTTAGTTTTTCCCAGGAGGTCTCCCATCCAGGTACTAACCAGGCTCACACCTGCTTAGCTTCAGTGGGTTGCCAGTTGTGAGTTGCAGGGTGATATGGCTGCTGGCTAAATGTTGCTACCTGTCAAGACATAGCTAGACCTAAGCCCACTGTGCTTCAGAAACTATATTTTTTACTTCAATTTTCTTCAATATATCTAATTTCTACACCCTCCTCTGCCCGTCTGTCCCTGGCATTCCTTTCAGTTTATTTCTATCAATTTCTGTAGTTTCCTGGGTGAAGCCACCACCTTGGTCCTGGTCCTATCTGGTGTCTTACCTCTAGCTCAGTTAGCAGGCATCATACAATCTCTCTTTTCCTTCTTGTTTTCTGGTGTCTAATAGAATACAGAGGGGTTACCAATTCCTTAACTTTTCCTCCCTATAATTTCACTATTACAGCTCTCCATTTTTCCTGTATGCAAGTTGTATGAACACATCAAGCAACATTTCAATTAACATTCATACTGCAGAGCCTTATGCATGGCAACCTACTACCCTATTCTGCTAGTGTTAGATGCCTCTCCTACAGAATATGCTCCTTTATACCATGCTTCAACCTCTCCACTGCTGCTACCTCCAGAGTTGATCTTGCACCTTCCACCTCATTCCAACTCTTACTGTCCTCCCTCTGTCTCAAGGGATACAGAGCTTGGCTTTCAGTTCTCTGTGGCTCTTCTTGCCTTTCACCTGCTGTGGGAGTAGGAGGGAAGATGTCTGTGCTCCTGCCTTCTCATCAAGGTGTGAACCTCCACCTTGGTGGATGAATTTTACCTGGAGTTAAAAAAATTCCCAGATCTCTAACTCCAGTCTGCAATTAGTGTAATTCAACATCACACTCTTCTGATCTATTTCACTCCTAACCTTGGCTACTGTGCATCATAAATCAACCTGCTCTTCAGAGCAGCCATGACCTATCCCAATGATGTTACAGCCTTTGAGGTTGAGTATAAACAGTGACACTGGGGCCATTCCCCCCCCCCCCCCCCCGATGGTCTGCATGCATGCATCATAAGACCATGTCAGCTTATTGATTCTCCTTCACTGGCTTTATTGACCCCCCCCCTAAGCCATCACACTGCAATCCCTGATTCTTCAGGTGTCCTGTGAAGCAGCAGCAATGGATCTTCTTTCATTGTACTCCTTCCCTCTTGGTGTCCTACTTATTACAATGTAATAACCCCACAATCACTTTTTCTGTACCATCCTCGATGCCAGGTATCCTAATGACAGCAATGTATCCTGATCCACTTGGAGCAGCATCAGCCATCAGCCTGAAACTCTAACCCTCCCCCCCACCTCCACCACCCTCGCTGACATCATTGGGTGTCCTATCTGTCATACCCTTGGCCCCAGCAATATCTAATTTTGTCATCTCTTCCAATTTCTTGCTGGCATCCCACCTGGGTGGGGTTAGCCCCAACCCATTCCTTCTTTCTTCATCTCTCCTCCACCCTATTTTCCCCTTTGTCATCTACAATTTCAAATAAAAGTAATTTCTTTTTGCCAATGACAGAAAGAGATTTAGAGAAATATTAGTCACTGTGAGCTTAAAAATAAAAATATATATTTGAGACCACCAGGCAAAATAGTTTTTATTTGATTTTATTTTTCTTAAAAAATTATGATGAAGGCACAATTATAAGTATCTTTATTCATTTTGAATTTTTAAGTAATTGAAATAGTGTAGAGTACTTGTATACATCTGTTTTATACAGAAGCACACTGCTTTAAATAAAGCAGTACATTTCAAGTGATTTACTGTACACCTATTAACTAATACCTAATATAATATAACTAATACCTAATATAATCTGATGGAATATTTAAGTCTGTACTATATCAATGAATACAACTGACATATGTTTTAAAATAGACAGTGTCCAAACTGGATGCTTATATTTTTTTCTTCCAAAATGTACAATATACTTTTTTGTGCCCTGTTTCTGAAATGAGAGGGAACCTGGCCTCTGCAATTCACTTGTTTTGGTTAATGTAGCAGGAAGTAGAATGATGAAGCAATTGATAGAATCAGACTTTTCCTAATCTGACACTTTCTGTGAGTAGTTGTTTTTAAAACTTAAATTTAATCAAATCAGATCACTCAACAGACCTTCAGACACAGACACCATTACAAATGACAAAATTGTAATAATAAGTCACATTAATTTGTTGCAATTAAAAGGCAGGTCATTAAGAATATCACTGTTCCTCACAATAGGAATTGTGCTGATCCTGGTCCACAATAACCTAAATATAGATTTGACATATTCTTTTATAATGGAGTTTAAAATATAACCTCAGTAAGTTTTGTTTTGCATGTGGTGCTTGCTCTTGTGAGAGACACACCATATCTTACAGTTTTCTGTGGCTGCCTTTCTTATTCTGTCTCTTTGAAGGAAACCAAACTCCAGTGCTCCAGCTGAGCAAATCACAGAACTCCAGCTGACTTGAAAGCGAAACCAACCCTCAGTGCTGCCTTCTCGCCATGCCAACCTCCATCTATTCCTGTTCAGCAACAGCAGTCAACTCATAACTCTTCCAACAGCTGAATCCACGTTTGGCTCTATATCTCTTTCCCAAGCACATCTTTTTATTCTTAAGCAAACTTTATTTTTTAGACCTCCAGACAACCACCATGCTGCCCTTCCTTTTTCCTCACCCTTCTGGATGACACCACATCCGAGGAGTTTCAGGACCACTGCTCCACTAATGCTACCACCAGATTTACCTTCTGTGCCCTTCTTTCCCTGTCCCAAGCAGAAAGCAGAAAGTTAAAAAAACATTATCAGCACACCTCATTACTGTATTAATTAAGATTCGTCACAACTACTGACATTAACTTTAAAGCTGTAGGGACGCAAAAAGTCATAGTACAGTAAGATCTGCCACCTATATCCAGGCAGACTGTTATATGTTTTATGCACAGTTTATGTATTAATAAATGTATCTCATTTATTGAATCCGTGTGTGTGCGTCACTGATCAATTGATTTTCTAAAAGCCATAACGAACCACCTCGTGATTGCTGCTACAATTAATAAATTGTCCCGGTAAATTCACAAAACCCCTACATACGCAAGACTCAAAAGACAACGCTTACAGTGCTCTTTTATACAGTGAAACAAACAATACAAGATACAGTCCCACATTAATCTCTGCTTGCATTGTGGCTATATATGGTCATTCTAGAAACCTGACCAGTACATGCAGTATATTTTCTTTACTGCTGCCTTGCGTACCAAGCAGCCCCTTCTGCGGAATAGACCATTTGTTCCAGGAGAGGTCACTCGGTCATTTCCCGGAGAACTATGCCAGCTAGGCGTAAAGATACAATGTGGCTATATTATCTTTTGAGACAAGACATCCTGTGACAGAGTTATTAAAAAAGTACAGAAATACATAGCCAACAAGATACAATACAAACATTTAGTAAAAACTTTTAGTTAATTCCCTCAAAGGTTACACTAATTTTAACGGAGAAGCATCTGTATGAATCTGAACCCTTTATTCAATTAGATCTTTATACCTTGAAATAGAGTTCAACATTGAAACGAATTTATCTGCAATAATTAAACATAAGAAAATCACTTTTTTTCTTTGGTGTTGAGACAAATGAGACATTTGTTAGTCAAAAATTGGGAAAACACACTGAAACCTGTTTTTACTGTCTCTTACATAAATGTAAAACCATTCCTTAACATTTTAATTAATCCCCCCTGGAACTACTCAATCTCCTTGTTAATACTGAAAAGTATTATTATGAAGGCAATTCCAAAAACCTTTTCAAATTGAAAGGGAATATTTTAATGTAATAACTAAAAGTCACACTTACCAATGAGAGAATATTAAATTATTTTCTATTACAGTACAATATTGTAATTTGCATTTGTCTCCTTACTATGATGTCATGGTTTTTAGAAAAGGGAGTTCACAATAATTTTAAGTTCAGCTACTGTTTAGTATTCTTCTAGATGAAACAGAATAATAGCAAATTATTTCAAAGTAAATCGATGGCGTTGTACACCATTTCATGTGTTATAAAGGACATAGGCTATATAATTTAATTAAACTGGTGACAGAACAGAAAATGCATTTCAATTAAATCAAATAAACATTATAATGTAACATTACTAGATGATTTTACATGTAAAATCTGGACATATTAGAAATCCTGCTAAAAACACAAATTGAAACCAAATAAATTGACCCCAGGTCAGTTCCAAAACTGATGTTTAGAAATATGTTGCCTTATGTCTTGTGATCTATGCCTAGACACACCTTTCATAGATTACTGAAAAGGTGTTGTTAAATACATTACTACATATTTTTATTAATTCCATTGCTGTGCATGTTCAAATTTTTAGACCCACATTATTGTTCATATAATACAATTTGTTGGAAAAAAGCATTATATTTAATACGGAAATACATGTTTCTAACATTTAAAAGAAAATAGAACAGAAAATATGAATGATGGCAGTTTTCCTCTCACCACATTTATGCAGTATTTGTGAAAAAGATAAGTAAGGTTTCAAATGAGAGACTTTAATTTGACTTTTCTAATTCATTCTGTTGCTGGTGACCATTATAGACCTTCTAATTCTTCCAGTTGCTAGTAATTAATTGATCCAAAGATCAATGTTCAATGAACCATTTTTTTTTTCGCTCCAGAAACAGTGGAAAGGTGTGATATAAATAATAAGAGCCAGAGTTCCTTATAGAGGAAAAATGGTAAAGGAGACCCAGAGAACTGCTGTGAACAGTAGGTTTTGATTATGTTTGCAATGCTACAGTAAACTGTCAAAGTTTTGGAAAGGCTTAGGTCAATTGTTTGCAATGTCATTTAAATTCAGCAGTGTGGAAATTTCATTTCTACAACTGCTGTCAGGGTGCTTTTCATTATGATAAACATGAATGACTGCCCACAGCTACGATAGTTTTGGAATACACATAATTTCAGAATAGTAGTACCTACTTTTTGTGTAGGCAATGACAGGAAGCTCAAAGTGAGTTGCAGGCAGGTTGTATGTAGACTGTTCTAAAAATAAGCACTTTTGAATGTAAGTACACTGTTACTGATGGGCACCATGTACAGTATGGTGCAAGTAAAGGATAAGCTTCTCTCAGTTAAACATGACTTACATTGAACAGTGTATGATTTTATTATTTGCAATATTTACTGTAACAGACTCTTGGCACTGATTATGAGTACAACAAAAACAATACAAAAAGGTCAAATTAAACAAATACACAAAAATACGTTAATTTTTCCACTTGTACTCCTATAGTTATGGGTTGATGAAATACCTATTCACGTACTTTTACAGGTAGCTATTCTCTTTTCAACCTATAATTCATGGAACATGGAACATGGAACATGGAAACTTCGCATGGAAAATGTGCCAATCCACAAGCTGTATGACAGCAGTGTTAACCACCAATCTACCATGCTGCCCTGCTCAAAATCATTCATTCACTGACTATTCTTCTTGGTCAAAGATGTTTGTCATTAATTTTAAGGTAATGTCTTGGTATTAAAAAAGGGTCAAAGGGTGACCTAATATGATTATAAGGGTTCCTACTTCTACACTCTAACTCCTAAAATTTCTTGTTATTGTTAAATTTATCTCATTGACTTAATAGCAAAAAGAGGAGTCTTCAGCAGTTAATTATCTTAATAATGTAAATGTAAGCTATCTCTCTGCACAGCTAGATCATCCCCCAATTTATGCAACTGAATCTTTTGTAGATCAGCCCCAACTCCTGAAAAAAAGGTTATGTGTGAACAAGGTCTTAGTGATTTCTCTGTGGATTCTCAGCTACAGGCACATGTGGCACAGACGGTTATATTAAGGCTGTAGGACATAGCCTGCATTCTGAATGACAGCTTTTATGAGATAAGATAGTTAAGAGATAAAATATGCTTAAAGGCAGATTTTAGAGTAAAATCATGCATATTTGTATTAGACTAAAACATTAAAATGAAGGTGATTTCAAATTGTCTATGCTCTAGAGGACTTCATTATTCCATTTTACTATCACATCTTAAACATGTATTTATTCAGCTGTGATTAATATTTTCCTACATTTTAATTTTGTTAGCTTTTTGCCTATTAGATCACAGCTGGTAGCCACAAGGAAATGTGTACCAATATATTTACAGCATTTTCCCATCTGTGACTATAAGATTTGGGGCAACAAATTTTGTCAGTTATTTTCTTTAAGCTAAAATCATTCACTTCTGATTTCACGGTAGCACTATCATTTGGAGTCCCATAGTATTTCTTGGCAAAAACTCTATTTTGTTAATTTAAAAAATAACATCATTTTATGTTAAAATGTATAGTAAACAATAATCCTAATAAAATAAGTAACAATTTTGCAGTTTTTGTGAACATAAAGTTGTGAAACACTTACTCATTGCATTTGCAGTGTTTACATAATTAAATATATACGGTAATAGAAAATGATTAATTGAAAATCTCTAAACCCCTTCCTCCTCAGCAGTTTCTCCATCTGTGGTTTTGTTTACTAATGGTGTCAGGCCCATCCTGACCTGAGCGGTTTCTAGAAGCTTCTAGAACACTCTCAGAGGCCCATAGCTTCTCAGACCACATCTAAGACTCAATGCAAACTTCAGTATGCGTGTGCATATTGTTCTCTGTGTTATACATTACATCTCTCCTGCTTGTTCACCTCTTCCTGAAGATTACTGTACTCATTTTTATATTTTTTAAATAAAAAACTGTGCAGTACTGTATTTATTGTCTGTCATGTTCTCTTATTTGGCATTTTTATGTTGATTAGCATGGTTTGTTACATACCCCCATGGTTTACTCTAAACTGTATATAGCACACAAGAGAACTTTTTTCCTTTACATGTGTTGCCCATGAATAAGGAGGACTGGGTGTATATTTTTTTAGTCTTGCCCAAGAGTACCATGCTTACAAAAAATCCTTACATGAGTGAATTTTCTTGACAAAAACACAATAATACTTGTAATTATAACAGATATGTGTTGTAGTATTAGTATTATTAGTATTTATTATACAGTACCAACAGCACCTAATGGACACAAACATTATGTAACTGAGAATGCACAAACAGCATTATCATATCCTAATGAACAAATAGCTATACAGTATTTACTATTATGCTAATCTCTAACATGCAGAAATGTAACAGAATACACTTCAGGTATCTCAAGGACAATGTTACTGTTTTTGGTCCCCTTTAATGCACCTACAATCTCCCTAGATAGAGAATATATAATTAAGTTATGAGCAGAGCAACCTCATTCACTGGATGAGCTTTGCTATCAATTGAAACAGAGTAAGTCAGAGGGGAGCTTTTTATACAGTAAAGTTAATATTGATATATTATGCCATTGTCCAATTTCAGAGTGTTGAAAAAGATAATGGGATCCATACTACTATGGTCATTTTCAGCCAAAGTATCGTTTTCTGTGGAAATGTGTTTGAATGTCATGATTCCGTATTATTTAGAAATTTCCTCTGTTAAATTTTATGGACTAATTTACCAATTCTGTGCTTAACATTTTACATACCAGATAATATCTCTAAAAGGAAAAGTACCCTGTATCCAATTTAAATGGTTACTAACCAGAGATGTTAATGATCAATGACATTATCGTTGAAAAACATGAGCTCAGAAAGGGAAAAAGACAGAACTGGGCTCAATTATTGCTCAAAAGATCCTTGTGGGGAAATATGAAGTGCCTTTTATATGCCAGCTTCACCCAGCTCTTTCACAATATACAGTAACTGTGATCATATCATATCACAGAATATTGGTATTAGATGGTGTCTTTCATGTTTTTCAAAAAATGTTTATGAACTGTGAAGTGAGACCTGTAATACTGAAAACAAATACATGTCTCAGTTGAAGTATAGCTGTTGTGATGCAACTGGTGGTTGGGGTGCCGTTACGCTATCTTTAAAATTAGGAGGCACAGGAAAAGAGAAAATGTTATTTATAGTTCACAAATGCAAAACAAGAACCCAAGTTCTTCTTCAAGGTGCTAACTGATATTTCAGTGTCCCTTACTACACATTGTAGTTAGATAACAAGGTGACACCTGAAGAAGGCTCCATGGCCGAAACGTTGTGTTCTCTTTCTTCTTTTTTTCAGCATGGAATAAACCTATTACTTGTTCCTTTGCAGCCTACGCATGCTGACGCAGCTACCCACCTGAACTTGTAGTTAGATAAGCTACTTACTGACTTCCACAGTTTCTCTCTGAGACTCTTCTCTCAAAAACACTACTAATAAAATCAGCTCAAAAATTATGTCTCAGAGAGACATCTTCCAAAATTAGCAGTTCATGGTTCATTAGTATTTAACTATATTCAAACCAACTATTTTCCCTCCCCTGAACAGGTGACAGAAGGCAGTAGCTAAATTGACCCAGGCCTCAGTGGAATGTGTTTCAAATAAGGATCTACAATTTGTCTAAACGTATTGCCATCTTATGCTAACTTCTTCTCCAGCACAAGTGAAATGTTATCACTTGTTCCATTTTATAGATATCCTTTCTTCATGCTTACCTTTCTGCTTTTAAGTGCATCACTATTAACAACAGTGATCCTTTATTTGTTGTGCTCGTTTTTGTATTTTCCAAATGCTTCACATCATAATAAAGGACATCAGGCACAAAGGTCACCATTCTAACACCTTTATAATAAGAAGACCATTTGGCTAATGCCAAAGCCATGAGGTTAATTACACAAAACATAAGCTTGAATTTGCATTTCTTTGTACTGTTTTTGAAGATTTTGTATGCACTGTCATAGTCACAAAGGTAACCTTTGCCCTTTTGAAAAAATGTTCTGTCATTAATGTGTTTAATTATAGAACCCATGCAATAATGCAATGATTTTATACAGTATACCACAAACAGTATTGTGCATTATAATAACACTGACACATTCTGATATTTTTCAGTTCATAATTGGCAGTAGAACCATATCAAACATTAAAATGCAGTTTGCATTGCAGCATGCCTCATCTCAGGTTGTTTAGAAACATTCTGTCTTTGCTTTTCTGAATTATTCAATTTTGCTTTCGTTTTGAAATAAAAAATCAGCAGCTATAAATTATTTATTTAAATAATTCTGCATATCAACAGCAGATGATGTCTCAAATATTTTATTCATTCCTGGCTCGCAAGTTAAAGGAAGTCTTGTCTCCTTAAATTAAGCCCCGGATAGGGATTCTTCATTATCCATGAGTGAAAAATAACAGGTGAGAAAACAAAGGGATAGTTGTTTTATATTCCATATGGCATCCCCGACCACTACATTCCTGAAGTTACAACATTCCTTCAGTGTGTTAACTCCTGTGTTCTTAAAACAGCGTCAGTGCAGTACTAGTTCCTGAACAAAGGTGAGCCCATGAGAAATGAATTGCATAAACTGGGGAAGATATGTTGTCATGGAAGCTCTTTGTTGATACCAGCTTTGTAGAAATCTGATGATTGGAGCTGGTTTGTGCACTGCACATATCTTTTCACAGTACTTTAGACACAGACTTGCTCATACATTATTTTCCAGAAATGCCTTTGAAAGTTCTTGTTATTTTGAAGGTCTAACTGTTAAGCTTACTATCGACAATCCAAGTTTGCATCTGAGACAAGCCAGCAAAAAGCTTTTTCATCATTTTGAATAGATAAGTACATAAATAAAGAAATATTATTGAATGCAGTACTTCCAACTGTGTACTCTAATTGCAATAACCAGCTGAAAGGTTATCAACACTCCATGAAACATATTATTATTCACACAGGTACCAAGTTTGCATATTCTGTGTTTAATCACAGTATGAGACATCAACCTCACTTACTGATGACATAAAAAGGACAAATATTTACATTTGTTTACTCAAGTTACTCTAGTTTGGAAAAAAACTTACTTTATATGTTTGTGAGCTAAAAGACTTTAAATTATTAAGATTTTTCCCAGTACATCTGGGTAGCCCTGGAAGATTATTGTGAGCAACCTGTCAGGGTGGGCTTATTATTGTGAAGACTCTATTAGATGTGAAGTAGGTCTGACAGTCTGCTTTTTTTCTGTAAGGTCTAGAGTCTGAATAGGACATGTATAACATCACAGTATTATATATGAGGTTCATGGCTTCATAAACATACACTGCTTAAAAAAAATGGATTTTTGCACATTTACAAAACCTGTTTTCAAAAGCATGCTTGTAGTCAAATCACCCTGACCTCAGTAAACATACTCTTGTTTACTGTATGTTCTGTCAATTTCTGTTTTGTTGACTAGTTTCTATATATAATAGTACATGTGCATCATAACAGTGCCCCTGATCAGGGTTTTATTTATATTTTATTTATATTTACATTTTTTCACCTTTCTTTTCTTTGCTCTTTTTTGTAAATGTCCTTGATAAGCAAATGAATTTAGGTTTTACTTTTTAGTGTGCGTCATTGGGTTTTATTTTTAAAAACTACCATATTATATACTGTATTATAGAGTGGCTTAAAAAGCCAACAGTTTCAACATATTGTAACATCTGTTCATTTTCAAAAACGTTTTACTCTTATAGTGTTTCACAGTGAGCCAGAGCTTGTCCTGGTGTAAAATAAATCCTTTTGGGGACAAAATTTCAAACACTTATTAACCTGGTCACCATTTCTGTGGACTGTGGGAGGAAATTAGAGCAAACCAATGTGACCATGGGAATAATGTACAAACAAATCAAACTCAGAAACAAAAAGCTGTGAGGCAGCAATGCTAATATCCATGCCACTGTGCTAACTTTCATGTAAAACTCACAGTAGTACTATATTGTATTAAGTATAAAAATATACTTGAATAAGAAAAATTACCATTTGAGTTGAAAGGTAACTACTTGTTTTCAAACATCTAATAATGATAAATTAAGTCTCAGTAATAATAAGACACATCCTCAGTATATTTTTCTATTTCTGAATCTATTCTGTAGTTGTACAGTTTTAAATGAGATGTTTTGGTCAATCGTTTTCATTTAAGAAGTAGAGATGAATTTCTGCTATGTTTTTTAGTGACACTATAGGAGCTGTGGGTAGATGCTTTGAAAGAATAAGAAATTGCTGCTGAAATTCAAAAGTTTCATGGTTGGTAACCTATCATAATGAAATATAGTCTGTTTAGTTGACACAGTATACAAGGTAGATAACAACGCAAGAAAAGTAATGTGGTTATGTGAACAAATGTCTACCTCAAACATCCTGTTCAGTACATGGTACCAGTTCAGAATGATAATGCATGTTATTGTGAGGCATTCAGCAGACATCACACGGAACAGAAAAAGCTGCAACATAAATGTATAGTTTGCAGCCAAGGGTCAATAAAGTAAACAGATAAAATAGATAGAGAAAAATAGATACAGGTTATTAGTGCCCACCACGGGGTGCAAATTGAAACATTTGTCATTTGTTTTCTAACATACACCCAAGCTGAATGATAGCAAGTTCTTTCAGTAATGACAATGTTGTACTTAATGAATCGCTTTTGGGAGCTGAGACATTTTAAAATTAATTTGTTGGATAGTGCCTCACTACAGGGGAGAAGAAAGGCATAAGAAATGTAGTGAACTGGAAAAAAGGTCTTGCCACAGAGGTGTATATATGTTCAGTGCTCTCCAGATTTATTCATACTCCTGATGAAAAGGAAACATAAAACATTCTGTTGTATAACAAAATGGGTTACAATGTATCATGCTTAAAAATCAAAATGTTTAACTGTAATGTACAGTAACTGTAATAGCATTGCATGGAACAAAGTTATAGCTGTCATATAAAATGTAACTGAATTTCAGAAAGCACAAGTATCATTTACTTACATGTTTAAGTACTCCTATAAAAAACACCTAACACAAAGAGAACTAGAATTATATTCTTCCCTTTAGAAATGCAATGAAACCCTACTGTATACAGTATGTTGCTATATAGAGGCCATTGAATGTTTGCCATATTCCTGGGGTATAAAAGGAGATAACATACAGTATAACATTCACATTATTAAAGCATTAAGTATGTATAACATTATTAATATTCAGTCAATTGCATGCATAATTATAGTTATGTTTAGAGAGATCTCGAAAAACTACAGACATTGACCTCCACAAGCTGGTGGGTGAATATGAAAAAAGTCACATAAATCTGAATCTACCACTTTCCACTGTAGTGTCCATTATTAAGAAATGTAGGTCTACAGCTATAGTGGCAATCCTACCAGGAAAAGGACGCAATGGTATCTCACCACCATGAGATACCCATGAGACTAGCTGTGAGACAGGTAACCCAGGAATGAACACAGCCTTCTAGCAGATCTCCAATACAAAGTGATATCCTCAGGATGCAAAGTTGTGTTGAAAACTAACATGCCTGCATGATTGTGGCTGGGTTGCAAGGAATAAACCTCTTCCAAGGGTATACAACAAAAACTGGAGACTCAGATTTACAAAGCTACACAGTTGGATAATTGGAATCATGTCTTATGGTAAGATGGAAAATTAGTTTTTTGGACATACTGTACTTATAAGCATTATGTTTGGTGGAAAAATGGTTAAGTTCAAGATGAGAAATCAATCATGCTCACTGTGAAGCATAAATAGGGGAGTTCACATAAGACATAAGCATAAGACAGGGGGAAGCATGGTGTCTAAAACATACTAGGACATATTGGCCGAACACTTGTTTCCTACTGTCAAAAGCTCTAGCTTGGCCAAAACTGGAAATTTCAGCATGGCAGTGATGTAAACCATAACCAAAAACTCTATACAAAAAATAAATCTCCAAGGCTCAAATCAATTGAACATTTGTGTTTCGAACTCAAGAAAGTAGTTCACCAATGGAAACCAAAGGATTAAGGGCCTATAGTAATTCTGCCTGAAGGATTGGAAAAAATTCAATGCATTTGCAAATTCAAGACATTTCAGACGCTTGGAGCACATTGCTGGAGGCATTTAAACAGTATAATCCCTGCCAGAGGAGAATTTTCAAAATGCTAAGGACAGGGGTGTGAGTAAATGTGAGCCTTTTGTTTTCTGGAATTAATTATTTATAACAGTCTGGATTTTAATCTGTGCAAAGTTATCAAGACTACTGAATGAAGTATTTCTTTTTTTACAAAAGACAAAACATACAATTCTTAAAGCCTTTTGTAATATTTTATGTTTTTAACTTGTTTTAATAAAGTACAAATAAATGTAATGGGCACGAAATATACATAGAAATAAATCCAGGATTCTACAAGATTCTGAGAACTTGTCCTTAAGAATCATCCCAAAAAAACAATCATGGCAACTGTCATGTCCTTGCAAGCCAGAGTTTCCAGCCCTCAATCTGGAGTGGATTCCCATTAGCATAAAACATTTACAACATTGTAGGGAAATGTTTTTTTTTGAGCATATCAAAAAGCAAATGTATAAAAAGTTAAAGATTTTGTGACAGTTAGTTTATAACATTTAAACCATGCCACAGATAACAAGTGTGAAACTAACAACTCTTTGTGGTGGCCTTAACACTGCAACTGAATCAAATGGAACACTTTTTTATGTAAAAGAAGCCTCTTGTTGTTGTACTGCTGTTTACCACACAGCAGGTCAAACATGTTTTAAGTGAGAAAATTAAGTCAAATAATGATTAGCTTGTATCATTGAATGAAAAGGAAAAGAGGTGGATTTGAACTTGTCTCCATTTCAGAAATCCTGATATGTTTATTTGTACTTGTATACAGTACATGCCATATTTTATGTCTCTGCAAAAACCCCAGAAATACTGTTTTCAGAATAATCAGATATTGTGTAAATATTGTGTTCTTCCATCCTTAATTTATTTTGCAAGAAAATTAAATGTTGCAATCGTGGTGTTGATATACTGTGATGATGTTGACAGCTTAACCGCAGAACACAACTCAGTCAGCATGTCACCTTAAAATCTGTGCATTTGAGTGGCCAGTCATTACGTCTGGCAGAAGGAGCCCTTTCAAGATTAGTTTTTCACCTCCTGGGATTTTCAGTTGCAAAGTCACGATAAACTCTTCTATCATCGGTCAATCTTAAGAAGTCCAGAATGGGAAAAGTCCTCACAACTACTCCCTGCCTCTTGTTAATCATAAACTTGGATAAACGTGCATAACTTGGCTTAAGTCTTTATGCCCAGTTTTCCTAAATCCTTATTAATCAGTGCTAACCACCTTCCATAATAATACACTGGAGCCTTATATACCAGAATATGCTTCCTTAGTGTCTCTGAATACCAAATAACTCTTTATTTCTTTCAGTAATCATCTCTTCCTAATCATTTTCCTACCACAGACACTGTACAACTTGCCCACTAATATTAAAACCCAGAAGCCCATAGGACTTCACCTGGACTACTGTATATACATTCTCTACATTCATTTCTGAGTACTCTCTTTCTTTCCTGCAGAAGCCTAGACTAGTTTCTGTTAAACTCATTAAATTCCTGGCTGCTAATATACACCAGCTCACTAATCCAGAGGGGTTGCCAATTACACACATGATTGAATTTATAGCACATAACCTAACCATTATAACAAACCAGTACAGCATCTGGAGGGGGAGTACATTCTTTGCTGTATAGAAATGATAGAGAATGGAGAACATCATTAACTTAAAGTGAAAACTTGTAGTGATAAGTCAGTTAGACATTTGATTTTACACAACAAAGGTATCTTGTTCCTGACACACAATGAAGTGAATGGATATTAGTTAAATGAAAACACCACAACAAGAAAAACTATTTAAAGTTAAAATTAATGTAGACAAAACACAAAGAAAATGGAAGACCGTTGTTTTCTTCACCACAGGCTTCACTCATCCCTCACTCAAAGGTCATTTGAAAGTTTTAGGAAATCAATTCACCATGCTCTGCTCTGCATAAGACTCCCTGCTGTCAGAACTCAGTGTGAAAAAACACTCAGACAACACTGGCAACCTGACAAGAAAAAAAAACATTCACCTTTGGCCTTTTCTTCCTTGCAGAAACATACTTTTATGTTGCTTTATTCCAATGGCTTCCATTTGAGTCACAATCCAAGGTTGTGACACATTATGCTAACTGCTCGAAAAGTGGACTATTTTAAAATACATCAGTGAGCTACAAAAATGTACTGATAATTCTTCAAAGGCTTTGATGGAAAACATAATTTCATACTGACTCAAAGGCATTTTGCATAGGGAATGTGAAGCTGAGAAATATTTAAAAAATGCACTAGGAACATGACACACTGGAGTAAATCTAAATCAGTTTTATAAACCATTCTGAATGTAATCTAGAGAATTTCAATCCAAGTTGGAAAATAAAGAGGATGAACAGGAAAATATCTATTGCAAAGGTTATTACTACAGATATATAGAAAATCACCCATTTATTGTTATAATCATAGATGCATGTTCCAATATCACTAAACTGCAATTTATGTATAAAACAGCAGTTTGGAATTTTGAAATATATTATGTCCTGTATTGAAATCTATAAATTATGATTCTATAACAGACACATATGCTCAGGTGTGTGAAATAAGTTCTTACTTTTTTTCAACTAAAAATACTGGATCTGTATTACCATTGCTAGAAGGTTCTCTTTACCTTTTTTTGAGTACTCACGTATACTGTAGATCCTAATATTTCAGCCTCCAAAGAACAAATTTCCCTTTAAAAAACACATTTTTTATTTAAAAAGTATTAAATACCTTTCAATTTATAGGTCCAGACAAATACTGGTTAAACAGTTTACTTGTGTATCCAGAGAAATAGCTTTGAGAAGATCAATTATCATTGTATTAATTTCTGGTGCTGTTGGTAGTGTTGTGAATCTGGTCATTACTAAAAAAGGGATTGTAATATTTTGTATTTTAAAATGAAATTAAGATTAAAGTTACCTCTATCAAAGGTAACTTTAATTTTAATAATCAAAGGTTTATTATTTTTAACCCTTGTCTGAGTATGTTTAGAATGTACTCATGTATTTCTGGTAGCAACAGAATTTTATTAGCAACATTTCACGGATTTTCAGTTTCATATTATATTTTATTGATTTTCCTAATCCTATTGAAGCTACCATGGCAGTGTTCCATACTAGTGTCCATTCCGTCAGCATCAATCAGCAAACCCAGTGTTCAATTATTTCTTTGTGGTACTAGGCTGACAGGTCCTGAAGTGTACAGCTTTTTGTCTTGTGTTACACTGCTGCTTTTGAGAACAGTAAGCATCTGCCACATCTTGTTTTCGTAACATTTATGGAATAATGTCACATAACTACTTAATTTTATAAGGATATAAGCTACCGATTAAATTTTAAACCTTTTTTTCAATAAATAGAACCAGCATGTTTCTATGACCTCTCAAAACAGCTGCTACTTTTTATTATGGATATTTTTATTTATATAATTATTTTCAAAGAAATTCAGCAATTTTAAGGTAGAATTATTTTAACACTTTCCTGTACATCCCTGGTTGAACGTATTTTAATTGATAACTGTCAGGTGAAGATTTGGTAGGAGAAGCCAGAACTCCTCGTCTTCCTCAAAATTAATCTGCTGAATTCTCTGTGGCCTTCCAAAGATGCCAAAGCAGCTGTAGACTTCAGGAACTGTCAGCCTAGTACCACAAAGAAATACTGTAATTGAACACTGGGTTTAAATCTGATCATCTCTATGTGAAACCCAGATATGTATGCCTCCAAGACGCCTATCTATACTGCTGTTCTCATCATCCTGGTTCCTATCCTGGAATAATGTTGTTAACTGTTTTTTAAAGGGTTCCCAAGATCCCCAACATTTCCATCTCATCGCCTCCCACCTGACTTCAGCTCCAGAACCATCACCTCTGATTCAACTACAACTCAAAACAATTGTTGGGCTGGAGGTACATTCTTCGGGTGAACTCATTTTCCAGACCTCCACTTTGATCCTCTCAGGGGAGGTTCTCACCATGTGCGTCAGGTAGCCACACTATCCTTACCAGCTACTATACTTTCCAACGCTATTGTTTACTTGCTAATCGCTTCATTCTTCTCTGCCAGTTCCCTGAGGGCTCAGCTCCCAATTTTGAGGCAGTGCCACTTGAAGCAGTTCTCTATGAGTCTTGCTTCATTTCCAGTTTTGCTCTGTGTAGCAGTCTAATCATCCAGCTTTCCGTAGGAGTCCTTTAGCGACTCCAAAACTGATTCCAGTAGGAGTACCTTGCTGCATGGAACCTTTTATTCCTTCTCTAACGCTGAGCGCTTAGATCCCGGTTGTGAGTCAGTTCCTCTTGAAGCAACATTCAGTGAGTCTCATCTTTTCCCAGTGAACAAATAGTCTCACTTGCTGGTTTTACAACATCAGTACCACTCTCGGATGTTGTGGAATGCAGTTCAGTATATTATCATTAATGATGGATTCCTGATAAAACAGATTTTAAATTTCTGCTTCCAAAAGGTATTCACTCCCTCACTTTCCTTTTTTCAGCTATTTCCTTTCCTTATGATCCATATATTCAATTGAATCTTTTGAAACGTGCAGAATTTACAAAGCCATGTTGATGGAAAATCCCACTTCATGAATTCAAAATTCTCCTTCTAATCTCACAGAAGAAAGTATAACACCTACATTTTCCTTGAGCTGCCTGTCTCCAGTTCATCAGATCCCACTCAAGGAGGTGATATTGATCTCATATATTTGGAACTCTTGGTGTACAGATGCAGTGGATTGTTGTGCTTAATCATTGCCTGATCAGTCCATGAAGTCTTGATGCTCCATGTCATAAATTGTAATAACAGCTATTTTGTGTTTTTCAAACAAAGAATGTTAATATCCAGTCAGGAGTGCATAGGCTAACTGTGTCTTTTTCTTCTCCTTTTTTAACATCTTCACAAAAATGGATTTTATAAAAAAAAGGCTATAACAGCTATCTAAATGGACTTCTGCATCAACCCAAGTGCTTGGAAACCTCATGTAACAGCCATCCCTGTGGCAGAGGCATGACTAGAAGCTTCCAGACATTATTATTAGTTATCAAATGACTTGGAGAGTGTTCTGAGAAAAGGAAGATATCTTTTTACGACATCTTTCATTGTGGAGAAATGATTGGACACCAGCTTCCACACATAATTTGAAGAACAAAACCTTAATCATATTGATGGCATCCAGACCAAGACCATTTGAAGTCTCATTCTGCTACAGCCTTCTTCAGTCATTGTGATATTCCAGGTGGTACCGTACATCTTCTACCACCTTATTGAATTATTGGGCAAGATAGATAGATGTTGCTTAGACTCTCTATTAAATGATAAGTATTCTCATTATTGTTATTTTTATCAGTGAATAATTATCATTAATTGTGTATGCTTCAGAGAATCTTCAGAGATCCAAATTGAGTTTGATTGTATTCCTGAAACTAAAAACATGCTGAAAAAAAAACATGCATACTTGGATAGCTTGAAAAGCACTATTTTTACCTCGCTAATAACTGTTCAGTTTCTTTCCCATGAGCTTATCAGTGAACTTGTAAATGGTTTAAAAATCAAAAAGTAGAAGTAGAAAAAAATTCAAAAAGTAGAAGAAATTAAATTAAAAGAAAAATGTATTCTATACATCAGTACTGTTTTTAGTCCAATTATATAACTGTCCAGGTCAACTGAGTAAAAGAGATCTTTAAGAAAAAAACAGTTTACAGTATCTACACATTTTAGATCTCCTAAAATGCCAATAGCTGTTTACACTTTATTTTAATTTCCATTTATAAAATGAATAATTTATTGCTTTTAGATTCACACTTATCTTTTTCATCAATAACAGTTAGTTTAGTGATTTTTTTAACAAATTTAATAATGGAATAAAGTTCAATTAAATTTACATTTAAAATGTTTTTAAATACACTTCCAGTTTATAATCTGATGTATTTTAAAAGAAACATAACATATTGTGTCAATTAACAAATACAGCCATCAGTGTCCAAGTTTCTATGAAGACTTATTATATCAACCAATACATAACAGAACATACTGTAGATTGCTCTCAATACTTTAAGAATGGGAAATAACGGAATTGAATTAACCTTTATTGCCCCTAACAGAATTTGTCTTGCACATCTACAGATCATAAACACATAACATACAGTATACTGTATAGAATTTATTTAAAAAATGTTAAATATATGTTAATGAAATAAAGTTGTTAAATACTATTAAACCTGCAGATATTGAGTCTGTCTTGATAAACATCTGGAACATCTATCTCACTGCTTGAGAATATTTCATTTTCCAAGATGCATAATATACATTAGTAATTTATTGAATGGCCATGCACAATTCATGCATACGCTATGTTCAATGGACTGAAACTGAATAAGGAATTATATCTTACCATTCAAGATCAGTAGTAATAAGATGAGCCAGTGTGGGATGTGGCTGATTAGAACAACCTGACTTACTTCCAGTGACCAAGATCACTTCTGATTTAGGGGGAAAAAAAGTGTTATTAAGCAAACAATGTTGAAGCTAACTGCACAAATATTTATACACACAAAGCTTCATAGTGCAGATAGAAAGAAACAGATTTTTGATTTGACTACCCTTTCAAGGGATAAAACAGTTTTAATGAAATGATCATAATGTTATTAGTGGCAGACAGAATGCATTTTAGACAGCACTGACAGCAAGATTAGACTGTTTCCCAAATGATGCAGTTTAAATAACATTGGGCATTTATTCCACTAGATGTGGGCCATTTCATCTCAGACTTTTCTAAAACTGAATTCAGCACTGACCTTTACAAAAGCACATAATTTGAAATATCTTTTTTATACACATTTAAGGTTAGACCATTAGTTCATTCCCCTTTGGAATAATACAAAAAGATCAGCACCATAACATAAGATATGCATTAGAGACTTAATTATTTAAATTTTGTTCTGAGCAATAACTGGAAGCTACACACGTTGTGGCTACTAAGTCACCCATGAAGGTAATTACACGCTGATTGCATGTGAAATGGACATTCTCTAATTTATACCACTTTCATTTGTAGAATGAGACATTGCAGGGGTAGTAGAAGAGTAAAAGAGGAAGAAATCATTTACAGAAGAACTTTTTTTTCATTACAATTTTCACTGAAATGTGTGTTTAAAAAGAACTGCAGTATATCAAGACTTTTTTTTTCTGATGCGCACCATTGCAAAATATCTTTTGTTGCATTCCTTGTCTGTACAGTTTAAATCTGATTACCTCTTTTTATTTACTTCCATTACAAATTTCTTAAAACATTCAAGATGGGCCAAACTTACTAACGCATTGTGCCTGTTTTAAGAGCTGTTGGAAATCTGTTGGAAGTGTTGGATGTTATGCAAAACAACCGTGATGATATCAGAGAGGTTTTAAAATACATTTTTCAACAGTTCTTGATGTCTACATTATCAATTGTGCCAAATGCTTTATTTGAATGAATGCACAGAAACATACAGTACATCCCTCAAACTTCTGGGTTTGACCCACATAATTTTTGCCATTTCTAGTTTCCCGATAATTTTAGGAGAAATAGACTATACATAGAAGCACACATTTTGTTTAATTGCAGTCTGTATGTGATTCAGACTGAAACACTACAAATGCAGTAATCAAGTGTCCAGTTTATGATTTATTTTAAGATCATTCATGCCTGTTATCAGGTGAAGGAGAGATCCTGTCATTGAATTTCCAGCTCAGTACAACAGAGTGTTGTTTTTCTGCCTTCCCCTTTATCATTAGTGAGTAGTCCCGGTGAGGCAGACAAGGATATTATTCCAGAACATTTTTCTTTCTTATTAATACACAAATTGGACTCATTTGTGTCAATACTACAGTTTTAAGTTGCCTTCTTCTATTAATAAGTACAACTGTTGCACAGTTCACGCAACACTCATCTCACTAAAGTATTACACCAGAAATTTATAGTTTTCAGTTCTTATCCTTAAGATATATTCCCTTAGTACCGTACATGTTTTCTTTTTGAATTGACATAACGGCAAATAGGCAATACAATTTTCTCAAATTACCTATCAGTAGAGCGATAGCATAGCTGAATAAATATAAGGCAAAACAAAAAAAGTACAATATAAAGAAGCAATTTAAGTGCCACCTGTTCTATGTTTTAAAAGCTGTTCCTTGTAGTTTATACTGGTGCCTCCTTGGTCATGTTTCACTTTTTATTCAATTGGGTAGATTGTCAATGCCAAAGTATAGACTAGAAATACAGAACACAATTATCTGGTTGAAATACATCTAATAAAACATCTGGCTTATTGTTTGGCTCCCTTGCAAAAATGTTCAATTCCTTTTTTCATCACTAGAAATATTATACATCTTAAGATAAATGAACTAGTGCTAGAACAGAACAATTCTGATTTAGAGAAACATGGATTATGTCCAAAATATCATAACTGTTGTTAATCACTTTTAGCAAGAAATGTGTCAGCAAAAACATAATGATAAATCCAAATTATGAAAAACATGTTGACAGTCCTTTTCAGCCTTTGAATTATTTATTAAAATGCTTAATGTGGGCTCCTCTAAATGTGAATTGAACTAAACAGGACTGATCTTTTTTATGTTTGCCTCTACAAGCTTTTTTATACTTTTAGTTTCTTTTGACAAATAAAGTATTGATTAGACGCCAATGGACATATGTTTAATTAAAGCCCAATTTTCTGTCAGCAGTTTAGCTTCATTAAAAGTGCTGTCTCAGAGAGTACTATTGTTTCCTTTTTCTTTAAAAGGTCAAGAATGATGCCTCATTCTAGATGTGATAAATGGAAGGTTTTGTTTTGTCCTGAAAGGATTCAGCATGTTTTCAAGGAATGCATACATCCTCAGTTTATGGCTACTCTAAAAAAGAATGAAGTGCCGCAGAGATTCATACTTATGGAATGGCCTGTATTGAAGAATCTCATTGATAAGGCAATTCATTCTTATCCATGCTCCATCATAAATATTTTAGACACATTTATGTTTAAGTCCTGAGGTCACTTATCACTTAGTACTTTGGTTTAAATTCCTCATTATACTACAATACAATTTACAGTACATTGTTACATGCTCTTAATAAAATATACCTCATTTTTAAATGCTAATTGAAAATTCTACAAGAAAATGCTTAAAACAATCAGAGCAATAGTTTTAATAAGATGGTGATTGTGACTCAGATGTCAGTTGGTTTATGATATACTGTCAATAAAAAAATTAAAGCACATCAATATTTTGCCAGCTTAATTACTGTACTGAACTGTAAGTAAGCAAGTTTGTTTTACTACCTATTGGGTAGCACTTTACAATAAGGTTGCGATATTAAGGATTTTTAAATGCTCTATTAATGATGAACTGACAAGGACTCATAGTTTATTGAAAATCAACTAATGACTTTCAGCATGTTACTCAAATATTTGATCCAGAATTTAATTTCCATTAGAAAAGTATGACATTACAAATATTTTTTTTCCATTATAAAAAGTTTCTAAAAGTTTTATATAAGCCAAATTATGAGCCTATCCCAGTAGACATCAGGTGCAACACAGGATATACTCTGAAACCCAGTTGATTAAACTTTTCTAATGAAAATCCTCACTACACACATCCTCAAAATACACATTGAATGAGTTATTTCACCTTAAATTTGTGTATGTAAAAAATTACTTTTTTAATTAAAATACATATTTTTATATATTAAAATATATATTTAATCAATGTTTATATTAAAGTTTAAGTTAAAGTTAGTGGGAAGTTTGTTTTCTATTATTTAAATTGAATTTCCTGTCATTATAAATACTAAATGACACTTTAGGAAAATTAAGTTTAAAACACTAAGAGGGATATTTTTGCTCTTGCTAGCCTTGATCTCATTCTGCTCCCAATATGGTGGTGCTAGTGACATCCCCTCAGCTTCCTGCTGATCATTCCTTGGCAATCCCGTGCAGCATGATACCAATGGCAACAAAAGCAGTTTCTTTCCTGCAATTGTCTGTTTGACAAAACACGAGGTGGTCAGGGTCTTCCCCTGCACTGGCCCAGCGATCAAACTGACTCCACCTCTGATCCCACCCAAGGCTTCATCTTGTGAAGGTTCACTTGTTGCCACTCCCATACAGGCTTGGCTTCTTCAGGGTAGCCCAGCCAGTATATGTACCAGCCAGTATATGCATTCTCTAATGGCTTGTGTGTGTCTCATTAGCTTCCTAAAGCCCTCTATAGCTTCTCCTGGCGTTTTAACTGCTCATGACCGAGCTTTGACACCCTAATAGCTGCATGGAGTCCCTCACTCCAATGTCTTTGCCACAGCTTCAGTTCTCCTATGTTATTAAAATGAGCAAACATACAGATGCATCCATTCAAAATGGGTGAGGTATTTCGCGGCATACCCCGGTGGGTGTGTCGCGGGATCACGCGGTATCACGCATTTCACGTGTGTCACGTGACTAACTATCCGGCGTCGCCTTGTAAAACCGCCAGGGGGAGCTTAACCTCTCATGTACAGCATTTGAGCCTTTAATTTTGAACTGTGTATTACAGCATGTTAATCATCAGTCATTAAAATGTTGGTATATTTTATGAAAGCAAGATTGCTCAGTTGGACAAAAGTACACAACCTACCTTTATCAGAAATATTTATGCATCAAAGCCTTTACTGAAGATATAACTAATAGTATTAATAATGGATGACTTTGGACAAGCTGTATACTCAAAGTATAATTTCTTTAGCACATTTGTACAAGCACTTGGAATCTGTCCAAGCCATACTTTGTCAGGCATTTTGTTTTACTTCAACGGGCATAAAAACTTCCTTGCTTTTAACAGGGCGTTTCATAATTTCTAGCTACGAAAATGATTTAAAATGCGACACCTATCATTCAACTAGAGCTTAAAATATCACAAGGAAAAATACACACCGGTATTACATTTCTCCCTAAACATTGTAAGCTTCGAAGTCTTTAACTAACGTGATACCGGAGTCAACAAGCATACTTTTAGAATTTGATTAAAAGGGAATATAATATGGAATCGCGTATCTAAAGAATTTAATAACGGTATGATTATATCTGTGTACTGCGGCAGGGCTGTGTAGGGCTGTTTCGCCTGCCTGATCATGCGAGCTGTCTTGTAGCCTACTGGTCTAGGTGTGTGACTACCAGCTGGCAGGTTGTGTGTTCGAATCCAGCTGGTGCTGGACTTTTCATTTTTATTTATTTATTTTTTAATCGCGTAACATAAACATATTACCGTATGCAAACTGTACTGTATACAGTATGTATATGTATATTTAATGTCTTAACTGTGCCCGTTTAATTGAATTTAAAAAAATTATTTAACACGAACATTAAGCTGTTTACATCTTCCGCCTGAGAACAGTCACCCGTTGCTACCCAACGCAGAATGGTGATTGGCTGACACTATCTGACACCCCTCTGATTGGAGAAAAAAGACGTGCTGGTTTGCTATACATACTGTACCAGGAAGAGGATTTCTTTCTATTCAAAACGTGTATTTTAAAAGTTTAAGAAGTAAAAACCTTACAGCGTACACAGATTTCTAAACTGATCAGGATCGTTATCTTTGTCTCATGCATAATAATGTTCACCGCTCTGTCCAGCAAATTAATAATAAACTTTATTTTATATAGCGTTTTAAACGAATAAGTTATTAGATTGCTCATAAACCTAATCACTTGCTTTTTCTTTTTATTTAGGCTCAGATTTCAACTATAGATCATATTATTAATAACCATAATAACAACCAACCAACAAAAACAACCATATAAACATAATGGTGGTGCTGGACCTTCCAGTTTTATTTATTTATTTTTTAATCGCGTAACATAAACATATTACCGTATGCAAACTGTACTGTATACAATATGTATATGTATATTTAATGTCTTAACTGTGCCCGTATTGTATAAGTATTGAATATTCATATCTAATTTTACCACTGAAGGGAAATCTTAACATAAACATACAGTATATGGCTGGTCTCGGTACTTTAAAGAAAAAAATACACACCGGTATTCCATTTCTCCCTAAACATTGTAAGCTTCGAAGTCTTTAACTAACGTGATACCGGAGTCAACAAGCATACTTTTAGAATTTGATTAAAAGGGAATATAATATGGAATCGCGTATCTCAAGAAATTAATAACGATATAATTATATTCATGTTGCAAAAGAACTGCAACGGACATAAAAACTCCCTTGCATGGTTTCATTACGACCAGAATCGGTCTTGAGATATTTTTAACTTGATTTACAGTATTTGAGAGGTATGTCTTAACACCGATACTACAGTGCTTAAGTACTGCTCACGTATATGTTTCTAGGTTTATATTATGCATTTCATACGGTCAAATTACTTTTGAGCAACTAATAAGAAGCGCGAAATGGTATGCGTTTTACTTTCGTTTTGTGCTGGGACCCGTGGATTGATTAGAGATATCAAGTACATACAAGTCATTTTTTAAATGTTGTAGTTCGTCTTGTAGTTTACTGAGTCCCATGTCACATGGTCTGTGATTGAAACCTGTAAAACCGGTTTAATTTGTCACAGCCAGCACTCTTCAGGTGTGAGGGTCTTCTGCTCAGAATGAAACGCTAAAATGTTTGTGTATATTCTAATGGAAGTGGGGGCGGGGTGTGTGGGAACAGGTTTGGTTGAAATTGCATTGGAGATCTATGTTCTTCACACCTGAAACATTTTCTCTGAAAGCATTTTCTTCGCAGTTTAACCGATCTTGTTACAGCATGTTACAGTTTACTATTATTAACCATATTAATTTTAAGTGCTTAATGTAAAATCTTGTAAAAATATATTTTCATTGTTCAAATATACATTAAGTCTGACTATCATATAATAAGTTAAATACAAAACTAAAGAAAAAATAGGGTTAAATATAATTCAAAATATTTTGCTAACAATGTTAACTGTTTATGAATAATAAAATGTATTAACTAAGGAGTAGGATGGCACAGTTGTTAGTATGTTTTTTTTTTTGTTTCTTTTTCATAAATACAACAGTAGTACCTGATGTCTCAGTGGCTTTCAAAATTAAATTATGCATGCAAACCTGTGAACTAGAAAGATAACTAAGATATCCATCCATTATATTCCATAATATCCATGAAATATATGGCGCTGAAATACAGTATGTGTGACGCATAAAAGACACCAAGGGATTGGGTGAGCTCCCATCACAAAAAAAAAAACTGCGAACCTGCACTACAGCGACCATAGTACAGTATGGAGACCAAGGCGTTTTACGGGAAGAGACGGGGTGCTTCTGCCGCCCCAGCTTCCAAAGAGCGAAGGGTAAGCAAATACAGCAGACTTCATCTGAAATACGCGATTACAGCGCATATTACAAGGTATTATTGCCGTTTTGAATTTTAAATTCAATTATAATTATTTCTTCGTAGCCTGTTCTTCAAGAAAACACCGCACGGGCGAAACGATCTACCACCAGGACAGTAAAAAAGAAAGCGGTAAGACGGAAAAAAAGAAAAGTTTATTTTGACTTCTGTTCCGCGACTGATGAATACTACTGTGTGACTTTATTTCTTACATGAATTATGTTATTTTGCCACAGGCCGTGGGTCTCTGCTCTCGGCCACTGGCCAGGGTGCCAACCTGTAGAAGCAGCACCTGTATGGAGACATTTCGGCAGCAGCGAGAGCATTACGATGCATTACTGGGGAGGATTGGGAGGCTAGAGTTCCAGCAGTCAAACAGTTGAGCAGCTGTCTCCCGAAAAGTGCCTCTCCTCGCCGCGCAGGCTGCAATGCCTGGCGGAAGCTCTGCCCCCCGCAGAGCACACACCGCCTCAGGACACTCCATCCCGGCCTCTCAGTTCACCACCGCGCAGGAATCTGTTGATGCTGTCCCCGCCGGCTATCTCCCCCCAGGAAGCACAGCGGAATTCACAGATGCCAGTGGGACGAATAATTCTCCCAGATGTCCAACTGCTACCCATCACCCAGGAGATGGAGGGGGGGTTGTACTTGCAGTGCATCGGCATAGACGGGAAAGCAAGAGCCGACCGCTACACCGCCCTCGTGTTTCGAAATCTTGTGACTTTTGAAATTTACTGGGGGTGGACCACGTCTGTAAATTTCGATGGGTCCAGAGGCAAAAGTGCCTTGCCTTGCAATCTCCGGGAACCAATTGGTACGATGGTGAATCGGAGATTCTCAATCCTTGCTGCGTACGACTGGAAAAGAATTCGTGATCGGATCAACGAAATGCTTCGTAGGAGGAGGCGGTCTTTTCCTCTTGTCTAACAGTCTGTCCACAAACAAAACATTCCTGTTAGACAAGAGGAATTGAAAAATAAACAATGTTGTCAATGAAAACCGGTGTGTGTGTCTCTCCCTGCTGGATGTCCCTCTCACAAACTGCTGAATGAATAAAATAATTTTATTGAAAACGAGTTTGCGATTGTCTGGTCTTTAAATTCTTGAGATACGTGATTCCATATTATATTCCCTTTTAATCAAATTCTAAAAGTATGCTTGTTGACTCCGGTATCGCGTTAGTTAAAGACTTCGATGCTTAAAATGTTTAGGGAGAAATGGAATACTGGTGTGTATGTTTTCTTTAAAGTACCGAGACCAGCCATATACTGTATGTTTAAGTTCCAAAATTAATATCGTTTATGGGCATCACACGCGTTGCAGTATGCTCAGGCACTAAGTAAAAGGAGATGCTTCGTATTGCTTGACTAATTTTAAAAACTAAGTTATAAATGCAGACGCTCCCTCGATGCGCTGCTCTGGTGCGTCGGCTCCTACACAGTGCCTGTCTGCCGTAAGCGTTACAATATACTAAATACTAAATACTAAAGCCAATACTGGCTCAATGGGCTTTGACGTGCTAATGCGTTGGTTTAACAGTCCGGGTGTGGCAGGCTTCCAATGTCAACTCGACTCGATTGGAAGACAATGAACGTATTTTAGCCCTAAATGAATTAATAGCAAACATGGTTTACATAAAATACATTTTTCCAAGAAAGTTTATAATAATACGATCTATAGTTGAAAGCTGAGCCGACTTTAAAAATAAAGGAAAAGCATTTTCAGAGAGCAATCACGCTGTGTTTATGTAGAAAAAGTGATTAGGTTTATGAGCAATCTAATTACCTACTCGCTTAAAACGCTATATAAAATAAAGTTTATTTAGAGATGAATGATCAGTGTCGCAGTTTAAATAATGTGAGTCAGGAAACTAACACAGCGCCACCGGATTTAATAACGCAATAAAAACGCTATAAAATAATGTGACACAGTACAGCACAGTACAATAATACTGACCATGACTTTAGAAGCATAAATTACCTTACACTCAATTTAAACAAAAGCTGTCTTTCTGTATGAACCTCTAAGCTGGTTCATACAGAAAATGTAGAAATGCATTAGCCTGATTATGATTAAAAAACACATAATTAAACACGCGTTTGCGATTTAAATCAGAACACGATTTAAATCAATATAAATGTTTATATTGTAACGCATACTGTCCAGCCTCCATTTCTCTATAAAAATTTACTGTTGCACACACACTCACAATAGAAGCAGGAACCGCTGTCAGAAGGGAAGATATGTTCAAAATATCGCAAATATCGATCATGTTGCGATATTTTGAAATATAAAAGTCAATTGATTGTCCATAATATCGCTTACCTATTTTTCCGAAGAAATGTTTGTTAAAATAAAAGTCCAGCACCAGCTGGATTCGAACACACAACCTGCCAGTTGGTAGTCACGCACCTAGACCAGTAGGCTACAAGACAGCTCGCATGATCAGGCAGGCGAAACAGCCCTACACAGCCCTGCCGCAGTACACGGATATAATCATACCGTTCTTAAATTCTTTAGATACGCGATTCCATATTATATTCCCTTTTAATCAAATTCTAAAAGTATGTTTGTTGACTCCAGTATCACGTTAGTTAAAGACTTCGAAGCTTACAATGTTTAGGGAGAAATGGAATACTGGTGTGTATTTTTTTCTTTAAAGTACCAAGACCAGCTATATACTGTATGTTTACGTTCCAAAATTAATATCGTTTATGGCCTTCACACGCGTTACAGTATGCTCCTATTCTTTTTATGCTCAGCTACTAAGATTTCCCTTCAGTGGTAAAATTCAATATCTACAACGGGCACAGTAAAGACGTTTACAGTAAGTCTTTCTACGACAGACCAACGGACCACGAGTGCCCCTGTCGGTCAACCAATCACGCACCGCGGTACCCCGTGTCATCATACCTGCGGTACGTGTCTGTACCGCTCACTTTGAATGGCTGCATCTGTAAGGGCACACACACAGAAGAGAATAAAACTCACATGACACAAATAAAACTGCCTATCAACAAATCACATACACTAAAATATGTTTTTTTTTATTTCTACAGGGCTCTGGGATATCATTGTTTTGTTGAAAAGTGAAAGTGTTATGCCTAAACCAGGTGTTATGCCCGTACATACTGTACTGTACTGTAACTCCATCTCTGTTTCCATCAGTCTTGACAAGCTTCCATACTTGACAGAAGGGATGGTGTTGACCATGTGACACACCATGCTGGTTTTGTGTCAGATGTTACACTTTAAATTTTCCGTTTTGTCTGATCACAAAACCTTTTGCCACATGTATCCATATCACATACTGTAGGTGCAAACTGCATGGAAGAGTTTGTGGAACCAGGATATTATCTATCCACGGATGTGTTCTCCCATTTCAGACACTGAACTCTGTAACTTTTTCACAGGTGCTGTTTGTGGCTATAAAGTGTCTTCGAAATCGTCGGGTTTGTGTCTTTATTAAACTTAAACCCTGAGTTGTTTAGAAAGCACCTTCATGGATGAATCTTTGCTTAAAATTCAACACCTGAGTGAGAGTCTAGCATTAATAAATGAGTTTATTCTGAAATCATGAAAAATCATTAATATTTAACACAAACAGAGGCTACTAAATTAATTTTGTGGCTTGTTAAGGTACAGTATTTTGTATCACTTATACAGTATGGAGTTTTTTATTTATTTTTTGCTTTGATTGTGTGGACTATATACTGTAGCAAATATTAACTGTTACTTCAAAGTGCCATGACTATTTTAAAGAAAAAAAATGTGAAAACTGTACAAGTGTTTGAATACATTTGAAAGTTACTGTCTAAGTTATACATTATAAGAGCACTGTAAGAGCATAATAATAAAAGACATAAAATGAAATGAAAAACCAAATAAATGAATTGTAGGTTCATTCCTCCAGCTGCCTGTGTTTTAACGATTGTGTGATATATACAATACATACTGTAATCCTCTAAGAACATTACTAAAAACCAAGTGACAGGAACATTGTCATTATTAGCAATTGACAGGATAGGATTAAATCTCTGATAGCAATGTAGTGGAAGAAAAGCAATCAATCGAGATGGCCACCTGACTGCTTTTTTCCCCCAATGTGTGTCCTACAGTACATTGCAAAGTGCTCCTGTTCAAAATTTGTTAATGCCATATTGTAGTATATAGCTATATATTAGTAATAGTACAGGGATTTCTTTGGATGCTATCAAAACTGCATGAAGCTGATGCCCCTGTCTTGTGGTTACAAATAGACTTTATTTTTCCTTAGAGATTATAAAATCCAATTTACTCTGGCATTTCTCCTTATGCCAGTCATGATTTGGTCCTATTATTTCTTATCTCATCACCAAATGGAACAACACTAAATTTTAAAAAAGTGGTACAATATGCCTAGTTTTCAAAACGCGGCCCTCTTATTTATTGGTTGTCCCATGTTTTTCCTAATGGTCTGCTTTACGAATTCACAATCTGGAATACTATGTCATGGAAGTTCATTCTAGGATCTCCATAAATAGTCTGAGTTTCTCTCCTTGCAAAAAGTACAGATTTTTTTTTATAGGAAGAGCAGTGGTACTAGTCTTTTTGCTCTATATTCACCTATTGAGATTCTTATATAAATCACTGGTGATCAGTGCTAGGGTCATATCCCAATAAATGTTTTCATCTAACAGACATACAGTACTGTATTATTTGCAATAATTGGAGCTGGCATCTAAATACTCTGTATGAGGTACTCCACTTTCATTTTAAAATATAAAAAGACTACTTTGAAAATGTTCCTAATAGGCCCCACTAACACCCCCAATTGTGCTCTATATGCTCAGAGAGAAACTGGCACTTTTTCATGTTTTTCAGATGTAGTAGTGTTCTTCAGACCAGATTTACTAAACTCTACCCACTATTTACAGAAGGTCATTCTTCGCAATATGGTTTCTTCTGTTGACTGATGACACATCCTTAAAGTTTTACATGCAGAAGTGGAATTGGCTGAGGAGAATCATGTCGAGCTTGGCCCGGATTACTGCTATCTGCAATCATCTATAGTTTGGGAGAAAAAGTTGGGCAGGGATAGTAGGGTTGGGACTGTGTTACAGGGGAAGGGGCCATGGTAGAAATTGTTTGTTTTTTTCAAGGATATCTTTCTTTTTTTATTTTTACCTCCTGTACCTTCCCACTCTTATAAAAATGAACACCATAATTGCTTTATGTTCTCTAGTTATAAGTTCCTTTCCAAGTTGACACCTACTTAATCCTTTTATATTTAGGAGAATGATAGCTGAAATTAAAACTATGCAACAATTTGCAGTATATTGTTTTTGTTGTCCATATCTGTGTAGCGGCAATGCTTGTTAATAAGACAGAATTAAGTGTTGCGGTGCTTTCCCAAATGAGGCCTCATCTCTCCCTTCATCTCTGTGGTGCAGCCACAGAGAAGCTATTCATGCAGGCTGATTTAAAGATGTTTTCTTTTGATAAGGGACAGCTCCCAAAGGGGGATGCACTTAGCTAAGCCTGGCTATCATGATCAATGGTCATCCATTGGCGCCTATCTGTCTAGGGAGTGCCAGATGGACATCTGGACTGCATTCCTAAGTGTCAGGAGTAAGTGACTCACATCTCACCTTGATCAACCAATCAGGGACTGGTAGGGCCGAGTAACCCACGTGGGACTCTGATGCCCATGGAACTTTCAGCCAATGAACGAGCTGAAGTTCCTCCAGGTAAAAACAGGCAACACAGAGAGCCTGTAGTGGAGAATTGAGAATTCTGTGGACTTTTCTAAAGGGAATTCAAAGAAGAATTCCAGGGCAGGACGGCCCAGGAGCAGAAGGCTCCCAAGGGCAGGACATTCTCGCAGCGCGCCTCCTGACCATCCTGAGACTCAGCCCGGACAACCACAGAACGGCCAGTGTGTCCGAGTGCCAGAACTTTCCTTTGTTCTAGGAGTCTAGAGCGGAGGTTGCCAGAGAGTAACCAGAGGATCCACCCGAGGTTAGCACCAGCAGCAGGCCTCGTGAACAGGTCAGAACTGTGGACAGCTGAATCACTATTCAGAACTAGCTCTTCATCAGGAACGAACCGGTCCTCTTCCTGACTTGCTGGGACCCACAGTCATCTTTTCTCCTGTGCACAAACTTTGCTAGTTAAAGCCAACACTAACTAGCCGGTCAGTGAGCATCAGCAGCACACCGTCGCAAGCCGCACAGCACAGCCTGGCACCGAGCCAGAGAGCGCGGATTGGACAGCAACAGCCTGCAACTGTTTCTTTGAACCGCAGGAGATCTGAATAACCAGAGATTGGATGAGTATTCAACTTCACTGCATTACTGCTCGAGAATTCAATTGTTATCCCAACCAGTTGATATCAATTTAATTCCTAAGAGTTATGTACTTGTTTTGAGTATCTAATGTAGAAGTTATAACCAAGTTCATTTACGAAACGGTCTAAATGAATGATATACTGAACGTATGTCCTCTTGATATATGTAACACTTCGTAACTGAATGAATATATATCTTTTGTATTCTGATAACCCTCACGATAAGATCGGTTAGATTTACATGCATATTCTATGTATTAATAAATTTATCCTCGTGTATTAGTACCTGTGCGTGTGCGTTGTTTGAGTTATATTGCATGGTTGGATTCTAAGGCCATCAAAATGATCATTTTGTGATTTACTGCTACAATGAATAATTGTCCCAGTAAATGCCCAAACCCTACAGAACTGGTGCCTTAAGAGAGCACACTACATCTGTATTAAGAGTGATGTCAATCAGTAACAAGATGATGGTAAACATATTTACAGCGGTGTGACTATAACCATTTGTAACAGTAATATCAATTAATGTAAAATCGATAAACCCCTACCCCAAGATATTTCTGTATTATAAAAAATATTGTTAAAGTCTATAAAACATTTAATAAATAATTGTGAGTTAGCAAATAATTAATCCTGCAGATATACAGGAGATAGCTTGAGATATCATTCTGTATTAGACAAATTAAATGGGTGGAAACAAAAGACATGTTTTTGGGGGGGAATAAATTGTAAAGTGAAAAACTGTCAACCTTTAAAATGGTCTGCCTTCATCAACAAGTAACAGCTTTGACAAAGCCATTTGACCAGCTTTTATTGGGCCATTAAATCCACTTTAACATTCAACAAGCTTTTACAGGGTCATTCAGACAGCTTTGAAGAGGCCATTAAAAAGGCACTGAATAACAAGAATTTAGGATGATAGCCAGGAATTGTTCATCTTGTCCATGCCAATAACCTATCTGTGACAATGTGGTAGTGTAAAATTCAGTTTAAAACAATATTTGAAAATAGTCTAATATATTTAGCTTGTAAGATATTTGAAATAAATATGTTTTGAAAGTACTACAAAAAGCTTTTACATCAACAAATTGTATTTGTATCAGGAGTAAATAAAAGCAACAAAATATCATTTTATCTGATCTGTAAAGGTTAACTAGTTTCGTTTTACTATATAATAACCTTTATGTTGGTGTTTATATTTCATGAATGCATAATTGTCACAACTTACGTGTAATAAAATAAACAACATCCACAAAGAAGGATCTTTCTCACATTAGTGTCTTTTCAAATTCTAAAAGCTACAGTGTACCTTAAGCCAGCCACAGTCTATTAAGATATTGTCAGTCTAATCACCTGTTTCATCATACAGTATTCAATCTGAACTGCTATTAATATTTTATATAGTGTCTTTCATGATCCATCATCTCAAAGCACTATGCAATTAAACCAACGAAACAGACAAGCATGCACAAAATAATGTATTAAATTAAACAGAGTTTAAAGCTAGATTTTAAAATTGAGTTTTAAGACAGGATTTGGAAAAAAGCAAGATTTGATTAGAGCAGAGAGATCATTCCAGTCTTGGAGCAAGAGAAGAGGAAGCCCAATGTTTGGAACATTGTGCTGGGAAATGAAAGAAGCCAAAGTCTGAAAAGCACAAATGTGTGTAGGTGTATTCTGTTTGCTGATGTAGTCAGGAGACAACATATTTAAGTCCTTGAAGGTGAACAGCAGTATTTTGACTTTGATTCTGAAATTCACATGTGTGACAGAGTGCTTGTTATTTTTTTTCTTTCTTTCTTTCTAAATGTGAAATACTCCAATACTTCCCCCTACCCTTCTAGTATGTTTGAGAGAGTGTATGTGATACAAATGAAGTGTGAATGATACCCTTTTGTTGTTTCCCAAAAATCACTGCAGTGTTTTTCCCCATTTGGAGTATTGTTTTGTGTTGATCAAGATGGCCACCAGTCACCTTTCCTGTTTGTAGTATCACACAAATGATCTTAAAGGGAAAGGTGACTGGTGAGCCATCTATAAATAACCGATGTAAGGTTAGTTGTTTTGTTTAAGTGAATATATCACAGTTGCATGACTCTGTTAAAATTTAGAAGTTATTTTGAGATGGTTAAATACTTTATTTTGATCAATCTGCCCAACTATGTTAAAAAAATGTGAGCGAGTCCCTTTAAGAGGATGGGCCTTAGAAGAGGAGGGGCTATAAAAGGGACTGGGAGAGCTCAGTATAGAGGAGGGTGCCTTGGAGGAAAGGTATGGAGAGTATTCCTGTAAGGGTTTTTTTTTTTTTTTTGTTGTTATCCTTATATTTTTTTTTGGCAATAAATACAGTTTTGTTTGTATTTGAAAACTGCTGGTGGAAGTTTCTTTTCTTTTGAGCCAAACCTGGTCACTTGGCTGGTGACAACATGGACCAAAACTTCCTCTGGTTATATGTGCTCATGTCTTTTAGTTTTGGTTAATATCCGAACAGTCAGGTTTTGAACACAATTACAAATAAAATTATGGTTTATATAATTTGATACTGTTGATAAGTATTTTCAGAATGAAAGTTAGTAATATGTTTGTATTTAGCACATTACAGATATTAAAAAAAAAACAAATGTGCCAAGACAAACATGTCAATCAATTATCATAATAGTTACTGTAACTATAGTGTAACTCTGATTGCAAATCAAATAAATGCCAATGGAATGTACAGTATATTATATTCCTCTAATGTGTAGATTAATTTAATTTTAAACTTTGACAATCGTACTCTTTGGCCACTACAACTTTTTGGATTGAATAGAAATAAACGTTTTACTAGGTTATAATAAGGTAGTCTCTGTGTTTTTATTTCTTCTAATCAAAGAAATTAAAGATGCAATAGGGATCGTTTGGGGAAAATGTGGCAGCAGTTGGGATCATTTCGAAATTCAAAGAAAGTTTTGATGGAATGGGACATGTTTTGGAGGCTTTTATATATAACAAATACAAACTCATCCCATTATTGTGTAAAATGTTGCCATATGCAGACATTCAATAATTATAAGAACAAATGGTAATAGAATAATATTTTATTTTAATTCAAATAGTACAGTCTAGCTACAAGAAATGCACATAAAACAGTTCTTAGAACTATTCATCAATACCAACTGACCTGCTCATTTCATAATTCAGTTTGAAAATAGCTTCTCTCAATTCTACTATGTTCATTAGAAATAGACAGAGCAATTAGTCTTCTAGAAGAAATAAAGAGTAATGTAAGATTTAACACACACAATTTTAAATATTAAAAGTAAGACCTCTCCCTTTTTGATTTATACTGTAATTTCAGAAGCAACTGTACTCACATTTGTATGGTACACATGGGTCATAGCCTGCTATTGATTTCATTCCACTTTAATAGATGGCTTTGTTTAGTAGTGAAAAAGTGAGCAATTTTCCTGACACTAGCTGCCTGTTTAATAGTCTCAAAATAATCTATATTTCATTAAAATGATGACATATTGCACCCAAGAACTCTTCTCTCCCCTACATTATTGATTCCCAGCAGTTTAACACTTGTAGTGTATAATAAATCAGTCTGTTGTTGGTGGCACTTCTTTAAAAAGTCAGTCTTTATTATTTAAACAATGGACCAACACATTTTACCATTGTTTGGTGGAAACTAAGGTCAGTTCACTGTGAATTTATTATCCCTCCATAACCAAGGATTTTAGTTTTTTCTCCTGCAGCTTCAAAAGCATATTGTAAATATAAAACCCAAACCAGTAAAAGCTATGTCCACACCTAGAGCAGAACTTGTATATCTAACTGGGTTTTATCTTGAACAGCTGAAACGAACAACAACAGAAAGTATTGAGTTTCATCATTTTTAAAAGTCCAGAGAGCCAGACTGCATGATTTCTGCTGCTTAAAAGTCTAGTTATTGGTATAAGGCATGTCATTAGCAAATGCTCAATTACAGAGTTGATGCATTGGAGATTAAATGGATTGCTAAAGCTAATAAAAAATTACAAGGGGGAGTTTTAACTGTAAATGATTTTGCTTTGTCTAGCAAAGAATTTGTGGGGGAGTAATAAGTGAAGCTTGGAATGACTAAGAAGACATTTTCATTATGCTGCCCTTTCAAACATTTAAAAAAGTAAGCATCTATTAGAACTAAAAGGCTCAACTACATAATAGATGATAGCAGTGAAAATGTTACGGGAACCAAAAAAAAGCAATAAGTTGATTAATAAATTAAGACGCATGAATGAAGAATGCTTATTTGTGAAAGCAGTGGGTGTTTTAATGAAGTGCTCTTGAGGTGGCATTCCATTTCATGTTAACACTCATTCGCACTGTCATCCCCACAATGATAATCTTTCTAAAGTAAATGGTACCTTTGAGTGACCACAAGAATAATAACCACTTTTCAAAAAACTTGAAACACTGTACAATAGCGTACAGGTAATGGACATTACAGGCGACAACAACGGGGTCCTGAATAAAGAATAGCTTTGTTTGTTTTTGTCAGTAAAGTACCACATTGAACAAACAACCTTTAGGCTACAGTATACAAGACTCAGAAATGTGGACAAAAAGAGGAATTCCTATACCAGTTCTTTCAGTGTGTAATGTGCTCTATCAGCTCATCTACTACTGTTTACACTAGTATTAGTGTTATGGTGCCTACAAATGGCTTAGCATTCAATGGTGGAATGGAATGAGCTTTGTCATCTTTCATGGATGAAACTGACAATTTACTATTGCCCAAACATGACATGGATAACTATTGTAAGGTGAGCAAAGAATATTCTGGACTATTCAACATCCATTTAACCCAAACTGTTCTCAAGCAGTTATATACTGCATAAATTCAAATTCTAACTAACATAAGCAAACACTTGTTCAAGTAATAACTTTCTTCTTGCACAATCAGCCCTATCTCAGATTTCACCTTAATTCAATTGCTGAAGCTACTTCTTACTTCTCCAACTGAATAACTCTGAAAGTAAAACAAATTAAACCTACTGTATAAGCACCTAACAACTAAAAAGTCTTTAATAATACATTTTTAAACTAATTACAACTACTAAATAAACTGTAAAGTGACAGCATTTACAATATCTGTTGAGAGAAATAAATGAGTACCAGTACCATCAACTTTATTCTGTTTGAAAATATGAGAGTTGAAGTAATGGAACAGTTATTTCATCAAGTGGTGCATATATAATAATGTATTTTTACCTTAAAACTGTGTTGACTTAACGGTTTGTCAGGTGGAATGAATAACAACCATAAAAGCAAATAGAGAAAAACACACGAGAAATACCAAGTTATTTAAAACTATCTTGTACTGTTAATATCTACATAATTGCATAATGATAGAAATTGATAACATTTCTACTTTATTTTGCCACTGGATACAAATTGAATTTTTTGAAAAAGTATACTGGTTTCTAAAGCCTGAAATATTCAACAATCACAATTCTGGTGGTATAATATAGCTTCTGTTATAATATAGGTCATACTTGTAATATTATAAAAAATGTAATAGTAATTCAAGATGTAATAGTAATTCAATCATTTAAAAATGTTGTGTACCCTGGGTGACACAGTCATGTGCCAATTAGTGATGCTGTCTACCAGCTTGGTTCGATTCTGGTCTAGGGCATCTTTTGTGTGGAATTTGCACATCCCGCTGGATTATTTGATCTGTGTCTCTGAATTGTCCTGAGGAACTGTGTGCCCTGTTATGGATTGGTGTCTCACTTAGTACCAGCATGCAATCCTCTGCCCCTGTGTGATTGGATCCATGATGCTGTACTGTAGCTCTAACCAGGAATAAATGGATTTCTGACAATTCAAGGATGAATAAACATTGACAAGTGAAAAGAATTTAGGACAAAGACTTCAAATAGGAAGAATTATTAAAAACAGAGGTCAAGCCAGTTTGAAAAACGTTATCAGGTACATAGAATATTTGCACCTCAGGACAGGCTGCAGGCAAAGACAAAATAAAATAAACAATGCTCCAGTCTAGTGCAGTATACATGATTGTTTTTTTCTCAAATAGAAGCCTGGGGCACAAAGGTTAGAATTATTGTTTTCTTTAATGGAAGCCTAGTGGGTTCCTAATAAATGCTGGCCAATCTGTCTGTGTATGAAAAGGGTAAACATTTTTGACATTTAAAGTTGACCTTATCTCTTTGATTACAGTATGTGTCCTCTGACAAAGATGGATTAGGTCCTCTGCCATCATTACTTCTTATAAAATGTATCCATTTAAGATAACAAGGTGCCCTTGTAAACATAACCTTGTACTTATTTATTCATTTTTCCCAATGTTTTGTCATTCTTTACTTTCGTTAGACTTCAACTACTGAGCATCATGTATATTTGCGAAATGATCAAATCAGCAGAGTTGAACTGCAATACACTATAATGTACACAATCCTGAAGGTAGGCATCTAAAACATGCAATATACATATACAGTATATTCTAGTATTTTTTAAGGTGCTTTCTTGACTTCTACAAATGACTAAATAAAAAAATACAATAATATAATAATTTCCTTGTACTATAATACTATCTAAGATATTTGCACATTTAAATTTAACATTCAAGAGTCTTCTGTTATAAACATACTGTAATGAAATATTTGTCTTTGTCAGTCTTCCCATTTTAATAGTCTTCTGATTTCCATAATGTGCTATATCTGGAAGACCTTTTGATACCAACAAATACACTAAGCACAGTATTTTAAGCTATATACTGTAAGCTACAGTACAAACACAATGCAGGAATTCATAGATAGAAGCACACTGCTTTTCAGCATATTTTATATGGAAACCCAAGGCCTTTATTCAATCTGGTAACTGTCCAAAATGTATTTCATCATTTTTACTGTGCTCCTTCAAGTATTGTATAGAACAGAACATGCACAGCACTTATTTTCCTTTGACATTACCCCCTACTTCAGCGACAAGAGGATTCTGAACGTACTTAATTTGTGGTGTATGTGATGGACTCCAATATTCATTTGTCAATTTTCTGATCCTGATTTAGCAGTTGGTAGTGAGACTAAATATTAAGTTAATAATAAGTTCAGCTGGTAATTATGATATATTGAAAAACTCATTTGATTGTCATATATTGTCACTTGATGTTTTTAGATAAGTCAAAATGTTCAGATAATTCTTTACAAAAATAAGCAGTTATTCGTGTAGGTGATGTTTCAAATTCTTTTAATGTTAATATAGCTAAAAAGCTAATCCCAGTATTAAAACATTTTCCATTACAGTTTTTGCTTTTGTTTTAGATCACTTTCAAAAACAGCTATGCAGCAGTCCACCTAAAATAGAACAAAGAGTTTCTATTGCATAACTAAATATCTGGTATTATGATTAATTCATTTTGAAATAATCTGTTTCACAGTTTGCAGCAATATTGATGTACTGTAAATATGTGTCAACAAAAGATCGAAGGTTATAAGCCCATAGCACAAACTTTGTATTTTCACCTCAAAAAGTTAAACAATTACAGCCTATCTCTGAAACAACAGAGCTGCAAACCACATTAAATCTGACCAGAAAATACCAACCTACAAATACACAGTCTTTTTGACAATAATTGAGTGCCTTCTGTCATGTTTGTCTACAGAACCAGTATGAGTTTTTTCTCAAGAGGATAAAGAGGAATCATGGTATGTACAGTTCTTATAATTAGAAATTATGTAACAGCCTATTTAAAGAAATCAAGAAATCAGGCATAAACCTTTAATATCTTTGTGATTTTATGGCTTAGCTTTAAAACAACTGACTGCTCAGTATGACATGTGGTGTCCTCAACTATTAGTTCCATGTCAGTGTAGCTAGTGAAGACACATCTTTCTCCTTCCATGTGTGGTGATTTTAAATAAAAAGAAAAACTTCTTGTGTGTGTGAAACAAAGCTTTGACAGCAATGAGACAAGAAGCATATAATGAATCCTGCTGTTTAACCTCAGCTTCTGTTTTGATTACCGAAAGACCAACACAAGATTAACCAGGTGGTGCATGACAGCTACTTTTGAATATGTGCATTTTGATTTTAGGAAAACATTGCCCTACGCTGACCCTCATTATGCAAATAAGTGAAAATATTTTTGGGGAAAGAGGGTGTGTTGCTCACTGTATATGAATTAAAATGATTTGGTTGGTGAAGATTATGCATCTTCTGGCAATCATATGTTGTTGATTAAGCACGCATAATAGGAAGACAGAATGCAGAGTGAGGTAATTTCATACCAATCACTATTCATTATTTAATATCATTATGACACATTGCTTTCTTGGTCTCGGGTGACCCCATAAAAAAAAAAACAGTAAGGAACGATAGAGGAATCAAACCATTTTTTAACTGATGAAAACCTGCAGATCATTTAAATTGCAAATGGATTTGATTATCCATCAAACAGTCATTAGTGTTAGGTCATATTGTCAAAGTTTTTTTATTGTTGTATTTTTTCCTAGACACACTGAAAAAGACACAGTTTGTTAGTTTATAATTAATACAGTATATTCAGCTTGTTTTGCTATCTACTGTACATTAAATATCTAGATGGGATAAACAGGATGAAGAAATACCAGTCACACTTGCACAAATATTGATCAAAAATGACATATCATAAAAAAATATCAAATTTAATTGAAAGATGCAAAATATTGTCATTAAAAATGGAAACTTTTGCGTTAAAGACAAAAATCAATTTATGACAAATTCATGAAGGTCAGTATCTTAATGCACTAACTTAAATTTCATGTTATTGACCAGAATTGCAGTAATCATCTTGGACACTTTTTCTGACATTAAGAGAACAAATAAAAGCTTCCCACAATATATTTGTGCATTGTATACACATTCTTCAGACAAAAAGTAAAGAATAAATACTATTAGGTACTATAATCTAGGTGTCAAAATTGCATCTTCTTTGAGATGAATGCAATTTAATGTCATGCTTCCCAGTACATCTGAGGTTTACTCGACACTCTAAAAATTGGTTCAGTATCACAATGGGTATACTTATCATTCACAAGATGAAAGCTCATTCCACTTATGATGTGAAGTATTTTTCAAAATAATTAGATATGTAATTGCATTTTTCTTCCTTCAAAAAATGGGACAGAGAAAAGTGGTGACTTTATCAACAACTGAAAGGTAGTATAGTGTCAGGTGTAACAATGCAGCCCACATTCCTCCACAGCATTTTCTGGAGTCAGCACTTAATTGTTATAACGCATAGCAGAGAAGAGAGCATGGGAATGTTGTTAGCAGAATTGTTGATCCGTGATTTTATTCCGATTTTTAAAGTTGGTACTGCATTTAGGTGCAAAATGTTTGCAAAGTGTAGGATTGTAAAACTCACTGACATTAGAGCACAAAAAAACAAAATAAAAAATATATAGTTTTAAAGGGAGTATATAGTTTCCAACCTGTCCACATTCAAGATAAAAAGCACAACCCATTCTAAAAGGAAATACATTGGACAACTGTGAATTGCACTCATGTTTTTATCATATGGACTCCGCCTTATCATCTACTGCTCTACCTGCCTTTGTTAACATTCTGTCTTAATTTACTGAGATCAATTTAATTCATTGGGAGGTGCAAAAATCTTAACTTGGAGTTTCTGTTTCATACTGTATGCAAGACATTTTTTTAAATGCACAAGCAAACAGAGACCACACAGGTTAATTGGGATAGTATTAAATGTAATTTATTAAAATATATTTTAAAACGTATCATCAGTGCATCACTTTGAGTGTGTTCCAAATGCAACTCCAGAATTGACATTTTATGAGGAACTGTCTGAAAACTCTTCTGAAAATCTAAATATGCCATACCATACTTAGTTAGAAACAGTCTACTTCACAGAAACTGGAATAAACTCTTGTTCTTTGAGATACTAGGCATGTGGAAGACTAAGGAAAGTTACAAAAAAACTGAATAAACTGTTAATTTACCCCTTGGAATATGGCGTGTGTTTTTAATGCCAAATAGTAGATACAATTTTTACTGTGCCAAAAATACATGCAGTGCATTGGCTCCCAGACATCCAACTCTGCAGGAGGCAGAAATGGCTTGGGGATCCACTGCCTACAGCTTCTCAGGTCCTCCTGTTCTTAGCTGGCACTGGCAGGACTTGGCAGGATCTGGCAGGATCAGCAAGAGTTGTGTTCTTTTCCTCGTTGACATGGAAGCCGCCTCATCTCTGCTCCAAGACAACAAGAATTAATTTCATTGAGCAGTAAAAACAGGGAAGAACACATAAGAGCATTAGATTATAAAATATAGATAAAGAACACATTCATTGGATTCAATTTGTTATTACAGCATGATTGTGGAGAAGACAACACATATTGAACGTATGCTGTAAGTGTAATGTACTAAAAAAGTCCATATTTACTTAATAGTTACCATTTCACTAACATCTAAGACAAGTGTCATTTCTCAATGCCCAAAATCATGTCAAGATACACTGCAGTAGGCTGCCCCTTGCTTACTGCTGGCGCGAGTTTTGACTTGCATTCTAGATGGCTGCATTCCCAAGAGGAATGTAGCTGGCTAAATGCTGGGAATTGAAATATAAAATTTCTGGTTATATTTATATATTGCTTAGTTTGTTAAAAAACATAAAATGATGGTACAGTAAAATGGTGTAGTAAAAGCATAAACTACAAGAGCAAAAATCCTTGCCCTAGACTGGATTATTATAATCTTTAAAAAAGGAAACTTAATACATACAATGCTACTTTCAAGAGCTAAAGGAACACATTTAGAGCTTACGTATTAACACAACATTTGTGTGCTTTCCTTCTGTAGAGTCTGAAATGACCTGTCATATGGGAGACTAAAGGACATTTGAAAGCTCATATATTTTCTACATCATGTAACTACTTGACAGAAAGTAGTAGTGTGTGGACAACTCATGCATGGCAAATTCTGGCTAACTATGCTGGAATCTGTCTTCACCATTTACTCAACAGTAGTGATAGTGTTGAATTATTTATTCATTTAATAATGTTTTCCTATTGCACTCAGTCATTTATAAACCTGTATTGAGTCATTTCTAACTATAAATATTATATAGGCAATTTTAAATAGAAATATAAAGTAAATTTTGCATTTTGTATGATGTGAAATAACCACTTAACGTTTTAGAAGTAAATATCTTTAATCTCATTAATGGAAGAGCAGTACAGAGTTATAACAAATCAATAATCAAGTAATTGATATCAAAAACATGTATACTGATGGAAAAAAGAAATGCAACACCTCCTCCTCCACACTCTGGCCTTCCCAGCTGCGTGGAACAGGCTGGAGAGTGACTCATTCATGAAGAGGACCTGATGCCACTGCTGACAAGTCCATCGCAGCCTCTGTCTGGCCCAAGCCAGTCGGGTGTGACGTCTAGGAGGTGTGAGCAGGGGGCCTCTGACAGGTCACCTTGCTCTAAGGCCAGCAGCATGGAGCCTTACTGTCCTGTCACTGATGCGGGCATTGTGTCTGCCTGCAGTTTCAACAGCAGTACTGTTCACAAATCTGAAACGATCTCTCAGTGTGGTCCAGTGTGATGTGTTGGTCCTGCTCTGGTGTGGTCACTCGAGGTCGACCGGATCTTAGACGGTCATCTGTGTTGCCGGTCTGCAGCTGGGACAGAGTGGAGTGGCTTACTCCATAGTGTCTGGCAATGCTGGCACATGACATGCCTGCCTGCAGCATGCCAATGGCCCTCTCCCTTGCTTCTACTGACATTCGAGGCATTATGGAATGCACAGAAAACTGCCTATGTGTGGCCTTTTTCTTGCAGTGACCTAAGCTTTGAATTAAGGCCCTTTTAAAGGTGACCTGATCAGGATTTCGTTGGGTAAAAGTGCACCTAATGAGCTTCCGTGTGATTGGCAAGTTGCAGTGCCTCACTGCACGAGCTGTATTGCTGGTCAGAGTTCTTAAAACAAATTGAAAACTTTTTGTGAAAGTACATAAACTATAACTATAGTATTCTCATTCCAGAAAATGTTGCGTTTCTTTTTTTCATCAGTATACAATATATAGATGGATTTTTTAGAAAATTATTTATTCTATTAAACCTACATCTTTTTCAGATTGCTTTCCATATTTAATGAGATGCTTTATAAATGACCTTTTTAAAAAAAAACTATTGGCTGAGTTCCATCATGTGATCAAATGTATTCTCAGTATGGCGGTTTTAATAAAAGTGATGAACTAGTAATTAAAATAAAGTGCATTTATTTTAAAATCACCACAGTACTGTTCCAAGGATTGAACACTACAGGCCAACTGCTGGTTTAAAAGCTCCAGTAGTAACTTGCTCACTTAGAATCTCCAATGAAAAGAACAGCACAATGGAATGGCATAGAGATCCTGATGGACAGCATTTTCTCTCCATATATTATATGAACTTTAGAAAGAAGCGAGCTTGCTGTGAAGCTTAATAGCCAAGCTAAGTTAAAAGCACTAGCATTTAGTCCAAGGACACCTGTCACTAAATTCAGCTGTAAAATAATCCTCTAATTTTGTACGTTGAAAAACTATATATGCTTAGCTAAATTTACCACCATCTGGCACCTACGTTTGTGGAGATGATGCCAATGGTGTACTAAATTTAGCTAGATTAGGAACATTTTAGATTAGTGTGTTGACCACTCTTTGCTTTTAGAAAGCACTGTTTATTCCAGCTGTTTTTTTTTACTCCTACCTTTCAGTTCCTGGTTTCAAGTGTATTTTGGCTCAGCTTTGTTAATAGCTAGGACTTTCACTTTATCACATTTATTTTCTATGTTTCCTAGTTGTTGTTATTTTTAAATCTTCTATACTGGGAGATACAGCGATAAAATGCAACAAAGGAATACTAAAACCAACCATTTGTTGTCCTTTAATGCCTCTCAGAAAATGAAAGAGCATTAATTGTTTATCCTTTTATCTGCTATAATTTGGAATCAAACTGAAGGAGGTTATATGTGTATTAATTCTATAAGGCACTTTCTCTGGAATCCACTTTGATGGGTGGCACATTTTGGCCTTTTTGATACCAGTCAAATATACTTCCAGCCAGCTAATATGAAAAGATATGATGTATATGAACTGTAATGATGATCAATGACTATATCATCAACTTTATACACCAGTCCATTGTATAGTACACACAGACGCTAACATGCACACACTCATACCAGGGCCAGTTGTCCCCCAGAAGCCCATTAGACTATCAGTGTGTCTATACGTGTCTTTATCCTTAACAGCAGTGCCACTGGTGGCAGGGCAATGAACAAAGGAATAAATATCCCATTCAAATATTATATATTTCATTGTCCTCTCCAAATAGTGACAGCAAGAGTGCCAACTTTATACAGAATCTTACTTACGCATGAGATAAAAGTAATGACAGCGAGCTTGAGCATGAGCATGAGCATAGCTGTGTTCACAAAGTTACTACATCCACAGTGAGTACCTGTCACTTTACTATTTCACCATGTAATGAAAAAAATAAATAATAAGCTCTTGACTGGGTAGAAGTTCCAACACATTAAATTGTAAATAGTAACTCATTTAAAACTTTCAGGATGTGTATTCTGTACCTGGATTTATACAACAGCATATTCTTTATTTTAGTAGATTATTTTGGACTTTAAGCTTTAAGCTTTATTATTTCACTTCTCTCACAGTATGTGAATTAGTTCTGCTTAATTATGAAAGTATTATGCCCTATGGTACAAACTACAATACTTTTTATACAAATTGCCTTGAAGAAATGTATCTACTTAGAAAATTAAGTTTGCAGCTGATACAGAAATAAAAGGATTAGGCAATTTCATTCACTGTAAACTAGTGCAGCATGTTACATGCAGGTAACGGAAACAAGTCATAAGCAAGGAAAAAAATAAGACTCTGCAACCCTGAATTGGATAAAGTGGTTAGAAAATGGATGGATGAAATTGAATGTAGCTATTTCAAAGTAAAAAAGTGGTAGGTTATACAGTTATAATTATTTTAATTAAAGAATACAATTGTACAATTCACTGGCAATAATTAACTTGCAATACATTGTACACTATAGTACAAAAAGAGATACTGTACTTTTTGTAATTTGGAATTTGGAATACACTCCAAATGAAAGACCTGGAAAGCCTCGACTTCCTGCTTTTTAAACAATTACCTGTCAAATTGATTTCCAGCACCTACCAGGGGCAGTATTTCATTTCCCTCAGAGATTTCTTGGGAATGTGGTCTAGACATGGCTGTTATCTTGTCTGGACTGGTTGTGCTCTTACAGGAGTAAAACTTTCAGAGCCTTATTATAATTAACATTGTTTTATTTTGCAAGAATGATTGGGTTTTTATGAGATAACATTGGTTATTTTACGATAATATTTGCATTTTACCAAGACAAGGAGAAACACCTTTGTCAAACCCACCATGAAAAATAAGCCATATCTTTCTGTACTTGTCTGGTTTAACTGTTTCACAGTGAACATTTTAACACTTTCACAATGAATAAGTAAGCACTTTTAATTTACCTATACTGTAACATTAAAGATGTTTGTATTGGTTACTTTTCCCTTCAGAATACACCCTTCTAGGAATATGTTTTAATGTTAAACACATTTAACCCAGGAGTGCTTAATTCCAGGGAATTATACTTGATATCTTAAAATAGATGTACTGTACTGTATTAATGTAAATTATTTCCTTTATACTAATTACTTCCCACAAAAGGGAGTGTGATAACATGATTGTATTCTTCTTAATGAAGTTCATATTGTCATGATGGTATTCTGGCTGCTAAACAATTACTTTTAAACAATGTTTTTGCAAGATGCTGTATTTTTGTCAATTCTGTCACGTTTTTGATTAATACGTATTGCATAATATCTTTATGTTATATCAGAATGGTGCAATGTTGTTTTTTTCTTTGTGGTGCTAAAAGGTTTCTGTAAATACACACTATTGTAGGAGGCAATTTCTACAGTTTTAAGTGCTGCTGTAGGTGAACTGAACCTTCCTTAACAGTTTTCTCTATTTTTTTGGTGAAGTGTTCTGGGTGTTCCCTACCTTGTGCCTTTTGCTTGCTGAAATAGACGTGAACCTGAACCAGTAGAAACACTTAGAAAATGGATGGATAATTTCCTATATTTAGAAATGGCTTTCTACAAACAGCAGAAAAACTCACTGCTCGATTCCTTATAATAAATTTACATGTAAAGAAAACGATAGAGTATCGTTGCATTGCAGTTTTTAATCAAAATAATTGAAACAATTTGGCAAACGTAAAAAATAATATTTTAACTTATACATATTAAAATAGACATTTACTTTGCCTTTAAAACATCACTACTGTTGTAATTTTGTTCTATCTCCTATAATTTTTTTTAAATTAAATTCCTACCAAATTCATTTTATTGAGTTGTGAGAGAAAACCAGATGTTCATTTTACTGTACAGTACAAATCAGACAACTTGAATATGTTTCAATTCTAAAATAACTCCACCAATTATATTTGCATTTACCCTTAAGTTTAAAATATAAGATTTATTTATCATTTTCACACTTTCAAAAGAAGAATTAGATTTCTTAGAGGTTTTGCATTTTGATTGGCAAATATCAGGGTATGGATCTTAACATCCAATGCAGACATCACCCAACAAGTGACTGTCTAAATACTTTTATTGATTCCTGGAAATTACAAACAATGTGATGAAGGGCAGGAGTTAGGAAATAAGCTTGAAATGAAAAGGCTTGATATAAGATTGTATCCTAAAATTTGACTTTAACGTAGTGAGAGTCTAGCTTTAAGAGCCAGTTGCAGGTTATAAGGCTACAGTTTCCCCTCATTGCAAAAAAGGTTTACAATGTTCTGTGAATCTAACTTGCTATAGAATTGATTTAATTGTTCTTAGTCTGTGGGCTGATTTACACCCTTAAAAAGTCTTTTTTGACAAATCCACATGTTAAAAGTGTTTCCCTAAGCTTCCCTATAGTTTCCCTGTGGTTTTCATATGCTTATTCCATCCAGTTACTTTCTTGTGTCATGGATTCTTAAGGCCTAAATTGTATTTTACTGCATGTGTTTTTCCATGCTTTTACCATGATTTTATACCACATTACCACACTCACACAAATTTTATATTTTTATGTATTGTTTTACACTTCAGAGTTTCCTTACTCTGCACCATCAGACCACCTGCACATGAATGAGATGAGTTATTTGTAGCAGCACAGTGGAATCCAAGTTGCTTTGATTTGCTGTTGGTGATTTTTTTTTTTGTAATGCTTTTCTATCCCCTGGCTTAAGAAACCAGAGTAGAATAAGACACAACCAGATGGGGAGTAATAACTTGCTCCACTTCTGCTGGTCTCAGTGCTGTTATGATTACTGACTATGGAATTGTAATTTCATTGACCTTTACATAATGAAAAATGTAAGCACTGAGCTGCTGTATGCAGAGTATGGTAATTCACTTACAAAGAATTCTGAACAAGAGTCTAATACCACTATGCTCACTAACAGTCACCAGCTGTTTTTTTTCTGTTTTTAACATCCTCGGTGACTTAATCCTGGGCAGACAGTTGTTACTGTTCTCTGCAATATTAATTAGGAGAAAGCAACTGCGTTTTATGAGAAATGGCAATCAGTATAGTACAGGCTTTGAAATCCCCTTACCCCCTTCTCATTTCCAATTACTTCTTATTCTAATTAGATTTTTGGGCTTAATTTACACATTAATTTACATTTGTCATCTGTGTCATATGAACTTAGCTCATTTTTCAGAGGAGAAACCAAGACCCACTCCTCAAATGCCATGTTAACTGTAAATAAACAACAATATGTATAAAGGAATACAGTATGTAAAGAAACTCACAGCAAATGGAACACTCTGAAATCTTTTATTTACATTGTACTTATTAAGAGTGTATTTACTTATGTGTTGTTTGCAGTATCTCTGTTGAAAATAGGTGAGATCTTGTAAATAATTTATATCTTGCTCAGAACAATTTACATCTTTCGTCTTCCTCCTTTCATTAGTTATATCCACAACAGAGGCTTTTCTTTAATTGCCTAAGCAGACCCAAGACCTTTGCAGATAAAAACAGTTGACAGACCTGATCTTTCAGAAAGAAAGAACATCCCTACAAACCTCAGAAGGAACAAAATATGTAAGGTTCTAGCGTCATATTATTGAATGGTTAATTAAGAGATGGAATGCTGCAGTTAATAACTCCATAATGCTCTGACTTCATTGATCCATATCCAGGTCTTCTTCTATGATCTTTATGTGTGTGCGGTTACATATGCAAAAGGTATTTTTGTGTGGGTGTGCTTTTAATTTCTCCTTATTTTTTTCTTTTAACTTCACAGTTATTTCTTTATGTGCTCATCTCATTTATTGCAAATGAGAATTTGGGGGATCGGAATATCTCTTGAGGATGATTACTGATGTAAGTATAATAATTCCTGTGCTATTACAAGATGAAAATAACAACAAAAAAAATGTTTTTCTTTTGATTGGCAAACTTTAGTCATGAAAGTCATACATGTTAATGGTATGATTAGTGAAAACCGTGGTGCATTAAAAAATCAATTGATATTATATATTTAGTGGCAATAATTGGTTGCACTGACCACTACTTAACTTGCTACCCAGATGATAACATCCTGTTTGTGGAAAACAAGGATTTAAAACTACACTCACACCCCGGTATCTGAACCTAATTCTTTCCTGAAAATCTGTTCAGAAGGCAGGAGATCGTAGTTCGAAAATAAAAATTCTATTATTTCTTATGGGGAAAATTCAACCCTGTTCCGAACCGAAAAGAAGTTCACTCAAAACCCACCCTGAACATATAATACCATACAGACCATTATAGCAAGCTTAGTGAACAACGCAGTTCTACTCAAATAAGCCAACAATAGCTGTAAAATAATTAATGATATAATATTTACATTTATAATTATTTCGTAATAGATCTCTATCCAAGCCATCAGCTAGAACGATGTGCATACTGTTGTTGACTATTATGCCAAAGAATCTTTTTGTCTTCCTTAAGACCTCATAATGAACAGCAACTACAAAACAAACACAAAAAACAAAAAACACTTTGAAAATGAGAGCTTTCGCTGTGATTGTTAACAAATCACTGCTGTCTCACGGCGTCCTTAACCACAATGCCTTGTGCCTGCGAAGAAACAAGCAGCTCTTTGGTGGCCCTCAATCCAGATATTCACAAACGGTTCTTGGCCAAAATCAGTCACTTTCGAATTTCAAAATTTGGATTAGTGAAATTTCTCTCTTATAACAAATTACAGGGTACAAATTCTTCATGTTAGGATTAGCGCAAATTCATATAGCGAACGATCTTATACCAGGGTATGAGTGTATTTAGAATTGGTCACTTCTTGCCACCTACAAATGACATGCAGTCTAGGTGACATTGTGTCTTCAAATTGCGTTTTTATGTGAGGAGATAATGGATGGATTATCCAGAGCCAAAACAAAATAAAATCTGTAAAAAAAAGATAGGTCCCTTTTTAACAGAAAAGAAAAATGTTAAAGCAAAATGTGGCTAGATCATTTACTTAACTGTTATGTACTTTATGTTACTTCAGTCATACTTGAGCAGGGAGTTAACATTTCAATCATAGGGTGATTATGATAATTTGCTTTTTAAATAATTTTGGGGTTTCATTTAATTTAAAATAATTAGGTTTATTGGCAAGGGATTTTAACCAATGGAAATTCAATGATTTATTAAGATGACACAGCATTGAGACGTAGGTTCTAAGAAATATAATTACTTTTGAATTAAAATGTGTTACATTTTGAACTAAAATTACATTAAATTAAAATTTAATCAAGCTAAAACTTGAAATTAAATTATTTTAAATTAATTTAAGTTAAACCAAATACATTTTGTTTTCAGAATTCCACAGCCCTGTAGTGAAGAAAAGTTGTTGTAAATTCTATTACAACAGCTACAGCGTGTATTATAACAACTACAGCTCACAAATAAAAATGAGCATATACTGTATTTTAGTGTATTCTCTGGCAATTTTATTTTTTGTTTTTAACACAATATATAGTGATTGCGCAGCTGAAATGAAATAAATAACAAATCTAAAATATTTTAATTATTTTGGTAATTTGCATAGTCACTGCACCATACAGTAAATTGGTAATAGTGTCAGGCAAATCCTGTATTTAGTATGTGTATTTCAAATGTTTTGGTTGTACCCTGAATATCCCAAAGGCTGACATGATTTTCTGTGAAAGAAGTGTCTGCTGCTCCTGTCATCCAACACGTAAAGTGAACCAAGGAGATGTTGTAGTGCTAGTGAAATGAGAATGGAAATAGAAAAACCTAGCTCATATCTTACAGTGATGTGATAGAATGTTATGTGGTGCAAAACTGGTGGAAAAGGGGGACTTGTCTTCTTTCAGAATGTTCATTATTAACTGCATTTATCTATGTCAGCTCTGTCTTTTTAAAATGTTTTTTTTTATTAAAAAATGTTTGCAGACTACAAAGAGTGCTCCTGTAGTGAAATAAAAACTTTTACTGTACATGCACATTTATACTTCAGAACTATTTAATAATTTTCTGTGGACATTCATTATAATTTCACTGTGACCTAGTGGTAGCAAGTCAATTTATTAAAATTGCTCATTATTCAAGTAATTCTTCAGGCATTCCTAGCTTAAAAGGTTAGATAAGCATTTAATAGTTTACATCATTATCTTAAGAAGGAGATTTATGGCTTTGCATCATATAAATAATTATGTCTTCAGACATAATTGAATAAAAGGGAAATTCTACATAGTCAGAGCACCTTTTGCTTTTTTTAAAACAATTAATCTTGAAACATCCAACACTTTGCACTTTGTATAGCAAGGCAGCTCATTATTTAATATTATGACTGCTTTGAATGTTGGTGCATTATTTTCAGTTTCATAGAATATAATGGCTTTCAAGAAGGCATCAACTTACAAAGAAAATTAACTTTTTTATTTCTTTTTTTTAGATAAAAGGCATCCTGTTTCCTGTTAAGATATACGATTATTATGCAAACTAAAGTAATTATTTGGAATTAAAAAATAGATAAGGCTGATTTTGAAATTCTGAAGGATATGCATTTGTTGTTGGATTTGACTGAAATAATGCTAACATTGAGGTTTGTCCAACCACCTAAATTTAAACAGATAACCAGCCTCTCCAAACAGATATCAAAAGAAAAGAATTACTGGGCCAGAGATGCACAATTTTAGAGGCAAAATTACCAGCCACAGGGCCAGCCCTAACTGTGGCATGTTAGAGCCTTATTATACAAATCACAAGAGGCCTAGGGTTTTGTTCACAAATATTTGATTTTGTGTACAGTATGTGTATATACAGTTGACAATCTTAATAATTGTAAATTTGTATATACAAAGATAAGGACCTGAGACACGACTTATTTTAACTAGTAGTGTGCCTCTGGATTACCTACACAAATTAAACATTATTGGGGGGAAAAGAGACCATACATCTCCTCTCTCAACCCTTAATCACAGGGTAGAGTGCACCATACTGTACTTCTCCCTTATTAGTTCTAAACTAGAGAGCTAACTGTGCTTCCTCCCATCTGACCTTCAGAAAATGCCCTCTTCCCTGGTTTAACCATTAACTCGTAGACTGTTCACACTGTCAAGAGACTCAGACTCAGAATTAGCCAACTTGTCCTATGTTCTTTACCTACTTTACTTAGTCTAATTGACATCAACTGCAGCAGATTTCATTCTTCTTCCAATTACAATTCTCTAAATACAGACATTACGTGACAAAATTGATGCAGAAAGCTGCTCCATTACAGAGCCCTTTTGTAGATATGTGCAATGAAAAATATTTATGTATACCCTATACAACTCTACCTTTACCATACTGTATATGAATACAAATTATATAAGAACATGTTCTGAATGGTGAAGGTGAATCTCAAGGAAACAAGTATGCAACTCTAATGACCCCATAAATAATGAATATACTGTATAGGATGGGGAAGAGATGGAGAATGCATGTGAAAATATAGTAGACACAGCATGTGGAAGCAATTGAATATTGGAAAATATTATTATAAAATGCATATTTAAGTAATAATTATGTATTTAAAATAACATTACAGACATCATTCTGGAGCTTTCTTTTTCCTGTTTTTTTTTACAATGACACCTCTCCAAAGGTGCAAAAAGTGCTTCCGTTCTCAGAGTAGACACTTGTTGATAGATTTACAGTATATATTATAAGGATATTAGCTTATTACACCTACTTTCTGTTCAAACTCCATGGGAGATACAGTAGGTGAACTTAACAGCTAGAATAGTGTATATTTGTGAATACCAAAAGCTTATCATCATACTCATTGCTTGTTTTTGCACGCTTGAATTAGGATATATAGCACATACTGTACACATCTTTGTTTTTCTGTGTTCTCAAACTTTACTATTAACATATTATTAAATAAACATACAAGCAACTATTCACTATAACTATAACACTTTTTGTTCATAAATGTTTGTTGAGTGTTTAATTTTATAACTCCTGAGTTGATTAATGGAGGGTTATTTTGCTTTTTGTATTAAATGGATTTAATTTGCTGTGATCCTCATGGCTTTAACTGTATTCCCATTTTCATACGTATACAGTAAGTGCAAGTTCCATTTTCAAGTCATGCGAAATGACTGATTCTTAAAAGCTACAGTATATAGTGGCTATTAAAATTTTAACACGCAGCAGCCTATTAAGGTGTTTATAAGTGTTCATTATTAATGATTAATGCTGAACTCTTCAGCTTTCATCCATGATTTTTGTCATATTTTCCTGTTCTAACAACAATAATAATAATATTAATGTTATATATAATAATAATGTTATTTATTAGCTCTTTTCAAGCTCCAAAGCTTGGCCCTACATGCAAAAAGTATTTTAAGTCACAAGCCTTTAGTAAAACACCATATGCAAACATACAGTATGGAAGTTTTATTGTATTATATTTGATTATGATTTGAAACCTATGTCTTCACAAGCAGGACATTTAAATAAATGCTCAAAAAAACATATTTCTTCTTACAATATTGAACGAAAAATTTTGAGATGGGTTAAAAATTACTAATTATTTTTTTCCGACACAGAAGATAAGATTGTAGCGTCATTTAAAAAATATCAACTGTACATGTTTATATGATGTACAGTCTTATGAACAATACTACTTTTTTTCCTTAACCTTGTTATGTACAGTATATGTGTTATTGAAAAAACTATTACCAAACAGTTATTGAAAAAACTTGTAAATCATTTGCTTTATGTTGAATGGTTAATTTCAAAAGACTAACTGCCTGCTGTGTAGTAAAAAAAAATGCATCTGTCATTCGTCTACAATGGAAAATTTGACCTATTATGATTTGAATAAAGACAACAGACAATTATTTGTGGGATTTAACATTTGCTTTGTAGTTTGCTTTTTCTGTCACTAAATGTCCTTTAAGGACATCACAATGTACTTAATAAAAAGATTTGAGCTGTATTAATTTATTTTAGAGCTCTTTCTTTCAAATTGCATGGGAGTCAGATGCAAAATTAGTGTCAACAAACGTGCAGCAAAACCCAACAACTGACACGGATCATAAAAGTAAATGGCTATTTTATGCTTCAGATGCCACGACAGCTCTTCAGTGTTATCTGATCAGCTACCACTATGTCCCCAGCTTTTTATGATGGTAATTTTGACATTTTGGGCATGGAAGTGCCATACCAAAAGGTTGCAATGGACAAATACAAAAATATTCTAACACTTGAACCTTCTTAAAATTCATGTTGGAATCTGGACAATTACATGGTGTCCCAGAATTTCTGTCAATAGCTTAATATTTATGCATTCGTTTCTTGCAGTGTATGAGTTTAATTTGATGTTTTTCCTATACTTCTCATCAAAACAATACGAAATTCTTAATTGTGAAAAACATTTTGCACACTTTATGCATTTTTATGCCAGCTAGAAATCGGAAAGGAGGGATAAAAAAAAACTACACAGCGCTGTAAATGTCAGAACCTAGAACTGTAGAGGGATGGGTGCTGCTGATAAATACAGAAGTTTTCTTGTTATTCCCAATAGAGCCTACGTATTCTACAAAGGAGTGTTAATTGTTTTTGTAGATTTTTTTTCCAAACATCATTCTCCATTTCTTCTCATGCCAATAAATTAATGCTGAATTAATTACCATGTTCTTATACTGTGACATCTTACATGACTGACTCAATATTGTTAATGAATCTATAGAAACATATAGATTTCTCTAACAGTTACTGTATAACGTAATAATGCTCTTTCATTCAATGACCAGGGTACAGAGAGCCATGATCGGGGGGCATGAAATCCTAGCCCCTGCTACTGGAAGCAAACATTTTACATCTCTTGTAAAAGCATCTGAGGGTATTATTTGTTATGAGGCAATTATTTATTTGTGCTTTTTGCCCATTACATCCCCAAGGTGTACTTCCTCATGAGAGGTTATATTAAGTTCCATATATAAATAATACATATGTACAGCTTATGTTGCTTGATAGCAATGTTATGCCATGCAAAATATATTTATATAACATGAAATCTAGGGGAAAGCCACATAACACCTTTTGAAAATGGGTAACCTGAGGGATTTAATTGAAAAAAGTAACGTATTTGAATGTTTTGTAGCACTCAACTTTTTTTTGTGTTCTGAAAAGGCTTCTATTAGACTATATCAAATCTTATTTTTCAGTTCATGGCAAACATGGTAGAACCTATTTTCCATTACTGACATATGTAAACTGCCCTTTTGTTTTCAATGAACATACTGTATCTGATTTTACTTACAGTTTGGATGCTTTACACTGGTATTATTTTTAATATTTTCAGATACACCTTCTAAACCAAATATTGCCTGAAGCAGGGACAGTGCCAGAAGGAAATGTACATAATAATAATAATAATAATAATAATAATAATAATAATAATAATAATAATAATAATAATAATAAACTTTATTTTATATAGCGCCTTTAAAGGTGGCTTCTCAAAGCGCTTTACAGGATGACAATAACAATAAATAAGAAGACTACAACAATAAATAAGAAGATTTCACAAGATAGGAGACAATTATAATTACAACAATACAACCATAACAATAGAGGAGACTGTGGAAGATGGTATTAAGAAGAGCAGAGGGGTGAAGAATGGAACCAGTTAAGTAAAGGCTTTTCTGAAGAAGAAGGTTTTGAGTCTGGATTTGAAGGAGTTTAGAGAAGGTGACTCTCTAATATCCTTGGGCAAAGAGTTCCAGAGCTTGGGGGCATAGCAGGAGAAGGCCCTGTCGCCCATACAATGTAGACGGGCTTGGGGGACAGTAAGGAGGGCAGAATTAGAAGAGCGGAGGTTGCGAGGTGGGGAGTAGGGCGATAAAAGTTCAGACAGGTATTGAGGTGCCAAGCCATGTAAAGCCTTATAGGTGAGCATGAGGATTTTAAAGTCTACGCGGAATTTGACCGGAAGCCAGTGCAAGGACTCCAGGATAGGAGTAATGTGAACACTTGCACTAGACCTGGTCAGGATTCTGGCTGCTGAATTTTGGACATACTGCAGCTTGTTCAGAGTAGATTTAGATACCCCAGGGAGTAGAGCATTGCAGAAGTCAATTCGAGAGAATACAAATATGTTGATCAGCTTTTCAGCCACAGTTAATGATAGCATAGGGCGTAGTCTTGCGATATTTCTAAGGTGAAAAAAAGATGTTTTGACAGTATGCTGTACATGTGGGTCGAATGTTAAGCCAGAATCGAATATAACCCCAAGGTTTTTCAATTTTGATTGAAGCTCAAGTACAGAGCCATCTACAGACAGGGTTACAGGACTGGCTTTACGAAGTTGATGGGGGGTACCAATAAGCATGACTTCAGTCTTGTCACAGTTAAGATGAAGGAAGTTTTGAGTCATCCAAATTTTTATGTCAGAGATGCAATTAGATAGAATAGAGACAGCCACATCAGTGTTGGGTTTGGTATGGATGTATATTTGAGTATCGTCAGAGTAAAAATGAAAGCTGAGGCCATGTGATCTTAAAAGCTGACCAAGTGGGAACATGTAAATGCTGAAGAGCAAGGGGCCCAGTATTGAGCCCTGGGGGACACCAGATTTGACAAGACCAATTTCAGACCTGTACCCATTGAGAGAGACAAAGTGACAGCGATCAGTGAGGTAAGACTTAAACCATTTGAGGGCAGTGTCAGGGACTCCAAACACAGTCTCGAGACGAGAAAGTAAGATGTTATGGTCAACAGTGTCAAAGGCAGCACTGAGATCAAGAAGGATGAGTATGGAAAGAGAACCAGAATCAGAAGCTATTAGGAGATCGTTGGTGACTTTGACCAGGGCCGTTTCTGTGCTGTGAAGTTGACGGAAGCCAGATTGGAGGGGTTCGAAAAGGTTGTTTGTCATGAGGTGGTTATGTAACTGAAGTGTGACAGCACGTTCTAGAATTTTAGAAAGAAAGGGTAAGTTGGAGATGGGGCAAAAGTTGTTAAGATTGTCGAGAGCCATGTTAGGCTTCTTTGGCACGGGGGTAATAGCAGCAGTTTTGAGGACCGTTGGTACAATGCCGGTGCTCAAGGATTCATGTATTATATTGAGGACAATGGGACAGAGAGAAGAGAAACAGGACTGGAATAAAGTGGTGGGAATGGGATCTAAAATAGATGTGGTGGGTTTCATGCGCGTAACTAGTTTGTTTAGGGATGCTGAGTCAAGAAGAGAGAAGCTGGAGAGACGGGAACCAGAGAAGTTGGATGAAGAGGGAGGAGGTGTGGAAATTATATCCGTAGTGGAGAGAATGTGATGCCGGATGTTGTCAATCTTAGAACTAAAGAAATCTAAGAATGTGTTGCAAAGTTGTGATGAGGCAGGTAATGTGGTAGGGCAGTTTGGCTTGAGCAGTCTGTTGATGGTGGAGAAAAGATGTCTGGGATTGTTTTGGTGATTTTCAGTGATGTGAGAGAAGTAGGTGGATCTAGCAGACTCAATTGTAACCTTATATTCAGATAAGTAATCTCTCCAGGCCTGATAATGTACATTTAGACCGGAAAGACGCCACCTACGCTCAAGTTTGCGAGAGGCTGCCTTCATGAAACGCAGATGATCATTGTACCAGGGGGCAGGGCGAGAGAAGGAGATGGTTCGAGTTTTTAAGGGACCAAAGGTGTCGAGGGTAGATAAAAGAGCATTGTCAAGTAACTGTATTTTGTCCTCTAGAGGGTCAGAGGAAGAGAAACAGGATAAGGAGGACAGAACAGAATTTGCAAACCTTGGGTGATCAATTGATCGCCAGTTGCGGAAATTTACAGAGCGTGGGGGGAGGTGTTAGAAACAGGTAATTCCAGATTGAAGAGAATGGCTAAGTGGTCAGAGAGGCCTAGATCAAGGGGAGAGCAGTGGGAGACAAGGAGTCATTTGCAATAATTAGATCTAAGGTGTGTCCTTTGTTATGTGTAGGGGTACAAACAAACTGAGTAAGGTCAAAGCATCCCAAAAGAGAAAGGAAGTCTTTAGCCAGACTGGAAGAGGTTGAATCAATGTGTATATTAAAGTCCCCTAGAATAAGGATCCTTTTAAATTTAAGGGATAAGAATGAGAGAAAATCAGCAAACTCACCTAAGAAGACTCCACTGGGTTTGGGTGGTCTGTAAACTGTGGCAATAATAGTAGATTGGGGGATAGAAACATTTAAAACAAGACACTCAAAAGAAGAGGGAGGAGGTATAGCTATAGGACTTAGACTGTAAAAAAGGTTGTAAATAACGATGATGCCCCCGCCTCTGCCTGAAAGACGCGGAAGGTCAAACAAACCATATCCAGGAGGAACTAGTTGGTTGAACAGGAGTCCATCGTTTTTGTTTGTGCCATGTTTCGGTTATACACAGAAGGTCCAGTTGTTTTTCTTTGATAATGTCACATACAGATGCAGCCATTCAAAATGCGCGGTAAAAACCCGCGGTACAGTAACCTACCCACAAGCCACCGCGGGGCACCGGAGGGTACCGCAGGGCAAGTGATTGGCTGGCCAAAATGACCGACAGGGGCACTCGTGGTGCATTGGTTGGTAGTGCAAAGATTTAATCATTTAATGTCTTTACTGTGCACATTTTAATCCGCTTAGTTTTGAATATTTATATGGATTTTACCACTAAAGGGAACTTTTAGTAGCTGAGCATAAAAAGAAGAGGAGCATAACGCATCTGAAGGTCATAAACAATATTAATTTAGGAACATAAACATTACTGTATGTATGTAAACTGTACTGTGTATGGCTGGTCTTGGTAGTTTAAAGAAAAAATACACACCAGTCTTCCATTTCTCCCTAAACATTTTAAGCATGAAAGTTTTATGAAACGGTACACAAATATGCGATTGCTGTATAGAATGAATTTTAATTTTAAAAAATTATTTAACACGAACATTAAGCTGTTTACATCTTCCGCCTGAGAACAGTCACCCGTTGCTACCCAACGCAGAATGGTGATTGGCTGACACCATCTGACACCCCTCTGATTGGAGAAAAAAGACGTGCTGGTTTGCTATACATACTGTACCAGGAAGAGGATTTATTTCTATTCAAAACGGGTATTTTAAAAGTTTAAGAAGTAAAAACCTTACAGCGTACACAGATTTCTAAACTGATCAGGATCGTTATCTTTGTCTTATGCATAATAATGTTCACCACTCTGTCCAGCAAATTAATAATAAACTTTATTTTATATAGCTTTTTAAACGAATAAGTAATTAGATTGCTCATAAACCTAATCACTTGCTTTTTCTTTTTATTTAGGCTCCGATTTCAACTATAGATCGTATTATTAATAACCATAATAACAACCAACCAACAAAAACAACCATATAAACATAATACCAACCAAAAACATAGATAACAACCACAATACAAAATCAAATAATCAAACCATTTTACTCTCGCAAAGTCCTCCAATTATCATAATCCCGCCCCTTATGCAAAACCAAACCTTCCTCCCATCCCAGTTTATCCTGTTTATCATAAACAAAATCCACCTCAATTTTCAACATAAAGCATTACACAAAATCAATACCTCAACACTCCATACTCAACAACGATAATTCACAAACAGCCAGAACATGTAACTACACATTCCCAAACAGACCTAATTTCCATAGCCCCGCCCCTTATGCAAAACCAACACCCCTCCCCTGTTCTCTCTCTCCCCTGGCGGTTGTAATTGTTTTTATTTTCAAATAAATTTTAGCAAAGTCATGTATTTTAAAAATCTTAAGATTTTTATATTTATGTCTTTATTTAGTGGTTTCATTAGTGACAAAGGCTAAACTGTCTTGGAAAAATGTCTTTTATGTAAACCATGTTTGCTATTAATTCATTCAGGGCTAAAATATGTTCATTGTCTTCTAATGAAAGAAGGGTTCCTTTCGCCGTAGTCGGGAGCCTAGCCTTTAACTAGTTAGTACTGTATTTACTGGGTTTTTGAAGGGGGGGGGGGTGTCTTTCGCTGGAAATCTCGCCTCCTACTTTGAAAATACCCGTGAAACCGGTTCAATTCGTCACAGCCAGCATTCCTGCAGAGAGGGGGGTTGTACTTGCAGTGTATACAGTACACGCGTTATGCTCTTCGTTAATGTCTGTGAAGTTTTATTTAATCTCTGAGCCATACTGATTCTTCTGGAAGCCAGTTTCCGCCAGGGAGTAAAAAAAATAAAAACACACTATGGTATTCTCTCCAATGCAGTGCAGTTAAAAACATACCTCTGATGCTGCTCCTAAATGAATATCTTTTATGACCATCAGAAGCTTTATGCTCCTTTTCTTTTTTCCAGTGGATTGAACAGGGGGAGGCATTTCATGATGTACTTTTCACTGATGAAACAACAGTGGCTCTGGAACAGTTTTCAACCAAGTCGTTTTATAAAAAGGGGAGATATGTACACGTTACTGAAGCTAAAAGTTTAGCCTTTGTCACTAATGTAACCACTAAATAAAGACATATAGAAATCCCTACGTTACAGACTATATATGGCTGGTATTGGTAGTTTAAAGAAAAAATACACACCAGTATTCCACTTTCTCCCTAAACATTTTAAGCATCAGAGTCTTACATGTGGTTATTTCGAAAACGTTTGTACGTGCTCCTTCTTACCATGTTACTGTTTACTGTTACTGACCATATTAAGTTTAAGTGCCTGTGGGCACTTTTCCTGTCCGTGGGGGGTGGACCGTCTTTCATTAGAAGGTTAGTCTGTTCTACTCTGAGAATGTAGAGGGGGTGGAAAGTGCCCGCGGTCATTTAATTAGTATTAAAATCTTAGTTATCTTTCTAGTTCACAGGTTTGCATGCATAATTTAATTTTGAAAGCCACTGAGACATCAGGTACTACTGTTGTATTTATGAAAAAGAAACAAAACAAAAAACATACTAACAACTGTGCCATCCTACTCCTTAGTTAATACATTTTATTATTCATAAACAGTTAACATTGTTAACAAAATATTTTGAATTATATTTAACCCTATTTTTTCTTTAGTTTTGTATTTAACTTATTATATGATAGTCAGACTTAATGTATATTAATGTATATTTGAACAATGAAAATATATTTTTACAAGATATTTACAAGCACTTAAAATTAATATGGTTAATAATAGTAAACTGTAACATGCTGTAACAAGATCGGTTAAACTGCGAAGAAAATCCTTTCAGAGAAAATGTTTCAGGTGTGAAGAACATAGATCTCCAATGCAATTTCAACCAAACCTGTTCCCACACACCCTGCCCCCACTACCATTAGAATATACACAAACATTTTAGCGTTTCATTCTGAGCAGAAGACCCTCACACCTGAAGAGTGCTGGCTGTGACTAATTAAACCGGTTTTACAGGTTTCAATCACAGACCATGTGACATGGGACTCAGTAAAGTAACACACAGCGCCACTGGATTTGATAATACCTAACCAAAATCCGCAATATGGAAACAGAACCTGTGTAATTGTTGATAGATGATGTACTCATAACATTTTTTCAAGACGAACTACAACATTTAAAAAATGACTTGTATGTACTTGATATCTCTAATCAATCCACGGGTTCCAGCACAAAACGAAACTAAAACGCATACAGTTTTCGCGCTTCTTATTAGTTGCTCAAAAGTAATTTGACCGTATGAAATGCATAATATAAACCTAGAAACATATATGTGAGCAGTACTTAAGCACTGTAGTATCGGTGTTAAGACATACCTCTCAAATACTGTAAATCAAGTTAAAAATATCTCAAGACCGATTCTGGTCGTAATGAAACCATGTTTCGTGTATGTTTTCTTTTTCATCTTGAAATTACTCATTTCTAAATACCTTTTTCACTGTTAACATCTTGTAGCAACTTTGCGACAAAATATACACTCTGACAGTTCATCCTGCTACCAACATTAAATAAAACAAATCTTAAGATTTCTATATTTATGTCTTTATTTAGTGGTTTCATTCGAAGCTTACAATGTTTAGGGAGAAATGGAATACTGGTGTGTATTTTTTTCTTTAAAGTACCGAGACCAGCCATATACTGTATGTTTATGTTAAGATTTCCCTTCAGTGGTAAAATTAGATATGAATATTCAATACTTAAACGGGCACAGTTAAGACATTAAATATACATATACATATTGTATACAGTACAGTTTGCATACGGTAATATGTTTATGTTACGCGATTAAAAAATAAATAAATAAAACTGAAAGGTCCAGCACCAGCTGGATTCGAACACACAACCTGCCAGTTGGTAGTCACGCACCTAGACCAGTGGGCTACAAGACAGCTCGCATAAACAGGCAGGCGAAACAGCCCTACACAGCCCTGCCGCAGTACATGGATATAATCATACCGTTATTAAATTCTTGAGATACGCGATTCCATATTATATTCCCTTTTAATCAAATTCTAAAAGTATGCTTGTTGACTCCAGTATCACGTTAGTTAAAGACTTCGAAGCTTACAATGTTTAGGGAGAAATGGAATACTGGTGTGTATTTTTTTCTTTTCATGATAGGTGTCGCATTTTAAATCATTTTCGTAGTTAGAAATTATGAAACGCCCTGTTAAAAGCAAGGAAGTTTTTATGCCCGTTGAAGTAAAACAAAATGCCTGACAAAGTATGGCTTGGACAGATTCCAAGTGCTTGTACAAATGTGCTAAAGAAATTATACTTTGAGTATACAGCTTGTCCAAAGTCATCCATTATTAATACTATTAGTAATATCTTCAGTAAAGGCTTTGATGCATAAATATTTCTGATAAAGGTAGGTTGTGTACTTTTGTCCAACTGAGCAATCTTGCTTTCATAAAATATACCAACATTTTAATGACTGATGATTAACATGCTGTAATACACAGTTCAAAATTAAAGGCTCAAATGGTGTACATGAGAGGTTAAGCTCCCCCTGGCGGTTTTACAAGGCGACGCCGGATAGTTAGTCACGTGACACACGTGAACCGCGTGATACCCCGGTGGGCGTGTCGCGGTATGCCGCGAAATACCTCACCCATTTTGAATGGCTGCATCTGTAAAAGAAGATTACAGGTTGTATGACTGCACATCTTAGTATTTAACTGTTTAATGAAATGAAGGAGTTTTCCATTTAGAATGCATAAATTTAGTTTTGTTCCTCTTGTCAAAGACAGGATAATTCTGAAGTAATTCTGAAAACAACAGTCAGCTGTCCCAACTATATCTATGTTCAAGTTTCATTTTCTGACTTTCTCTTTTCAAGCCTCCTGATTGTACAGAACAAAGTTTAGTCATTAAATAATGGTGATCACATTTTATGTCTTCATATTTTTAAACAGGTCTGTTGAGAATAACAGAGAAAACAGTTACAGAGCAATTACATTTTCAGACAATTACTACACCATGTGTTTGCACATACAGTACTTCTCTCCAATGTGTTATTTCAAGCATTGTAATGGATTTACAGATCACATCAGGTGAAAGTATCAATCAATACAGCCCTGTATGCACTGAAAAATATATTCACATTTTCTTACTTTTGGTAAGAACACCTTCACTTGCTGACCTATCTTCTGTCCAGTGTCTCTTCAAATTGATTGTTATGGTTGTAGAAGCAAAAGATGGAATTGAAATAAAGCAGAAAGTGTCCATTAAATAAGTTGCTCTGTGATGCTTTGGCATTCCACCCAGGATTATAAATTGATGTTTAATTATTAAATATTTAATGTTTTTCCAAAGATAATTTTGGAACAGGCAAAGAAATGTGAACAGCATTTGTGGTCATGGTTCCTCTGCAGGTACAATTGAATCAACTGCACGTCCATCTTCAAGTTAATTCTTAGCTTAATTAATCAATCTTGCTCAAAACTACAGCTATATTTCAGAGACAGGATCTCAACATTGATTCAATTATAGTAGGTAGTTTTAAAAAAGAAACTTCTTACTCAGATATAGTTCTTAATTTCTTACCAAAAATACTACTACTGTATCAGACAGATAGTAGATACCAAACTACTTATCAGACAGATATTTAATTCAGGGTTTGCAGGTGAGTTCTGGAAACCGCTTTTAATTGGCTTTGTGGTTCTATATATTTGTTCAGATGGTTCAGTTTCATAGTTTCTCTGAGTAACCAAGACTCTTAGTTGTCAAATTGGCCAGCCAGATCAATAAAGATAGCAACTGAAAAAAGAGGTTACAGGGGATTGGAGTAGTCAAGAAAAACACTGAATTGTCATATGCACATGAAATTATAAGCATTCCTGGTTTGTATCTCCTATCAGTCTGGGACAAATGGTCCAACCGATGAAAGGTTATCAGGTGATTATCCTCCCTTATATTAATAATATTAAATTAATTCTAGTAATTTGTTTGTATTTGCTTGAACAAAACAGTAGCACTCTATCTTCAGAAGAACATAGATTTTGTCACAAGTTCTTCATATTTCAAATTACACATATTGTGTGTAATGTCACCATGACATTCAAATTCACCACAGGTCACATTGATTCATTTATTTAGTGCTTAAAAGACTGGTCCAGCACAAGGAAAAGAAGCATGGGAGGAGAAATATTTGTTAAATATTAATTAATGAGACATATTTTATGCCAACAGTATTTAAACTGCATTGCTGTTTTTATGCTGTGGGATGTCACAGAAAACTAGACGTTTTCAAAAGTGCAGCTAAGTTCATTTTCTATTTCAGCTACTTTTCCCTTCAATGCAATAACAGCATTATTTTTAAGAACAATGCAAATTGTTTTTTATTTCACCCCTTGAATATTTATTATTAATATCCCTTCCAAAGTTCTGATTGAATTCTTCATAACTGATTTACCAGAAAGAGGGTTTATACAGTAGTTGTTTAGACAACTCAGGTTTTCCAGAAAGTAGAAGCTGAAAGTTTCCAAGCTTAGATAAGTTCAGAGATGCCCAAAAGCTTGTGATTCAGGAAGGGTCAGCATGAAGTGAAAAAGCTAGGTTCCACTATCATGTATATTACCTCAGTCAATTTGTACTGAATTGAACATTCAGAAACATTCAGGAGAGCTTAACTAACTTTTGGCAAGTTTTCAGAAGAGGTGGATAATGACGGGTTTTATGAACATAAGATTTAGAAATGGTTAGCAAGCACCTAAAGATTTCAAATATAGTACTCGTGTTTTCTATAAAAAAGTTTTTAAACATATCATTAATTGAGGTTGTGGTAGTGCAAAAGTAACAGAAGTATGAAGATCTAAATTGAGCTGAAGTTGATTTCTCTGGCTAAATCAAATACTTCACTTTAGGTTGATCTTTCTCAGGTCATATTTGAATAGGATTCATTTCATATGAAATGAATGGAATGACCTCATAACATTAATATAAACATCATTGTTTAATCCTAGAAGACTGTTGACATTGCTTCACTTAATTGTCATCTCTGTCCATTATCTAGCTAGATCATGTATTGGTAATTATCCTTAAATTCATTTTTAGCTGTTAAATGTATGTCCTCAGTTATGATTTTAATAAAATGGTTAGAACTTGAGTTCCAGAAAGATCTTTTTGATATCTGTGAGGAGCATTTCATAAGCGTGAATGTTTGTCATTATTTTGTATCCATTTCTTCCATTTGGGACGATTCTCTACATTTCTGAGTTCCTAACCTCTGATTCACCTTGAATTTAGTTTTTTTTTATGTGGATTTTATGTGATGTAGAGTTAAAACTGAATTATATGCTTTGTGTACTATTTTGGAGAAATGTCTAAGATTGAGTACTAATACTGTACATTTAGACTTTTTTCTCTGTAAATCATAAATATTGATTTCCAGACTTCTTGCACATGAGGCAAATTATATTATACCCCTATATTCAGCAGGGAGTTTCACAGTGAGAGTGATTCTGAAGATCACTTCAAAAAGAATCAAAACATTAGATGTAACAAATTAAAACTGCAGTGTTTTCCCAATCTAAAAGCAATACAATTAACATTTGAAATATTCTTTCCATTTCAGAGATTACATTGCTTCAAATGTCACAAGCATTTGGGTAACATAATTAAAAGGCTTAGACAATTGATATTAATCACATTCATGCCAAGTCTTCTGTCCTGATAATTAAAACAGGAGGTTTTGTATAGTCCTTCACAGGTGCATCAATTATTAAATGTCCCTAGCCAAATATCTGACAATGAGCCAAGTGAATAAGTGATTCACTAAAGTAACATACAATACAAATAACATATGATAATGTGAAAAAAAAAATCTATGATCAGTTATATTCTGGCAAAATTAGAGGATAAACTGTAAAGCACTTCAGGAACAAATGTCCCACCCAAGTACAATAAACAGCCATCATTAAAAGCAAGGTCTCGAAATTTATCAGAACAGGTCAGTGTGTGTCTTAGGTATCCTAAATTCATGGAGGCAAACAATCTGACTAAAATATCCAACAACTCTGTGTTAATGTACCAATTAATTAAAAATAATTTATAATGTATGCTGTATATTCTTATATCAATCAGACTAAGGGAAGATAATTAAGCTGAAGACAAGTTTACAAACAAATAAATGGCACAGAACTACAGTACCACTACCTACTCAATGTAAACTCTCTGATCTTGAAGTACTACAGTATATAGTTGTTATAAAAGATTATACTGTTATAAAATGATTATACAAAAGATTGTAACCAAATAAACTGAAATGTACTTATGTATTCAAACGTATATATACATCTATTTTTGGAAAAGTACTGTATTATCTTATGTGCTATATTACAAAGGTAAAGACCTAGGGATTCACACTTTAATAACTACTGTATGACTATGAAACTTTTCTTCACTGAAAATCTGGAAAAGGTGTTTTGAGGCAATGTGTAAAGTGTCTTGCAAAGACTTTGTCCTGTCCAACTAGATCTTTGATATTGTCAAACAAGAGCACTGTGATTGGATAGAGATAGATAACCAAGGAGAACAAGTATTTTCATGGCTGATACAATAACATTACCGGTTTGTGATAATTTGTGTCTGCTTCATATTTAGAGTATGCTGTCTCAGTCAACATGCAAACTGAATCTTGGCTGTTTGACTGTAATGGGAATTCCACTTGGGCTGGATCAATTTGCCTTCCCAATGGGCCATATGTGAACACTGTTGGTTTAGGGAGGATCTTTATTTTAATACACAGAATCCCTGTTTTCCCTTTACAGTACATGTTGAGACATGTAACTGAGGTTACAGGATGACTTCTTATTTCTGTTTCTGTACATGCCAAGACTCCAGTATAGATCTTTTAAATTTCTTTACAGTCATAGTCACAATCTATTGGTGTCTGTGATTTGGGTAAATTAAATATCTGTCCTTTCAAGTTTTGCCATCTGGTTATTACTTTATTACCATGCTGTGCTGGAAAACAAAGAAAACACATGTCATGCAGGTTACTGCACAGGATTCCCCTAACAACAGGAGGTGTGAAATTGTTAACTTTTAGAATTTATTTGCAAGGCAAGCTGGTGTCAGTGTTTGATTTGATTAATTATTGCAAAAGCTTATACTCCCTTTATTTAATTTAACTATCCACACCCCCACATTTGTAGCAATATTTGGATAAATAGTAAAATATTTATTATTGTAAATCAAACTCACATTGTATTTTCCAGGTAAAGGTAGATGCACTTCTATAATAATAATACTTCAGTTAGTTATTTTGTGAAATTCATCCAGCTTTAGTGGCCAAAACACTATAGTATGATCATTTGTAATGCCTTTTATGAGCATAAAGGTTATATATATTGAGCTACCTCTGGGAGAAGATGAGCTATTTATGCATTTCTAAAATTATCTAAAAGTTATCTACTATTACTTTTATTAAATTTGTGTGGCACTGTCAGTGTTACTGTATAAAGGTTACATTAATAACTTGTTTTAAATGTCCCATTATTGGGAATGGAGGTGACCTTAACATTACATGAAAGAATGAATTATTACATTTTTAATATAACTAGATCGGGAATGCTCTTCCAGTAAAGAAGATGATGCAACCTGAAGATGATGGTTTATCTCTAGTTCTGTAATCCAGTTTTATATTTGATTTACATCATATGTGCCCTTTAATTCTCTTCAGAACAACTGCTTTTACTTAAACATTGAGTTATGCACCAGCATATAGGGAAAAGGCTCTTTGTATGTATGTGCAGGTAGTATAGTCTTAATACATAAAGTAAGTGGATTTATTTGTGCCGGACTTAGGAAAAGACAATATAACTTAAATAATTTGCATTCATGTTATCATTAGATCTGAACATTTGTTTTCAAAAACTGAAAATATTGAGAGCTCTGTATTTGTCTGAGCATGATAAGGAAAATTCAGATGCAATTTAATCTTACTGTCTTTGTGTATTAAATATTTTAGCTCTGCAGTAAAATGAGGTATAAAAAGTGGTGTAGTTTCTCATATTTAGATGCCATTAACATTAGAGGTCAGCAAGATTCACACAGTTTCCAATACATACTGTGATGCCACGAGGGGTACAGCCCTTGAAGGGTCGTGCAGCCCTGAAACATCTCACTGTGTATGGAAGTTTTTTTCTCCTACTCAGCACGGTCACTAGAGCTGCTGCATCCTGCTCTTTTTGAATGCCGAACATGAATAGGAAGAGATAGAGACCAGAATGGACATGGAGGCTGGCAGAGGGCAACCTACAGCCGAAAGGGATGTCAGCAGAAAGAAGACCAACTGGTGGAACCTGGGAGAATCCAATAACTATTGCACCTGTGAAACGCTAATTATAATGAAAACAGAGATATGTAAGAGATATGTACTAAAGTCCTAATAAGATGCTGTGAAAACTGTGCCTATGAGACCATGTGAGACTGCACCTGTGATACAAATCGCTACACTTGACTACATGCCACTGGGCTGTGATACCAATTGCTTTGTAAGAAAAACAGTTATTGTAAATAGACTGCAGTATAAAATACAGAGTATAAAAGCAGTATTAAAACACTCTGGCTTTCAGACTTGTGTTGGGTATGTCTGTGACCAGGGACCCACCTATGGACCTGCTGTGAACCTCCCCACATGGTATCAGAAAACATGGATTATGCATATGTAAGTATTCACTTTTTTGTGATCTGCACCTGTTAATGTCCATAGCAATTACTATCATTTCATACCCTTAATATTGCAGAAATAAAAAAAAACGTTTGGAGATTTCTTAAATTTCCTAAAAAAATACAAAACAATAATAAAAAATTAAAATGAACCGTAAAATTCATATATACATTTCTAAACCTCTAAATTATATGTACAGATGATTATTTAAACTCGCAAAGATAAATAAGGTGAAGCATTTTAAGAATTTACAAATAATCAACAAAATTGTATGATATTCCCAACTGTCTCTTCCAGTTCTTTCAACATAGCATTTTCCCTGGGTTTCATTATTACTTTCATTTGCATGATTTAGCCCATTGTGCAATAATCTACACAATTTGTCCTCTTAATGTATCAGGTTTTCTTGAATTAAGAGAGACAGATCTTAGAATAAATATCCACTTTGCAAGATGTTCTTGTTATACAAGCTATGAATATAAAGTAATATGTATAAGATGTTAAAAATACAATGTGTATATTGTAAAACCTTGTGCCTTATCCAGACATTATGCTTTACACATACATGTACAATGTATTAATATAATAATGACAATATTTAAAATATTGAATTGGAATACATCTACTTTAATTATTGTTTGTTTAATGACACATTCTCTGTACAGTATTCTTTACTCTGGTGTATTTTTTCTTCTTTTTTATGTTGACTATTGGATTGTATGCTCATGGTGTCTGTAAGAATTTAAAATGTACTTGTTAAATCAATATATCTCCTACGCCTTCTTTCTGTATGTGTAGGAGTCACATAGTTAACATTTTGTTAAGGGCATCGGTAAATCACAAAACTGATGCTGACCTACAGTATATGTCATTTCAAAGATTAGAAATAAGCCTTTTTAAAATGGTAAGTTGTATACTCTTACTGAGTGAGAAAAGGTGTCTAGAAAATAAAAGCATTGCCTTTAATGCATTTGGAATTTCTCCTGGAGTGCCCTAAAAAGGTATTGTTTTTTTTAAAATAATTGTTATTTGCTTTAATAGGAGTTAAGGGATATATTAGAGTGGAACAGATACTATTTAGCAAGAAAACAAAACTACAGTAGTCCCAAAGTTATACAGTATACCTGGCCTACACAAAAAAATGTTATTTGTGAACATTTACAGATAATACATTAAATGTATATAAAATTTTAAATTTGCTGTATGCTTTCAATATAATATTGCATTGTACAATGTGCTACAGAATCTTGACTCTTTCTTTTTCAGTGACCTTTTAAAAGTAGCAAAAATAGTAAAAATGGAAAGATAATATTGCCCACATTGTTTAAACTCAACAAACCATTAAAGCATTATTATGTTTTACTTTTTGTTACACTCTATTTCACAAATTGAAAATAGAAAGCTGCTTAGCTCCATAAGTGTCTGGCACCATCTACTGGAATATTGTACTGCTATTTTCTTCTTTTTTAAATCAGTAAATACAATGTCTTATCAAGTATGATGTGTACGACTAACATAATTTTGAAAATGGAATTCTTTTTTAGGATAGAATTTATTGTGATTATTATATTCTATCACCACCATTTTTTTCTTAATAAAGTTTAATCAACAGTTCTAAAAATGGGAAACTCACAAAACAAAGAGTAGAAAACATTTTTTAAATGATAAATACTTGCTGAAAGAAAGAGAAGATTTCATTCCATCTGATAATTCTCTCACTCTCACAAATCCAGCCTTATCTTGATTAATGTCTTCAGGGTAAAAAAAACATGAATATATATTAGTATATATTATACTTAGGGTTGTTTTAGCAATTACAGTACTGTGTCTTGCATTCTTTCTCTGACAACTTCTAAAAATATATATTTAAGCAATAAGACACTAGAGGCCGTGCTATATCGTGGATATAGTCACTGTTAAAAATCATTGTTACCCTGTGCTATATCTACGATACGAGTGCCTTATTGCTTTTATAAAATTGCTTTTATAAAACGGTCCCTAAATATGTGATTGCTGTATAGAATGAATTTTAATTAAAAATGTATTTAACATGAAAATTAAGCCTCCACCTGAGAATAGAGTCCCTCGTTGCTATGCAACCCAGAAACACAGACATAAGTAACATTAGCTAGCAAAGAGAGGACATTAGCTAACCAGTATGATAAAGAGATAAATGACTTATCTTTTCTTTGTTTCTTTAGCACATTTATTTGAACATTTCCATTGATCATACAAGCATTGAAAAACTGTCCAATCCCTAGTTCGTCAGGCTGTAATAAAATATATATGTAAATTTAAAAGGTGAATAAAAATATAAATCATCGGATGATGATAATTTTTTTCAGCAAGAAACCTGATAAACTGTGAAGATGAAATCGTGTGTCAATATGGCCTTCCTGGCAACCAGCACAAACCCTGTCTGCACTATTCATGTGCAGCGTCATCCTGCTAGTGAAGATCAACCAGAGTTTTCACCTCTTAAAGGAATTGATGAGTTGGCTTCAGAATTTCTACTGGACATACTGTAGGAGAAAAGGCTTTCAAGATTAATTTCTCAAGGTTATACCATTGTCTTCCGAGGACTGTTTGGTCTTACATTATCAAGCTGGAAGACCAGAAATTCCAAAATGGATTGCATAAAAGGAAGATTTGTTGGCTGAAAGACTTTGTCAATGTAGCATTAATCAGTAAGGCTACCCTTAATCTGCACCATTGACACTTTTGTGTTAAAGGAGATTTCTCTCCCCATCATCACACTTCCACTGCCCAACCATTTGGCTCATGCAATGCAACAATGAGGATAATCTGTTTGTCAAGGGCAAAACAGCATTCATCAATGTATTAAAATGTTTCTTTCCATAGTTTCCACCTTCACCTTAAATGTTCTATGGTCTACAGATAGCGATTTCATTTCTCCACTGTCAATGTTACCTCTTAATGGTCTCCAAGCATGCAGATCATTTTCATGCAGTAAGCGATTGTCATGCTGCTGATGTGCAGCTTAATTCTTCTTAGAATTCACTGTGCTGTAGTTATTGCAGCCTGAAAATAGACATAAAGTATTTATGTAAATTCTGGGTGTGAAGGTCCTGAGATGATGTGGTTATGAAGATGATGAATGAAGGTCCTGTGATGATGAAGTTAACATAACTTGTCCCACACAGAGTCACTTTCTGACTAGCTTGTTGATTGAAGAAGCAGAATGTCTCATGCTCTCAGCAATTTTTTCTCAAAGCCTTCCATGAGTGTCAAGTTAACCCACAGGATTAGTTCAGTTTAGTAAATTAGGAAGAGATAAATCTGTGACTGAAAATAAGAGAAAATGCAGGACACAAAAAGTAGTAAGTACCTGGAACAAAATCTCTAGATATTACAAAATCTATAGCTTTCAAAAAACAAAAACAAAAAATAGATCATCTACAATTTGTCCTTATATGTTGACTTGCAATTAAATACCTATTTATTTGTTCACACTATTAAATTATCCCCCACACTAATGTAGCCTCACATAATACTAGATATGAGATTAGATTTAGGTTAAATCTGTAGTGTTTTCCTAACCTGCACAAGGAGTTTAAACAATATTCAACAATCAATCACCAATGCTAAGCGTAATGAAGGGTTAGTATTGCTTTTTATTTCCCTGGTCTTTGTGTTAAAAAATCTGAGCACTTGGTTTTGGGTTACATCAATGTAAGAACACTCAAATAATTTTTAATTACTAGTTACTATGTAATAAATAATAACAATAGTAGAAGTCTAGGTACTGTATAGTACGTAAAATGTTGCACATTTTTATTTATATTATGAGTGTACAAGTAACCTTTGAGTCAATACAAAGTAAATACGACTGCCAATGGGCATAATACAAAGAAATGTTGGATTGCAAAAAACTTGGTATTTTATTTTCCCTATACAGTTGTAGTGATTCATAGCCGTTTCAGGGACGCCAAATATGTAACGTTGCCATAGCCAAAATGTAATGTAGTGGCTCTCTGAAGGCACCAGTTCTGTAGGGTTTGGGCATTTACTGAGACAATTATTAATTGTAGCAGTAAATCACAAAGTTGATTCTTTTGATGGCTTTAGAGTCCAACCATGCGACATAACTCAAACAACGCACACACACAGGTACTAATACACGAGGATACATTTATTAATACATAGAATATGCCTTAAACTAACAGATCTTATCGAGAGGGTTATCAGAATACAAAAGATATATATTCAATCAGTTACGAAGTGTTACATATATCAAGAGGACATACGTTCAGTATATCATTCATTAAGACCGTTTCGTAAATGAACTTAGTTATAACTTCTACATTAGATACTCAAACAAGTACATAACTCTTAGGAATTAAATTGATATCAACTGGTTGGGATAACAATTGAATTCTCGAGCAGTAATGCAGTGAAGTTGAATACTCATCCAATCTCTGGTTATTCAGATCTCCTGCGGTTCAAAGAAACAGTTGCAGGCTGTTGCTGTCCAATCCGCGCTCTCTGGCTCGGTGCCAGGCTGTGCTGTGCGGCTTGCGACGGTGCGCTGCTGATGCTCACTGACCGGCTAGTTAGTGTTGGCTTTAACTAGCAAAGTTTGTGCACAGGAGAAAAGATGACTGTGGGTCCCAGCAAGTCAGGAAGAGGACCGGTTCGTTCCTGATGAAGAGCTAGTTCTGAATAGTGATTCAGCTGTCCACAGTTCCGACCTGTTCACGAGGCCTGCTGCTGGTTACTCTCTGGCAACCTCCACTCTAGACTCTTAGAACAAAGGAAAGTTCTGGCACTCGGACACACTGGCCGTTCCGTGGTTGTCCGGGCTGAGTCTCAGGATGGTCAGGAGGCGCGCTGCGAGGATGTCCTGCCCTTGGGAGCCTTCTGCTCCTGGGCCGTCCTGCCCTGGAATTCTCCTTTGAATTCCCTTTAGAACAGTCCACAGAATCCTCTCCAGAATCCCTTCTGAATCTGAATCTGAATCTTGTTGAATCTGAATCTCCCAGGCTCTCTGTGTTGCCTGTTTTACCTGGAGGAACTTCAGCTCATTGATTGGCTGAAAGTTCCATGGGCATCAGAGTCCCACGTGGGTTACTCGGCCCTACCAGTCCCTGATTGGTTGATCAAGGTGAGATATGAGTCACTTACTCCTGACACTTAGGAATGCAATCCAGATGTCCAACTCGCACTCCCTAGACAGATAGGCGCCAATGGATGACCATTGATCATGATAGCCAGGCTTAGCTAAGTGCATCCCCCTTTGGGAGCTGGTTTCTTATCAAAAGAAAACATCTTGCATGAATGGTTTCTCTGTGGCTGCACCACAGAGATGAACAGAGAAATGGGGCCTCATTTGGGAAGCTCAGAAACACTTAATTCTGCCTTATTAATAAGCCTCACCGCTACACAGATTAATTTGCTTGTATTTACTTGTCCAATGGGCAGATTGCAACCTCCTGCTAACATATTTTCCTGCAACACCAGATTTTCTTTATCTACAGTGTCTTGTCCCTCTACTAACCCAGCTTCATTCATTATCTTTGTTATTTTTTGTAGAAATTATTAGAAATAATGTACCGGTCAGAGGGCACAGTTTAATCAGAAAAACAGTTACAACTGCTTTTCACTATTGCAAGTTGTGAAGCATTTGCAAATGCTGTACAGTTGAAATTAGTTTAAAAATTTCAAAGCTACTTTTGTAGGATCAGTCCACCATATACAAATTAAACCACACTGTTTAAATGCATTACACCCATGATAACCATTAAATAAAAGATTTTATTAAAAAATGGTGTTCTTATGTTTAACATGTTGCTTAAGAATAGAGAATGACAAGGCTTTTGTGAGAGTTGAAGACATAAAAAAAACATCTTCTCCTCTGAACTTTGACTTAATAAAGTATTGAACCATCAGAGACAGTTCTTCAGGAGACTGTTGCCAAATAATGGAAAGTGCCTTTATGTCAGAAGGAAAGAGGATATATACAAGTAAACTTCACAGCACTTGTGTACTGGTGAGGTCTACCATGACTATATACTGTATTGCTTTCTTTTTCTTTGAAATGATAAACATTTCTTTAAAAAAAAAATGAACCAAGAAACATGACAGTTTTTTTTTTCATTTTCATTTTTGTCACATATGCAGTGTCACAATCTGTTATAATAAATCATAATCTGGTGATGTTTACACAATATGTGATTTTTGCTTCCTAAAATTACTTTACCTAGAGTAAAGATCCATAACCAGGTCAGCCAGTGAAATATATCTGTTGTTTGAGTTTCTATGAATTAATTAGCTAGATTAATTCCCCTTTTTAATAATCAGGTAACAAATATACGCCTTGCTTTTTTTGGTGGGGAAGTGTTTGGCAAAACAAATGCTGTTTACCATTTGAAGAAGAGAAATAAAGCACATGCAAATACATTGTGAGCTGCCTGTGTGCTGAGCCATCTGTTGAAGTAAACTTAAGGATGAATGAGTGAAAATGTGACCTTGGATAACAAATGTTTGATTCCTCTGAACTTCACAGAAATGACAATCCTGTAAGTCGATCTACTGTAAGTGGAAGGCGTAGACAAAACTTAAAATGTTTCACATCATGCTGAAATTCATATGAAAATAGTCAGAGAAATGTTAACATAAAGTAAATGGTTAATACACATCTAGAAAGGACCTTGTGTTTTTACTGTATATATAGCCGGGACAGCTTAAACTGCTGAAATATTAATGAAGACAGATGTTGAAAAATTTCCTACCTAAAAGATTGTCTCAGTGTTTTATAATCAACTTTATATATATGGCCGACAATTGTACTGGTGGGTGTGAGTGAGGGGGTGCACAGCTGTTATAAATGTAGCTGGCACAATCATTACACAATGTAGTTGTATTCGGAAAAACAGAACATTTAGCCACAAATATCTGAAAGCACAGGACTTGCCCTAAAATTTAGTTTTTGTTTCTTTTTTTTTCCTGCAAATAGCTCACCACCTTGTACCCTAAGAGTTTTCAGTCCCCATCTCAAAACAGTCCCTTAGAGAAAATAAAGACAACATTAGAAAAAAAAAACCTGCATACCAAACGATTAACAGATTTAAAACTCATGTTTTCACAAAACATTTTTTCCAGAAAAGTAATTTAGTTTGCACAGTGTATCTTCTTTTTAGCACTACCTTCAATATTGAAAAGATATCCTCAAGTTAAATGATCTTTTACTCCAGTTTTTTTTTTAATCCCAGGATTTTACGGTGAGTATGATGTCCTTGAGTGTGTCATGTATTTCATTACTGAAATAAGAATAAAAGAAAATGTTCCTCCTTCTGTACTTGAAAAGGGAATATTAGTCCCCAAGTGATAGTTGGGGAAAACACCATCACTAAACACAAACTCATGGGAATAGTTTTTACTATATATATGTACCACAATTAAATAAATAGCATTTCAAATTGACTCATCATACCATCTGTCCCATTAACGTTACTATCAGCGCAGACTGAAACATTACAAAGTCAAAGACAAATAAGACTATAATAATAAAAAAAACAAATACTTCAAGGCAAGAGGCTGCATTAATATGAGTGATAGCTTGTATCAGTCATTAAGACAGCAATATTTTATAAAAAATGATTTTCATTTAACTTATTTTAAAGCAGATCAGAGAAAATATTTTTTTTATTACAATAAGCATGGCTTTCTTTAAATTTGACCTATTTAGTGGATTTTAGTATTTGTTTATTTGTTTTAGTGAACATTTATATAAACAGCCCATTTATTTGTAGGTATCAACACTTTGAATTAAATGCTCTTCCACTTTGTTTTACATTTCACATTTTTCACATTTCCTTGAGATTTAGGACAGCACAAGAAGTATAAAGTTATAAAGACCTTCTGTACAAGTAAATATCTGCTTGACTTCCAGAATATTGTTACAATGGTGATTAGAAAGCTCATTTTTGCAGTCTGTCTAAGAAACAAAGAGGAGGAGACAAAGTGTTCACTGAGCTTTAATTGGTTAAAGGGGACCTCTTGGGGAATGACTCTAGTTAAACATTATTAAAGTAAACATTTAACACTCAGAATGACAAGATAAGAAAACACAGGAAAGACAGAGTTAGGCAGTTAGAGAGGGAGAACAAAAGCAAGGAATGGAACAGAGAAATAAAGAAGGGTACCAGGAGAAAGAGTGTTTATATCGCATCAACCTTAAAAACCTAATTCTACTGTAGCTAAGTGTTCGAACATTGGCATTCTGTTACTTTAGGAAACTCCGATTTCCTTTATGAGGAATCTCCAGGCTAAAGATGTTCTTTTCAGGTTAATGCTCTTAAGGTTCTTCAGGTTAACTCTCTCGTTGGCTCATAATGTACTATGTAGTGTTCACATTTTTCAGGGATGGTAAGAATGTATGCCTCTGATACACCTTGTGTCATGTGATGTTTAGTTTGTGTTATTCTTATAATTAATAAATGTTTGTTTAATTTAGTTTGCCTCTGATTTATGCAAGGGCTGTACCAGACAATAAAGCACTGAGTTGCTTCAAACTATTCCAAACGCTCATGCATATTCTTAGCATATTTTGACATATTTTTGACAATTGAGGGATATAATTATTTACAGTATTTTATTGTTTTAATATCCCACTATATATTTTATATTTTCTTAACCTCCTACGTGAAACAATATGCTCCATAGATTCTAGGTCTGCTGATTTTGACACCAACCACCGTGTTTGGGGACTCCCAGAGATGTTAAAATGAAAGGCATAGCCAACTTGCCCCACCACATTACCTGCCTCATCACAACTTTGCAACACATTCTTAGATTTCTTTAGTTCTAAGATTGACAACATCCGGCATCACATTCTCTCCACTACGGTTATAATTTCCACACCTCCTCCATCCTCATCCAACTTCTCTGGTTCCCGTCTCTCCAGCTTCTCTCTTCTTGACTCAGCATCCCTAAACAAACTAGTTACGCGCATGAAACCCACCACATCTATTTTAGATCCCATTCCCACCACTTTATTCCAGTCCTGTTTCTCTTCTCTCTGTCCCATTGTCCTCAATATAATACATGAATCCTTGAGCACCGGCATTGTACCAACGGTCCTCAAAACTGCTGCTATTACCCCAGTGCCAAAGAAGCCTAACATGGCTCTCGACAATCTTAACAACTTTCGCCCCATCTCCAACTTACCCTTTCTCTCTAAAATTCTAGAACGTGCTGTCACACTTCAGTTACATAACCACCTCATGACAAACAACCTTTTCGAACCCCTCCAATCTGGCTTCCGTCAACTTCACAGCACAGAAACCGCCCTAGTCAAAGTCACCAACGATCTCCTAATAGCTTCTGATTCTGGTTCTCTTTCCATACTCATCCTTCTTGATCTCAGTGCTGCCTTTGACACTGTTGACCATAACATCTTGCTTTCTCGTCTCGAGACTGTGTTTGGAGTCTCTGACACTGCCCTCAAATGGTTTAAGTCTTACCTCACTGATCGCTGTCACTTTGTCTCTCTCAATGGGTACAGGTCTGAAATTGGTCTTGTCAAGTCTGGTGTCCCTCAGGGCTCAATACTGGGCCCCTTGCTCTTCAGCATTTACATGTTCCCACTTGGTCAGCTTTTAAGATCACATGGCCTCAGCTTTCATTTTTACGCTGACGATACTCAAATATACATCCATACCAAACCCGACACTGATGTGGCTGTCTCTATTCTATCTAATTGCATCTCTGACATAAAAATTTGGATGACTCAAAACTTCCTTCATCTTAACTGTGACAAGACTGAAGTCATGCTTATTGGTACCCCCCATCAACTTCGTAAAGCCAGTCCTGTAACCCTGTCTGTAGATGGCTCTGTACTTGAGCTCCAATCAAAATTGAAAAACCTTGGGGTTATATTCGATTCTGGCTTAACATTCGACCCACATGTACAGCATACTGTCAAAACATCTTTTTTTCACCTTAGAAATATCGCAAGACTACGCCCTATGCTATCATTAACTGTGGCTGAAAAGCTAATCAACATATTTGTATTCTCTCGAATTGACTACTGCAATGCTCTGCTCCCTGGGGTATCTAAATCTACTCTGAACAAGCTGCAGTATGTCCAAAATTCAGCAGCCAGAATCCTGACCAGGTCTAGTGCAAGTGTTCACATTACTCCTATCCTGGAGTCCTTGCACTGGCTTCCGGTCAAATTCCGCGTAGACTTTAAAATCCTCATGCTCACCTACAAGGCTTTACATGGCCTGGCACCTCAATACCTGTCTGAACTTTTATCGCCCTACTCCCCACCTCGCAACCTCCGCTCTTCAAATTCTGCCCTCCTTACTGTCCCCCAAGCCCGTCTACATTGTATGGGCGACAGGGCCTTCTCCTGCTATGCCCCCAAGCTCTGGAACTCTTTGCCCAAGGATATTAGAGAGTCACCTTCTCTAAACTCCTTCAAATCCAGACTCAAAACCCTCCTTTTCAGAAAAGCCTTTACTTAACTGGTTCCATTCTTCACCCCTCTGCTCTTCTTAATACCATCTTCTACGGTCTCCTCTATTGTTACTGTTGTATTGTTGTAATCATAATTGTGTCCTGTCTTGTGAAATTTTCTTATTTATTGTTGTAGTCTTCTTATTTATTGTTATTGTCATTCTGTAAAGCGCTTTGAGAAGCCACCTTTAAAGGCGCTATATAAAATAAAGTTTATTATATTATATAACTAAACAGCAAAAGTTTCCTAACAAACAGGGGTGCTGGCAGTATAAGCTGATAAAGAATTTACATGAGAAATACGTTTCAAAAATGTTTTGATTTGTTTGGATTTAGTAGATTAAATTAAATAAAAATTCATGTCTCTGCAGGTAAAGGAATTATAAAAAGAGATAAGTAAATTTCCCTTTCGTTTTCCTTTCTCTCTCACCCTTAAAAATAGAACTTCCTGCAGAGCACATATTGATCTACATTGTCCTTGGTTTTGAATGGAGTTGACGACCAGCAAAAATGTAAATATATGTGCATTTATTTTTTCTCCAGATAGCTAAGTTAAATGGAAGTTATATCACTCAAAAGAGAAGTTTTTATTTTTATTTTTAGTGATCTTACATTGGAAAGCACAGTGGCAAAGTGCTGAGAATTGCTCACTTGCAGCACGGGGGCCAGATTCTCGGACCTGGGGTGTTATCTGAACACCAGAACACTAGTATAGGACACTAGTGGAGGCTTACAAAGCTAACAAAATAATGCTAGTTCAGACAAAAAGCACTAGCATTAATATACAGGTTTTCTAACAGTGTCACTGTCTTACATAGTCAAAAGTCAAAATGTCCTCTGCTAATTTTCCTTTCTGGAAGGACTGAAAAAGATAGTCACTTGGTTCTATTAATCTTTCTGTGCCTTGATGAAGGAAGCTGATGCTTCTCTCTAAATGCAGAGGAATGTGGCTAAAGAGGTCCCTCTTATAAGAGACACTGTAAACCTGTATCAAAAGCTATGCTGCTGGCACATCTGGACATTATCTTAAATTCACAAGACGTGGCTGGTCCACCACATGGAAAGATCCACCAATCATTGGGGTGGGTAGCAAAACTAGCCAATAACCAACTTGTGATATCATACCTTAAAAGCAAGAATCCAGCTCAATTTGATTGGTTAACCTACTGAATCCTTACAGTATATCTCTCCAACTGATTTGGCGGTTGGACTTTTCCAACCATGTGACTGCAAACAGCCAGAGTCAGGACAACGTTTCTTCAATATGGAAGGCTGAGGGAGTTAGTCCGTCTCAAATATTCTTCATGAAACAGAAGAAATCTTGTGTTTGTGAACCGGCTGTTATTTTCACCTGATCGACGAAACAAGACAGTTGGACCCTCTCTTTTGTCGACATCCATAGCATATCGTGAACAAAGCCATAGCTGGGACAAACCGAGTTCCCCTTTTGTCTACAGGTACCTCTCGGCCAGGACCCCAAGAAGACAAACTGTACACAGTCTGATTCAAAAACAGATGCTAGCTTTGACAGAGTTGCTACACAAAGCAAGGCAAAGCTCTTTCTCTCTCTCCTCTCTACAACCGGGACCCTCTCAGGAGGGTGGGAGCAGCTGCCATGGACCAATCTGCCCTGTTTTACCAGAGGGACGTTTAGTTCATCAAGAGTGTCTTACCAGTTTTGAACTTCTTTATTCACATTTTTATTTTCAAGAGTTGAACAATTATTCCAAACACTTTTGATGTTTAGTTCACAAAGGTAAAATGCCGATGTACTTGTATCTGAGAATAAATGTGACTTAATTATGTGAACTCAGAAGTATTTTAACTCAGAAGTTACTAACTGATCTCTGATCTGATCTTTGTAATCCCTTAGTGAATGATCAGCTATTTGTATCATAGGAGATCGTCACAGAGATACTCTATTACGTTTGTTGTTTGTTATGCATGTTTTTGAGGTTATATCAATAAATTGTATATTGTGTATTTTTAATCTATGTATGGAGATTATAAATTATTATGTTTGGTTCCTAGAAAGTTTCAAGTATGCTCACAATTTCTATCATTATATTTTTTTATTGTTACAGTAAATTAAAACCCCACTTTATCCACAATTCTGAAATCTAAACCGATTACAACAAGCTTCTTTTCCATTTTGCACAGAAACACGGTTAGATGTCGCTCAGTACCATTCAAATACACCAAGATAGATTTTTCTTGCAATGTTGTGTGTTTATACAGTATATAATGGCAGTTCAGTCAAATCTTAATAAATGCAATAGAGAAATGTACTGCATTAGAGGTTTGTTTGATGTAACTCAAATGTCAGAATGAGACTCAAAGAACCCACCCTTTTTTGATGGAACAAGCTGGGGTGCTGCATCAAGAGTGAAGATGGAGTGGTGGGAGGAGAGTGAGACAAACCTGCAAAGAGAATATCAGTAGGTAAGATATATTTGTATAGGAGAGGGAAACTATGCTAGATTAGGATCTGACCTGACTTCTGAATTTATGTAAAAAACTCCATTTGTTATGAGACTCATATAATTGTATTAATAATCCATACACATATACTGTACATTAATATTCTAGATTAATTTACTAATACAAATATATTTTACACATTTGTCTACTAAATCTACAGAATATCCTTCAGAAATACCTATAGAATTGGAATGTTTTATACAGCTTTAATCTTATTATGAATATAATCTGTCATTGAGTCTTTCATTAATTAAGATTATAGCTCTGCTGAGACTAGAGGTAGTGTGTGGGAAAAAAAAATATGTCTCACGCTGAGCTCATGAATAAAATTACTTTACATAAAAAATGATATGAAGCTTTCACCATAGCTCAGTTCATTTTTCCTGTTTCCCTTTGTGTTGTGGTCTTACATAGCTAGTATAAGAAATACATTCTGTAGAGTTTATATGCTTTAATAACAACCTTTTCTAAACCATATGCTAATGATGATGCAAAAGCTTTCATAATGACGTTAACATAATATTACCCCTAAAAATCACCATAAATATAGTATATAATATAACCTCCACTATTTCAAATGTTATAATGAATAGCTTTAATGTGTTTTGGAACAGTTGTTATTAACATTGTTGTTACAGTGCAAGTGTATAAAAGCCATGTAAGACCATATTCAAAGAAGAGTTAGATGACAAAATAATATATTAACAGTAATTGCTCTTGTTTATATGTGGCATGCTCTTATCCAGCCAAGAAAAAAGTGAGTGGAAGAGGAGCAATGCGGGGAATTTTACAAGTTCAGAATTGTCATTTACATATATAATTTTACTCACCCTGAATGACCCTTAATACAATACAATGATACCCACATCACAATACAATATACAGTACATCCACAAGTGCAGTTACAGTTTTTTCTGAAAATGTCCTCTATAGATCCATAGAACATAAAGTAACAAGGACATAATGGTAACAAATAAAGTAAGAACTTAAGTTTTGAGGTCTTTGGAACGTTAGACGCGTAATTTGTCACATACTGAATGACAGATTTAACAGTAATGTGGCAGATTTATCAAACCAGAATTGATTGTTTTTTTGTACTTTTCAAAACTTGAGCTTCCTTATCTAGTATAAGTTATAGCTATAAAAATATGCAAATTATGATAATATAAAACACAAATGCATAGCAATGTATAGCAAGGTATAGATTAAGTAGATTAATATGAGCAGGAAGTGCGAAATGGAGCAAATTGTAAGACTGTCTGCTCAATTAACACCTTTATTGCTTGACTTGCTTGCAAGAGTGTACTAAAGTGTTCATTGTACTCTTGGCTATTTTATAGCTTTGAAAGGTCAACCTTACTAAGTATGAAGCTATTCACTGCGAATCCGGCAATTTACTGCAGGCAATTACTCAACAACTTTATACTGCAATTTCCATTACACCACTTTTAATAATTGTGAATGTCCTTTTTGCCCAGCTGCATAATTTCATTGCAGTTTAGATACACATTTAAAGTGAGGGGTCAAACAGATGTTATTTTTGTGCTCATTTTTTTACATTAAACAGAACAAGTGTGTGGGATTCTTTGAACTCGCTCAACAGTTTCAAGCTAACTGTAAAAGGGATGTCATTTTTAATTGAAACACAGAGTTAGACAAACATTATTGATTCCTTTTCTTAAGGACATGACCTTCCTATTAAATATAATGTCACAGTTATTAATAAATAATTCTTCAGGATTCTTCTAAGGTTGCTGCTGGAAGAGGTGTTAGTGGGGCCAGCAGGGGGCGCTCACCCTGCGGTCCATGTGGGTCCTAATGCCCCAGTATAGTGACGGGGACACTATACTGTAAACAGGCGCTGTCCTTTGGATGAGACGTAAAACCGAGGTCCTGACTCTCTGTGGTCATTAAAAATCCCAGGGCGTTTCTCGAAAAGAGTAGGGGTGTAACCCCGGCGTCCTGGCCAAATTTCCCATTGGCCCTTACAAATCATGGCCTCCTAATAATCCCCATCAATGATTTGGCTTCATTACTCTGCTCTCCTCCCCACTGATAGCTGATGTGTGGTGAGCGTTCTGGCGCACTATGGCTGCCCTTGCATCACCCAGCTGGATGCTGCACATTGGTGGTGGTGGAGGGGAGTCCCCATTACCTGTAAAGCGCTTTGAGTGGAGTGACCAGAAAAAGCGCTATATAAGTGTAAGCAATTATTATTATTATTATTATTATTATTATTAATTATTATTATTATTATTATTATTATTATGTTAATTGCTTTTAAGTAGTACAACTGCCAATGTGAATAATTCACAATAATTTGAGGCTGCCTTTCCCAAAGATTGTTTTCTAAATAGTAGGACCAGTTTTGACTAAATATGTAATCCTTTTAATTGTTAAATTTAAGGTGATTTGTATTTTAGCCTTTTTTGAGTATTTCATGTTTTTCAAGCAATAATAATTCTCTCCAGGAGAAATATTTTATGCTGTATATAAAATTAAAATTATGCTTTATAATGTAAGGGAAATGTACATCAAATTATTTTCTGATTATTTTTAAAGTACCTGAGCTTTGAAACATGTACAAAATACTGTACATTATATTTCTGAAATTCTGAAATTTGGGAATTCTTCAGTATGTGGGTTTCAGAGAATTTAGTGGAGAGCACGATGGTACAGTTAATACATATAATACAGGTAGTACAATCAGTAAATATAATGTTCTGCTCTCTTTACTATTTATTTAGATTCAAAATAAATCCATGCAAATTCAGAATGGAAATATATTTTCCACAGACTGCTGTAAACATCCAACTGTATTGCAGGGAAGAATCAAATTTAATTAACAACATTTAATCTAAAAAATAAATACATTTCAGTTTAAATTAACTTGACATTTTTAAGTGTGTACCGAACAGGATTCTGCATCTGCATGTAACATCTCATAAAGGAATTTTACTGATACAGATAAATTGTAGACAATAAAAAACCTAGCAGCTACCATGCTACAATATGAATTCACTTATGAACTTACTCAGCATAACTGATCTTGTAAAGTTGCTTATTTTATGCATATTAACACATACACTTTAAAAGGTTTTTGAAATTACAAGTAGTGCTCATAAAGTCTTGCAGCTTCAATTGAAACAACATAACACATTTTGTTCATTTGACCTTCACACTGTAAATCCATAAAAACATAACACTCTTTTAATTGATCCTTTATCCACACATCAAACAAATATTGTCTTGAAATAGCATATGAACAATGGAGATTTCAAACCCTTGGGTTTATATCTAAGCTACTGTATGGAGCGGGTAATTTACACGTTTAATAAATTCATACTATATATACAAATTAATTCAAATTTAGTTTTTTGGAAAGCGTATATATTTTCTACTAGATAACATAATTCTCATTTTGTGACTGTGAGGAAAGGTTCATCCATGTTAGGAGATACATGTCAGGATTGTCATGATGGTGTGATGGCTAGCACTGCTGTTTCACACAGCAAGGAGTTAGATTCAGGCTGGGGATCTTTCTGGGTGGACTTTACATGATTGCCTGTGTTTTCTCTGGGTTCTCCCATAGAAAGTGTCCTTGCACAGACGAATGACATGGTGTCTAGGTTAAGTGGTGTCTGTGTGCCATGCAGTGCTGCCAGGCAGCACTGTGGCCTTGGGTTCATTTCTTGGGGTGCTACCTGCGTGAAATTTGTCTGTCTCCCCGTGTTTATGTGAGTTTCCTCTCGGTGCTCCAGTTTCTTCCCACAGTCAAAAGATTAACTGGAAAGTTAATGGATTCCTGGGAAAATTGAGTGTTTGTGTGTTTTTGTCCATGTATGTCCTGTGATGGATTGGCATCCCATCCAGGATGTATTTTGCCTTATGCCTGTTACTTGCCAGGATAGACTCCCTAATAACCCTGTATTGGATAAAGTGGCTGGAAAATGACTGTGGATGCACTGATGGAATACATGACACCGAAAATACATTTGCAGCTCTGTTTGATCTACTATGTGTTGCTGCCCTCTAGTGCTCAAATTATATATACAGTACTGTAAACACATTATATGATTTTGTGAAGCACACAAAAGGTTTAAATGGTTAAAATGAGTTTCTTTTCCCTTAATTCTAATTCTAAAGTCTAATGCCATGATTGAAGTATCAAGCAATTGCAAAGTTTGTGAATGTTCGACAGAGTGGCCTGCTAGAAGCCTTTTAGTTTAGTTTCTGTAGACAAAGCTTTAAACTTTGCTCTTACTGTACATGTGAATAATAAAAGGCTTGTGGATACTGAGGATAATTTATGACCCTTTCAGTGTTTATTTCTGATTGATTCTCCACCAGCCCCACTTCCACCAAGAACAACTTGATACTTCAATCATTCATTGGATCATTTTATGGGCGCTTCTGTTTGGCCAGACTGTCCTCCTGCAAGCCAAGTACTGTAGGTTAAAAATAAATTAATTTAATTAAATCTCTATACATGTAACTCAGATGCGATGCAATTTTTGCTGGCATTTTTGCTTGTACTGTACCTCCCGAGCTGCTACTTAAAATGTCTTGTCTCTGACGGAAACATGGGGTTAAGTTTGTATGATGAAAGGAAGAAGCGAAACTTCAGTTGGTGAGTTTTATTGACATCACTTTCCTGGCTGTAGAGAACAACAACACATCCATAAGGAAAGATGAGGAAACCGCTGCCATGCACAAGCAATAAATGAAGCTAGAAAGGTTTTAGATCATCACTTCAAAATCTGACCTTAAAACTAAGAGAATATAGAATTGTCAGTGTATATTTCTCTTTCCAGTACCTTGTGAAAATGGAACCTTTTTTAAGCACTATGATTTATATTTCCTCCCATTCAGAAAAATTGAAGGAAGCTGTCTTGTTTAAATACTGTACATACAAATGCAATTTTTAATACATCTGGCTACTCAATGACCACCTATAGTGTGGCAAAACTTCCCATTTATTTTAAAGTACATGTACTGTACATGTAAGCTGATGCAAAATAATTTTTATCTTTTCAAATATATGCAATGAAAAATAAATCAACAGGTATGCTTCAAAACTCGTTAGTTTGACTGCCTTCCGACCTCATTTTACCATTCCTGCATTGCTCACCAAAAAATAAAACCCTCTTGTAAGTAGCATTCTTGTGACTGCTGCCCCAGAGTACATCAGAAATCAGCTTTCTTCTTCTGCCCTTTCTAAGTTCTGTGTTGAATGTTTCTGCTCTCCTGTAACATGCTCATTATAGCTGCCAATCTCCACAGTTTCTTTGCTTAAAAAAATGATGTTGAGTTTCACAGCCAAACATCAGATATATATGTATTAAGAATTTAAGAAAGAAAAAGACAACTCTTAATTTGTGTATCCTAATTTTATGTTCTAAATTTGTTCCAGAATTTTTACAATTGTGAGGAGTAAAGTAAAACTTCACATCACATGAATGCCCATTTCCCCTAAAGTGGTAAATTTCCTTAGGACTTTGAATTGTTTTTGAGAAACAAAGCATTATAAATGAATCTGCTTCTTGTATGACATTTAATTTAGAAGTGTAAATTCAATATCATCTGTAAACCAAAATAAAAAAAAAGTTTCAAATGTGCCTTGATTTAGATATACTGTATAAAAATAATAGAATAACATTCATATTTAGGTTAAAACAATAAAAATGTGATTACAGATTATTATGAAATATTTTGCTGCCATCCAGTCTGTTAAATAGGATTGGTTTCCCCTTAAAAGTAGGACCTAAATAAAATTAGATTCAAATGCATAAGAACACTGTCGCTAAACAAAAGTTCTGTGTTTCTATATAAAGCCACTGGTCAGTTCCAAATGGATTCAAACATCTTTTAAAAAATATTTTATCTTGCTCTTGTATGTGAGACCTAAAATTATAGTAAATGAAGAGACATAAAATACGTTAAACACCTACCGTGGGCTTAGTGCACAAATTCACCACAAAAGTTATTGTTAAAGCATTACATAATATTTGTTCATTTTAAACCTGCATTATACTACAAGGAATTTGAAGTACCTACTTCAGAGTTGCCTGCCTATTAATATAAATTGGGTTATAACCTTGTCTTTTACTGTGTCTTTGATATGACTTAATTCGTATGAGTATAATATTTAAGCAGTAGCCAAACATTATTTCTGTCCGTGTTACATATCTTCCTCTGAGAGTCACCCTCTAGTTTTGAATGTGACCTTGCAATTTTTTCTGCTCTCAGGCTTTTCTCTTTCAGGATGGGCTTCTGTGTTAAGAGAAAAAAAAAACCTGAGTTAAAGCATTATTTTTTTCACCATACTCAATGGTTTTACAATTACAATTTACTCAATCTTTACAATTTTAAAGTCAAAATTGACTGTTCTTAATAGAACTACACAACTTTTTCTGTAATGATGAATGCTGAATATACTGTACTATCCTAATGCCCCAGTATAGTGACGGGGACACTATACTGTAAACAGGCGCCGTCCTTCGGATGAGACGTAAAACCGAGGTCCTGACTCTCTGTGGTCATTAAAAATCCCAGCGCTTTTCTCGAAAAGAGTAGGGGTGTAACCCCGGCGTCCTGGCCAAATTTCCCATTGGCCGTTACCAATCATGGCCTCCTAATAATCCCCATCTGTGAATTGGCTACATTTCTCTGCTCTCCTCCCCACTGAGAGCTGATGTGTGGTGAGCGTTCTGGCACACTATGGCTGCCCTCGCATCACCCAGGTGGATGCTGCACATTGGTGGTGGTGTAGGGGAGTCCCCATTACCTGTAAATAATAATAATAATAATAATAATAATAATAATAATAATAATAATAATAATAATAGCTTACACTTATATAGCGCTTTTCTGGACACTCCACTCAAAGCGCTATATAAGTGTAAGCAATTATTATTATTATTATTATTATTATTATTATTATTATTTTTATTATTATTATTATTATTATTATTATTATTATGTTAATTGCTGTGTAAATACTGTATATTAAGTCTTAAGAGTCTGTAGAATGTTCTCTTAGACATTTTGTGACTTGAAATCTTGAAGGGACTAAAGACATAGTTTTGGAATTGTTTTATTACCGTGTTTGACTTTAAAGAAATAAGAACCTCAAACAATCTGAAAAGGAAAAAGTTTATTATAATATATTATTTTATTTTTTTACACATGGGACACAAGCCACAGCAAAGCACATAAGCATACATAGAAAAATAGTAGAATCATATTGGCACAGATGATCTTTTGTTAATATAGATAATATCTGTTAAACAAAATAAATAAATTAATTAATACATGTTACGATCTCACAGTGAATTCACTTTTTTACATTCATTACTCAATTTACAGGAGGAATTGTGTGAAATATGAACCAGATAATAGCAGACAAATGATAATACAATAATGATAAGGATTCACGTTACAAACCATTGTTTTATAACAATTCAAGCTGCCTGGGTAGTAATAAGTACACCTCTGATGAAAAACAACATAATAACAATAGAACAAATAAAATACAGGTACTTATATAAGGAACTTACAGGAATCCATATTGAAAGCTGGCAATTGTGGAGAAGATATTATAATGAGAATGATGACATCATTGGATATTAGTTTAAATAAAACAGGTTTTGATTTCAGGATCCAATTAAAATAATGCTATATTGAATGTGAGACTTTTAAGGTTGAAAAGAGCAAAGGCATAGTTTGAAACTTTCTTCAATTCAGATTCTTTTAAGACTGTTTAAGCCTATTGTTAAATCCATCCATTATCAGAAAGCCTCTGACATCTACCAGTTTCTGTAATAGTGTTCCTTTGCTTAAATATAGAACTTGTTACTTGTTGAGAGATACAGTAGCTGACAAAGTGATGTGGCATTTCTAGTCAATTATTATTCTTTAATTTTTCAACATCATATCCCAATCAATATTTTCAACGCTGTGCAATGTAAATAATGATACAGTATGTATGAGCTGTTAGTTTTATAGTTTAAAGATTACAATGAACCAAATATTCAAAAAGAGTTTTAAAAAATTAAGTACTTTCTTGATTTGAAAGACATTTTTTAAAGTAAGTGTTCCCGATCATTATGAACTTTAAAATACCTTGTATTTATTTTTGACTTTTTCAGTTGATGTCATATCTTACAGTAAAAAAGTCAGAACAAATGTATCTGGGTATGTTGTGTTAAGAAATATATTTAATGTTTCTGAACCATAATGTTAACACATCTTTGCAAACATTTTACATAATGACAATATACAGATGCAAACATGATTCTTCAAAAACATCTATTTTTTATCTCCTAGTTACTCTTGCCCATTTATTGTGATTTGTTGATATATTACATATTTTTGCCTGATACTATGCTTCTCATTGTAAAGCTTCTATAATTTAATGAAAAATTCTTTTAATTACTTCGGGCAAAACAATATAATTTACAGAAAGGCTAGCATTTGTTCTTTAACAGAACAAAAATACACCTTAAACTTTTTTACAGCTTTAAAAAGTCTCATGATTGATGAGGCATTCCAGTTGAAATTCAGAAATTTCTTACATACAGAACAGTAAAGATAACAGAGTCCAATACAAGCACCTAAAGGAAGCCGTTCAAGTCAATCACAATGACACATAATTTACAAAGCAATGTTGGTCCAAACACGAAGAAGACATCTAAATAGGAAGAGTACATTCAAATGTCACCTTAACATACAGTATGTTTTCAGGAATGTCACCTGAAATAAAGTTTAAACAATTTTAGCAAAATAATGTGAGAAATGGCAGGTTTTGTTGTAACTTCTGAAATATGATTCAGAAGCTTCGGATAGACCCCCAAATATGGAGTAAATCTGTGGCTAAGGACTGTGTATTATTGTTTTTGTTTTGATCTGCTCACTGAGGGAAGAACAGCACAACTTTAAGGATGATACTAGTGGAACTCCCACTCAGAACCCACTAGAATGAGCCAAGACCAAGCTGAAAAGGTAGTGAAGAAATGGGGGAAAGGAATATGAAGTGAAGAATGCTGGGGATAGACACTTTTACACATTTTATAATTAACTGGGCATAATTCTGTGGTTTGTCTTTTTCCTTGAACATTTGTTTTAGAAAACTAATTAAAGTGAGAAATGTCAGTCCAATTCTTCATTTGTTAGCTGCTCTTCAGCATAGCATACTTAGTGGTATTAATGAGTACTGGAACCAACAGCATGTGTTGTATTTGTAAGCATGCACGGCAGATTTGTGTGCAAACAGTACAGGATGTAATATAGGAAGAAAGCACAGAGGTGTGGAAGAATTTTAACAAACTAACAAGAAAAGGCAAGAAAACAGTGCGTGAGACATTTTGGTTTGATCAGAGAGTTACAATAAGTTATCACAAAATAACTGTGCACATTGTCTCAGTCTCAAAGCACCAGTTTAAAAGAAAATTCTGGATTAATTGAAGTCTAAATTGGAACATTTCTGGAATGATTTTGTAGGTGTTTCGGAAGATTTTGTTTTTGCCTGGATCTCTGGACAGTAGACATTAACATGTTTAAATTATGCATCAGTTCATTAGAGAATGTACAGTACAAAGCTCTTGGATAGTGATCTAATATGGAAATTAAAGTTAATTCTGTACTTGGGAAGAGGTCTTTTTTTCATTAAACATGAAAAACAGGTTAAACAACAATACAATACTGAATATGGTTAAAAATGTAAAAGCATAAATAAAGCAATGAAAAGATGGATAGAGATGGACCACATTCATCCACTTAAGTAACAATTTGTGTCATACTGTCAAAGTTTATTAATGTGTCTACTTCTCTTGGTATCAAGAAAAAAAGGCGTTAACAATTTATTCTTTTATTTTACATAAAATGTATATTTTATAATTATAAGATGAAATTATTAACTCCTTGTATTGAAAAATGTGTATTATCAAAATGTAAACATTATTTGGCGAAAGGAAATGAAAATACCTGGACTAATTTTAATAGCAGTCTCTAGTTGAATCCATTTACTGAAGTGCAATGCTCTGTTAATTTATTTTCTTAATGTTATCTTATTAGCCATCATAATACATTTCATAAAGCCTTTTTGATGTTCATTTTCCAGAGTAGCCCATTTTGAGGGATAAAACAAAAATGCTAAAAATATTCTCATAAAGTTAACTTTAGCTTGTTTCTTTTTTTTAGTTTTACTGATATGCATTCAAAATTTACACTATTTAATGTCAACAAAGTTGCTTTGAGACAACAAATAGAAAATCTAGATGACAATATTAACATCAACTCAAATGTCAGGAATAACAATTGTGACTGTTATTTTTGAAATGGTGTTTTATCTAACCTAAAAAAGAGACATAGGAATATACAGAACATTATGAAATTATGATATTGCATGATATTGGTTACCATGTGTGCTTCTAAGTAAAACAAAACAAAACAGTTGCTAAAATATATGAAGCTTCCACACCGAGGGAGCTTTATTTCTGTCACATACCTGTCAGGCAATAGAAAATGAAATAATAGCTTGCAATCATTTTTGATCTTCTTGTTTTATTTTTTAGCAATTAATATCAGTGTTCTTTCATGCCCATGGTGTGAGCTATAAAACTGTAGGTAAAGTACCCACAAATATTTTAAAGCAATAGTACCTTCAATCAATATTTTCCACAAATCTGAACTCTTTAGCCTTTTAAAAGTTTAAGGCATTTAAGGGTAATTGTAAGTAAATATACTAATGCATCTCACATGTATTGTAATACATGTACATGAAATTAGAAAGTATCGCTTTTTATGAGTATAATACTTCCATTTATGATTTGGCTTGAATATGTCATTATTATACTACATAATGAAATGTTGTGCAATATATAGGATTCTAAATAAAGTACATACATATGTTTATGAGGTATAAAGATTAAAGAGCTAACAAAAGATGGTGTTCATTAATAAATGTCCACTAGTTCATAAAACATTCCACTGTAAAATTCTGCTACATTACCCACCATTTTATTCTTATTAGTTTTAAATTATGATCTCCACCATTTTTTTGTATTATTATTAGTTATACAGTACAAGTAGTTTTAATAAAATGCCAAATCAAATAGTTCTATGTATATTCTACCCTAATATTAATCTAATGTTACTTGTGAAATAATTGTAGCGAATATTCAGAGCATGAATTTTGGTACTCCAAAAATTAACTGTAAGAGACATCCCGGTTTTCTTAAAGAATCAAGTACAGTAAATTGGTATTGAGAAGAATGAAGTTTCAATAAGAATAATATATTTTATAGTATGTACTTGATATTAAATAACTTGAATTATTTTAATTAAAGTCTTGAAATATCAATACTGTAATACATATAAATCAGATTGGTTGCAAAATGCCTATCAAAGGGGAAAACTTTAATTAAAAAATGTAAAACTGTAATTTTATTTTCAATGTTCTTTCTTACTGTACCATACAAAGTTACGAAGACAACAAGATAAGGATATTTTCTCATCTATTATAACTTACATAATTTTTTTACAGTATGTGCATGAAAATGATTGCTTTAAAGCTAATTTTTATAAATGTATTATGACTATGTACAGACTCTTGGAGACAGTCCATTTCTGGACGAGTTAATTTGGGATATAAACTGGATGATTATAACTGAGAAAAATCCTATTTGAAATAATTAAGTCCAGCGACCAAGAAAAATTTCTCCAAGAAAAGCTCAGAATCTAATACAGCAATGTGAGCAGCCCGTCCAATCAAAGTATTGGCGGTATTTGGCAGAGCATGGAATACATTCTGACGTATCAGTGTACAGTCCTTGGCGTCCAACAAGGGCTGAAGTAGATTGTTTATCATCTCTGTATATACTGGACCTTAAAAAGAAGAAAATAAGTCTTAAAATTTATCATTGAATTTTCTTTCATATTGTTTATCCAAGGTATGTTGTGCTGGATAATATTTACCAGTGAATCACTTTATCCAACTATTACTCATAAGGATTTGCTAGATTTGCTAACTCATCTAGAGCAGCTTCTTTTTTAGACTGGTAATGTTCAGTTATAATTTACTACAACATGCAATTCATAGTAACAATAAATGCCATTGAAGGTTTTAAAGTGTGACCTATATCGAGGCTTACTTGTTTATCGTGATGTTGATTTTCACAGATTAGAATGGACTGCACGCTCTCTAATACTCTAAATATACAGGTGTACACAGAACAAGAGAGCAATATGGATGTACAGTATTGACAACAAAAATATCTTCAGAATGCAATCATACCTGTACTTCTGTCTCTCAGTGCCGTTCTACACATCTCTATTCGAGCAGAATGAAAGGGAACATAGCGATCTTGTGGAGATGCCACTAACACAACATTTTTAAAATACTGTAGTCCTGAAACAAAGATTAAAAACGTGTTGATTGAGAACATGGCAATAATTAAGTGATTTCTCTATTGTTAATATGTTAAAACCTAGCAGTAACAATGAAATTATTATGTTATATCTATTGGGCAAATTTTTAATATGATATTATATACTATAGCAGTACGTTTTCTACCTCTTCTCTTTGTGATTTGCTTTTAATCGTTTGCAAAAGTGGTCTGTGGTCCTGTATGTCAGTCAAGAAATTCACAAGATTTCACAGGAGATTTTGAAAACATTCTTTTGTTTTTTTAGGTGGAATCTCCTGATGATACTTTTAGTTTTTTCATTGTCCTTTACATTGGAGTTCACACAATTTGTTTGGTAGACTAAAGTGCAGAAGGCAGTTAAAAAGAAACTTTACATGAAACTTCAATGTGCAGTGGCAGAAACCTGTAAACGTAATAAACTGTAAACTAAAATTAATCTGTAACCTTCAACTCTGTGTTAGAGCCCAGTTTGTGATGGTTTACAAGGGGTAAAATGTCTCAAGACGAAGGGATTGTCACAGATATAATACCTGTACAATGGAATTGATTTTTAATGGGGATTACAACTCTTACTCTCAAGAATACCACACACAACAGATGTGGTTTTGTGAAATATTTTCTAAAAACTGTTTTGCAATTCTTTAGCCGTTTTCAGCAGCTCTGCTTTTATATTGTATAAGAACACATCTCTATATTAAACAGAAAACAAATATGTTTCTGACAAATCTTTAACACAATAAATAATCTAGGCATTTATATATATATATTTATATATTATATTAATAATAAATACATAATATCTGTATCTTCTTCAGGTGTACCTACCGCATGTGAAAAAGAATGTTAAGGCTTCATTGTTCCTCACATACCTGGTTTCTGACTCAACAAGTACAGGAAGGTTTTGCGAGGATCTGAATGATCTCTGAAGGTCAGTTGTAAGAGTGATCCAGATTTTTTCAGTTTCTGCATTAGCCATAGTCCTGAATTAGTCAGAATGTAGATGAGAATTCATCATTAAGTACCGTACAAACAAAAAACAACTCATTATGGTTCTTTTGACTAGACTTTCTATAGCTTGCATACTTTCATAAAATATTATTAGTTGCTCCATACAGTACCGTATAACTAAATTCATAACCCTTTATTACTGTTCTACCAAAAAATACAACAGGTGCATACATTATCATAAGAATCCAAGCTATAATCCTGAGGCTAGGTTTCTGTGCATATTTTTTTAATCTAGAAAGACAGTGACACACCTGGCATTTTAAGTTGGTGTTGAATCACTAAGAAACCAGTGGTAATAATAACCGAGTGAGATCAATAATGTTGTTTAATTTAAGTAGTAGAGACCAACTACTACTATTTCAGAATGCTTTAGCATACTGTGTATGTTCGAATTTATTGAATACTTTGACTAGATGATTTTTTTCTAGCAGGCTTTTAATTAGGCAGCACACCTTTATGTTGTTATTTCAATTTTCATTCTGCCTTACAATGAGTAGAGAATTTAAAATGTTTTTGTTATTTTCTCGTTGTAAGATATGTCAGTTTTTATTGTATATTATTATCAATTTTGTTCCTAAATAGGGAGTCCTCTGAATGCCACAGGATGAAAGTGGATAGAAAATAATGAAATTTTCTAGCAGGAATATCCCGATTCGCTAACCATAGTTCTAAAATATTCCGTACACTTGTGTAAATAATACATACAAGTAATTTAAATACCTTTGTAGTTTTATTTCTTTTGGAACATTTAGAACAATAGTGAATATTCTTTTAACATCTTTTGACAGAGAAAAAGATTGTGGACACTTTGGAATCATCTGTCGCATTAATTGGTCCTGACATGTGATCCGAAATGTATCTAAGTCAAAATAATATATACAATCTGATCCGAACAAATAACACACAGACAATTGTACTTTTTCTTTTCTACATTTTTAAAATCCATTTCATCTCAAACAATTGGAGATTTGTAATTGATTAAGGCTTTACCTGTGCTGACCAAAGTGCTGTTGTTATAGAGAGTTCCTAGGTGGGGGCCAGACAAGGAGAGGAATGTGTGAAGCTTATTGAGGTAATATCGAAACCGGGGACGAGTCAGCACTGACCGGATTATGACATTGCCCAGGGAGTGTCCAATGAAACTGTAAGGGTAACAAAATGGATTAAATAAATGAATCACAAAAGATAAATATTTACAATAAATATATTTTTGTTTTACATACTTCTGAAACTTTGCATCTTCTTTTACAGATAAAAACATTACAATCTTTGCACTGTACAGATAGAATACTTTACTGCTACATAACTCTTGAAGGTTCATCTTTGCAATATAGTGCCAAAGAACATCTCTGTTCATTTTTAATATGCGTAATATAATTCTATTACTTTAAAGTGGTATTTTTAAATACAAACATTAAAAAAGAATATAAAATATGCCTATAACAAACAGCTGCAAATAATATTTAAGGTATGGAGAAATGTGAGTATACTCTAAATATCCATTAAACAAAATTACATTAATTCAGATTACTGTATATGTAACAATATTCCTTTTTATTTAATATTAGTTATTAGAGACAGTCTTATAATGTTAAATTGATATTTATGGCTATTATATACAAATTATTTACTGATTTTGAATGAATAAAATATTTCTTAAATATATATATTTGGTGCAAATTGGTTTAGTGGTTTAGAAGCGCTGTTGTAATTCATATACTTTGAGAATTTCAAAGATGTGTATAATGAGTAACATATTTATTAAGTGAGTATACTGTAGGTACGGGTTAGTTTGTGAATCCAATGCTATGATGAAAGCCTCTGAAAAAAATGCCAGTTTTTTTATTTTTTCTACACTAAATGTGAGTTTTGCATATGATAGTTGTCACGGACGTCCAAAGGGACTAACCGTGGGGAGCAGGAGAGCGGAAAAAGACCCATATGCGTAGCAGCGAGACGGGAAAAAGGCCCGGGCTCATAGTGCAAAGAGTTCAGGAATGCCGTATAGAAACCTATGCCCTCAGGGAGCGGACGTGGGGCGCCCTGGTGCTAGGCGGGTCTCAGGACATCCGAACGTCAATGCTGAGCGAGGACAGAGTGCAAGACCCGGAAATATATAGCCCAAGGGAAAGAGAGGGACAGGAAGGACAGCAGACCGGAAACTAGGGACAGGACAGAGAAGGAGCGCCCTCTGGCTGCAGAGGGCGTGACAGTACCCCCCCCTTCATGGGCGGCTCCCGACGCCCATACAAATAAATAAGCTGCACAGCACTGGGGGGAGGAAAAACCTCATTTAACTGAAAGGAAACCTCCGGGAATCCACGGCTGAGAGCTACCCCTTCCTCCGGGGTATACACCTTTATTGGGTGGAGGAAGGGGGGGTAGAGAAGAGCTCCGGAGACTTAAAACAAAAAAGTACACAAGCACAAACCCAACAGACAAAAACCTGGGAAAGACCAGGGAGACAAACCACACAAGACAGATAGGAACCAAAAACAGGTAGGAACCAAAGGTCCGAGACACAGAGAGCAGGGGGGACCAAAAAGGAGGGGAAACCAGGAAGAAAAAAAATCAAAACAAAAAGGCAAAAAACAAGAAAAAAAAACACAAAAACCCCGGGGAAAAATACCGCAGACTGGGCAAATGGCACGTTCACATTCTAACGCTGATATCGGAGTGGACAACCTGAGGAAAGCCAGACCGAAGTCCGCTCACAGACACAGATGCCCGGAATGATATCCAGCAAAAGAATGGAGGAACGGCAAATGGGCACGTTCGCATACTAACGCTGATATCGGAGTGGACAACCTGAGGAAAGCCAGACCGAAGCCCGCTCACAGACACAGATGCCCGGAGTGATATCCAGCGAAAGGCATGGAGGAACGGCAGAAAGCTTACCATTCTATCACTGATATCGGAGAGAGCAAGACCAGGAAGAGCCAGGCAAGAGAACCCGCTCCAGACACAGAAGCTCGGAGTGATATCCAGTAATGAGAATAGGCAAGCCAGCTCAACATTCAATCACTGATATCGGAGTGATCTACCCGAGGAAAGCCAGGTACAGGACCCGCTCACAGGCACGGAAGATCGGAGTGATATCCAGTGATTAGAATAGAGGAACTGAAAAAAAAAAACAGCCCAGAGAACAAGAAAAAAAAACTGCGGCAAGACACAAAAAAACGCGCCGCTCGCGGGGTCAGTAGGTGGCTCAGCATTCTGTCACGGACGTCCAAAGGGACTAACCGTGGGGAGCAGGAGAGCGGAAAAAGACCCATATGCGTAGCAGCGAGACGGGAAAAAGGCCCGGGCTCATAGTGCAAAGAGTTCAGGAATGCCGTATAGAAACCTATGCCCTCAGGGAGCGGACGTGGGGCGCCCTGGTGCTAGGCGGGTCTCAGGACATCCGAACGTCAATGCTGAGCGAGGACAGAGTGCAAGACCCGGAAATATATAGCCCAAGGGAAAGAGAGGGACAGGAAGGACAGCAGACCGGAAACTAGGGACAGGACAGAGAAGGAGCACCCTCTGGCTGCAGAGGGCGTGACAATAGTGTGAGAAAGCTCTTGAGTGGTTTCTTCATTACCTTATCCTGGCTATGGTAAGGTTATAGAGCTGAATGTGCTGAATGATCTCATCCAATAGTCTGTCTGTCATTGTGTCAAAATCAGCAAATGTATCTGCCTGTAGAAGAAGAAAAGAAATGAAACAAGGAAAATAAAGATTTATATTTCTGTCTTTGACTAAGCAGACAGTCAAAGGCCAATGTAACGGATATTTAACATAAAGTGGCTTAAATTAATATTAAACATGATCAGGGCAATAACAAATAATAAGCTTAAAAATAGTTTTTAAATTTAGATTTTGGTCAAAATCAGATGAGATTGATTAAGTTCTACAGTCTTTTCTTAAACAGCATTTGAAGAATTATTTCACAATGTCATGTTGGATGCAACTGTGTTTCAATATCTGACATACCTGGTTTCTTTCTGACATTAAAAAGTCCAGTCTGGATCCAGGAAGACCTAGCTCAATAAATGTCTTCACCAGGCGTAGATCTGCACTGTTTCCTGTAAGAGATTCATGATGAGACAACATCAAGAATGCCCTCTTTTAATTATTTAAATAATTAAAACTTTAAACAAAAGTAATTTCAAGTTAAAATGTATTTAGTTATTTAATAATAAACTCTAACGTTCAAACAGATATTTTATTTACTGTAATTATATTTTTATAGCAGCTAACAAATGGGTTTGTATAATTATAGAATGTTCCATGGTTGAAACTGATAATGCAATCTTCTTAATTAGTTACAGTAAGTGGATTCCAAAATTAAGGAGCTGCTTATAACAAAAATTGCTGAAATAGATGCACATACAGTAATGTGACACCTACAGTACTACTCTATCTTGCTGAATGAAATTCATTGATATATAAATTAGTTCCTTCCACCAGAGGGCACACTCTCCTAACTAAATTTCCTCAAGCTATTTCACAGCACAGCTTATTATATGCCTCTCTTTTAAAGAGATTTGAAGTTTGTAATTTGAAAAAGATGTGTAATATTCCACATATATCAAACAATACACAGTTTGAACTAACAAATGTCCCTGCTCTTGTAATTTTATCGAGTGTTACCGCTGTATTTTCATGTCTTACCGTCTAATCCATGGACACAGACCACTAAGTGAATTCCATCCTCAAACTCTTCATCCTCTTCCTCAGGTGGGAAATATGGCACCTCGGAGGCCAACTGGGGCAAATCACTGTACATAGTGCCCTGAAAGTTCAGCTCATTCAGCAAGTCATCTTTGGCTTTGTAGAAACTACGCAAAATAAATTACAATGAAAAGGATAAAAAGAAAATGTGAAATAAAATAAAATATAACAACACCATGCATTAAGATTGTGTTTTTACACAGACATTTCATTGAAATGAAATTTCTTTCTCAAAATATTTGTATGATCCATAGGACTCAAGAATTGAGAGTAATTTAATTGGAATAGGATTGTGTTACATTTATTTTTATTAGAAGTTGGTGTAAGCACAAATACAGGGACACGTTGTACTGATTTGTTGGTTGCTTCCTTATCTACAGAACTGCTTGCTACTCAACTGCTTTACAGACCTTGTTAAGCTAATACACCATTGCACACTGATTTTCTTTTTCAACACAGAATATAAATTTCTGACCGCCTCACATAGCTGGATTTTACAAACATTTAACCAAGAGTTCTTTGGGAAAAATGCAGCAAAAATCATGAGAAATATTTAACTATATCAGGTTCTACAAACTTGCACTGTCATTTGACTTGCCGTGTAGTAAGACATCACTTACTGTATCATTCTCTCATTGGTTTCTTCATCAGAACTGAAAGAACTGGAAGATATTACACCAAAGGATCCAAGGGGTTGTCTAGTGATGGGTGATGCTGTTTGCCTCATTGAAATACCACTGACAGATGGTGAATCTCTGAGCACGGATGAAAACGGCAGGCATGTAGGGGCACAGGACACTGACAAATTAACTACTTCAACAACTTTTCTGTTCACAAATGCTAACCCTGAACTTGGGATTTTTGAAGTTTTTCCTTGACTAGCAAAAAGCTGGTGCTCATAGTCATCATTCTCACCACCACTGCAGTTAATATTGTCTTTATCAGTTCCTTGGATTTCATTTTGGCTCTTATTTTGCTCAAGCACTTGATCTTGATCCACTTGCATCATTGTATCATGTTCATTCAATTCAATGTGATGGAACATTGGTTCGACATCACTGGCTGGGTCTTTGTCCCTGGTGCTAATGGATGTTAGAGTCTCATTCATAAGACATTCTTTTTGTTCCAGCAGATGAGTTTCATTACTATGATGTGGTAGCTCTTGGCTATATATCAGTATATCTTCAGATGTTGACACACTACCATTTTTGCAGTTTCCTTTACTCTCAATTGGTTCAGAAAAAACTGTTTTTTTAACTTCATCTGCATCATCAACAAATTTTTGAAACAGCATTACCTCTGGTACACCACTTAATACTGATTCAGCTTCTTGAGGGTTCAACTTGTTCTTATCTAATTCTAGATCAGCAGGTCTCTGAGTATCCTTTGAGTACTCATAGCTTTCCACATAGGGTATAATCTCCTTTTTATCAGTACAGGTCTTCCATTTAAATACTGCACGTTCTGTTATATCACCTTCTAGAATATCCTCTAGAGAAGAATGAGTTCCAATTGGATGATCAAATTGTCTGACTGCATTTGCACCCACAGCAGCATAACATTCTGGGTCATAGCCACTTGTTATGTCACTTTCTGTGTCAAGAAGATGTTCAGCAGCTTCTTGATCCTCATCAGCTTCCTCTGGACTACTGATCTGTGGAGCAGAGACTGACTTTGTCAGTTTACTGAGCTCTATCTCCTGTTCCTCTTCCTCATAAGGCAATGAACTTATGGAGGTTAAAGAGGCCTGTATTCCACTTGGTAAGCTTGCATTACTCTCGGTCTGGCAGCCTTCCAAAGAGTTGCGATGCATAGCATGCCTCCTCACCAAATGTTGCAAAATATCCCGGTCATTGGAGAAATCCTGTGGTCTGATGCGGACGTCTGGCCACGCTACGGAGCTGGGTTCACTCTCAATCCCTGAATCCGAAATAACAGATGAAGATCTCTTCATGACTTTTAAGTTGCTGCCACAGTGTATCTTTCCTGCTTTGTCTACATCTTCTTTGCTTGTGTCACATTCACTGGACACAGTTGGAGACCTACTATGCTCTGAAGCTGGGTAATCTGTGATAGACAAACTGGTTAACAGCATGTCTTCATTCCCATAAGCTTTAAACTCAGGATGCTGCATTGTTTCTTTCATATTCATATTATCTAAAATGTTTAATTGAGATGCATTTACATCAGTCTCAACTGTGTCATTTTGATCAATATTAATAAAAACTTTGCTATCAGGTTCTCTTTCACATTCAGGAATGTGATCCGAGGTGTTACAGGTATCTGCAATTGCATTTGATGTTACTACAATGACTGCATCTCCCCTATAAGGGTCTATATCACTAGGCCTAACCTCAATATACTTCAGACCTGTGTTAGACTTTTCTTCTGTTTTGTTAAACAAAAGCTCCATATGATCTGCTTTCTTCAGCTCAAAATCACTTGAGTAATCTTGTGAGGGATGAGTCTTCTTGACGTTATTATTGCTTTCCTGGAGTTCACCTATCCTTGAAACATAAGATGACACCTCTTTAGACCCTTCACTGTTGGAAAGGTTTTCATTTATTGCTGGTGTTTCAGAAGCATGTTCTGCTGTTAAGCATGCAGTGATAGCAGCAGCTGGAGAGGCGTCAATATCTGAAGATGCCTTCTCTGCATTTCCATCAGAAGTTGGCACATGTGCTGAGGACAATGTGACACTGTCCAAACTATGATCTATAGAAAGAAAATTGAAGCATTACACTTCTGAGTAATGAGTAATATACATGCAAATATACATACATGCAAACAAATACAAGTTAAAAAGTCCCAAATTATCAGAATGTGAATTCTTAAAAAACAAGATAGCAAAGCATACGTGACTGAAATATTCAGTTGTTACACTAACATTTCTGACAAAAACATAATCATTTCAAAACAACAAAGCTGAAAGCGAGAAGGATTGCAATTATTGTCTTATACTGTATTCATTTTTAACAGTTTATTATTAATCTTTTTAAAGTGTTTTTTACATTATATAAAAATGGAGTGCGTGTAGATACTGTATGAGTCTTACAGTACATGTGCTCAGTGTACTGTATACTTGGGCCTTTCATATTACAAAGCAAAATAAGAACTAAAGCCTAGATTAAAAATGGAAAAAAATGCACACAAGGTTAAAACTCAACAGCAAAATTATATAAATTACATGGGAATCCAATAATGAACAAACAAAAAAACATACAATTATTAAAGTACCTATTCATATATTCAATTGTTTTAGATACATAACTATGCTGTTATATGTAAATTGAACAGATATACTGTAACAGGGAAAAATGTATAACTGACCTGCTCTGGGAAGGTCTACATATCTGTCTTCAAAAATAATGGGAAGAGTATTCCAATCCCCATCTATATCTAGACATTCCACTGGTAAAGGGGGCATCCTTGTGAGGTACTCTGATCCTCTCACCTCTGATGCAATCTGGCTGTGTCTCTGGATGCTTTTCCACACAAACAAATTGCATATTAAATATTATCATATTAAACAAAATCAAAAACATTTTAGTTATTATTTTAATGATATCACTATGAATACACTTTCATAACCTTTTTTTAAATACAGACAGCTTTTATACAGTACATACTGTACATATGTACTTAAATATAACATATACAAACATGCTTATTAGTATCTGTATTTATAAATACAATATACTGTACTTATTGGAAAAACAATCTTCTGTGTTAAAATAAAGATATACAGGTAATACTTCTAAAAAAGGTTCACATGTAAGCACTGCTAGTGAATTCTTTTCTTATTATCTTTCAAGTTTGGAATTGGTTATCCACTCTGACAGTCCTATTACTGAATCATTTGCCGTTTGTTTCCTGTGCCCTACCAACAGCTTTTGGAGAAGTGATGTGCTTTTCACTGACACTTTAAATTCTCAAGTATGCGGCATATGACAGGTGATGCAACTCAGTGTCAGCTGAGGACAATCTACCTGATTGAAGTCCATCTAGTCCTAGTGTTACTCAGGCAACAATACACCGCTGATTGGTTATAACAGTCACAGTCAGCTAATATGCGACTACAGATGATTCTGAGGACCTTTACAGACCCACTTACATGGGAAGCACTCAATTTAAATAAATGTGAAATAAATATATCTGAAAAAATAAATTAAATACTTACAGTTCTTCTTGAAATGTTAGAGATGCAGTTTTGGGATGCTCTGTAAAAAAGTATGCCTCTGAAAATCTTCTGACCTGGGTGTAAAAAAAGATTACATCTGCAATAATAATAGAGCCAATAATATCCTTAAATACTAAATATAGCCTCCACTACAAACACAAATAAGTAGCAGAATAATTATAAAGCATTTGTGTCACACAATACTAAAAAATAAGTATGTTGATCATTTCCTTTGCAGTAGAAGATGCAGAGTTTATATATGAGGTGAAAAAGAAAAAAACATGCACTCCAAAATACAATTTAAGGTACAATTTCTCTGCTGGTGAATGTAGTGTATTGGCAAAAGCAAGTACAAAAAACCTTTGTATAAACATGTGTTCCTCTGCATTTATTATTTGATAGTAGCTGCAATAACAAAAATGCTAAAGTAACTGTTGTCATCGTACTTAAATGCAAAAAGTAAAGATCTGTGCTATTCTGAAAAAACAAATCTGACCATTAAATTAATATTGCAACAGCTAGTACTGTATATGCACCTTATTACTAAGAAAGTGGGTCTATATACAGTATATAAATCAACATTTCCAAAAATGACATTTTTGCATCATACATTTGCAGCATATATTACAAGTTTTGTCGAAGCTTGAATAACCTTTTCTCTGAAACCTTTTTTAATACAGTTTGCTATAAATGCAACTTTTTAAAGAAGCAGGTATTTAATGGTTGCTTAAAAATGAGGATAACACAACTCATATCAACCTATTAGACCTTCAACTGCTAATAAAGGTTATTGAAAGACAATTCAATTCTGATTGCCAGAGAATGCCAGAGACTTATGTCATACTTGACATATGTAACACAAATGTGTAAAAAATAGAAATGCTATATTTACCCTTAATGTGTGGTGGTCCTGAGCCAAGTAAGACATAATTTCTGCCTGAGGAACTACGGTTTCAAGAAACTGGCTCCATAGAGCCGTGAGGTGGGAACAGAGCTGGGTTAAATCTCTGCTGATCTGCTCAGCTACTTTATCATGACTGTTCTGTACCTGCAGGAGAGAAGAAATGTTAGGCAATATATTTCATTGGGCATATACCTTATCACATAAGTTAAATTATTTCACATTGTAAATACAGTGGAATTAATGCTCAAGCAGTTTGAATTTACTATGTTTCTTTTGGAGAGAAAGTGATTTATTCTGATTTTCTAATATACAGTATGAGTTAATAAAACATTTTGTAACATGGCATATACTCTCATTACCTCAAGAATGCACTCTAAATCTCCATACTGAATGCAATCATGAATTCTTTTTCTTGAAATCCACAGTTCTGTGTTGAGTTTGTACACTGGGTGGCACTGCAGCTTTTTCCCAGTGCTGTTTCATAGGCTCTTTATACAGTATATATATATAGATTGACTTCAGAGAAGCTCAGTTCTAGAAAATTATATGAATGCTGAGTACAGTGAAAGAGTAATTGAGCAGAGTATGAAGAACAATAATAGCACTGCTCTTCAAATGTTCAAACCACTGTGATATTGAAGAATATGTGGGTTAGCTGAATAAACTTAGAGCTTTTTTTTTTAAAGAAAAAAAATAACAGGTGTCACAATTGGTTTATAGTTTCTGAAGTTTTGGACAAATCTGTCAGACTGCATCAGAACAGGGAATACATTCATTTTTGTTTTGCAACACACTACAAAGTGCTTTTGAAAAAAGGCTTTTAAAAATTATAGAAATATATTAAATAAAAAATTGTACAGTAATCTCTTTACTGACTATGTTTTGTACTCCTAATATCCTTTCCTTAGCTATGTTTTTTTTATCTGCTTATGTTATTTTAAAAGTCAAATTGATTTAATTTTATTTAACATGAGGAGACAACACATAGGGACTGTATACTTAATATTTTTATATTTAGCATTAATGTGGCTGGCTGAGGAAAATAATAACAAAATCCTCCTCACTTGTGTGGAATGAACCAGGGAGGGTGCTGGAAGTGTGAAGCTGGGGTGGAAGGAGGAATTCCATTAAAAATGCTCAGAAAGAAGTACTCAGAAGGTGAAGTACTAATACATAAGACAGCAGACCTCCTACCTGATTTATGTTTAATATCACCATTTCAGTTGTTCAATCACGTTTTAATTGGTCTGGCTAGACCATGTACAGTATATAAAGGGATAAGAGTATACTTTACTGTTTGGAATTAACTCGGCTGCTTAAGTCATTGGAAGCCTTCTTGGACATAAGGTTAAGCTTTACAAAATACACAAAGGGTATGAACTCCAAAACAGAAGCAGAATTCTTCAGAGACAGAGTTTGTTGGGTTAAACTAGTTTTGATAAGGACTCAGACTAACGCATCAAGCAGTATGCTGATATCTATAATAAATGTATATTATATTGCGATTTAGATTATCTATAATAAGCAAACATTATGATATGATAAATCAACCATGTGACTGCAATTACTGCTGTCTGAGTCAGGAAAATGAACTTATATTCAAGATGCCAGGCCAAGACAGAATGAGTCTGTAAATAAACCGAAATCTGCCAAGATTCGCTCTACACAAGAGACATCTAGTGATTAGCTTGCCAATTTAAAATTTCACATGATTAAAGAAAATAATACAGTTCAATCATTTCTTGACAACCTGAATATCAGTGTATTTTCTGTAAGAGTTATACAGCTCAGTACAAAGTAAGGTCTCTGCACCAGTCTCACTGGAGCGACTGGAATGAGTCAGATGTTGCACACAGACTGATTGGGAAGCCAAGCCTACTGTATCTCTACTCTAACAAGGAATCCATGAGCACCATGTCTTCAGCATCAAGCTCAGCAACAAACTCTCCTGCTGTTTCCCACTGCCAAGTGGGAAGTGCCAAGTCCCAGAGCCAGCCAGCAAAGATTACACCCAGCCCAGCTCAGTCTCTCAGCTGGACAGCCTGACAGTGTATCAATTGCATGGGTAAATCCTCAATGTTCACCTAAATTAATCTCAAAAGTTAAACTATTCTAAACACGTTTGGAAAAAATTAGTTCACAACAGTTACTGTATTTGCTTGTCTTTGAGAGTATTAATGTTAATTAATTGTATGAGACTGATATACATATGAGGTAGGCAACATTAAATGTTACCATTGACATGTTTTAAGTTATTCACACCTTTGTCATCCCTTAGTGAAAGGTTAGCCATTTGCATCAAAACTACTCTTGTCAGTTTGCTATGCATGTTCTGTTGTTATATTAATATATTTTATATTTAAAATCTGGGTGGAGAGATTTGTAAGGCTTGTTACTCTGTCAAAATGACCCCTAATACCCATAAAACACTCCTGGTAGATGTTCAAACTTCTAGACATCACATCACTACACCCCCATTTATTTATTTTTTAGTTTTAATTTGATCTATAAACTATTTCAAATTATTAATCATTGAACAATTTTCACAGATATACTGCTCTTAAAGAAAGCAACCTAAAAGTAACATTATTTCATATACTGGACCTATGACCTACAGTATATTGTTTTTGCCACAGAGAAGACATTCTTTTAGTGAACTAACCTGCAGTTCAATGGAAAGCTGAGTTAAGGTTCCCTCTATGGGGAGCTCTTCTAAAGACAGAAGCAGAAAAATAAAATTGAAATGCAGTAATAATAGCAAGGATATTCAGGAAATACATCAACAGATGGAAAATGGGATTAAACAGCATTTTAAAACTCAATTAACACAATTAATCTTCAGCTATCTCTCAGGAGATTGCCAAAATAAACTACTGTACCTGTACATTACACACTGGTTCTCAATGAGTAGTCCTTTCAATTCACTCTATAATTTACTATACATTTTTTTTACTTTGACAATGGTTTTAATTGGCTTGTGTGGATAACTACATAGCATATTTGAACAAATTATTATTTTTTAATATAACTGGTTGAGTATCAGATTTAGAGAAAAGAGAGAGACATAGTGATAAGGCAAATTGCCTTTTGGATCTACAGTAGCTATTCCTATTGCCACAGTACAGTTTCTCATTACACTAATGATTAATTTGCTGCCTATGCACTCTTAATGAGAAAACTATTTCTTTCCAAATAAGATGAAAACATTACCTATTTCCACTTGAGGCAGGTCAGGTATTTCTTTCATTAGGCCGATGAAGTAGGTGCGTAGACCTCTGTGTGCAGAGAGCAGAAGACGACAAAGTCTCCTGTGCCACGTGTGCGCACGCTGCATGCAGTTTTCTGAGGCAACATAAAAACTGCCCTATAGGGTCACAAAGGCAAAAAAATATAATTTAAATATGGATACACAACAACCGTAATATAAATTAAGCCTATAATACTGTTTATAATAATTTCCATTTTCCTAGTACACTATGTACTGTATATGGCCTTACAATTTGAAAGTCTCATTCAGTAATGTGCTGTACAAAGCGAAATAAAGAAGAATAAACCACACAGATATACAAATATGCCTTTTATCTACAAAGATAGACATGTATGCTTGAGTTTGTCATTTTCGAAGAAGGTGTCTACTGTATTTAATATACTGTATAAGTCTGTTTTACATTTATACTGTCATAGGGACCCTCTACCAAGTGGTCATCTGATCCCTAGTGTTCACAGATGTCAGGTTCATCTGTTTTGCAGTAAAACCGAGTTAAAGAAATAGGTATTTCTGAACCATATTCATATAGGCACACATAATCTCAATCTTCCTTGGCCCTGCTTCTTCAGAATGACCAAGGTCTGACTTATATACTCAAAGTTCGTGGTACCACCTTTAGAGCAGATATTTTGAGTTACAAGGAAACCTTCCTTTTTCACACAGCGTATAACATAGACAATAACTTTACAAAATGTTATACATAAATTATATGTTTCCTAAAAATAATACATAAATACATATAAGAAGTATTATGATGTAATGATGATAAATTATGCACCAGTGTGAATAAATGCATGGGGAGACTAAATGGATTATGAGAAACTTTATATCAGTTTTTAATAGCTTCGACTTTCTTCACTGTCTACTTTTTTGTGTTGTTTGCTTTGTTTTCCATTTAATACAATTCTAGAAGCACGTCATGAAGGCTGTGCTCAGATGTAATATTTTTATTATGTTAATGTTAAATCTATAAAGGTGATGCAGTATAAAATGAAATATACAGTACTGTACAAGCCCAATTTACATATACTGTATTGTATCTAATGCTGTGATAAAACTGGTTTCACTATAATATTTATTACACATAAGCTCCTTTCTTGCCTTTCATTGAAACCAAGACTGTCTGTCTTTCATATACAGTAACATATGTGTAGAACATCTAAAAATATGTGTACCATCTTAAGGAAGTGAATAAATTACGATCAAACAGTGAACTGGTAGTATGCTTTCTCTAAACCCAGCTTGTGTCCAACTGTAAAAATCAGTGCTTATGTGGCATGGTATTACGTAACTCAAAGGACTCTGACTTTGGCTGCATTTTAATTATTTTTCCTAGGACGAAGGACATAACTTTAAATATATGATAGAATAGAAAAAAATATGCACCATTACATCATATTCTGTGGGAGTTTTTATTTAGTTATATTTTTTAATAAAATAAGGACTGTACACTGTAGTTAAAACTCTTTATTCCAGGGTGGGACTGCTGGAACGTTCACAGTGTTTAACAAAATACTATTTAAACAGACTTTTTCTAAATATTAAAACAGAAAACAAAGTTAGATTTTATTCTTCTAGATGTTGTATACCATGAGTGACAGGGAGACAGGGCTAATAGTTGGCTAACAGGGAACTGAACTCTGAGAGGGTCAGTGTAGAGTAATGAATGCAAAAGGAAGTCCTTGGAATGGGAAGAAATTCCCATGGGACCATGCAAAATTCACACAGAAAATGCCCATGCCCAGAATCTTATCTAAGACTTAACAGCAGCCCTTCTTACCACAGCCTTGTGCCAAATTTTAGTTGTAATAATCATATAATAATCAGATATACAGTACTGTAAGTGTAGATTTAGAGGTATGTTGGGGGTCCACAAGGGAAGGGTAAGATACTGTACCACATACCATAAGGAACCACAGTCTTCAATCACAGACAAGGGTGAATCATAGCTACACAAAATACAGTATACTGTATATGTTTTAGCACTGAATAAAGGTTTCATGCAATATGCCTGCAAAACAAACCATCGTATATTTCATAAATATATGATGCATATTATCAGAATATTGTTGTAATGTATCCAATTATCTATTGGTATCCTATGGTGTTTCTAGTAATAGCAGTAATACATGTGTTATGAAAGTTGTTGACCAAAGCAAATAACTTTAACAACAGCAAAGGAAAAGAAATACAGAAAAAAATAAATTAAATCTCTCCTCATTGTTACATACAGTAGAACACATTACAATTTAGCTGATAGTGCTGGAATTATTGAAAAAGTGCAAAGATAAATAAAATGGGACTTCTTTAAAACTTTGTTCAGTCAAATGCGAGGTTATAAGGCAGTTAAACTACAAAGCACTAGAAACGTGGCAGCTCCAGGTAGAACTCTTACATAAATAAAGCAGGAAGCAGCAGGACTGTACTATACAAATTTCACCTGCAGGTACAGCATGGTAAACCCAGACTCATTACTGTGATCAAAAGGGCCCCCCTGTGCAGCTCAACTGCCTCGTTATTAAACCACCCCACAGGACACTGGTGTAAAAACCCGGAACAGAGGGCAAAAGAACTCTCATTAGAATTTATAGTGCCTGCTTTCAGTCCAAGAAAAAAAAAATATCTCGTCCCGTCAATTAAAGCATTTTAACCATTAGAATATTATATTTTCTAACATTTTCTATTAATTGTCCTAGATGCCACTGTCCTAGATGCCAGATGTCTAGAAATGTAAAATGTACTCTGTTTAACAGAATTTTGGGAATAAAAATAAGTTTGCACATTTTTTTTTCTTTTCTTAACTCTAATTACACAGCAAAGATTGTGAATGGTGCTCATTCTGTTTGCAATTACGGAATATTACAATTGCAAGGTAACACTGTTAATGTGGCTTTTATTTTCATGAATTTCAAATGTTTGCATTTTATTAAAAAGGTTTCAGAAAATTACGATGATGCATACTGTTTTAAGAAACCTTCAAATTACAGTTTCTTACAATAGTTTAAATGTCTTCCAAAAAACATTGCCATCAGGAAGGATGGTACTGTTATCAGGAAGGCAAAAAGCATACTTTTATCTTTAAAACATTATAGATATAGTATAAGGCCGTGTCCCAATATGCACATTTGCGGTCTCATGCCCTTCACACGCATGTTCTCGCTCAAGTCTTTGTTAGTGTGTACCATTTCTAATTTGTGTTTCAAAAGGTTGCTCACGAGCACCCCTAATGAGCACTTTATGAGCCTTTCTCTGAAGTCCACATCAGTGTAGACTTTACTGAAGGTAATTACCCCAAATTCCTTGCAGAATGGTGATGTTTCATGTTCTTACCTATTAAAGTGGAATGAAATTGCCATGGAGAATATTAGTATTAGTATTAGTATTTACTAATTAAAAGTATTGGTAAAAGTGAACTTTTTCACACTTTAAAAACTCATAATATTTTACATTATGTATAAACAAAATTTAATTAATCTACTTTAGATTCATACTGTATGTATTCTAGATATGAAGTGTTGACATAAAGCGACTATTTGTTTCCCCATTTCGACTGATGAATTTGTTTACCTACTGTATTGTGTATTTTGTACATGGAAAGATTAAGTATTTAATAGTACAAAGCTCTGAGGATTTGCCAAGCTTACCATATTTGTTTTACTTTGCCTACTTTGGATCAATCCCATTTCATGTGAATGAACATGTTATATATTTCTCATACTGTCATTTCTGTACTGGGAAAGATGTAATGTAATGGTATAAAGCTTTAAATAAATGGAGAGCTGTACTGCCAGGTTTTCCTAATTTAGTTTATTTTGCGTCAAACCTGCTCAACATGAATGAACACATTAATGTCACTACTTTTGTGCAGAGACGAGACATTCAATTTCATGCGGAGGATGAAAAAGTATTCAAAAAAATATCTGCCAATATGTACTTAGCCAATGGAAAAGAAGCAGCTTAAAAGCAGCAACAACAGCAAGTATTTTGAGAGTGAGCTATAACCAATGAGTGATATCATGCAAGGATGTCCTGTTACCCTTTAAATAATGGTGCACCCTTGAATGCTTGTGCACATGCTTGCTCTACGTCACAGAAGTGCTGACTTGGAGGAAGAGCTTAGGGCTTAGTGTGGCATTTGGGACACAAACCCAAGTGGTTTCAGTGAAAGCAATGTTCTTATTCATGTGAAATATTTTTTGTATTACAAGGTAATTATTTAACCTTAACGTACAATAATACAATTAATGCAAAATGTTTTGTGTTGACCACTTTTGGTTATGGGTTTTGATTTTGACTACATTAACGACATACTTTTCAAATGTCCTATTACTGTACTTTATAACTATACAATTGTAATGCAGTTGTAGTTTGTATAAGGCTGCTCATTTAATGAAATTCTGTATTGAAATTGAATCTGAATATTATTCTGCATGACCTCTTAAAGATAAAACTCTCACAAATTTAGCTTTTATATTTTTATTATAGAAATAATGCGATTATTTTATTTTGTAAACATGGGAAAAATAATAAACTAGTTACATTAGTACACGCTGAGATCTTAGAATTTAAAAAAGCCATGTTAGTAATGTTTGTACAGCACTGATGAAAAATCTGGACACTGTATCTTCCTCAATAGTGTTGTCGTTATGCTGGGCTGGTGTTTGACTGATGAGCTACCTTGCTCCCGTGTGAAGTGAAGACCCGTTCAACCCCATTTTGTTTCAGACATTAATCTTTCAGAGGTCCTTAACCAACAGCACAAACCTTTTAAATTTGGTCAATCGACTACTAGATTTGCATATGTTGAAAGACTCTTGTAAAATGCTACATCAAGAGCTTTGTAAAGTGGCAATCATGTGTAAACTGTAAAGCAGAAATAAAATTGAGTTTAGTAATATAATATATTTCATTTTTGGGTTGGAGAGAGAAATATTGAGTTCAGTAATGTGTTAATGTGGCATTCATTTTAGAGGAATAGAGTAAGTTCCTGTTGCTTGTTACAACTAATTTGATGATAATTCATCTTATGACACTGCTGTCCAACTCAGTGCTCCTAGCTGATCCAATCTTCCATTCTATGAAAGGAAAAATGGGTCAGGAACGTTTAATATTTATTACGAGCTACACTGGTGCTAAGATCTTACCTCTGTTATAACAGGCTTGCAGTATCCAGCCCCAAACATGAGGTTCTCTAAAGACATAGCAGACTGATCTGTTCCATTTTCTGGAGAGCCCTTTCCCAGCCAGGAGCTCTTTCCTGAACGAGCAAAACTGAAAGAAGAAAAAACACAACAAAACAATGTTCTAGAAGCCATAAAAACAAAAACAATTTGTTTAAATAGTCAGGATTCTGAATGAGCAATATTTAATTGAGAAAAGTAAATGTAGATAGAATTTAATAAGCTGGTTCAGTTACAAAGATACTGTATCACTTAAAAATGCTGTGGGGTTTTGTTTTGGGGAGTATATGAGACTATTTTTCAAGGAGAAGTAATTATTTGCCCTGCCCACAAGAAGTAATGACCTGTCCATAATGATGATGGATGCAGACAATACCACACACATGCTTGGTTAAAGTGCCGACATGTTCACTGACAGCACCCTACAAAGAGTTCAGATTTAGAGGGGGCTGACAGACACATTTAGGTGGAGAACACAAACAATAGTCCCATCATCCTTCAAACAGTTTGTCCAATAAAAACAGCAACCCAGAAGCCTCCTAGTACCAAAATACTGTTTTACAAAATGATTCCAATTTTTTTTACTCAAAACCTGGACATCTACTGTAGAATAGGCACTTGACATTTGCACTTCTGCACAAATCTCAATGTACATGTATCCTCAAACCTAACATGCAAAAGTCACAAGATGTTGTTTCATGAGATGTGTTCTGTTAAATTTATAATAGATTTCATCAATCAGAAGTTGAACAAAATGTGTCTTAACATACTAACATACAGTACAGCAAAAGTTTTGGTTCTTTTGTTCTAGCGACATTAGAAATCCCTCTGTCATAATAACATTGTTTTCTTTTAATATTATATACTAGGACATTTTCACACCAATCCTTTCATGGTGAAGTGTTGGAATATTTCCAGTTGTGAGGATTTTCCATCATGTCTATTTACAGGCAAGAAGAGCTGGCATGAATCTCTCCATTTTCTTTCAACATTTGATAAATTAATTCCTTATTGACAAAAGGATTCTATTTCAGCGGTATTTTTTATAAGCTGTAAACAGTACTTTGTCCTTATATTGCAAATTGATTTGTGGTACATGAAAGACTTGGGAATTCTGTAGAGCCGACAACAAAACCCTCCAACTTAGAGCCTTTATTTATAGCAGGCAGGTTACTTTTTTTTTTCTTAGGAGACATTTCAATGCCTGCAGGCAACAATTTATAATGAAATTTGCACATGCATCTTTTTTGACAAAGCATGCTACTAATCCCATAAAAAATAAGAAGAAAAAAATCGGATTAATGTAATCATGTGTCCATCTGATGGAGTATCACCCTAGATATAAATACTGAACTTCAAATGGACTTTCTTTTTCTTGAAGGCTAGTAATTGTTACAGTAGGTACAAATAAATCTAATATAGTAATGCAAACAAAAAAATATAAGCACTGTGGAAAACATGTACATAAATATAAAGTTACATTTGCATGTTGCTAAAATCTATGGTGCTGAGTTATGCTACCTGATCAATGGTTGATGTAAGGCAACCAGTGAAGCGTGGATGGAGACTGATATTACAGAAAGGTGGAAGTAGTCAAACATAACCGGGACATGGTGGTGCAGGCCTCTCCGTGGGTGGAAGTGCAGACCAAGTGTCCGACTGCTGATGAGAGGGACTGAAGAAATATCATTCAACCTGTAAATTCAACCAAGAAAACTCATTATAATGGATAAAGTGATACAATTCCCTGTTTCTCAGATTAAAAGTAAAATATTAAGATTTGTCACTAAAAATCATAAATCTAGAACTGGAAAGAGTGGATACCTTGTTGCCTTTAAAGATTTGTGGCAGAAATGAACAACCTTGTTGTTGGGATTCTGACAGTGTGATGTGTCATTCACAAGCAGACGGTCTTTTCGTTTGCCAAGTCAACACGGAAATGTCAATTTTCTATTTTTTTTTCAAATGCTAATGGGCCAAAACCAGACTATCTCCCGGTGCCAGAGTATCTTACTTTTAAAGATACAGATCATTAACTAGTAATGGCCAGGAACGATAATCAAAACAGAGTGCTTGGATTCTGGCACGTTGTGCCGAGCTTGGCAAGGAACTACTCAACCTTTCAATGTGTTACTCTAGGTGCTAAAAATGGAAAAGGAGAGGATGGAAGTGTGTGGTACTAAATGTTACCTCTGCTCTGATATTGGTGCATCTCGTTTGAAATCAGGTACAGTAACTATGAAATGTAAGAGAAACAAGTGAAGGGGAAAGATCTGATATGCACAAAATGTATTAAATATCTAAATTATCCTTCTCTGTTAGGTTTCATTTATTTTCTAAAAGTATTGGCATATACTGTATATAGATTAATTTACATATTATTATATAATAAAAAGGCTGTCACCTTCTTTTCAAGGGGATTTCCATTGAAAATTATTTTACTGAACTGTAACATTAACATAATGTGAAAGCTACATACTGTAGGGTGCTTTAAACACAATGTTTTGATTTCAGCATAATGCATAAAGTTATGCAAGTACAACATAAAAATGATTATAAAACAAGAACGGAAGATAGGAACTCTACTGTATTTCTAAAGGAATCATTTTTGTAATTATTTAAGTAATTTAAAATTATTTTAAGTTTGGCTTAAACAGTGTGTGGTCAATATATTTAAAAAAGAATTAAATATGAACTACAGGATTTAAATGGAAACTAAGGGACATTTTTATGGCCAAACTACTGATATCTCATCTCTTCTGAGTATGTTAAATTACCACTACTCTGTTGATGAAAATAATGAAAACAGATACTTTTTTCTAAATTATTATTGATTTTATCATTTAAATTGGTCTTATCATTCAGAACAAATCAGGGCCCTAGTTTTGTTTTGAATTAAAAAAAAAAGCTATAGGTTTGGTCTCACTAGAGGTTCTTTGAATTCTGTATGATTTCTCATCATGTTATTTGTTATTCCAGTAGTATGATCAGAATTTGAGCAGAAAATGTTTTATGAAAAGAATCCAGTAAATACTGAAGACAGTGAGCTGCCTCCTTTTCATCCCTCCCCATATCTCTGGGGGCAGGGACTGCTGCATTCATAACACAAAACAAATATACTATATGCTATGTTTTAAATTAAAACTGCCTAAAACATCTACTCTGTTCTGGAAATTATTTTTTAAAATACTTTATGATATGGAAAGAAAATTTCCAAGTGTGAAAGGCTGTGGGAAAACAATTGCCTAATGTCCAGGAAACTGAAACAATTACATACTGCTGTTCGTTGTCAGTGAAGTGCAGGTCTAGTTTGAGTTGAAAATCTACTTCACTCAGTGCTTCTTCTACCTATTAAAGAAGAAAATACAGGTAAAAGGCTACAAAGAATTGCATTATTCATATAGTTCAATCATATTTCATTTAAACAATTTAATTTAATACATGGAACAACATCAAAAATGACATTTGTGAATAAACCATGCACAATGCGATACCACATGAGGCAGCTCACACTAAGGGCAGTGATCCAGACCAAACTACTCAGTTAGCACACCCTACCACAGACCACCAGGAAAATCTATTACTCTATCATTTGAGCTCATATCCTATTTTTGCATGCACTCTCCTCCAAGAGTAGTGTTATATTATCACCTCGTTTTGGGAAAAGTGCTAGAATTGAGGCTTCTGGTGCTAAAGCAGGGTGACTCCAGATATTTTTACACTGTCTTTTGGAGCAAGGCTCAACTAAAGATTTTTGAGCCCTTTGTTTGCAGTTTCCCAGGTTCAAAGATCTGTCTGTCAAGTTACGCTGTCTTTAGGAGCATGACATACAGGTACTTTCTTTTCATGCCTCAGCACTAGCTTTTATCCTCTGACCTTCCATGCTTGAGGATGGAACATAGGATTGCTGAGCCGTTCACTCTCATAAACACAACAACAGCAAAGTGTGCTTCTAATTTGGAAACTTCTTTAGCTCTTTCCCTAATTAGGAGCTCTCAGATTCTCTGTGTATTTATCAGAATACCTTTGGTGTTGATCTGTGGTGTGGTGCCCAAACAGTTTGCTCTTTGGCTTCCTGTTGGTAGTGTTAACATTGACCACACTCCTGCGTCATGTCTCCAGAAAATGACTGTTTTACAATGCTTGCTTTTCAAATGAATCCCCTCCGTGTCCCTAGATCTCACTCATTACCCTTCCGGGTGGAACCTGCAGCCTGCATCCCTTGCTGACTTCCCATACCACTAATGTGTATCCAATGTACCATTGGATACACACACACACACACACAACCCTCTGCTTGATGCTATATAAATTGCTGCTACACATACCGAGCAATACAGCCTCACAGCATGCTGCTACCAACGGACCATTCCCTGCTATCTGTCAGTCCTGTCTTTCTCTCTCAAGGGAGGAAGGCAAATTGTACAGTATAAGTACAGTATAATGCCACCTACAGCTGTTACTTCTCAGACCACTGACTGACTACAGCTGTAGAACTTAGAGACACACATTCCTGCATAGAAGTACTGTCCCCGGGCGTTTCTTGCATCGGCAGCACTGTAACAAGCACAAGCTAATACAGTACGTAGTTCATAACCAATACATAATAGAACATTCTTAACTATCTGTAAATGGATGTGCTGTTGTACACACACCCCCTAAGATGAATACTCCAAATTGACATTAGAATTGTGTACTATTCTCATATACTGTAGTTGATGCATAGTTTGTAATGTAGTTTATAATATTGGTCATTCACGGATTATGACCAGAAATGCTGGTTCCAATGGTACATTGGATACACATACAGTTGAGTGGACTGGAGCAATTGGGGTGAAGGATCTCACTCAAGTTAGAACAAAAGGGTCCACATTGGTACACTGCCCTACATTTATTATATTATATTATATTCATACGGTAAACAAATATTTTTAAGATTTTAGTGTTAATAAAGTCAAAGACAGGTTGAAGCAAATTTAAAAAAAAACAGTAATGAGATGTACTATCACCTCTAATGCTGGACTTTTCAAGCATTCCCATTTAGAAATTGGAAGTCAATTAAAGAGCTTTAATGAAAAGAAAACTGAAGCATAATATACCACAACATCATCTAATCGTTGCAAAAATAAACAACAGGCATCTTTGTCAAACAAATAATCCAATTTCCCTACATAATGAACTATGAGTAATTTTGAAATACCGTATTTATCTTAATATTTATCTGTTTATTCTTAATGTTAAGTTTTAAAAGGCCTAAAAAATGAAGATAATGCAGAAATAATCTATCCAAAGATGTGAAGAACTGAGATGATAACTATTGTTGCACCACAAAAAGTCACAAAAAGAAAAAAAAAACATAAAAATGTTTATCTTTTTAAAAATTTGCTTTTGTGCACAATGTAATAAGAAACAATTCAAAGCTGTTATCTTTTTGAAATGCAGCTGTTTTTTTTTTTCTCGAAAAACTAGAAGGGCTATAGATTAATGAGTGGCTTACTCTTTCACCATCCAGAAGCAAGTGAACCTTGAAGTTCATAGAGTCATTAACCGCAATTTCTTCATTCCTGTACAAGATCTGAAATATCTTGCTGAGCACAGTACAGTCAAGGACACATGCAGAGGTAGAGCTAGATTCACCTAGGAAGAAAACAATAAAGTAAAATAAGATTAAATTATACAGATGCACAACACAAATGCAACGCCATGCATTATTTTAATCATATTAGGTATATCCACTGTTAGCATTTCCAAGTTTGAAATAACAGAGTTCAAAGGAGAAGGACAAACCAGAACTCCCTCCAACTACTGTATCTATTCTCTAGGGAATAAATATAGGATATCAGACTTTCCTTTCCAGTATTCCTTTTTTCGAGCATTTTAGAGCAGGTGGGGCGGGACTGTTTTCCACATTAATCAGTTCTTGTTCCTCAAGCCATGTCAATTAAATCTGATATACTGTATATCCTAAATCTTTATTCATCTGGAGGAGGGGGCTTTAGCTGTATCTTCTAAATCACTAATGTGTGAAGATGTTTCACCCAGTTACTGAATATATTAGCAGCTATTTCATGTTTTTTTTTTCCTGCAAGAATTAAAGTCTTACTGCCGGATAGTAAAATCAGTAATTGATTTGACCTCTTTCAACGACTATCAAGGGTGTTTTGGTGTTATATGAGATAACAACCCTCATCTCTAAATGGTATTTACAGTGGATCAAGAGCAAAATTATATTTATCTGAGAATAAAATTAAACATTGTTTCCCCTGAATGGTATCGGTGCTATAGTAATTCTACTGATTTGGGTAATCTTTTTTTCGATGAAATTCCTGTGAATTTCTAAAAACAGTTTAAGAGATGCAAAGAATGAATGTCCTTGTTAAAGTTACTAATGATCGTCCTAAGGCAGCTGATTCTGATTCTCTATCCTAATTCTAGACCTAATTCTAGAAAAGTGTGGCTTTTCACATTGTTAATCATGACATTTTCCAACTCAGCCATCTCAGAAATATTGCCAGACTACTTCTTTTGTTGTCCTTGACTGTAACAGAAAAGCTGTTCGATACCTTTGTTTCAAGTCAAAATCAAAATCTATATGGCTTGGCACCTCAGCACCTTAATACCTTTTCATCCTAGCCACCTACAGTACTTTTGGCGTTTCCACATGTAAAATGCTTCCTTCCTTCATTGTTTTGTCAAAACACAAATAATCTTTTGGCTAGGCATGTTTTCAGCCACATCTTTTGGTTGTTTTCCCCATTCTCCATTATGTTTTGTCACCATTGATAGATTTATAGCTTTGAACGCTTTGAACTTGAATCATTCCAGAAAACTGGAACAAAGTTTGCACGGGAAACAGAAATCATAATTTGTACTGTACATGATGTTGCTTTTCATCAATAAATTAGCTGTGGTTTCACCAAAATATAATTAAACATAACTCTTAACAATTGCTTTGCATTTAACATTTACAATTATTTTGATATAGATTTTTTAGGAATCTAAACAACTTTTTTTGTTTTTGACCATTAATTTCTCATTTCTAAATGTGTACAGTATTTGTCTGTGTATGTCTATGCAGTTGTCACAAGCATATAATTAGAGTAGGAAATGAACAATAACTTTTGTTTATTTTACATTTTAATCTCAGTTACTTTTCATGCAATCAGGAATTCAGAAGTATAATCAGTGCATTTACATGCACAAGTGTATACTGGGTCTTTAGCAAGCTTCATAGGTGTTCAGACATCGCAATACACAGTGCCTCAAAATATGTTCATTTCAGAAAAAAAATATTTTTCTTTCCTTTAAGACCTTCCTAATTTCAGGAATCAATTTTTAGGAGTCAGATAACAATGCATTTATTTAAAGTGGTTTTAAAGGGAGAAAAGTGTATGGCCAGACTAAAGACAATAGGCCTGCAGTCATGTGACGCATGGCCTATATACTGTATCATGTGATGTGGACTTGTTTTGATTTTGATAAATTATTTGAAAGAGGAGATTAGGAAAATATTTTATTCCATTAGGCTGCAAAATTAAAATGTCAAGCACACTCCAAAAATTCCAATATTCATTCTTCATTTCCCGTCCTCTCAATTTAAAATGTTTACCTTGCTAGAACTAGCACAATAGCTAATTCATGACTAGAGACATAATTCTTGCGAAAAGAGGCTCCAGACTAAAGGGCATATTGCAGTTTTGGCTCCCAATTAAAATACTGATCTACATAAGGACAACTGAGGTTGCAAACCTGTCCTCCATTTGTCAAATATCATACCACTGACACAACAATGTTTAACTTATGATACATTCAAAATACTTCAATTCACATTAGGTTTAATTAAATAGTATTAAATGAGCATTGCAAACACACATTAAAATAAGATAGCAATTACACTGTACAGCATGTGATCCTGGAGAAAGTTCAGAGACACTGCTGCCAAAAAACACCTTTTCAATTATATGAGCTTGGCCAAAAGATGATCATTACAAGATTCTGTCCTTAACTGATATTCCCTGAAACATGTACAGTACAGTATGTTGTGACTTAAAAAGGACTTCTGGATTCCAGTAACAACAGTACGTGAAATCTTTAAATGAATATTCCACTGATACTTCAATTACGATGAGTTGTTATTAGATGTGAGATTTTCACTACTGATCAACATCGAAGAGTACAGTATATGCTCAAATGCCTGAAGTACATACAGTGTCTGAATATGACATAATACAGTATGTCAGAATATTCAAGTGTTTCTTTAGTCCGCTGGCAAATACATCTAAGATACTATTTTTTGTTATTGAAAAAAACAAATATGTCACCTTTAAAGTGAACTCCAACTATAAGACAACAGCTAGAGGTTATTCTTGATAAAGAACAACCACTCATTCATATTCATTCTTATTAAATACTTATTGCTAGCTTGTGCATTATTCCTGCTAATGAGTGTTACACATAGACCAGATTTATGAATATTAACCTCTAATGCTGCTTGTTTGCAAGCATCCCCAGATACCAGCTGAAAAACATTTGTTATTTTCTTCTCCAAAAGAAAGGAACTACCATAATTAAAATTACATTAGATAGAGCTCTCTTAAAAGTAAACAGTGCCTAAATGAAGTTGGTCATTGTATTTTCCTTAGTTTATATTTACTTATGTTAAAATCCTGAGAGCCAAATCTGGGTTCTGCAAGCTTCATTGTAAAAAGTCCATTATATGGAGAGAAGGGCATAATGTCAATTTCTTAAGACATAATCAAGCTTGTTACCAAGGAGGCAATTAAGATTTGTGTCTGCTGTATTTTCAATGTGTGAGATGTGGTCTGTATGAATTCAGTCTCTCCGTTCAAACCAAGCTTTAAAGGGAAATGTTGGTAACTGGTACTGTATTATACAGGAAGAGATTTATCAGTCTTCCATACATCTTCTGAATTAATTTAAGCTAAACGTCATTTATTTCATTACAGCTTAAGCAAAGACACACATTATTAAATTATGACTGCACAGTCATCAGTTATCTAATGGATTTTCTTCATTTTATTCAACAGATTATATTGATTTACATACAGTATACAGTATCCAGTAAAGTACACAACAATTTCCCACCCCATCACAAGATATATTCAGTCATGAGTGTTGCAGTGAATGTGTTCAGATTATTTTCTCATCCAAGAAATTGGTTAGAAAAACTATAGTGAATTTCTGTTTTTTTTAATTGTTTTTGTTATTCTTTTATGTTCATACACATGTGACAAAAACATAGGTCTTACAATAGTAAGCATGGTGAATATTTTTATGTCTAGAGACTTCGTCACTTGGTACGCAAAAATAATGAAAATCGACTGGAACCAATTCCTTTTACACATATAGAGAGTATGAAAAAATGAAATATGTGTCATATATTATTGTGTTCACAAAGCGCATGTGTTCCTGAGTACTTTGAGCCCTATTCTTAATTGAAGTACTTTATTTCATATAAGCAAGTGCAATGCTTTACAATTGTTGAACAGGTGCTGTTCAGGTATTATTTACCTTTTTCATTCTTTTTAAATTGAAAAAAGTCTAATTCTCTTACATTCCCACAGAAAAAACAGACATATTTCATCTGAATATGGTTTCATTCAAAGTCTGCACTAATCAGCCCTGTAAAATGAAACTGTTAATAAAATACAGAAAAAATGTTCGTCCTCCAGTTCTAATTGATGAATACTAATATTGTATGTGAAATGATACACAATAAAAACGCAAAATAATGCAGTATGTCCTGGTTTAAAACATTATAAAAGCAGCACAGATATTCACATAGTGATTGACACTCAACAAAAAGACCTGTTGAGGCAAAGAGAGGTGGTGAATTCAAAATTTGGAAAAAAAAATTTCACAAGGAGTCAGATTGTATACTGTCTGTCCCAGAACCAAGCATTTCATGCCATAGATGCAAAGAGCCCAGGCTGATGAAAAATGTGTTGGAATTGATAACATTTCTGAAAGAACCTCTCCAAGCAAGTATTCAAGACAACGAAAAGTTACAGAGATAAATTTTGTGTCTGGGCCTAAGTGCTCTCCTGGGGGTGCTGAAAAAATATTATTACTCATCAAGCAATAACCACTACAGTAAAGTACCTCTCAACTGTTTCTCTTTCTGATGAAAATCTGTTGATCTAGGCAGATTTCCAAACGGACTGATAATACTGTCACCAGAAAACTGAAAGTTACAAAAATAAATATAAGCATGCTATCGTGACACCTGGGCTGGGACTGACGCACCAGAGGCAACCTGAACATTCCTCTGACACCATGCAAACGAGATCAGGACGCCTCTCTGTTAGACTTTTAGATGTTGGCTTGTGAGGATGTGTGCATACTGTTCATGGTTAATATAGTTTCCTTTTTACAATAATGCAAAGAAAAGAGGATACAAGAGTGAATCAGTATTTTTAATCCCTTTTCATAAATTCAGTGATGTTATGCTCTTTTCAGCTGTATCTGACAGATATCATTACTTCAAAATCAAGAGCCATTATGTATATTATACTGTATATACTGTTTATCTTGTTTACTTCTTCTTGCCATAGCAAGAGTTTCTTCCTCATGGTCAGTTTTATGAACAAGTGCATTTCCTTTGACCAATCATACTGTAGTACTGTATAATCTTTTTGCAAAGTGCCTGAACCGCTATCTTTTTAGTCTCTTCTTACAATGATGTAATATATTGTTTTGCGTTGTAACAAATGTGTTTCTTTCTGTCTCTTCTTGTTTTCCAAGCCTAAACTTTACATGCCTCTTTGGCTTGTTTGTAATTTCTGTATTATTATTGCAATCAGTATCCAAGTTTTGCATCCATTTTTTATATTAATATAAGCAAAATGCAATGGCCAAAAACATAATTCTAAGCATTAATAGTAATTTCACTGTTGAAATAGTACATACTATTGTCCAATATCAGCTGTTTTATTTCAGTTATGCTGTCTAGAGAAATGGCACTGATGCATCCAAATACATCCAAATGATGACCTTTTCTAATTTGATGCCATTTGTTTTTGATTCATTGGGAACAGTGTATGTGTTAGACATCAGCTTGAAATCTATCTTCGGACTTGTCTTCATGTTTAGTTACAGTATGTGCTTCTTAAACTCATAATTGCTGTTTATTTGGGTTTGGTGGAAACATAAAATAGTTCTTATATTTCCATGACTGTAGGTTAATAATTATTTGGAATTCTGTGGAATCTTATAGAGTAATGAAAACTGAATTAAAATACATGAGATTATGTAATGTATACATGTACTGTATATCAAGTTGAAAAGTTAATATTTTGCATTGCATTCCAGGTAGCTTAAATCTACATCCTTACATATCTGAAATAATTTGTAGTTTGTAGCACTCATAACTGGGCAAGATGGTCGTGCAGTGGCTAGAAATGCTGCATCACAGCGCTGAGGCCCTGGTTTTAATTCTGGATCTGGGTTGCTATCTAATCTGGAATTTGTAAATTTTGCCCATGTTAATCCCCATGTGTTGGACTAGGTTGTATGCTGCCCTTCATCTGATACTTGAAAGGCTCCAGCACCCCTGAGACCCTGTATTGCATACAGTATAAAGCAGACAGTACTTCCAAATAACTTTTTTCATTATTTTGTTCTTATTTGTTCTTATTTCTTGACATCTACATCTGTCGTATTTTCTTGAGTTGTAACAAAACAATTCACATGGACAAATGTGGACATGGACAGAAGTCTTGCAATTAGGAATTATTCAGAAATATTCTTATATTCATGGCCTTCCATGGATCATATTAGCAAGGTTTTTAGCAAGGAAGTTCTTCCTGCTGCTTTCAAGAGCAAAGATTAGAAACACAAATTCTGAGAGGAAACAGCTGTGTACCATTCAGAATGATGCCTTTGTTTATTTGCCTGAACTCAGGGTAAGGCTGACAAACACAAACTAGAAAATAATGATAATTCCTTTTAGCACCTCTGAGACTGAATTCTGATAAAAATACATCAATTAACTACATTTAATTGTTTGGAAAGTGCTTTAATTAAATTAATAGTAACAAGTTAGATCTGCTACTTATTTTTTAAATACAATAGTTTCACAACATTTTGAGGAGAAGGTGAGTCTTTTTTCCTGCTAAACTAGTACAGCAAAACCACCATTACAAGTCTACAAAGCAATAAAACATACAAATATGGATGTTTAAAAATGTTGGATAAGAAATATCAACAACAGCTGTCTAATGTATTGTGCTGGAAAAATATTTCAAAACTCCTTTTAAAATGGTGAATCAATTTAAAAAAAACAATGTGAAAGTAAAGCCTTCAATGACACATGTCTGCAGTCCTTTTAAAATAACTTTAAGAGCAAAAGTTCCTACCATCCTCTTGTATGTTGTTTTCAGTTTTGTGAACATCTAAAACTGTCAAATTGAAACAAACTGGCTGCATTCGATTTCACAATGAAGGCATTCACTTAGGTGATTGAGACTTCAGAGAAAACTGAGTATGCGTTGTACTGTAATTCCAAGGATTTTTCAAGGTCCTACAAATGATCATAATCTTCATGATAATTACAGAGTGGCCAAATTACTCTTAACCAAAAGAATGTGTGATACGTTTGTTATTATCTTCACTAAAATATACATTTCACACATCAAATAGACTGCTGGTTTTCTACAGGCATGTACATACTGTACAATGAGCTCATTATGGTCCTTTCCCAGCCAACATTGTATGGAGTGATACAGAACTGGTCACGCATAATAGCCTGATTCACTGCCAAGCCAGGTGGAGCAAAGGCTTGTAGCTTGTAGCCCATACAAGCCGTGAGCTTCAGGGAAAAAATAAAAAAAGATTTAGTAGCTATTTTGCAAGGTGTGAATGCAGAAAACATCAGTGCTGGTTAATAATGCAGTTCAAATGTAAGACTTTGCATTTAGTGTAGCAGAGATACCAAATGAAATAGAACAGGTGATAAGAAATAAAAATGCATAAAGTTCAAGATACTGTATCATAGGGAGAATTTAAATGACTCCAGTAGTTTAAAGTCAGTGGAAGATGTGGAGGATGAAGGGAATGATACAGCAATAAATACCTCTATATTATAAAATCCAGAACATAAAAATGAATATAAGGTACTTTAGTAAATTAATTCAGATATCATTATCAAACTATCACAACATCATTAGGTTTATATTTCAACAAACCTGTGTTTGCTTTAAGCAAAAATTAACTTTATATTTTGTATATTCCTTCAAAAACTCAAAAAAAGTTTTAGTTAATACTGTATATTTATGCAATGCTTTTGCTGCAGTATTTATGAGAGAATCACACAGTGTGTGTACACTGCTGTATATATGTACTTACATAATTAATGGACTGTGCAGAGACTGCCTGGGTTGACTTAACTGGCAAATTGAGAGGTAATGAGGTGACCTGATTTGGTAAGCAGAACTGTTGCAGATTTCAAGGGAAAATGTTGAATGTGCCTGCAGCAACAATTGCTTGCAATTCCTACTACTGTACATCGGAAGCCAGCCTTATAGTCATGTGGGTTAGACACTTATTTGGTCTGTGCAGAAACTCATAATTTTAATTAAGACTAATATGAAATGGTGCAGTCATGAAAATCAGGTATTGCTTTGCTAAATAAATTGTTAAGAAAACTGTAATTGGCAACAGAACTGAGGGCCCTGTACTCACAACATGAGGGAATGTAAAACCCGATAAAACAACCCCTTTACCTGTGTTTCCTGGTATCGTTGTTATTAATCTATGTGGAACACGTGATGATATTTTCAAACCAACTCGCACTTGGTAGAACCTACGAAAATAAAACATAATCAGAAGGGAAATTTACTTCACAAATTACTTTTGAAAAACACATGTTTTAAGTAAAATATATTGTACCTTGCACAAAGTAAATTATAATTATACCTTAAACATAATATGTTTGCATATATTGTATGTTGTTGAGAAAATCCAGCTGATTTTAACAACACTCAAGACACATGTAGATTTCTAGTTTTTTTTTTAAAAGACAAGAGGAAGTCTTTGATGTTTCTCATTTTGCCATTCCTGTGACAAGTTGAATATTTTAAGTAATACCAGTCACACTCTGTGGTTACTTAATTGTTTGGCTAAACCTACAGATGCTGCCATCTAGAATGCAAGAGGTTTCAGTTGGTACACCACTGTAAGCACCATAAATATCTTCAGTTGTTAGCTGTCACTTTCTTACCAGTATTACAGCCTATAAACTCTGAAGTAAATGATATAATACAAGACTAGATAACCTTATTCAAATGATTGTGAACCAATTAACTAATCACGCTCTGTGGTACAATATAAGCTTTGTTTTGAACAAATGTGGAAAATATAGTGGATTTTCTTTGAAAACAAATTCCGTAGTAATTGCAAGTCACAGAGACACTAGGATTTTGATCTACAGCACATGCTGCACTTTCCCAGAGGTGCTGCAATTTATATGCTATCAAAGAGGGTAAAACTGTATGTGATCTCTGATCACACACTATCATCAGTTTTACCAAGTGCTCGCAGAAAGCAATAACGTGCATCTTCACACGTACTGGGACCTTGTTTTTGCCATTTTTTTCCCCTTTTCAATACTCTGCTGAGAGAAAAGGTTTATTACACATCACATATCTTTACTTAATGAAACGCAATGACGGTTTTGATATGTTTATTTGTTTAATCATTATAAAATAATTTTTTATATTTTCATTAATTTATTTAATCATTCACCAATCAATGAAAATAAGGCACAATGTACTTAACTATTGTATACTGTACAGGTTTACAGATTACAGAGTAATTTCTAACTTACTACAATAATAATAATCATCATCATCATTACAGTAAAGTATCACAGTTGTCATAAATGACAAATGGCTACATACACTTAAATAAAAGCAATTTTAGTTCCACTAACAGTACATAGCAGTAAATCTAATTGGTTGGTATCAATTGCTTAGTCAACAATTCTCGCAATTGAAAAACACCAGTCAATACGAATTCATCAGTGACACAATACCGTGTGTGTCACCCAATCATTGCAATTACCAGACCAAGGAAAGATATTCTATTTGTAAAGGGTATGAGCCGTGGCTTGTGGAAGCAATACAGCTCCATAATTCAACTGTGGGAAGGGTCTCTTGTAAGCTAGAGGAAGGTAATATTGCGTAGTCATTGCTAGATTAAATTATTTATACAAAAAGTACTTAATTCAAAATAAATTATACAGTAGAAATTAAATATTAAAAAACATAACCTCTCCCTCAATTTTATGATGCTAATCATTTACTACATTTCCTCCACTAACTCACCAGTGCTGCATACAACACTGCATTTGGTTCAAATCCCAGATTTTGCATAACATTTTCTCAAACACTATGCTCCCGGATACCTTCAGTTTTTTATCTCTCCCTACACCTGTCTTCTACCACATGTTCTGTAATCCCTCCCTTTCTTCCTACTCCCACAACCCCTTTCTTTCTTCATCCAGCCAAAGGACTGGCTCCGCACTCCTCAGTAGTAAAATTAACTACCGTCAGAAATCAAAACGTCGTAGTTCCTGACCACTTTTCAGCATCTGTTCATGACTCATACAGTATGTTTAGGCAGAACATGTGATGTATCAGCTCTCTACTACTGTATATTGTTCATTAACTCTTACACTTTATACTGTAGCAGATTCACATACTGTACAATACCTGTACATGTAAGGTAATGGATTGGCACTCATTCACCATAAACAAGGTATACAAATCTAAAATGATTTTAAATCACTGCTCTGTTTTCATTTTGTATATGCTATATTATTTGTATAATGCTTTAAATCTTCAGAATAAAAGCAGCAAAAAGATTATATAAATTACTCTTTTTGTGCATGGAATTGTAGAACAAAATGTGACAGACCATTAGCTAGTGGGATGGCAGTGAGCTGATGCATTTATTGGAGCTGTGAGCTTTCCTATTTAAATGGCCTGACTAGTAACATCAGACACATGGACAGTGAGTAACACCACATGGATGATATGAAAAGATAGCCCTTTGTTGAAGGAGAAGGGTCCAAGGGACAAAAGCTCCTGTGATCCCACAGACATTAGCCTGAGGTGTGTTTGAACGAGCATTTCTGTTTGATGCACGATGGCCAGGTATAACTGAATGGGCCTCGGTGAGTGAGTTTAACACAGGCTGTCCGGGTGTGAAACAAGTGCCAGCACCTGTGGGACTGTTTGAGTGTTTGTGAGCCAAGTCATTTTTAATGATTCATTAGACCACCCATGTACATACTGTTTATACATATTAGACCACACATGTGCAGAATGATACACTATTTGTTGTGTATAACAGATCAATAGATAGGGATGTCCATGTTTGAAGGTCTAGGCAGGAGTGTCTACAGAGCTCCACTTGTAGCGATTGATGACAACCTGACTTCACAGGGCTATAGTATATTGATCTAGTTCTAGGACTTCACTTGCTGCCCTACCTGTGGGATCAGTCAGACATGGCAACATTCCAGCTGGACAATACACACTCTAACACCTTTCATGTAACAATGGCTTTCTGTGGAGATGTGAAAGTAACAATTACATTGTGGGTGCCAGGCCTGGGCTCCAATTAACATTTATGGTATGAGGTGGAGTGACATGTACAGTAGTATCCAGGATTCAGAGACTAGAGAACAGTTATATGTTTTTTTTTCATGCTCCATGGAAGAAAAGGAATAAGAAAAAGAAAAATGATAGATAGTCACACAAGCTTCAAATGGTTCAAAGCATGTTTCGCTGTTATACAGTACACACTTACCTGTACTGCTTCCACCTTTTATAAGTGGTTAAGTTTCTCTTGATACTCAGTATATTCTGGGATCAAGAGACTCGAGTATGCATAAGGTAACATAGTGTAACACAGGGTAACACAAGGTTTGACACTTCCTTTCTGTTAATGCATAACAATAATTAATCTCCAATCTTTTCCATCAAGGTATGTTTACTCCTAATACCTTTTACTCGGCACGTGTCTAAGAGCTTCAGTTAGTGTCAGTACAATTTGAAGTACTGTACATCAAAAGGCATGATACAAGGCTGAAGACTTATATTTTTAATTAACACATCAGAAGTGTACCTTTATACAAGTGATTTGAAATGAACAAATAGAATACAATACATGCCAAAAATCTAATCATAATCTAGTCATTAATTCTTAATGTTTTAATTTCACTGCATTACATACAGTATGAGGCCTTCAATGTGTGCTCTGTGGGGCAGTGGTTTCATTTCAATCATGAAGTTCAACAGTGAACAGATGGTTAGCTTTTTCATTTGCCAGATAAAAAAATGCATTGTTGCATTTATTGTGCTTACTACATCCTTTAATAAAAGTTGATAGTTAATGGTCATTTTTTTTTTCATTTGGAAAATGCATTTCAAACCGAGGGCATGAGGTCCTTTAATACACAAAGACTTGTGGGAGTCTGGAACAAGCTACTCAATTGATGTTGTTTATACTGATATCCTGGCTTCTATCAAAACGTCTGAATGAGATCCCCATAACTTAGTTACTAGCAACTAAAAAGCATCTTACTATCCATAAAATTTATCTTATTCTCACTGTCTTAACTGGGAAACAAAAGTGTGTCTTCTAAGTTCAAGAAACAATTTCATTTTGTAATGTGATTTTAAGAATCACATGGCATACAGTATGCCAACTCCTCTGCAGCGAGCTGAGTCCTATCTCTTGGCAAGATTACAGCTATCAAAGACTTTGAAAAAGAATATTGGCATCTTGAAATACTATATCGATACTGTGTAAAGCTTAAAGAACTCTCTCTTCAGGAAATCAAAGCCAAGAGGTCAATCAGAATGCAATTTTAACTAAAAGGCAACTAAAGTGGCACATCTAATTCAGCATCCATTAATACAAACTAAAAGTCTAGCAATACTCTTATCACCATTTCCTGGTTTAAAAATTAAATGTAGATTTAATCAGTGATTTATTTAAGTCAACCTCTACAGTGTCTTTGTTTTACTCACATGTGATCCATCTTAATATAGAATGCCTCATGTTACTTCATTGTGTAAAAACAAGATTTTATATTGTATAAAATCATATTGTATTATTGTATTTTCTTGTTAGTGTTACCTATGATAATTTGTCATCTAAGTTGTAAAATTGCAACATGCCTGAAAGCAAAACAAATATATTAGAGCTTTCATCAGAGGAGATTATGCATGAAAAGGTTTAGCCCTTTTTTGCGTTTAGCAAATCAAATCTCAGTAAAGCTGGCATTTCAGTGAGCCACAAGCCAGATGCAGTTCTTAATCACTCTCTACACTGATATATAGTACATTAAATACATTAAAGTATAAAAGTGTTACTACAGTACAGACATTTTGTGATGTACAAAATACAAAATAAGGTATTTAACACAAACATCAAATTCTTCATTTGCAGAGCCACTAAAAATCCAAGGTGCACTTTTCCTTCATGTGTTGATATCATAGTGAGTTTCTATTGTGTGTGAAAGTTTGTGTACTGTACTTTATCAAAATGTTAAATGTTATACTGAATTAATTTCTGCATACATACTGACAAATGTAAACAGATAGTAGTGACATTTAAAGTGTTTTTATTGTACATTTATCAGTACAATAGTAAATACATTTTCTTACTTCTCAGGATACCCAAATGATTTTGTATTGTATTTCAACTGCATCTCCAGACCTTGTACCTCCAGAGCAGATGCAACTAATCTAATTAAACAGCATTTCCAGTACTGAAAAACCAGAAGCAACAGAACACAGGCATGTACCCATGAATTGAAGAACTGTAATACAATACAATAAGGTATTTTTTTATTCTCTTTTAATATTTGTGTGACCATCCGAACAGACAGGTTTGGTCCTTTCACGAAATTGAGTGTATCTGACCTCCAGACATTGCTTTTCAGATGCAAATGTTTGAAATGCAATTGAATCATATAAAATATTTTGGAGATAATGACAAGTAAACGTATTTAGCTGTGTGTTGCCACCCTTTAAGGTTCACTGTTTTCTTTTCTTTATATTATGTTAGCCTTGATTTTGGAATTGTATTGAGAGCGTGAGGAATTTGTGTTCATGTAAGCGTATTAAACCGCCCCCCTCTTTGGGGGCTAAAATGTACCTCTTTTAGCCAACATACTTTGGGATAGACTGCACTGTCATTTATGTCTGCTTTTATAGAATGAATCGAGCGCATAATGGGAAGCATGTTGGCATAAGGGAAAACTGTCCAGATGGTTTTGTTAAGAGAGAGAAGATTAAATCTTAATATTCTAACACTCACCTTACAGTTTAAATAAAAAAAAAATCAAAAAGCCTTTTAAATACATACATATAAAACAAAACCTTTTTAACAGAGTTTGAACTGCTGCAGCAAGTTGGGCTTTTCCATACACTTTCTCTAGGTTTTAGCATCTGGATGTTATCAAGGAGGCTGGTCTCTTTGAAGCAATTTATGATTGCCACTGTCTTAGAGAACAGGGTGGCATTTGAGTCTTCATGCCTAAGCATTTGGGTCTTGGCTGCACTTACACCAACATTTTCTACTAGGCCTGTTACTGTGTCGTTTTCCTATATTATCTCCTCTGTTGGTAGCTACTGTTTGAAAAGGAACATATATGTTTAGTTACTCCTCTAACCCTGGTTTTGTAAAATAGAACAACAGCTATCAAGCTCTTTTGGTTGCTTTGTATCCCCCTTGCTGGTTCATCAATAAAATAGGAAAAGAAGGAGGAATACCAGCCCTAAATCTCCTCAGGAGAGGAAATGAAGACTGAGTATCAGTAAGGGAGTTTATTGCCATACATGTACTGTACATGTACATTGGGATTCATACTTGTGTCGTTCACTCAGGACATGCACAGTACAGCAGACAACATCACACGACGTAGACTGTACATTACAAATGAGTACATGATAGTGGTAGTATAGTATGTACAGAAGAACAATATATATGTGGTAGTGAACAAAAATACATGGTAGTCCATGTCAACAGTTTATAGGACAGACATGTATTGAGTTTTGAGGCATTACACCAGAATGGTGTAAGTGATCCTCTGTACTATTGCCTCTAGTGGCAACAGAAAGGTGTTGAAAGTACGTTGGTAATATTGCACTCTTCCTGAGTTATTTGTGATGATGGTAGACAGAGTAGACTCTGTTCTTCTATCACAGGAATGGCAATATACCACCCCATTGGCTATTCTTCTCTTTCAGCAAATCAGAGTCAGTAACTTGGAAATGTCTAAATCAACTCCTGCCATAATGACTGATCACTAAGTAAAGAAATGAGTACACATATTGTATGAGATAATGTGGATATAAAATAAAAGTCAGTATAAATATTGAAGATTATATTAATAGTCCTGAAAGCTTGTCTTTCTTAATCCAAATACATCCTGAGATTTTGAAGACATCAAAAACAATTTAAAAAATCTTCTCAGCGTTCCTTTGTTTTGACATTGAAGATGAAAGGAAGTTAAAAAGCATTCAGCAGAATTCAGCATGCTTGACAACAAAGTACACTTCACTGTCTTCTTAAATCACAAGTGTTATTCTATTAATATATCACACCTGCCTTGTACAGTATAGAGAGACTTATATAAGAGTTATTTTGTAAAGGAAAAAAGAGGAGTAATCAGAGAGGAAATAACACTGCAGGGTTTTTCTAGGACTAAAATAACTTATAAAACATCGAGAGGAACCTTTAATGAATTACAGTCCACTGTCATGAAAAAATATTACGTGATTATTATGATTTGCCACGTGCACTGTTAAATGTCCGCTTCACCATCAAGAAGAGGGGGAGGGATCATAGACGTATGGTAGAGATGTGCTGTGAAGATTTGCAATAAAAATGTCCATTAGATAATGAGATCTTTACTGGAATGGCTCCAGCAGTGGTTTTGGTCAGGAGGTTCAAGGACTTGGAAACATGCTATTTTTAAGAGAGCAGAATAAGAGAACAGCCCTTTAATTTTAGTGTATCTAATAAGTGGGCTTTATTACACGGAGCTATACTCCATTTACCCCCTTTCTAGTAAATTTCTTTTATTTTCAATTTTCTCTTCTTCGTCTGTCTTTGTGAAATAATAAACATCTCATAATCCACAGCTAATAAGCATACATTTGTCTTATTTGAATTAAGCTTTAACTTTAACAATTTTGCACTTAAATATCTATATGCAGTTTAAGGTGAATAAGAGGTACCTCACTTTATTTTTAACATTTTATTTATTTTTGCTGGTGGAGATTTTTCTAAAATGTTCTTTAAAATACTAGGGTTCGCTGAGATTTGGTGTTATGACATCTTATCTTGTTTTTTAATGTGTACCTATTTATTTAATTTGATGTTTAAATTTACTATTCATGCCTTATACTTAAGTCTGTAGCAGCATTAAGAATTTCAAAAAAGCCTACAGATGAGAGGAGGCTATTTTGTCTTTTACAGTGTTCTTATGTGCTTACTAGTACTTTATTGATCCAAGTATCTTTCCCATTTTTTCTTGAAGGGTGCTGGGGATTCATCTTCAATACCACGGGATTAGAAATGCTGTTTTTGCAGATTTATTTCAGCAATGTTATAAAGGTTATAACATCATACCATTATAATTTAGCACCTCTAGTGTATTTGTATAATGTTTTGCTCTGCAATCCCTGGCACTCATGTCATGTTTTCACTGTACTTTGCTCCACTGCACAGTGATTATAACATGAGAACCCATTCTAAAATTTAATTAGAAAATATATTTTCAAAATGTTCCAATGATTTTGTTCATATTGATGAATGGACACATTGTATAGTTGATTAAGATTTATTTTTATGATTAATACAGTTTAGGATTTGTTACCGCACGTACCATTTATAAAGAGGGATTTCAGCAAAATATTTTTTCATTTGGAAATGTGTGTGTGTTTATCATCAGAAAACATAAATCATATAAAAATAAAACATCACAATGTAAAGCATCTAAAGCTGAAACAGAAAAAATGAACCTAAAAGAATATACAGGTATATATGTCCCAATGTGACAGCAATAAAAAAATCTCTGCTTACCCTCTTTGAAACAGATCCACATTGTGAAACTTGTGTAACTCCACAGAAAACTCCACGGTTCCCTGTACTTCAGACATGATCTATTCCAGTGCATCACCTAATAATAAAAAGAAAGTTTTAAAATGTAACTTTTAATAATTTATTTTTAACAGTATAATGTATTTTATCATCAAATATAAAGTGCATATGTTATTAAAACGAACACTTTTTAATGTCTTTATTTTTAGAATAAACCAAAACATTTCTGAACGAGATTTCACATGCAAATGGTCCTAGGACTGAGATTAAGCGATATACAGTAGCTACAACTATAAGAGCCGCACATTCAAATATTATAAATAATATGAATGTATTCAAACACAAGCTACAAATATTTGCCCTCGATCAAAGCTAAGTCTGTGGCATGTATTTAATGGCAAATTTTGTTTATGCACAGTTTAAATGAATGAGCAATGAAAATTAAATGACATAAAATTAAACTATGATAAAATAAAAGTGCCACACAATCCAAGGGAGTGTTTGAGAATCTTTAAAATAAACATTAAAAGTGCATTTCTGTATGTTTGAACACCACAAGAATTTGGTGGGAGAAAGAATCTTTAAGGGAGAAAATGGAAATGACCATTTCACATTACCTTTTTATTCTACTAATAAGGTGCTATAAAAAAGTGCAGGATTCTAATAGAGAGGCAGTTTAATTCTCAAGAGCGGCTGCAATTTCCTTCCATAGTATGTTTAAAAGTAGGAGAGTTATTAAATCACACCATATCAATGGATTATGATTCTTAAATGCAAAACCCAATTCAAACTTTAGCAAACATTACCTAATTGAGAATTGACCTCAAAAATGAAAAGTGTTTACAATTCCCGCATTGCCTGCTCACAAGCAATGGAATACATCGGCACAAACTCAAAAGGATCTTTATTCGGCATACTTCTCACGTGACCTAGGAATGTTATCATGAAAACAAATCAGTGAAATGCTCTGTATTAAATCTGATTCTGTCTTGATTACCCTTAAAGGCATACTAAGGTCTGAAAACACTAGGTAGTGGCAGCAGACTTTCCTGTTCCTGGCATCCTACAGTATTGGCACACAACCAAATGTCATTATTCCAGAGTGTCCCTAGTGTTTTAATTTCCTGGAGTGGAATTCTAGCTCTTGCCACTCTTTTCATGCTTCTTCCATAACAGTACAGATTCTACATCTGCGTCTTACTCCATGAGTTGCTCTAGAAAAGTAAGACACCCCCCCAGGTAAGGGGTGTTGGTTGGCACTGTGGTGCCCATGGTTACTGTAATTCCTTTGTTAACCTGGTAGGACACCTGACAGGAAGTACAGTAACAGCCCTTCACAGGATAGGGCCTGCATGATATTTTTGGCATGTTTCTCCCAATTTTGTTTTGCCATTTCATTCTGCACATCACAAAGCCCAACAGAACTATACCAGCACTTACTCCAATTTGGGAATACTCTTGAACAAGCACTGTCCAAAAACCCCACATCACATTGCAGTTCGGAAAAGCCAGGACAGGGGGCTGTGTGAGTGCCCCTTGAGAACCTGAAAAGTCTTCACACAGTTCTCTTTACATTTTCCACTCAGCCAGGGCACAAGCGTCTATAAAGTTCAGAGCAAGCTTCCAAATAGCAGAAGCATCAACAAGTCTTCTCAGCTCTTTGATGCTGGTGAGAATACTGTGGGTAATGCCTCTACTGCTCTAATTTTGGAGGGGTCAGTTGCTGCTCACAGTTATATAATTATATAATATAACTTGAAGTCTGGAATCTGCAAGTTAGACACAGCTTTTACAAACAGCTTTTTATAGCACTTGCATTGTATTTGGATCCAGTATTGTGTTGTGAATGTAACGCCTTTCTCTGTATCTCCAGCAGTGTGGTGTCTAAGGCTGCACTATGCAGGTTTATTCACAGTTAGCAAGTTCCTTAATTACCTTCTCTGCTGCCCTGACGTTCTCTGTTTCCCAGTCAGACAGGATGGAATGCCAAAGCCATATCCATATCACAGGTCAGATCCAAGCTGATAGCCTCTGTTACCTGCTCATGTATGGTCGTGACATCCCTCAAAGGAGAGCTGTGAGAGCCATCTCATCTCATGGATCTTTCAGTGTGGTTCTATCTAGTTAAATGTGAACACATGCTGCAGAAGACATCAGTCTTCTCTCGATATCCCTACACTTCCCTGCAATTCTCTGTTGACAGCACATACGTGGTGGAAAATTGCAGTACAGTCTCTTTAAGAAGTGGCTAGCATTCCTGTTAAGTCCAGGGGTATTTCTGGTGCTGGTCCCCTCAGTGCCTCTGTGGTGCTATTGCCTCTCTCCCTGATATGTCTCTGAAGGAAGGCCAGCTGTAATGTCACTGCACATTATCCACTATATGATACCGGTGTTAACCTCTGATTGTGTCTGAAGCATTATAAAAGCATTTAAATAATGATAGAGGTATTTGTACAACAAGCACTTCCAAAGAGTCATTTGTGGCTTTAATCTAGGCAAATGGGAAAGAAAATGCCCTGAAGACAGTATTGTGGTAAACAAACGCAAACATAAAATAAACTCTAAAGATGAGCTGATTTTAATATTCATTGTCAAGCTGCATTTTAGGGGAAATTATAATATTTTTTTACTTGTAAGCTTTAATTAACAGCATCCTTCATTTATTAATTGAAAAATAATATTCACTAGATGTAGAGCTCCAAATTAGTGTTGTTTTCTCCTTTGCTTGGTTGACTTCCTACCCTTAATCTAAATATATACTGAGAGCAAACAGATTGGAGCAGTTTAGCTTCCTTATCTTTTAATCTATATACCAGTCTCATTTGACTAAATCCTTTGTTTTAAAAATATTTGTGACAGTTTTAAACAAAACAAATTAAGCTTAGCATCAGTGTTGGTCTCTGGTGTTAAAAAGTGAGTCATCAGTGTTATACAGTAGGAATGGTACTGGAATGACAGGAGAAAAACAATCTCAGTACAGAACCACTGTATTTAATTAGTCAACAGTGAGTCATTTGATGAATTACTTTCCTTGATCGTCTGTATACTTAGGAAGCAATGCTATAAAGCAACGTGTGCTTCATCCAGAGCACTACAATAAATTCAAGCAAGCACCAAAGTTTAGGCTTTCATTAAGAAAATGTCAAGTTTTTAAAAGTTGAAGAGCGTATTGACTACACAATAGCTATAGGACGTCATCAATAATTTTGAAGAAATTTAAATTAAATTAAAGATATGAAAAAGACAATGCTAATTTCAAATAGTTCAGTTGCTGGTCAATTTTAATAACATACAGTGGGCTCAAGAATTATTGGCAATATTGATAAGGATGAACAAATACAGTACATAGACAGCACAGATAATGAGCTATATTTTATTACTAAAATGGGGGAAATGGGAAAGCTATCAGGCTTTTTTTTAACAAGATTATTTCAAAACAAATGGTTTTAAATGAATATTATAATTTTTTCTCAAAAGAATAGGTGTCAAAATGATTGGAACCCTTATGTTTCTTAAGCAAATAATACAAAATGAATTCTGCAATGAAATTCTGCTTATTTAAATACAACTCAATCCTAAGAATGTTTTTTTTTTATTATTTCCTGATTCACAAGGGCATAAAAAAAGAGGTAACACACATGAGAAAACCTTTTGTCATCCATCAATGATGCCTGGGAAAAGTCAAAGAACTGAGAAGTGGCTATTTTACGAATCAGATAACGGATACAAAAAATACATTAAAAACCTAAGTATACAGTAGGACTTAGCATTAACAGGGCAAAAAATTAACCACTAAAACAGAAGTTACAAGGTCAAAGGGTCACAGCGGGAGAACGTAAGTGTCTGGTTGCATCTTGGGGTCACCAAATCTCCAAATCAACAATTAGACAATACATCCATGCCAACAATCTATTTGGTAGAGTTTACAAAAGAAAGCCTGATAACAAAACCAATCTGAAGCGACTGGAGCTTGCCAGACGCCATTGGGACTTTGATTAGAACTGGGTGCTGTGGTCAGGTGAGGCCAAAATTTAACTCTTTGGCCACTCGCACCATCAGTATGTTTGGAGTCAGAATAGAGATCGATACAAAGATAAGAACCTCATACCCACTGTGAAATATGATAGTGGATTGTTGATGTTGTGGAGCTGTTTTGTTTGCCACTGGCCCGGGGCCCTTGTGAAAATCAATGGCATCATGACCTCTAACAAGTAACAGGATATTCTGGCCAAAACTCCTGGTTGATGCTCCGAGAAAGCAGTGACTTGGCCGCAGGTGGACCTTCTAGCATGACAGTGACCCTAAACACCCCTCAAAATGAACAAGGAAATGGTAGACTGCAAACAAGATCAACATATCTTAATGGCCATCTCAGTCTCTGAACGTAAACCCGATTAAAAGCCTGTGGTCTAAATTGAAGAAGGCAGCCCATAAGGACATCGAGGATCTGAGAAATGTCTGCGTAGAGGAATGAACCAAGATCCCTCCCAATGTTTTCTCTAATCTGATTACACATTATAGGAAAATATTTGTGCTGTTATCGGTGACAGGGGAGGTTGCACCAAGTACTAGAAACAGGGAATTCAATAACTTGAACACTTATGTTTTTGATATTATGTATTACTGTACAATTACATGTATTACTCATTAAAAAAACATTTGTTCTGAAATAATTGTATTAGAATAAAAGCCTGTAGTTTTCTCAAGGGGCATAAATATAGCTCATTATCTATGCTGTTTATTTTGTATTGATTTTATTCATGTTTTTTAAGGGTGAAAATATTTTTTGAGCCTGATGTACTGTACTGTATATTGAAGTATATTGAAATTTAAAAATCTTTTTTGAACCTGCACAAAACATACCTCATTGGCATTCGCCAATCAAAGGCTAAGTAATCAAATAACTGAAAGTAAAAATGGAGTACAGTATATACGATTTAGTACTGTACATATTCAGGTCAAGCACACTTTAGAAATAACCCTATAAAAACATTTTGAAACAGTAAAGGAGTCACATGCTAAACATAATTTAGCAATATCACAAAACTGATAAAATTATCACTGCTGACCTTTGGTAAAACCTTTGGTAATTTTTTATCTCCAAATAAACACAAATTATTTTTATGTTCATAATTTTCCCAGTTAATTCAGAGCAACAGTCTAAAGTCTATTTTTGTCAACTACCCCAAAACAAGAATTTAGAAATATCAACACATGCTTTAAGGTCATTACAGCCAAATACTGTGAAATATCCAGGACAAAAGTTGTGATTTTTTAGAAACACGTTTCACATAACATAAACCTTTTTTTTAGATTCTAATATTTTGCACCACAGTTATATAACCGAAAAGTCTGCCAGTGTACAGTAAATACCCAAATACAGTACCTGGCATTGTGACCTCAACATTCTAAGAAATATATCAATCAGTAGACTATAATAGATCATTCTTTTTTAAAATACAGTACATGTGTCTGTATTTCTAGTAATCACAGTGGCAAATGTTTCTTGGAGTCAGCTTCTAATATAACAGTTATTTGGTTTTAATTATTAATTGTTTTCCGCAGTTGTCTTCCATCAACATTCCAATTAGCTGGCACATTTACATGTATGCAATTGTAGGCTTTTGCTTTGTAAATATATCACATTTTACACCTTGATTTAGTTAACTGAAGCTATTTCTAAATTAAAAAGGCATAATCAGTTTTATTTCACTGCTTCTTTTGTGTTATTATAAACACCACCTTAGCCTGACAATATCAATATTCTGTCTGATGTACAGTAGCTTGCACACACTGAGTACAGATTGTCAAAATGACTCATACAGTATGCCAGGTGATTACTGCTCTGTCTTTCCTGTGAGGCTGGGTCGGAACTATTATTCCAACAAATATAATGCTTGAAATGTAGGAAGGTTCATGGTAATCAATATAAATATAGAAAAGCAAAGAATAACAGAAGAACATTTTAGCCATCTTTTTTATGTAATTGTTTATACTGCAGTACATTGCTCCTTGCCATATCCTAGAGGAGAAATATCCACAACTGTGTTAATAAAGGTGCAATGAACTGCATTCAGCTACAGTATATTGAGAAGTGCCAGCAGTTCTTAGCCAGACCTTATTTAAGCAATTCTTCTAAGCATGAATCTACCTGCGTGGAACATTATTAATGGTACTGAATTGCCTAAATGTCTGATTGAAAATATCAGATCAAAGGCTTAACAGGCTGCCAGAACACACCCGGTGAATTCTGAATAGTATCTTGGATCAAGAAAAGCCATCTGTGCAAAAACAGTGTTACCATATTAAGATGCAGGGCATCATGCTTTACCTAAAATGATCCATTATTCATTTCTGTGACATTTAACATGAATAAAAATCTGATTATATAATAAATGTTGTCTCACTAAGAATTTTTGAACAGATTGAACATAATTACTTCTAAACTTAACTCAAGAGAAGAAGGTTTGGTTTGTTGAGATGAAATTTTCATAATTTTATAAATCTAGTGTAAGGAGTCTTGCTGATGAAGAAGATCCAGTATATTTATCAGACACTTTTGACCATGCTCCTATAATACAAATCTATAGTGCAACCACCACCATAATGTGAGTTTACCAACAGGGTTTATTTCCCTCTAACAATTTATTCAATTCCTGATACCTTCTGAAAACGACAGCATTCGAGTTAACAGCATTATCTTAAAGCAAAGTAATTAACCCCTGACCTGTTCTGTAGTGTCTCTTCTGTACACACTGTGCTGTGCACGGATGTATAATCCCGTGCCATAGCTCCAGTTTATATGATTGTTATTCTACTGTATTAATATATTCTCCTAGCTGCTGGTAGTCACTCTTAAAGAAAGCTATAGTCAAACTACTGTTGATACATACATACATATTGTTGATAAATAATTCCAATACCATAATTCAGTGTCAGAGCACCGTTAGAGATTAGTTACAGCAGTAGTGTCATTAATATCATAACTAATATTAATATTATACGTATTAATATATTCTACAATTTACTGTTATTAAAAGTTCCTTTGTTTTCTACAGTACTTCCATGGGGTTACATGTTGGAACATTATGCTTACATACTGTAACTGAATTTTGCAATGTACAGTAGTGTAATAGTACAGGAAGCAGACACTACATACAGTAAGTACATGAATAAGCAATGAAATAGAACTAGAAGCAGCTGAACAGTGATCTGAGGGTATTACTGTTGTTGTTGTTGTTGTTGTTGTTGTTGTTGTTGTTGTTGTTGTTGTTGTTGTTGGAGGGAAACCAGTCCTATGAAAGATAATTTATCAACTGCTACATTAGTATTCATGAAATGTTAAGATAAAGCATAACTGCCTTTTTCAATGTGCTCATACTGTGGCAATAACAACATCTGCCCCTGTTTGTCCTATTCTACCATCAAACTATATTAAGATTCAGCTATTACAGCATAATAATTATACTTATAATAAGTCTCACAAGTTTTAATTAATTCACCACATTATTAATATTATATATGACAAAGATCAGGGAAGTCAGAAACCCAATAATCACAAATCCTTTATTTTCTGAACTTCTTTCCATACAGTATGTCAGCCCTCACTTGAAGTCACTGCTATATACAGTATCATGTGCACCTTTCAGGCTTCATGCTCTTAATTTTAAAATGCATGGCCAGAATGATTCTGGGCCACCTGTATCCTGCAGTTCCTGTGTTCATGCATACCTTAATGTTTTTAGAGAATCCTGTTTATGCATATATGCCGATGAATCTCACAATGGGTTTGATTTTTGCTTTGTTTGTTGTGAAGTTGTTTATAAAGAACAAGAAAAGGGACAGCATAATTAATAATGTTCTGTGTTATAATAAAATGTTAATTTTTAGGTTAATGAAATATCAGAATTCATCCATTATCTTTTAATCCAGTATCCATTAAAACGTACTAAGTGGGGTCATACTCCAGACAGAAATACGCAAGACAAAGACACGGACACTTTTACAGACACCGGTTAATCTGGTAAGCATTGCTTTGAAAGGAGGAAATTGAGGCACCTAGAATAAACTTACACAAACCTGGAGTTTGTTTTTTGGAAACTCTACAGTGAAGCTATCCCAGTTTAAAACTTAAGCTAGAATTGACGTACTGTACTGTGAAACAGGAGTGCTAACTGTTATGCCATCCAATAACAGAATACAAACAAAAAGTATTTGCATTTTTCAAGCTCAAACTTCTTTTTTTTTTTAAAAACATTTCTCTGGAAAAGCACATCTTTTGTTCGTTTATAGTCCTTAATAAACATGCCTTATTATTTACCTCAAGGAAATTACATAGTGTACATAATTACATAAATAATTAAACCTGAGTCCATGGAAATCTGAAACAACAGACTACTGTTGGTAAATTCATTTAATTTTAGGCAATCTAAAATGTGCTCAACCCTCCAGTACATATTAATTAAGACTAGACAGTTCGTGTTGACATAGGTGGAGTAAAAAGCTGCATTTAGTCTTGCTCATTTGGACAGCAGCTTTAGAAGTGGTTGAGAAGGAAATGGCATCAATAAAACTTGTGATACATTATTTCCCTTTACTGCTAGTAAAACTGTAATATTGAAAACCCATCCATCCATTTTATAACTACTTTACCCAATTCAGGGAACCTATCCCAGCAAGTGAAGAATGCAAGGATAGATACAGCCTGGACTGGCCTGTCAGTCTCAGGGCACACACAGACACAAACACACACTCGAGTCAGGGCTAATTTTCGAATGATCCAATTAATCTCCTAGTATAGTATGTCTTTAGACTGTGGGAGGAAACAGAAGCACCTGAAGGAAACCCATGCTAACATGAGAATATACAAACTACAATTTTAGTTCAAGGAATTCAACCCAGGACTACAGTGCATGTGAGGCAGCAACACTAACCATTGTTCCATTGCACAACCCATAATATGGAACATTTATTTTATTAATGTTGATATGCACATACTTAGGCTGTTGGTAAATGTGATACTACTTTTTCATGAAATATCTCAAATGGGTTTAATAAGGACATATACAGTACCATGCCAATGATATATACTGTGTGTTAAAGACATACCTACATTACACAATTTAGTCTTTGTGATGTAATGATGAGAGGGTCTTTATTTACTGAATCAAGGAATTAGAAATTGAAGCTGTAAATCGTGACAGTGCTTTGAGAGTATTAAAAAATCAGATGGACAGAAAAACAAGCAGTCACTGCACACAGATTCCAAATATACAATAAACAATTTATTAGTCCAACCTCAAAACTCAAGATGAATAGCATATCGTATATGTCAAACAACAAGTTGTGAAATAAACAGTTGATCATTTGGGGTTTATACATTATATACACTAAATAATTACATGAATAATAAACCAGATATGAATTGATAATGTCATGGTTAAAAATACTGTAGCATTCCACACACCACCAAAGTTTGACTGTCTCATGATCTCTGTCCTTTCCTCCTTGCTTACTTTTTTTCCTGCTCTCCTATAAAACGGAACGAAAGTCTCTATTCTATCTCTTTCGTTTTGTGTCCATCCAGTGGATAATTTATTTCCATCTCTGTCTTCTCTCAAGCCTTCCTCTTACTCCCTGCAGTGACTAGCACACAGCTGTAAATAATAGGGCAATAAATCTGTGTGTGTCTGATTCACCTTCTTCACCAGTTTTTCTTCACCACCTGCACTAAGAAACACTGGAGCTATCCACAATACATTGACTATATAACATCTTATGCAATATATACAGTACAGTATATATAGTGCATATATACAGTAATACAATAATATATATAGTATGTCAAGCAGTGCAATCCCTTTTTAAACTGGAAACCGTGGCTGATGACGACTGTGACATTATTCAGGTTGCATCTTCAATTGCAGTTGTTCAGCAATTTTACAGATGGCAATGTTGGACATTTATCTTTACCACCCATTAGAGACCTTTAGAAAGGACTCTTTCAGCTGCATTCCTAGTGGCTTGCACGGGTCCAAGATGCTGGTCAAGGCAACAAGGATTATCAGAATTCGATCAATAGATTATTGTTTTTGTGTAATATGAGTTGCGACAATGATGAAAATTAGAATTGATAACACAGTCACTCCTGGGACCTGCTATAGTACAGGTACTGTATGTGCATGGGAGCGTGCAGTGTTGCCAGTGAAAGCTACATCACTCTCCCCGTCAATGTCAAAACTTCCAACGATGCACAGTGTGAAAAAGCATGAATGACCCTGACAAGTGAAAGTTCCTGGAAAGAAACAAGTTTCCTCTAATTTCCCTCAGCAAGGGAGTTCCTTTTGTGCAGGTCAGAGGATTGTGACAATGAGAAAGGTTGATTAACAACTGGTGATTTCAGAAATTTGCAATCTGTATATTACAAAATACCTAAATAAATGGCACACAGACACATCTCTAAGAACAGTTCAACAATACAGGTCTTGGAGCCAAAGGTGAGCATCATGTTATATTTAAGTTCCCATTTCCAAAAGCTGTAAATCTCTTACAGTAGGCCTGTTTAAATAATAAGCAACTTACAACCTGTGGAAAAGTATAAACTTGATCCGTTTAAACCATAATTGGTCTATTTTAACTCTCATTTTAGGTAGTCAACTAAGGGTAGTCAATATTGCCTATAACACAAGAGTTAAACACCCATTCACAGTCTCCCCATCATGTACATTTTCATTATTTTGATTTTAATTAAAAGCAGAAACAAATTATAATTACAAGAATGAATCTAATTTCTTTCTTTCGCTTTTTAAATTTGGCAATAGGACAACCGTAACACTCTGCTGGCCTGCTCTAACTAAGCCCAGAACTCAATAGAACACAATAGTCAAGATGTGACTGCTTATTATGTTAGACATGAACATCTCATGTTGTTTTTTAAATTGATCAGTTATTTTTCTGAATGCTTTGAACATATTTTTTAATGCACTTCATAATAATTCACAAATACAAATCCTGATTCTAGTATGGACACTTTGTTTGTGAATTTCAAATAAAAAAAACATAACACTTATATTTGGTAGTATGAAAGTTTAACCAAAAAAACGTACTGTAATACATACATTATGGATATGAATGGTACAAAAATACAAAAACACAAAAACAAAAAGAAAAATGCCAGTTTCACTCTTAGTAGTGGATAAAGTAGTGGATAGTACATGTGGAAGGGAATGGAAAGAAATACCAAGAAAGCTTAATGGAATGATTAGATTTTTGGTCCCTTCATGAAGATTACAATGTTCTTACTACTACAGTATGCATAACACTGAAATGCAAGAAGCTTATTGGTCTGCTGAAATTTTGTATCATGGTTATGCAAGAAAATAGGATTATGCTGAGCAAAAGGGATTATTTTCTATGAATGGTCACGATAGGAAAGGCACTGAAATAACTGAGGAATAAAAAGGTTTTCTGTCTTCCTGGATTCGTCGTTCCTGGTACTTTTATTGAATCGAATCATGCTATGAAATCAGCTTTTGTTTTGATTTTCTTTTCCTGGCAGCTACAGTATAAATATTTGCCCGTTTAATGGCTTTAGATTTCTATTAAAATACTTTTTGGCAGTTTCCTTATTCTTTTAAAACACAGAAAGAGGTACTTATGACAACAGAATATCCTGGTATAAAATACATTATTGTAGAATATATGGTTATTTAATCATACAAACTACAGTAGCATGTAAAAGCTTCTTTCAATAAGTGTTGATTCTTGGTTTGCAGACCATCACTTCAGTCCAGCCTTCTGATTCTACCCACTCCTTCAAAGAATTATATATTGATCATTCTATAATATTTTTCACTCATACAAAAGAAAAATAAGATTTCTTTTCTTTATGTTCACATCAAATGTAAAATCATTTCAGGTTTAGCATGCACCAAGTGGACTAATTTGAGGACAGCTAATGTGGAACTTTCTTTAGGAACATCCCAACTGCGGATTTAAACAGTTCCATACACAACAATTATTAGAGCTCTCCTGATTTCAGTGCAGAATGCACTAACAATCTAACACATCGCATTGCAGAATGATGTGGAGCATTCATGAGCAATGCTGGTCTTTTTATTGCAAACGTTTTTACAGATATGTTTTTTTCTTGGGTGTAATGAGAGGGAGTTTGGTTAAGACAACACAGTTTGTGATTTTACAAACAAGCCAGGTAGTTAGGACTCCAGTTTCATATCTCATTCAAAGAATGGAAGCTCCAAGAGCAAAGTGTCCCTTGTCACCATATTATTGAATTGATTTAGAAATTCTGCTCCAGAGGGAACAGTGCCATCTACTGTGGAGTGTGTCACTGTTGCTTGTTCACCCTGCTGAGAATGATTCATAAATTAATGACTCTTGAAGGTGACTCTGTGAGTCATGAATTTTCCTCCCACACACAAACAACTTAAGGATTTTCTGATTTGGTTTTAAAAAAAGGCTTCTTCTGTTTCAGAATTGTTTGAGCTAGTTTCAGGTGGTACAGTACACATTTTACACATCTGCTTTTATAACTGGAAATGTGTCTTATTACAGATTAGATCCCTATTACAATAATTTAAAATCTTGGTAACATTCATTAGGATATGCATTGGTACGTTAAGTTCAAATAGGCTGCCTTGACAAACTACAATATTACTGTGATAAAATAAATCAAGTAATCACTACTGTATGATTTTGCATGACCTTGTGCATCATATAGTGTCTCATACAGTTAAGGTTATAAGCCGGCATTTGAACTGTGGATGTGGTCTGTGAATAAATTAACTATTGAGATACTGTTAGGTGAAACTGAAACCACCATGTTTCCTACTAAATTATTTGTAGAATGTCTGTTTTGTCTCTGTTTCTTGTATAGGTAAAACCTTAATTTTAATATGCATACCTTAACCACAGTGCACTGCATTTTTCCCCTTGAAGTCCATTTCTTTTGCCATTATTGTTTATGATTGACTATAGACAATGTTTACATTCTTAAGCTTTTAAATTCAATTTGCACAGATGACAGAATACAGCTGTATTCAATGTGGTCACTGTAATTTTTTACGTCAGGTTGAATTAACGAGAACTTGCTTTGCTTCCCATTTTAATATGCCACCATCATTAGGCTGTTACAGGTTCAATGTACAAGGTGCAAAAGAAATTGCAAATGTTTGTAAATTGTGTGATAATTACACGTTGAAATCGGATGCCAGATCAGTGTGCAATGATCTTAAAATACTTAAATGCATCATTTTAAGGCTCAAATCACATGAGATGACATCATTGTCACCTCCTTATCATGAGCTAGAAGCATGTCAGCAGGTGAGCCAAAGTTATACTCCCAAAGATGTTGATTAGCTTGGATGATGCAGGTTTTTGGTAATTCCTACATATTGGTGGTTAAATAAACATTTGCCAGAAGTATTGGAATTACTAGCAGTCGTATCTGAAAATATATTTTTAGTATAGACATTGTCCCAGAGATATTGGCAACATTCCAATATGGTAAAAATATTGTAAAGCAAGTAAAAAAAAACAAAGTCAGATCAATCGTAAGTACAGTATACAGTATATTGATCCCAGCAGTAGTGAGTGATGTGCTCTAAAAATAATGGCTGGACTTTTACTCTCCTGGTGGGCTAACCTTTATAACTCATCATAAATGTTCTGACTTCAAAAGAGCCTAAAACAATATACTCATCAACACATTTCACTTGTTACTAGGAACAGATTCATATGTTCAAAGCAAAGTAGGTCTGACAAGCTCAACAAGCTTGTGTTGTCTGTAAATTTCTAAGGTTGTTGTCTATGCATTTCCCTAAGAATAGTTTGCTGACTCTACACCAGAATGGTTTCGAAAAACAAAAACGGATATCAGCTTGGCAGTCTCACACTGCCAAGCAAAAAGAAAACTTTTTTAAGAGACTGTTGCAGAAATATTTTTTTCATAAAACAGCAGAAGCATATTAGCTGCTAAATTCCAAAATATGTTGTATTATAAGAACACCTGATATGACACTCCTTCATTGGCGCAGACAAACAACAGGAAAATATACCCAGTTTTCTTTTTGAAAAATGCAAAGTATTCTCTCTGTTCTTAATTTCATGTTACCCTTGTACATACTTTCTAATAAATACAGAAAATAATGCCCAAAGTTAGTTAATAAAAAGGACATTTACTGGAATTTCAAAGACAGGGCTCATTTCTTTTAATTTAATACCTTTATTTTTAAAAAGGGAACTTCCCAAAAGGTTTATTTTACTATAATTTCTTTGAATGTAGGATAAGCAGCTACATTATCATAAATAAAGTGTGTAGCATAATTATGATACCTTAAACCTTAGTAACAGAAAACCAACTAGAAAACCTTCAACCAGAATTGGAAAACATCCATTATTTTAGCAGCAGAATGCTGCACTGCAGGTTATCTGCAGAAATCTAAATGTCAGGCTAGAACCAAAAACAATAAATATGGGATTTTATAGTATTACAAATAAAGACATAATACCATTTGTATATTTCTAAATACAAGTGTTGTGTTTTTGTTTTATCAAACGTGATTGGTTTATTGGACAAACTCATTCTTTTAGTATACTAGTCTGTTAAAAGTTCATCATGTAATTTATGTGATCTTGCATACAATATTATTTGCATAATTACTGTATTGTAGTCAATTTAACAAAAACCTTCATTAACTGCTTGCACATATTTATCTTTGGATTCTGACACACTTTGCTCATTTTGCTACTGAAACACATCTAAATTGATCTGGCTTCATGTGCATTAGAAATTACACTAATCAGTAAGATTCTTATAGTACACTCCAGTTATCTTTTGCAACAAAGAACTTCATGGCAATAAAGATAATTAACAACAACAAAAAAAAACACTGTTATGGCCAGCATTTGTCACACAGTAGGGGAGGAATATCATTGTATATGCATATAGTGACAAACGGGGGACCAGTCCACCACTGGTTGAGATCTTTTCATCTACCTGTACATTCATTGCAATGTCTTGTATGTAAGGCAGGAAACAGGAGCCTCACAAATGCTTCTTCCAAAGTGATTCGTTACAAAGTGCATTTCCAGCATGGGACTATATACAGTACCTATCTTCTTCCAAGATGAGTTAAAATAAATCCTTGCTCCAACTTTAGAGCCCCTGCTCCTTATTAATAGCTCAATGGGTTTTGTACTCTGCTTTTCCTTTAGCAGAATAACCAAAGGTCTCAATGGTTCCTATCTTGCCAATAAAAGGCAGGACCTGAACTTGTCACTACCTCCTATACCGCTAGAGGCTAGCTAATAACAAACAGCTGAGTTTCATCACACAGGAGGTTAGCTAATTAGAGTTACCTCTGTCTTACTGGAACGTGGCAGAGGAAACTACAAACATTAGAAGACAGGGTTATAGGGGGTAGAGTCTTGGTCCCAAATATAATCCTTCTATAACTTTTGATTTGATTGATGTAGTACAGTATATAAAATGTGTAATACTGTACAATTATATTTTAAGAAGCCAATGGTACTAGTAAATCTACAAACAGATTACTTTAGGTCTACAGTCTTGTACTGGATTCTAGATTTCACAAAAAAAAGCTGAAAATACAGCTTATGGTAATCAAGTAATTGTGATACTAGGTAATATTTTCTGCATAATGGACACTAATTAACAAATAATAAATTTGGGCAGATTTCTTTTAGGAAACATTCATAGCATGTAGTGTGTGATATAATGACTAGAAAAATTACATTGACAACAACAAGATATAAACTTCAGAAAGTAAGTATTGCATAAAATATTTAAAAACAGAACACTGAATCATATGTTTTTGCATATGTACTGTATGGTTACAATTTAACTTTTTTTTTTAGGCTTCCACTTTGTTGCCTTGTCCCAGTGGACTTCAAATTGCATAAAAATTTAGTTAAAAACTAAACAATCTCTATGGGACTGTACGAAAAATTAAGATACAGTTTACTCATGAAAGTTATAAGTTACTCTTGTTTAATAGCATACAATTATACACACAATATAAATCTATGGTCCAACATTAATTTTATTCTAATTTACAAATTGTAAAAAATATTAATTGGACATGAAGTGTGGCCTAACATTGATTAAAGTTAATGGAATTAGAATCATGCAATAAAAAGAGTGAAAATATCAACCAAGGTCTAACTCAGCAAGCAACAATTACGCAAAGAAGTTAGTTGTGACCAGATTTCAGAAAGACAGGGGAAAGGAGAGATGTCACCAGAACAAGGACTGAAGTTGAGTGACTTGAGAATCACAAATGAAGTGATACACTGAACCTGTATCAGCCGAAAAACTTTAGATTTAGACCATTCTGCAATGTATGTATATTTAAATCTTTTTCTATCTTTATTTTGACTGTTATACAGTACCTTTTATAGTGAATAGTATACTTTTTATGAATTTAGCTCTGAAATGATTAAACCTTAGCAACAGACAAAATTTCTTTGAGAGTCTAGAGACCTAGACCTAGAGAGTCTAGAGTCGAGAGACAAGTTATTGAAAAGGATTAAAAGAATTGGTGGAATTCACCAGAGAGAGAGAGAGAGAGAGAGTATGTTGTGCCAAAGTGTATGCCTTCTTAATAGCTCAATGAGATTTAATTAATTAAAATCAAAATTCATGATTCACTTGTCTTTATTTTGGGTTGAATACAAAAATATTAAATGCAGTATGTATTAGAATTCAGTTTCATAAGAAGATGCCTTCATCTGCAGTTTATAATTGGGAGAAACAAGATGCTTACTATAACATTTTGATGGCTATGATGGATCTTTTCTTGTAACAAGCACCTTGTACACCACTTGTAGACACAACAAGCAATAGGAAACACCGTGTATTTCAAAATCCTGTCACTGAATCATATCCCCAGTCTAATAGTGCAGTGGTGCATCAAAATTCAACACAAGTAACACAAAAGCAATTTAGTACCGTTCAGAGGTGAATCCCACATTTCCTTGGGAGCCCATAATGGATTAAAATATATGCATTATCCTGAAAGAGCATTACTCCTTGTGTCATAGAACAGCAGTCATGTTGGTAAATAATGGTAAGTTGTTAAATCACTTTAGGTCTCCTCTAAAACAAATCTGTCCTCAAGGGCATATGGTTCTTAACACGGGTCCTTTCCAAACTGGCAGGATGTAGAAATACCCTCAGACCTTAATATGCAAAGGTTCCTGTGCTATTTAATCATTCTTCCAACAAAAAATAATGTAACATACTTTGAACTGATGTGTAAAACAACTAGGATGAACCAAACCTAATGGTCGTCCAACACCTGGTAAGCAACTAACTTTGCAGGCACTAAGCACGAAAGGTGCAAGCAATTTAAACTAGCACTTATACTGTATGTCTGGAAACTTACTCATGAACAGTTTTAATACGGGACACTTTATACTGTACCTTAATTATAAACCCCAATGACAGGATTGAAATGCAGAACTGGCAGGGGATACTCTTAATTGGTTGTCTCCAGTTAAATACAACTCCTTTCCCTGAAACAAAATGCTGAGTGAAAACCTTCTAATTTGTAGCCTGTGAGTGACTGTCTTTCTGTTTCATCAGAAAGCTCAACAATATACTGTATAGCCAGTGAAGCAATACCCCAGAAGATTAAGTGAAGTGGTTGTTCCCTCTTCTACCCAATTCTTTGGACCGAACTCCATGCAGCTTTCATATCTTCACACCTTTAAAGATACACTGGGGACAACATTTTGAATTAGAGTACTTACAATACATGTACACACATCCAGACCGATGTGAAACAACTTTTGAGTGCCTTGTATTGCAGGAGACAAAATAGTTACAGTCCACAGGCCTTAGACAAGAAAGCGAACAGATGACCAAGAGATGTTAAATCCACTTGCCATGTTTTAAAATACAATGATCAATGATACTGATTGCTCAGAGTCAAAAATATTTTACAAACACCTGATAAAATATAAACTAAAATATACTGTATAGGCAGTCTATTCTTGAAACAAATTTCACTAAGAATCTTATTTGTTTACCAAAATGTCAGGTGCCTTTAAGTGCCATATTAGATTAACATGCGTGCCATTAGTTTATCAAATGCTCTTTATAGACAGAATTGGCTGATAGGAATAAGGGTTGGCCCTTTTACATATCATAATGCCAGCTCATACTTAAAGAACATGAAATTGTCTGTTTCATATTATTAACTCTTGACTATATCATTGGGAAATGTGAAATAAAGTGACACTTTTCACCATAAGGCTCCAAAAAAGTCTTATACCATGAGGTACAGTAGCACAACAAACTAAAAATATTTACTAAAACAAGGCTGTCCAATGTTGCTTCTGTATCACAAAATGGAGACCCCCTCCTTTCAGACCATAAGAATGATTTTAACTGTGATTTTCATTGATGAAAACTGAAACAGAAATTGTTTTTTTAAATAAGAAAAGATAAGTACTACAATAGCTTACATAAAGCATTCTTACTGGAAAAAAAAAATCTACACATGGCTCAATTTTAGCTTAGCTACTTTGATCCATCAGGCTGTAGAGGCAGTATCATGCCAACAACCCAAACCTCTTCACTACACTATAATACATAAATGAGTTTCTCTGTCGATCAGTTTCATTATCCCAATGGGAGGGACTATATGGCATTTAGGCACCTATGTAATTTAATGGAGCTGTAAATAGAAATGTACTGAAAGAAAAATACTTTTAACTGTGAACAACATTTTTTGATCAAATGACAATACTCAGATCTAAGATGTATTTTTAATACATGTAACTGTTTAAATACACTTCTAAAACCAACAGTTCAGTACTTTTGCTCTTTATAATCCTCATAACATTATTTACCACACTAATAACAGTACATATACTGTACAATATGTAATGTATTTTAAGATAAACATACAACTGCTGTATCTGCAGTACCAGTAAGGAACTGTCAGAAATACAATGAAAAGTCCACTCAGGAATTTTGACATTGTTTAATGGTTAACTGTGATCTACACAGAAACAGGATATAATTTGTATAATACAGTATATAGTACTGTATGTGTAGGCACAAATCTGTAAAATAAATGTATCTCTGAACAGATAAAGTAAATCTGAATGGGTATTTAATTACATTTTCTGTTCTGGGTAGCTGTACTGTCACTTAACGTACTAACATTTTGTTATCACCTTTAATGCAGTCCTCATTAAACCGGTATGGTGTGCTATAATGTGCAGAAAATGAAAAATATAAACTATCCTTCTTGAAACATGAAGCTTTTGCACATGCGAAGCCTTGAAGCCATACAGTATATCAGTATTTGAGCTATTTTCTGTTAAGCATTAGCCATTAATGTGAGGGCTTTATCACCGTAAGTAGAGTAAAATAATCTCTTGATGGTCCAAGCCATGACTTGTGGTTTGTATACCAACTAGGGAAGAACTAGGACTGTGGACACCATTTTGTTTTAAGACCAGTATCTTCCCATACATCTCATTAGGCATTGTGATTGTAGACTATCTAAATATTTTTAAATAACTTCAAAGCAGGATTAAAAATAGGTTTAACATCCATTTTCTAACCACTTAATCCAATACAGGGTCTTGGGGTTGCTGAAACCTATCACTGCAAGCAACAAGTACAGTACAAGGCAGGATACACTCTGGACAACAGTGACGTGACTGGCAAAAAAACATTGAGATGACAAACCAAAATATTGAGGCAAGTGAACCAATAAATTTGCCTCAAAAATATTTCCTCTATTTTTTCCAACTAAAATGAAATATTAAATTAAAGAGAATTCAGTCAAAGTCAATCAGTTACGACATACAAATGTGTTATGTTATGTGGGTTACTCTTCAATAATTCAAGACAGTAATGAATAAAGAAAGGCTACAGTTCCTCTCAGAGGCAAGTTTATGACTAGATTTATTGAAGGAAGATACGATAAAATTACAGGTATGTGATGATTGACTTATCTTTGTGCCTGGAAAGGACACTAACAAACAACTGCTGATAGACACAGTACAGTGCATGTTTAATGATACTACAACACATTGTACAGTTAAAAGAATGGCTGGATCTCATGAAGAGTCCAGTTTAACACAACATGACTGTTTTGCAGTCATAATCAATGCATTGACTATGTTCCTTCAATCACTTACCATAATTAATCTAAAAATGCTTCCTTACACCAATACACACTTTAGATGAATGGATTTGGCAAGCTGTGTATTTTTCTGTTCACCTTAGGTCACAAATGCAATGGATGTATGGTATGGTTTCTATGGATGCCGGCTGACAACATTAACAATATTTGCTTGAAATCTTGCCTGAATGGCTCTGTTGGGAAAACATGACGTTATCTTACTGGAACACTGCCCATGCCATGTGTCATCTGATTATTTCAACCATTTCATGGCACTAATGTCCTACAAAACACTACCACTAGATTTACAAGGCCTTGTCCTCTGAATGAAGATGAACTAGTCCATTTATTGCATATTAGAAGAAAACACAGATAAACACATGTAGTTTTAGGAAATGTACAGATAAACACATGTTTAATGAAAACCGTTAATTACATTTTCATTTATTTTCTTACATCATCTGAATACATTAAGTATAAAGAAGAATATTGTGCACACTCGTAGTTCAAAGAATCAATTGCAGCTCATGCAATGCTTTATGAATGAATATTCTATTCAGTAGCATGATTTAGGTCTATATTTCCATAAAATGTTACATTTTAGTGTTAATTTTTTTATTAGGACATAATTCCTGAATTATGAATTTCTTCTAATTGTGGTTTATTTTCTGATTTAGATGATAATCTAACCTTTATGCTAATAAAAAGCAATATTACTTCATATTTCAGAGCATTATTAAAAAGCATCACTTCCACCAATTCTGTGTGCAAGATGGAAAATGATACAGTTTATGGGTAATTTCTGAAAAAGAGAATTCTGAGATTTGTATCAACACGTATTTATATAAAATATTTTATTAAGCACATCTTTACTGATGACAACATCATAAAACTACCATAGGAGTAATCTGAAATTGGGCCCTTTGATAATGCTGATAAAAACTATGCTACTTAAAATGAATCCTTAAATGACTAACACTGAAATAGATCAAATCTGATGTACAGTATGTTAACAATGATTTTTCAAATTAAAAAAAAGGTTTTAAATATCTTCTAAATCTGTGGTTTGTCACAGATCTATTAATATTCTAGACAACTGTTTCTTCATTAACACTTGCTAGAGCCAAACTTGCAAACATTGAACTTGATCACATTAAAACGTAAACAGAATGTGTAAAAAAAAGGTATTTTAATGCACCTTGGACACTGCCTACGGATTTCCGTGTTGATATTTTAGTAATAGTAATAGTTGCCGAAAAAGTATATTAAACTGCTGAAATGTGCTTGTTTATACAGTAGCATTTACGTGCTATCGGATTTATTTGAATGTCCAATTCATGAGAAACATTAATGTTACAAATATACCAATAAGTGACAGAAAACAATAGCTGTAATACACCAAATTATATCAGTCTGTGACGTTTATTAAAACAGCATCATACCTTTCCTAAAAATAACACTCCAATGCATTGTCGGGTTTCTTGTATTTCAAACTGTAAGCTTCGACATTATCAACGCGACCTGTCCCAATCAAAAAGCAGCGCCTCCGCTGCATGTTTAACAGGATACACTTCACTTCAATTTGGTACACAGCGATCCCATTTTAATTCCAGCTATGTATATATAATGATTAAAATAATATCCTTACCTGTCACACTGCTGCAGTACGACAATTTCAGCTATCCTCTTCCCTTATTCCACTTTATCTCTCTCTTTCTTTCCTTTACCTGTAATAATCTTTATTGCACGGGTCTGCAGATGCACGGCGACAATGTTTCAGTGTTTATTGCTATAAGCAGCTCGATGTTACTGCTGCTACTGTTGCCATGGTTATTCAATCAGCCCCTCTACAGTGAAACTCTCTAGCATGCATACGTTTTCCTAAGACCAAAAAAAAAATCAATTTTGCTAAGTGCTGCGCCAGTCTCGTGGTGCCGTTGATTTTCTTCCGTGTCCTTTTTCTTCACCTTGCGCTGGACCGTTCCTGTTCCCGGTGATTGTAAACCGTTAGTTCAGTTTTTAATGTTTTGGGTTTAGTCGCTTGCACAGTGCATACAGTACTACAGTCGGACTGACGTCATAGCAGCCTGGGAAACAAAACTAGACTGCAATCAAAAGCGAATGGCCGATTGACCGGTTTAGCCTACGTGGGAGGGGGGGAAAGATAATGAATGATTTGATGCTTAACCTGTTGTAACCTTGACTTTAACAAACTACGCCCGTGTTTCCCTTTATGTTTTATCTTTCAGCTCGCCTTTCTATATGATCTGTCATATTCACTACAATATTGTAGTTGTTCAGCATATTAAAGGCTAGTATTACCCGCTTTTCAAGAACCATAGTAAATGATTGCAGCCTTGTTATAAGTTAAGAAGAACTGAACTTTTCTCTATTAAGAAACGTGCACTCAAACATTAATTGAGCATAGTACATTAAAGTGGAGAATTAAACATGGTTTGAAATCTGAAACTTTTGAAGTCTGGAACGTTGAACACTGTAGTCTTTCATGCCCTATCTTGTTGAAAATCTATTAGAACATGGTAGATTATTATAATTGATGCTGATGATAATATAATTGATATGATGGCATAAAATAACTTACCAATGAGAGTGAGCTACAGCAAATCATTTAAAATATATACTGTATACAGTACAGTAGCTTCTTTGGCTGCTAATTGCTAATTGTTCTGAGGATCTCATCTAGCAATTTCTTGAAAGAAGCCAGAATATCAGCTTCAAGAATATGACTAGGTTCTTTATTGTAGACTCCCTCTATCCTGTTGTATGTCCAAGAATGTGCCTGCCCCTGTTTACAGTGAACTGCTCTGAACTCCAGTTTAGTAGCTGGACAATCGGCACAGAGGAGGCTGGAGGTATGGGTTGAGCTCCAGTAAAAGGGGTTTATTGCCCTTTACTATTACAGTGGGCATGTTACGTTTTACATTACAGTTATTTGTCCTTTACTATCACAGTGGGCATGATAGTCACTAGGGGAAGGAGAGAGAGAGAGGGAAAGAAAACCATAGTCTCCTGTCCCATGAGGCGAGAGAGAAAGAGAAGATAGGGGTCCCCCCCTTATATAGGATGATGCAGAGGACACAGGGTAAAAGGTGAGTGTGGAGCGGTGCAGTTCATTACCAGAGGGAGATGGGAGCAGAATGCTTTGCTCACTTTTCATTGTTAACTCTGAACGATTCAGTGACTTTGTGAATGTGTTATTGAAGACCTTAATTACTTGAGTCGTGTCCCTTCATACTGGTCTCTGTTAATGACAAAACGATTCAATTCTTTACCCTGTTTGTGTTGGACAATCCTTTCAGTCTGTTACTGTGTCTTGGTGAATATCTCTGGACTGATTCCAGAATAGCAATACTTTATACAGTATGTACATATTTTGTTATGTCAGACTGTCATAATCTAAATGAGGGCTTACTAATTCAACTTTAAAATAACATATCTTGCTTTAACTTTCATAGGTTTCATTGCATAGAGTTTCAGGAAACAGCCTGTGAAACCCAAAAATAAATATGGACATTTTTACCATGATAGCTGGTATGTAAATATGCAATAGGGTTTATAGTAACCAATTCCATGTTGGGAATCCAATAGTCTACAAATTGGTGAAGGTTCAAGACCACACTCTACCCAGAATTGGTCATCCCACTAAACTTTCTCCAAGAACAAAAGATAAAATCATCAAGAATCATCAAGAGAAGTAACAAAGAATATCAGAGTATCATCCAAGGAAGTGCAGGCCACTCTTGCCTTGGATAATATGGCTGTTTATGACTCAAGAAGATGACAGAACAAGGGGTATTAATGAAAGGTTGGCACGGAGAAAACCACTGCTTTATAAAAACAACAGTCTTGCCCATCTGAGGTTCAGCAAAGAACATATACTGTAGATGATCTATAAGGCTTCTGGAACAATGTTCTCTGGATAGAACTCTTTTGCCTCTTTTAAGAAAGGCTATGTTGCTAAAGGCTAAGGAACCACATCTCAGCTGTCAAGCATGGTGGTGATGATTGTTGTCTGAGGACCTAGACATCTTGCCAAATGATTCTCTCATCCATTTTCCTTACTCTATCTTCAGGTTTGAAAAATCTAGATTAATGAAGGGTTTCTCTCTGGCAAACTGAATAAGAAAGTAATTAGCCACATGTACATTTTCAGTGTCTTTTTCTGACATCCATATTGTTTTATTGCTCTGAAAACACCTAACATTCTTTTGAAGTATTATTATAATGTGAAATATAAATTAATGTCTGTAATTATTATTACCTTTTTGTCATTAACAATGTATTTCTGTTTTAATGACATTGGACATGTGATGTCAAGTCACTAGACCTACTACTGTATATTTAATCTATGGGAAAAGCAAGGACATCCATTGAACAGCAATCCTGGAGAGTTCTTGACTTCATAAAGTCACTTACAAATTGTAATTGTGCAATAGGAGTGTCATTCAGCAGAAGCCTGAAACCTGGAATTACAACATCTGCAAAAACATGGAGACATCATGGACCAAACTCACAAACAGGCACAAAATATACTACCAGGTGTGAAATTATAGAACAACTGAGTAGCTTTAAAGCTAAGCAATTATGTTTTATCAAGATGTTATATTTCCCTATGTGTCTCTGAGACAGTGTTTCAGCTATGGACTTAATTTCTAAAAGCCCTGACAACCTGAAGTTTAAAGGGAGATTTTGTCTCAGTTATGAGAGATATTATCAGCTTATCTCCTTAAATCAACAATCTGTGGTATGATTTTTCTTTCTTTGTGGACATTTTATTCATTTCACATTCATGAATCCCTGTTCTATTTTGACTTTCACAGAGAGGTATCATGTCATGCAAACTTTTCTTCGATTTTTACTTATTTTTCTTTCACTTGGGGTTTTCTGCATTCTTTTTAATCAAGAAGCAATGGAGGAAAATCATTAATTAAACAATAAAGAAATGTAGTGGAATTGTAGAATACTTATACAAATCAACAAGTGTAACCAAACAGATAAGGGCTTAAACTAATAGCCAGCCCATTGAGAAATATTGCGAATAGGCCAAATAAATAAGGTGAACATGGAGATCTGGGCAACTATGAGGCTTTTGTTACATTGAAAATTGACAGTTTCTCTGTATGTCTGTGAAGTATTACATTGCTACAGTATGTTGAACAATTTCTAAGTTTCTAAGTAATATGGTATGCTGATGTGTTTTTCATACATTACTTTGCCTCGAGCAAGTCTCCCTACTTATTGTATATTTAATTTCAGTGTAATAAGCAAATTGTTTTTCAGCTATAAAAATGAAGGTAAATAAGAATGATTAACGTTATCCATACATCTAACAGGGTGAACATGTTTCATACCTTGACTGGTTTTGAAACTGCATGTTCTCTGAATGTCTGCCAAGGCTCTCTAAAAATGCTTCATAATTTATTTTGTGTGTTTAAGTGCTTAAAATTTATCTTCTTGTATCTTCTCCTATCTATCTTCTTGTGTTCTTAGAAAGTATAAGCTTCATGCACCAAAGTGTCAAACATATACAGTACTGTGTAAGAAAATATTTCTGTAAAAAATCCAATTTAATATCCATAGATTCACTTTTCAGAAAGTGTATAAGAGAAATTCATGTTTTCTACAATTATTTTAATTATGCTACAGAATATTTTTTTTTATCTTAACTAATTATAGGGTTTACCGACACAAGCAGCCAGATTTAAAACTTTGTTTATTATATAACTTAGTTATTGTCTGTCTGCTGGAGAATATGGTCTGAAAAGTGAGAACACGCCAATCCACAAAAAGAACAATAACTTTCTTCTGAATGAAGGTACCCCAATATTTATGGTGTAGTGATTTGCATGTTACACTGCACTTAATTAAACCACTTAATTATCTAGATATTTAAACCTTAGATGTGTTGAAAATCGAACACAGAGAACGTCTATTATGTATGGACAAGAACATTTTTTAAATTGTTTTACAAGTCTGTCTTAAAGTGTAATCAGGTCTGACCCCATTTTTTTGTTTCAGCATGAAATATAAGACATTGTTACGCCCGGAGTCCAACTAATTCATAGTCACTAAATTAGAAGTACAGTAGCTACAGTACACAAGTATATTCAAAATGGTAGGTCACAAGTTTCAAAGTCAGGAGTTCTGATTTGGAAATCACATGCTCTTGTTTACCAACTTAAGTTTATTACATTTAGTTAAACCATGGGCACTTTATAATGTTATAAAAAAAGACCAAAATGTAACATTTTTACAGTACTGTTTGTTAAAATCTATAAGTGTCATGAAAGGCGTGACCTTACCAATTAGCTGAGAAAGCACTGCAGTCTGTAACACTGCCTCCATTGTGTCAGCAATTTAGCAACCCGCTCTCTAGAGCATTCTATTATCAAAGTACAAGTACTGTACCTTCTTCAGCATTCCTGAAGTCGAGATCTTGTGATGATTCAACATTAGGTTGTTATGGAGATTTTCAGCAGTGGATCAATTTACAGATAAAACTACAGTAAAAGTGTTTATTCTGGTTTACAAAATAAACATGATTTGGCCTTTTCCAGCAAGTTGTTTTTCTTTCCTTTAATGAAGAAAAATATGAGCCATGCACTGTGTATTAGCAGTGATTCAGATGGAATGGAAAGACTAATGAGGAAAATATCTAGAGACTTTCACTTAAAGATTTGTTATTTATGATAAAAGAGGTTTCAGAAGATGCTTCCTTTGAAGTGCTAATGAAAAGGCTAAAATAAACAGTTACTCTTAATATTTTCTGTTGCAAAACCTGACATACTGTATGGAGACAATAATCTTGTATTAGCATATCTAGACCCAAGACGTTGTGAATCTGAAATCAGCTAATGTACACAAAGATCTAAACCGCTAAGCGTGGCGGTCTCAGAAGTAGATGTCAAGTTACAAAAAACAATTCATTTCAACCTGGCTATAAAACATCTAGACAACTAAGCATATTTATGGACATTTGGTGCATTATGTTCAAATAATAATTCATTAATAACAATTTATTAGATTTTACCACCTGGGTGGCTGCATTAAACTCACGGCACACAGTACACACAATATATTTAGCTAAAATAAATATATTTTAACTGGAGTAATGATATATATCATAGACATATCTTTTCTAAAGAACATGTGGATTATATATATTGTAGGCAATTGCATTTGTGTAGCACAGTTCATCAAGAGAGGCCCCAAATCCCAGATTCCAGATCTTATGTACATAAAGGGATTCAGGATTTCTCCATTTACGCCTCTCGACCATCATTTAAGTGCCCCATTTGTTTAGTATCAGAAGCTGTTATTGTTTTCTGTTACCATGATTGAAATACTGACATCAGACTCCAAACATGTGGCTTTTCCATTATTTCTATTTAACAACAGTTGCAGCTCTGGGTAGGGGGTGCTCTGTTGTCTATGCTGACAATACAGAAGCTGCAGAGGTGTGATGAGTGAAATGGGAGAGGTGAGGCAGCAGGGTCTCCATGCTGATAAGGTGTGACAGTGGCCCCTAACTGTAGCAAGTAGACCATCACCCCCCCCAGCACACACATCTCACCTCAACTATAACAGATGTTTTACAGGAAAATGTGTGGTTTTAAATTATAGGTACTGCAAACTACACAATAACAGAGTCTTACATAAATCAATTTAGGTATATTATTTCAAATGTGATAAAAACACATGTCAAAACATTTGTTGTTATGAACAGAAGTTTTTAGTGACCCCATATTAGAGACTGAGACTTAATGTGAAAAGGTTGTTTGTTTGCCTACATAAGAGGGAAATATTGCTTTTTATCTTAATTTTTTCAGAATTATTTTTCTTTCCCATTAACTACAGTAATCAATGAAATTTCTACGTGTGGTAACATTTTATTATGGAATTTTAATTAACTATGCTTTGTTTCTTCAGTACTTTGTTAATTGCAGTGGCTGTTTGTGGCTGTTAAGTGTGAAATGTTTCATCTTTTTCCATTCCACTTTTTCAATGTCAAGTTAATTTGGAGTATACTGCAATTGGAATAAAACATTCAAGAATATCTTTAATTAAAAATGAGCCTTAAAAGCTTGTTTAGAGTAACAGCTGACATGACAAAATGTTTGGGCATAAGAAACTAAAGCTTGACATACTGTATACAGTATACAGATCACAAGAACAGAGGTGTAGTTGCAAATCCAAAAAATGTAAAACCCAACAAAAGCATAACTGTGCCAAATCTTAACTAGGTTGATGATTTAGCAATGGGACAGAATGTATAGGAGGAGCATTCAGTAAAAAAATGATCGTTTTGTAAGACAGTATATCAACAATTACTTCAGGACAGATATTGTCAATCACCAAGATTGAATCTAATAGTAATCAGCTTTTATGCCAGAAAGAAAACTGAAATCACTGTAGATAAAGACAAAAAAATGTTACCAAATATTTGATTTTCTTCAATGGTAGGACTGTTCTTTCAAATGTTTCCTGCTTAAAGCATCTCTGGACTCATTTTTGAAGCACTTTAGAGGTCTTACTAGTGGTTTTACGGACCTTCATTATTCCAACTCCTGGACTAAGTCATGGTAATTTACTGTAGGTAGGTCTCTCCTGTTCTTAATTAGGATCTGAGCAACTACCTCGTAAAGAGAGGATATAGAACCTGGGACGCTTTTGTATTAATTATGCATTTTACATTATTAAAACATGTAAAACTCTTTAATTATATCATGTGTTTAGTAGTAAAAGGATGCAAATGATGGATATTCATGGTTTCAGATATACAGTATTTTTCCCCAGATTTTTTTTTCAGAATCTTTGAACTGTTAAGATGCTATTTCAATGCTATATTAATATAATGACCACAGCCTTCTTTATGATAGTGACCTTTTCACTTTTCATAAAAAGAAAAAAGGTAAACCCAGTCAGTACCTACAATATAAGAATAAAAAAGTCCTATTGTCCCCTCTAATTAATCTAAAACTATTCTGGATATTCCTGATGTAAAACTACTCATTAGCAGAATTACATATAGCAAACAGATGTTGTTACAACATTCTGCTATGTAATACAGTAAAAGCCCCAAGGCTTCTATTTCTTTCACGAAAGGGTCATAAAAATAAGTCCCCACCTTCTTGAAAACATTTGGCCAATCAGAATTTAATGAACAAAGGTGGCCGCAAAAAAAATGAGACTTCTCAAACATTTTCTGCATCTCCTTTGCAGGTTCTTTTAGCCTTCTATCACCATGAACACTCCTTAGAATCAGTATACTCCATGTTCATTTCACCTGATATTTTGGCTTTAGAACGTTTTCTCTTTTCAGTGAACATCATCAGTGCACTCCTGTCCTCAGGAATTAAAAATGGAATACCATATATTTTTCTTACCAAGGTAAGTTCATTATTATTAGTAGTAGTAGTACTAGTAATGGTAGTAGTAAAATGTGTCTTTAGTGCTGTTACACACTGATGGCAAAATTAATATGTAGAATGCTGCCGAGAGATTGCAATGTACTTTAGGATCAAGTTCTCATACTGTACATTCCCCTGTGAGATTATATTTGTTAAGGAAAATTAAATGAATGGGGTTTGCAGCTTCATGGAAGAGGTTATTCATGGTCATTCATTCCTTATCTGTATAAGCCAAATGTACTTGAAAGACCTGAGGTCATCTGCAAAAACCCACAGCTGTAGTTTAAAACCACTGAAATTCTATTGGGATATTACTTTATATTCAAATCATGATCCACCATTCACCATACAATCTCTGCCATTTAAAGTTTTTATCTGATCATTTCAAACTATATTTTTTTTATTTCATTAATTCTATTAATGATTAATGATGAAGATGAAGAAATTGCAGACAATTCTCTTAATTTAACCAAATGTTAAGGTTATACAGAGGCTTCTAACTCCTGTATACCTTTCCTTTACTTTAATATGTACAGGTATTATTTTTTTCTTAAATATTATTTATAAAGAACATATTATAAATAGAATATATATACAGTTATTGCATCTTGTATATTCTAGCAGGTACATACTACAGTGAAAGCAGAAGTTCATTTGTAATCAGGATTTCTTGGCAATGTAGGGTTCTGATCACCTGGTAATCATTGGGCGGAGCGGTGGCTCTGTGGCTAAGGATCTGCGCCTGTGACTGGAAGGTTGCCGGTTCAAATCCCGCGGCCGGCAGAGGAATCCTACTCCGTTGGGCCCCTGAGCAAGGCCCTTAACCCTAACTGCTCCAGGGGCGCCGTACAATGGCAGACCCTGCGCTCTGACCCCCAGCTTCTCTCCCTGTCTGTGTGTCTGTGTCTCCATGGAGAAAAAGCTGGGGTATGCGAAAAGATGCATTCCTAATGCAAGAAATTGTATAGGGCTAATAAAGAAACATTATTATCATTATCATTATCAATAGCTGCAGAATGTGGATTTGACGCCTTTATCATTTAATTTTCTGGCATAATCCGTCTGTGCATGAACTGAAACCAAACAGAAGGGCCTTTGAAACATTACGACACGATTGTAAAGTCTACCTGTAGGTCAGCAACCCACCAAAGTCATCACTATCCTAACGCAACCCTAGTGCAATGTTTTGTTTAGCAGGTGCTTAGACTGAAACAACTGCACATCAAGAGCTTCAGGGTTGTACCAGAACTTGCATGAAGATTTAGTCAAAAATTAAAATTATTGAAAGTTTTTGGCATAAAATAGAATTATCAGTCTTAATACAGTGGAAAGTATTTATCTAAAACAAGATTTGAGATGTGCTGACTCAGCCCTTCTTATTCGGCCCCCCAAGAAAACAAGCTCCATAGAATGGGTGAACGAGCCTTGTAGTGTGCAGCTCCAGATGTGTGGAGCTCATTGCTCAAATCCATTAAAGACTCTGTGACTGTCAACATTTTCAAGTCTCTCTAAAAGACCCATCTCTTCACTGAAGATTTTAAAGTATAATATAATCTTGGTTACAGTAAATCAATGTGCTGTGCTTTTCTTGTTGCATTCTTTGTGCTTCTGTCAGGCTGTTATATGTGTGCTATTGTAGAGTAGTTTCTAGTAGTTTTGTGTTCCTAAATAAGTGAATTAATATTATGCAATATATTAATGATAGCTTTATAAGTTGAACATGTCTATGATACCTTATAAGTGCTGTATTTGTAACAAGCATTAATTACTGACAACAGATATGAAAAACCACCATGTACTGTATTTGCTTTCCATGAGGTGTTTAGTTTAGCACTTCATTCATAAATTATGCATTCATATATTTTAATCATAGACATACTTTCCTTAAAAACTGATGTTCAAAACATTTTTAAACAAAGAAGCAATTACTTTCACTTAGCTTGTCGGTTGACGTCTGATTAGAAATCCCCTGGAAACAATTTGTGCTGTTTTTTAACCTTTCAGGAATTTTTCTCAGATAAAACTCATGAAGCTAATGGACCTATCAATAATAACACACATTAACAAAGTAAAAATGGTAGCAATAATACTATTGAATATATTGTGCTGTTTTTTTCTTTTACATCAGTTTACTGAGATAGTCTAATAAAATGAAGTTTGATGTTTTCATGTAATTTTAGCTATTAGTCTCAACATGCATATACAGTACAGTAGTTTAGATACTGTATATTATCTGCCAAGCAACTGGAGCTGAGGTTTTAAATCTATTTTTGAAAGACCTAATCTAAAGCTCAAATTTACTGTCAATCTGAATGAATATTTCTCATTTAAGCTCTAAAAAAAAAAATTTAGCTGCTCTTGGATTATGGGATAGGCCCTAGGCCAAGATTTAGATATTCTTTTGTAATCTCCCCTTCCACACACAAGCCAGAAATCTGCCTTAGTGGTTTTAAAAACATGTACTGCCTTTAGATTTGGAGTAACATTTTGCAAGCTTCCTCTGGGATGTTAAATGATATATTTTAAAAGGATCACTTGTTGGCTTTTGCTTTTAGAACATATCACATGTTCACCACATTGCTAAGTGCTTTGTAGAGACTGCATAGCTTCACAGTTAATATTAAATTTTCATCAGCAGTTTTGTTTGGAATCGTGACACCTATGACGCACCCAGCCATTTGATGACCTTCCAAAGTCCCTTTGCAAGATAGTCTAGAGTGCACACATTTAACATAAAGCTACCCACTATATTAGCTTATTAATTATTTTAACTGAAAATTCTAATTTGTTAGAAAGAAGTGTATTGTATGGAGATCTATTAAGACAGATGACTTTCAACCAGCAGTGCTGGTACATGTCAGATGCCACAGACTTTAAGTCTAAAAATCTGGCCTATGCCCTGCAGGGATATTGCCATCTGTCTACCAGAATCATACTTCATACTTGCACTCAAACTAAGTAAGCAATTTGGACTGCACCACTATAATTTTAGATACTAGAAATATGCAAAACTTAAATTAGCAGTGCATTTTTTATTTATTGTTTTCATGGATGGTGTTGATTGACAAAACACCAGATGAAAAAATGATTCACCGTCTGAGAGATTGTGTTTACGGCTCTTTAAATAAAATATACACTTTTGGTGGGAACACTTCATAATGGCACAGTTCAGTTAGTTCAGTTATTTATTTTCTACAAGGTCTTTGGTTAGCACTTTACTCAGTGTTCATCATAAACCATAAATCATCATACAGGATCATAAATCTACTTGGTTACATTTTCAAAACAAATAATCAACCAGGAAAGGTAAATCAAGTATAAGTGCAAATCAGCAACAACCCTGGCGTTTGGAAATAGATTAAAAGGCATATTTCTTATTCTAGCAGTGACAAAAAGTACTTGCAAAGAACTTAATGTTCAATACTTGCAAAGAACTTAGAACTGTAGTGTTAATGTTCTATAATATTCAGATTTTATTATCCTATGGTTGCCACGCGTCACAGTAAGAGTGAGAAAGGTTTAGTATTATGAATAATACATAGATTATTCACATATTAATGTTTATAGAGCTCCTTAAAAAGGTAATGTCTTAGAAGCTTATTAAACTTTGTTAATTATATTTTTATGTACTATACATGACGACTTCTTATACCCTCACAGTGTCTGACAATAGCCATTTGCACCTCTATAATATTGTAATAAGGATATCTTACGTGATTTTTTAGACAAAGAAATGTTAAACGCTCCAAAACTTTTTAATATAAAGAAATGCATTTAATCCGTTGACGTACTTTACAGCGCAGTCCCACATTCACATTTTTCTCTGCTACTGAATTACACTGAGACTAAGAATAGCCATTTCAGAACTCCACAGGCAAGAAAGAAGGGGGAGGACAACTTGGATGAAGCTATTCAGTTAGGGTGGTAAAGATAGTATCATTAGAATTATAACAAATAGCTACAATGGTATAAAATAAAAGAAATGAAGGAAATAACTTTCACTGGCGGCAATCAAATAAGGGGTGACAAAAAATGTTTTAATAGATTTAATTAAAGATTTTAAATATAACATTAAAAAATTAAACAGAAAATGATCAAAGGTCATATTTTATTATGAAATCAAATTAGGTATGATCTGCCTGAGTATGACCGCAATCTTGACATCGCTTTGACCTGATCATCCCCTGGATGGTCTGCTTTCGGAGATCTGACACTCTTCCTGCAGCAGCAGATGAAGGCTGGCTAATCGCTATTGTCTCCTGTTGATGATACTGGTGAAGGCAGACCAATCACAGTCTCCAGTTAATGATGCTGGTGAACTGGTCCTACCAGTTTCCTTGAACTTATGCTATTGTTATCCAAATCCTTCCCAGACTGAAGTGTTAAGAATCAAAGAGACCGCTGGATGAAGTAATTTATCAATATACTGTTTTTGCTGAAAAGACTGGTTAACCTATATCTGCACAAAAGCTTTTACAAAAGGAGACCCACATCATCACATTTCAACCATCCCATCGGTATGCAAAAGTCAACTAAGTGCTCCCTATAACATTTCCACATGCAATCTTCTATCAAGTCTTTCAAGTATAAAATCGTATTCAAAAAAACAAAGCACTCCACTCTCTCAGCTGAGACCTCAGGTGTTCTCTTGCAACAAAAGATAGTAATTTCATCTCTAATCTTCCAATATGTTACACTGAAAACCATTTTTGTGGAGAACGCACATCATTTTCAAGCAGTGAGCTGCAGTCATGTTGCTGATCTGCAGGTAATTTTTCTTGGAATGTGCTGTAGCCACTGTAACCTGATTACACTGTTGAACATGACAGTCCTGAGACAGTATGCTGACCCTTTGTTTTCCAAGTTGTGGCCTGTCCCTTATAGACCAATTTTCCAAGTGTCTCTGGACTTTTCTACTGTTATGCAAAGTAGAGCATCTCATTCTCTAGGCAACTTCTCCCAGACGTGGACTATGCCAAAAGCAACCAGATGATTTACACGACTACATTTGTATATGATCAGATCCTTTACGGTTGTTCTGTTATTCAATATTCTATCTCTAAGAAATATTTTCCAAGGCTTCTTTTTTAACAACGAGTCACTTTGTCATCTTGATTTGCACAGAAGAGTATTTTTGTTTTAGCATGAATTATGCAGTCCCCTTACTGGTTTCATATTGGCTTAATTAAACTGTGTTCCACCTGCAGTTTGAAATGTGTGTAGAAAAAAAATCTTGATCTACTGGTGAAACACCTTAGGCTCTCGGTACACATATTTCAATACCCAAGGGAAACAATGTAGGTTTAAGTACACTAAATATTTTGAATACAGAACACAATGTATCTAATTTCTCTGCATACAAATTGATGATACATTGTAATGTGTTACTTTAGATAGATAGGATTGTATTACATTGCTTTGTACACAGAGCAAAAGCCTGATTTGTTTGTGGCTTTTGCATCCTTAGGGAGAAGACTGCTGAGTAACTTATTAGTCATTCTTTGAGCCTTCCCACCCAAACAATGTCTGCTACTGGCCTCATAAGTCTGATGATAGATGAAATTCACATTATTGAGGTGAGGGGGTGGGCAGCACATTGCTTGCATCAGCTGTATACAACACAGAGTGCATGAAGGCAGCTGAAGTACTAGAAAAGGATTTTGGTGATGCTACTCAATACGGATTCTTTACCATCTCCAAACAAACTAAATCAACAAAGAGTAACATTGCCACCAGATCTCGTTCTAATAGAATAACATTATTTTATATGCTTCAAGGAAGAAATACGTAATTTAGGTGAAACCAGTAGTGTGGTTCTTCCTGTTTATTAATGTTTAATTTCATAGAACAGCAATGGGTTTCTCACTTTACAAGTTCTTACCTTTTGCAAAGTAGAGCATTGTTTGCATCATGCGCAGTTATTCAATTATTACTTTTCTTTCTATTGAAAACACTTGTGTTTCAGTGGATGCATGTTTTGAACAAATTCCTGTATTATCGTTTATCAATACTGTACAATACCCACATTTTGTGTTTGTTAGAATGATGTAAACCCTGATATGCTTCTTTATTCTAGACAATTCCCTATTGTCATTTACTAGACATATTATACTAATACAAGTTTGTCATTATGGTAGCAAATCATAGAACAGGAGATGGATTGTTTGTTATTGCTGAGGCTTATTGTTTAAATAGCCTAAACAGTTTTGATACGTATTAGAAACTCAGCATCCAAAGTATTGTTTTGTAGGCAGTCAATTTTTAATTTGTTTTTGTTACCCCAAACTCCCCCCCAACATTTAAAAATACTTATACATCTTTCTAAATTATTGAGTTTTGCTTCAGTGCTTAGTTTGATTTTTAGAATGATTAATATAAGAAGATCTACCTGTCAGTCTAAAGAGCTAGACTGTGGAGATCAGCTCAACTCTCAGGGTGTTTCATAAGCAGTGCACTAGCAGATCTTAAGATCTTTTGAAAATTATCAGAACATACTAAGGTGCATAAATAGCTTAAGAGTTTGTGACACACCTACTGTAGGTGGTTGTGTACCACAGCAGCAATCTTTCGATAGGTTGATCCTAGGTAAACAGACACTCTTACAAAGCCAAAAAGTACCCTTTATCTTACAGTGTGAAGAACAACAAACAAAACTAAAAAACAAAATAAAACATAGACAAAACCCAAAGGTTCTTTTTAAAATCCCTCTCTAAAGTAATAAGGCAGCTAAGCTGCTTACAGGCTTCCAAACAAAGTCTCTGCAACCTAAAAAAAAATATTTTTTCAAAATTCTCAGTGCAAACAATCTGTCACTACTCAAAATGCAGTCACACAATCCCTTCTCTGCAGAGGATGTGCTGTCACCCTGGACAGCATATAATAATGAACTGAAAGTCTCAACTTCCTGGATTTGCCTCTAAAAATGCCTCTAAACCAATTGTTTTACACCAACTGGTCAGGTGACTGATCGTAGCAGGTCATTTCCAACAGTTTTCAGAAGAATGTTGTTCAGATGTCTGACATCTTGTCTGAACCATCTGTCCCAACACAAAACAAACAAAAGAAGAGGCATATAATATTTGTGTTAATGTGATAAGAGTCATCTTTCCATTGTTTTAATGGAGGCTGAGTGGCTCAGAAGGACTATACAGTATGTAATGTAAGATCAATCACCAACAGTACTGCACATCTGACATCCTCCTACAGTACCTTTACTCCTTAAGTCAGTAAAGTCTGTTGAGAAACCTAACAGAAAAAAAGTTCTAAACTTCATGTCAGATGTTTTGCTTTATTTTCAATATTATCCATTAATACTGTAATGGTTCTAGGGCTTGTGCCCTCGCCATTCCCCACCCCAGTGCGTTCTTTACCGCATGGGCGTGAACCCGGGTCTTCACCATCGCTCAACAGGGGTCTTGCCTGCTGAGCTAAAGAAAACCTTCCTTATCCTAGGTGGCCAAGATCCCTGTTATTCATTACAATACCTTTAAACTCATTTACCTATAGGGTCTTAAAATACAAGGCTTGTGTTAAAATATAAATGCTTTATTTTGAACCTGCTAAAGATGAACATTACACCTGGAATTATGGGTATAACAAATTATTTTTAGTATTAGTTTACTATGTTAATGCAGTTAAATGTATGAAACAACATTAATTTATGAATATTACCGATACTAGTTTAGAATTGTTTTAATTAATTATTTATTAATGTCCCTCTAAGAATAATCATATTGTGTACTATTGCTGTTGTAATGCTGCAATTTTATATATATTTTTTTCTCTTTAGAAAACATCATTGGAGTCACCGACACACTTCAGCTTATATCGCTCTCCTTTCAGTACTATGGACACCTGTTATTTGTCGTAAGTAAAACCTATATCACTAAATTCTAAAAACCTGGTAGAATTTAATGTTCCAAACTATGACATACAGAATTTGTTCTGTAAATCACATATAAGAATGTGATTTGTCAAATTATGTTAAAGATTATTTGGGACTGGTACTTGCATGCCTTTAAGCACTCAAAAGCTGCAATTTTAATCTTATTTTAACACATTACTTGGCCACATCAATTACCTGGTTACATCAATATCTTATAGATGTTCTCAATTTAGAAACAGGTGGCCTACACTAAACTGGGGCTCTCCAGGAACAGGTTTAGAAATTTCTGGTCTAAAATATGACTGAATAGGCAATACTATTTGTATACCTGGTGATGTTATTGTTTGTTGTTACTGAGAAACTATTCTGGCACATGTTTTTTTTTTCTGGCACAATGAGCTTAGATATGCTTTCTTCTTTGTGAATATTGTTAGAATGGCATGTAGACATGAATAAAACATCTTGGCTTTCACCATTTCAATATGCAGCGTTACACTGACTCAGTAGGCTGCATACAGTATTTGTTATTTTGCACTAACCATTATCTCATTTTTTTTTAATTGGCTGGCTCAGTTAGTTGGCTCTACAGCCATTCTTATTGTTATTTTCCCCAACCTTCCATATTATCCTTGCTGAGTTAATTGGCTGTGTATGAAAGGTTTTGAGTTACTCTTGAAACAGGTCTTTTAACAGGTTATACTCTGTACTTGACATTTGAGCTTGTTTTTTTTTTTACTGAAAGTGATATTAAAACTGAAAACCTATAGACAAAAAGTTCCAAGCCATTCTTTTCTTACATTTAATTTTCAGGAATAGTCTCTCTAAAGAAATGCAACAAGATCAACTTAATTTGTAGTAGAGCTCTTAAATTTCCCTTTTAGATAAATGTACTGTTAGGCACTGCATGCATTACAGTTAGTGGTGTCCTGGATGTTTAGTTAAATTAAAACTGAAATAAGTCGGCCCAATCATGAATTTTACTCTGTATAATTTATTACATTTTAACCTTATATTGCATAGTGTATACAAAATTGCATGGTGTATAAATAGGTTTATAAACAGAATGTGATCACTTACTTAAATGGTTTTTTTATTCCTTTTCCCTTTAAATTGACTGTTCCCTAGTTTTGATTTAGCAATTCTACCTCAAGGAGTTTATTCCTGTTCCTATTATTCATGCTCTTTTATTATTTATTCGACTACTTGAATGACCTGATACAGACATATTGTTGAAGTTGATATTCTGGTTTATTTCAAGAAATTGCTGGATGAGATTCTTATTATTATAAGCCTCCCTGGTTCAGGTAATTCTAGTTTTTGAATAAATAATAAAAGAGCTAGTGTTTTGGTTTACTTATACAGTATGCCAAGATTCTAATTTATACTGTAATTAGGTAATTACAAATAATCTTTTACTTTGATTGCATCACAATCTCCCATTTCACAAAAACTCATTAGGAAGTCTGATCTGGGATTTCAAATGCCTTCACAAACCTACTTCTGAGTATCCAAGCAAGACACATACAGTAACATGAAACCTGTTATACCAAATTGTTTCCAGTATTATAGGGATTATATTGTCTTCTGAGTGACCAAACAAACTGAGCCACCCGAAGAAAATACAGTATATGATTCCCTTGCACTTTCCACTTCCAAACGTCAAAACAACCTATTCGTGTGATTCATCATGTGCCAAATGTCTCCTGAACCTGGATTCAAATTGGTGTCATGGTTCCCACATTAAAAATGTGTATTAAGATAAACTTGCTGTGACAGAAGACCACCTGCCAGGAGCTGTGGATCTGAACACATGAAGAATTACTGTATTGGAATGAAGTCTCTGTAAAAGGCATACAGTATGAATGATGAATATGTGGAATTAATTAAAATAAATGACCAATATTTGCATTGCTACCTCTCAGTGCTGGGGCCCTGGGTTTAATTTGTGGGCTGCTATCTGTGTAGAGTTTGTACTGTATTATTCTCCCTGTGTTCACGTGAGTTTCCTCCAGGTGTTCCAGTGTCCTCTTACAGTTCAAAGACATTCTGGTAGGTTAATTGGTTTCTGTAAAACCCTGGAATGAATGAGTGTGCATGTGTTTGTGTCAGTCTGCCCTGTGATTGACTGGCATCCTGTCCAGGGTGCGCCTAATGAAGTAGATACCAGGAGACCATGATCATGACTTGGATAAGAGGTCATTGAAAGTGATGTGATGTTACACTACCAAACTATGAGAAACAAAATCATTGGTGAAATCCATTGGAAGAGTTCCTGAAGTATTCAGCTAAAAGCTGGGTGATCACAAAAACTGTCTTAACAGAACAGGCACTGAAAGGTGGAGACTGTAAACAGGGCAGAAAGGGGTGAGAGAGAAATAAGAGACTGAAGACAAGCAGAATGATTAAGATGGTAATAGATAACTAATCATAACAGCAAGTACAGTATGTTAATCTTTAAAGTCCCTCTATCATGAAATTATTATCTGATTTTTCCTGAAACCCTAACCTACACAAAACATTTCAAACGAAAGAAACAAAAACTGTGTTTTATTTCTGTGCAAAATTCTGCATGGATGAATCTAGGTCATTCTACAGTAAAGATCTTTTAACTTAATGTATTGTTTTCCCCTAAGAAAAACAATCTTGTGGTTGACTTAGCAATTTTCTTATATGGGTCTTTTCTTGAAATAAGTATTAACTTCATGTATGGTGCACAGTAAATTGAAAGCAATGTAAATGCTTGGGAATTGATGTGTGGGACTATTTACTAATTTTTCTTAGGATAAAGTGAAATTTGTCATCAGTTTTATTGAAATTTAATTACAGTACATTTAAGTAATAGTCTGTTTTATTTTTTTCCACAAAATTGGGTAGTTTTTTCAGTACCATTTACTAAATTCTCAATACTGTACATTTCACGTGAATCAGCCTGTTAAATGGTACATTTTTAGCAATATTTCTTTAATCATTTTTTATCATTCTTTTAGTGTTTCATAGTAATACTATCATTTTTGCTGAAGGGCAATTAATTAGTCACTCAACTCCCTATTTTCACAATTGATTATCGATTTAAAAATATGCTTACAGAATTACCTTAGACCCTTATTTGGTGTATGACTTTATTGGTTACTTTACTTGCTTACGTTATTACTAACTTTACTTATTTTCAATCACAAAAATACCCCTTTGTTCTTTAGGAGAGAATTTTCAGTGTTTTTATATGCGGTGAGTTTCTGTTCAGCAGATCACCTTTTACAGGACTTATCTCTCCATATACAGAACGCTCAGTACAGAAATACATTTAACCACGCCAATGAGACAAAGTCACAAGGAGAAGCATGAGCTGGGCATCAATTGCAAAGATTTGATTTAGGTGATTATATATTACTCCCCTGCAGGGATTCAAACTGGGAATTCTCTAGAGGTAGATATGCTACACATCTAATAGCTGGTTATTGGCTAGTGCCATCATAGATAATCCATATCCTGACAGCAGGGGTCACCACTTACAAACAGCATTAGTAGTCTGTCTTTTATTTCCATCGAGATTTTTATTCAGATGGAATCTGGACAGAATGTACCTTTGAAATCCACTATAAAATAAATGTCCTTCTTAATCGGTGCTATGATTACATACCAGTCTACTTCACACATACTGTACATGGTCATTATAACAAATAGTTAATCATTTTGGCTCATTTTTCCCTATTTCACAGGCTTGGCAGGCCAGTTGAGTCCCACAGTGCTATCAATGAGAGCTCCTGTACATCTGTCCTCTCTCCAGAGCTATAGGTCTTCCATTACTGCTGTGATCAGCAGTACAGGAAAAAGGCAAATTGCTTGATAAATGCACACCCTGGAGGACAGATGTTTTAATCTGTTCAATTCTAGTACAGGATAGCAATGAATTACAAATAAAAAAACCAATTGCCAGATCTAAAATCTAAAAGAAGAAAAATGCATTCATGGTTTTTCTAAAAGATTTCACTTATTCGCTTATTTATTTACTTTCACACCTTGGGTGAATTGAAATGTACTGTAGATACAAAAAGACTCAAAATTGTGTGGAATGGAGAATAAGTATTCAAAAGCAGAAAACCTCACAGGCACTAAGGTAGCTAACATATGAAAAAAATACATAAACAAAAATGTTTTTGCCAGATTTTTAAAGCTGTACAAAGCGTGTTTAAACTTCCTAAACAATTAAACAACAGAACCACATGTACGAACATGATGAAACAAGCTCAAATAGCCAAATCAATCTACTGTTTAGATGTCATCAGAATTAGCAGTAAAGCAGAAGCAGAAGAAATAGAAACTGCAGGGATGTCTATTTAAAACTGAGAAGATCCAGCACTTTTTCATTTAATATGACATATGAGAGTCTAGAACAAGCTACAGTACCCAGCCTTTTAGCCAAACCTAATGTCCTGGCTTTTCTCAGGAAACATATGGATGACATCCTCGTATCAATTAGCAGCTAGAAAATTAATAAGCTAGATTAGCCAAATGGCTTCCTGTCGTTTGTAACGTTTCCTAAATTCCTGAGTATGTTTCTCATATTAATGAGGTGCATGTTCTTTTGCAGTTGATCTTAGCCGCTTAGATGGTGACACTTCGTGTCCAAAGATACGAGTCGGACAAGATGACCTTCCAGGTAAAAACGGGTAATATTTTTATCTGTTTTCATTGATAACATGGTTTGTGTGATTAAACAGCACATATGTTAGTTAATTAAAATCCTGCAGTGTGTTTCTTAGGTAAAGAAATCAATGGCTCTGCATTCAGTGTAGCTCTCAATTCTGAATTAAAGTGAATTAAGGATTGAAAGTGCTTAAATGGTTTAAGGCTTTAATCCAGCACAGCACTCTATGTTCAGTTTATGTTTTTCTTTGCAACCAAAAGCAAATATATAAATGTAAATGGAACTCTATAACAGAGGGTTTAAAATTTCTTGGCTAAAGTTCAAGTCTTTTACATTACAGGCAATAATTCCTGAAAGACTTATTCTTAATAGCCCTGACATAGCAATTTTCAACTAAAATTAATTTAGATTTACAATAAACAGATGTTTTTAATTCATTCTAGAAGAGGAGAATATTTTAGCAGCCTGTTAATATTTTTATAGAACTATATAGTTTTAAAGAGATTTTGTATTGATTAAAAGCTATGGCATAGTTATGGAGAATTTAATTTTAAGTCATGTAAGAAGATTACAATAGGAAACGACATGGTTCATGAGGCATCCAAAGTGGAAAAGCATGAAATATGAAGATGACTCAGCAAGTTTGAATTGTGTGCCCTTAAAAAGGATATTTGAGTTGTTTGTCCCATGAACACACTGTTAATTTAGCATATTTTTCCCTTTTCGTGCAGCAGCAGAATGAATTAAATCTGATTCAGTCAAATGCATTTCAGTTAAAGAAAGAAACCAAAAACTCCAATCATAAAAAGTATACTTCAGTATAGTGGGAGGCTTGTTCAACGTAAATGGCTAATTTTTCTATTTTTTTCTTTCAGGTTTTAACAAACAGCTTTAAGGATATGATGCATCATGCATACACATGTTCTTCTGTTTGTTTACACTTCAAACATCTGCTATTTAAATGTTAATTTATATGATCTTGAAATCTTTGTTGTTTTTAAGCTACAGTAATATCTGGTCAAGCCAATATTTTTATTATTACAACGAGTATTTCTCAATATACCTAGGTTTGTTTAGGTTTGAGTCAGACTCATTCATTGGAACTGGCTCAGATTTCATATTGAAAGCATTTGTCAATGGGAACGGGATATTAAAGTAACAAGCTACATGATAACAGACGTACCATATATTGGATAATACCATACGGTACATAAGGTTTTATTTAGAAACAAAGAGATATGCCAAGTCTTTTTTTCTTCTTCTGAAGGTTTTGATCTGATCAGCCAGTTCCAGCTGGATGTCATCCCACTTAAGGGCGTCAAAAAGGTCGAAGGATCCACAGCATTGCAGGTGGCTTACAGACTTGATAAAGAAGCAAATTTCCAAATTCCAACAAGGTACGACAAAGAATCCTGCAGATGTTGTATCATTACAGGGCCTGTGCAGGTGTTACACTACGGATTACGGTAACAGGTAATCAGTAGGGCCTAGTCAAGTTTAAGCTTGTTTCCTATTTTTTGTACATACAGAAAGGATGTAGCTGTTTTTATTTCCGTGAAACATTACTCAACATACTGAACAGTGTATTTTACTATATTCCCTAGGTTTTGCTTCCAACAACTGCTTAAAACAAATATTCAGTTAGTTTATTTCTATTTGCTTGAGATAATCATTTCACTTGTTGTGAATTATAAGTACATCTACTGTAGGTTTTAATGTTTCATACCAACCGAACATGTGATTTCAAAGACAAATATATTTAAAACCTTTGAAAAAATGAAAATGAATCAAATAACAATGGGATAGCCAAAACAGACATTTCTATTTTCTGGACAGAGCCAAGTTTTGTCCAGTGCAGTTCCTTGTTTTACCAGGTTAAATGACATTTAAATAGTTTCTTTAATTTTTTTGTGTAAATGATTCATCCAGTTGTTTGTTTAACTGTGATGTATTTTTTAAGTTTAGCAAGAGGTGTATAAAACATATGCCTTTAAAAACAAAGATTTGGTTTTAAAATTCTTGAAAAACATTCCAGAAGGTTTAAATATCATTATTAATACACATCTCATTCACAGATCTAAAAAAAAACTCTGATAATGAATTATTAAAATGCACCACCATTTTTTAAGGAAATGCAAACAATATACATTTTTAATGTCTACATATATAAAAGCAATACACTGTGTATAATTGTCCATTATAAAGCCTTTTGAAACCAAAAAATACAGAATTTATAATTGTCTCAGGATGTAGGCTCTCCAAACCATATCTGTGTAATTATTTTTAAAATAATTTAATGAATAAAATAGTTTCCCTAGTCAGGTTTACTTAGATTTTTGTACATTACAGGACACTAAAAGCCCTGTTCTTTAAACTTGTGCACACAGGAATTATAGGGAATCTGCATATACTCTATACAGTATTCATATTAAAGTTTCAAAGTTGTCCCTGGGGGCAAATGTTATGACAAAGCAGCTGTTTTTTACAAGGACGTTGGCATGTGATTACAGCATATCACTGTCCTGTAATTGAAAATTCTAGGTCATACTTAAGTTCTTGAAAATACTTCTTTCCATTACATGATTTGTAAACGTTTTTTTCTACTTTTAAATCTGAATTCCTTCTTCTTTGGGATTCACTTCATCTTTACCTCATATCTCCTTATACACAATTTTAATTTCCTTCTAATCCATTAATCTTAATGGAAAAAATATATATAATACTATTGCTATTTATGATTAATGAATAAGTGAATATTTTTCAAGAAATATGTCATCTTAACTTTATTTTACTGTATGTAGCACTCTCTTCATCATCTTATTTTTTTATTATACTGTATTACTGTGTAAACAGAAATGTTCAATATCATTAAAGGTGTTAGGAGAAATATTTGAAACAATTATAAGTAGAAGAATTACATTAGGTTTGTTAAGGTGTGCGTATTGCTAAACCTTTGCTTTTATTATATTGCTAAATATTTTTTACACTTTTTCATAGATTGCAGGTGATTTTCCAGACATATTTTACGTTTGAGAAGAGTGCTGTTTCATCTATGCATCTATTTAGATGCATACACCAGAAAACTATGTCAAGACCTGGCTTTCCTAAGTGTCCTCAGAATTTCTCTTTGTATTCATTAAGCCACTGCATTAGATATACCATAAGGGCTAGCCCAGGTTTCAGTTTGAAAGCTGTGCAACCACAGGATACTAAAAAGTCGCCTTCTTTCTCTTTATTGTTCTACAGGAAACTTCTTTTTTTATTATGTTGCCTTGATCCATTTACAAGATGGTAAAAACAGGCGGCAGTATTCATCTATAAATGTACCACCCATGGCGCTTTTTGCTTGTTAACAAGCAGCAAGTGGTACAGGAGAAAAAAAGCATGGCTTTGGTAAACTTTAATTGATGTCTCTTGCTGGATGTGCTGTTGCCAGGCATTATTCTGTATTTATAGCATCATTAAAATATTAACATTGTTTCCATTGTCAAAAAGGATTAGCAAATTTTACCTAAGCTAGTATGCTTGACAGAAACTAAAATGCTTTGAAGATTCATTTTATTAGTTTGATTAATTACAAGTCAAAACTAATTTTACACTCCCTGAAACAACGGACATATATTTCTGTTTTTTTTTCAAAAGAACCAATTTAAGTATTTTTCTGCCATGTCTGATTAAGCCCACAATCAGCCCCATGCCTTCTACTGTATTAAAAATAATCAAAACTCCTAGTTAATGGCTGAGATTCAACATTATTAGAAGCTACAGTGAAAAACATTGTCTGAAGTACCAAGTTGCACCCTTTGTATAATTTAGGAGAACACATGTACAGAATCTAAATCTTCTGTGTACTAATGATTATATTTAATTTAAATACATCCTTAAAACAAAAAACAAAAATTACAATGAAATGACCCTTGAGATGTCTGAAATAAAATAATATCTAACCCTTTTCCACTTTTAATTTAGCTTGATATTTAGCAGTTTTCATTGAGGCTTATTTTCAAAGGACAACTTTGTGAGATAGTTGTGAGATATTTCAGTACTTACAAAAGCTAAGAAGTGCAATTGATAGTAACAATCTTTTATTAGGTTTGAGAGGCCTGCATTGCAGAATTTGTTTGTTTTACATATTGGAATTATTGTTAGCTTAGTGATGTTTGTTAGGGGAGTCGTGTCAGTGTGCGTTGACTACAAAATAACGAGTAAAGCTTAATTTGACATTGAAAAGTACAAAGAAACATCTGCAGAAGACTCAAAAGCCCAAATTTTGTGTTTCTTCTTCCTACTTTTCTGGGTGGAAATATTAATGAACTTGCTCCTTACTGATTTTGTGTCAGACGGTGCTGTTAAATTAATGCAAACACAAGAAATGTAATCCTGAAAGTCCTAAATAAAGTTTGCATAAATTCTTTAAAATATTGTGACAGAATATGATTTATATGTAACTTTGTGGCTATACTGGGGCACAAAAAGGCAAAATTAATGTTATCCTTTAATTTGCAGGGTAATCTTCCCATATGGTTTGCCAGAGGAGTATTCTTTTGTGACAACATTCCGCATGGTCAAAAACACTGTCAATAAAGTATGGAACGTGTGGCAAATTGTGGACGATGATGGCTACAAGCAGGTGGGCCTGAGACTCAATGGTGACCAGCAGGCCCTAGAGTTTTTCCTCATTGGCATAGACAGCAATTTGCAGGTGGTCATCTTTCCAGGACTGTCCCAACTTTTCAATAATAAGTGGCACAAAGTGATGGTGGGTGTGGAGCACGACCAAGTTACACTTTATCTAGACTGTGAGCCTGTTGGATCCAAGCCTATCAAAACCAAGGGAGAAGTCAATGTACAAGGGGAAACTCTCATCGGAAGGCTTGACGCTGATTCCAGTACGTCAGTTGTGGTAAGAGTTTTCTTGGGATAACTTTGGTTTACCCTTTGAAACGAATGTAAATATATTTACAACTATTGTTAATTAGGCAAGTAAAAATCATTAGTATTTTTTACCTAGCAAAAAAAAAACTGAGAGTGTAAACTTGTGTTGTTTTCTTTTCTTTAAGTTTGAGCTGCAGTGGATGCTCATACACTGCGACCCCCAGAGAGCCCAGAGAGAATCCTGCTCAGAGTTGCCCGTACAAGAGGTAATAAAAATAACATAAAAACATCACAGTTTTTAAGGTACAGAGGACTTATATAAATTATAGTATAATGGGCTCAGTCTTCGTGCATGGCACTAAAACGGTGCTTTAAAAAATAGAAACAGAATTCTATTTAGGTTTTTCTGTGAGGCACATAAAATATTCAAACCTCTAAAAGATAGTAATGCAGAAGTAGGGCTGTATTATTAGTATAGAATTGGTGTACTATAAATGCATTATATGATTGGTTTAATGATCAGTCTGCAATGTGAAATTAATTCTGCATACAGGACTTCTAAAAATTCTTCTTGCACACAATACACAAAATGTATTACATTTTCATTTGCTTAAATCAAGTACAATAAACCTGGGTATATATGGTTAGTAAGACATCATGGTGAAATCACTTCTTGTAGAGACAAACCTTGAATGTTAAAATGTATCACAGGGTTTCTTATAAGACTTATATCGGGGTCAAACCCTTTACAATTACAACAGTTTGTCAGTTTGTGTCCCTTTTATCCCAAAGCATTATTTATTTCTCTATTATATGGAAAATATTTAGTTTTAAAAATGGTATTGGTTACTTGGAAAGCTGAACCAGGGAATACATGACAAACCATACTGGAATGTTTTACTTTCTTGTACGTTTTTTACATTTGAAGCTAATATAATAAAATACTTTTTAAATTGGATTGTTTTGAATCTACACTGTAGAAAGACCCATATTACAGTATTGGTACAGTATATTTAAAGATGGGAATTTCTTGTACTGCTGGCATGCACTTTTCTGCTTGCATTGTGTCTGAAGACCTGCTTCAAGATAAGAGCTTAGAACATTTAATGGATTGTAAGTTTGAAAGCTCTGCTCAAGAAAGAAACTCCTTGCTGCCTTTTTTTTTTGGGAAGGATACCAACTTCTTCTGCTGAATCACTTACTTGGTTAAGGGGTTACTTTGTTTTTACTAACATTACTTTTTGTTGTTTCTCTCCTACTTCTTCAGAGAGTCATTCCCAATTCTGAGGTATTTATTTTCCACCTTTTACTACTGTATCTTTTTTCTATATCAATGACAAATATTTTTTTTCATGCTTCATTCTGTCTGAATACCTGTTGTTTTTTATGGCCAAATCCCATTTTCTACACTGAAGTGTCTTGAATTTTTACTTAACTGAAATTGGCTCCATAAGAGAGTTTGCAGTTCCAGGTATAGAGCAAGTTGGTACAATTCTTTTACCTTTTTTTTGTCTTTTTTTAGTCTTTTACCTTTCTGTATTTTGTACCAGTACCTGAGTTACTGACATATTTTGGCCCATTTGATTGAAGTCGGCATAAAGATTATCACACCAACAGGTTTTTGTTCCATGAGCTAACTAAATAAATTTTAAAAAAATAAAAATCCATTCTTTTAATCTTGATTATATGTACAGTAATTATGCAAATTACAAGTTTACATCTGAGGACTAAAAAAAATTCCAAATTAAACTTGGTGGCAGACTTGTTAAAAAGATTAATTGAAAAGAAAATTATATTCAGCCATTTATCATTCTGCAATGCTGACAGGACATATGAATGCCTGAGCTCTTTTGGCACGTATTCAATATTATAGTTTTTAAAACACAGCTTCAAGCACCACTCCAGACATGTTATATATTCTGTATTCTGTTGAAGGTATTTTAATTGAAAGGGCTCTGGAGAGCAACAACAGAAATAGACATCACTTATAAAAAAGCCACACTGAGATTACAGATTTAAACTATTAATTGTTTCAGACATTTACTAGTTGAGTTTTTTAGCCTGTTCCTGGAAGATCATGCTGTGCACTAGCTTTCAGATCAAATAAATATTTTCAACCTCATCTTGCAAAGATGTAATCTGCAGAGACAAATAAGAAAATGCACCGATATTTGCAATCCATCTTCCATTATCTAAATAGAGTCCAGCTGGTTGGATAAACATAATATACTGTATGTACAGCTATTAAGTACACTACCACACAAACAAATAGAAAAAAATATGTAGAAAATGTGAGAATTGTAATATCTTAGTTTTGGGGTTGCATATACTGTGTTTTAAAAGGGAGTAACAAAATTAGAGTATTTTGTTTTACAGGTAACAAATATGGAATTCAATCAAAATCCAATTTTAATATTGTATCAATGTTTATTAACAGAATAACATAAGATTCATAGACTATTAGAAAGTGTCAGTGTCTCGCTGACTAGGTAATAATTAATAGTCCCGTAATAGTCTTACTATTGGATCTCAAGTGAAACTCATTATATTTTTAATGATTTCATTAAGCTTTCTTATCTACTCTTGCCTGTATGTGCATTTATATTTTACCAAACTCCTAAATTTTGTTTTCTGTTTTTCTATTCTTATTAGCCTGACTATAGAGGCCCAAGACTTGTTCCTGGAGCCCCAGGTCCCCAGGGGCCAGTCGGCCCCCAGGGGCCCCAGGGAGAAAGTGGCAGAGATGGCCGTGATGTAAGTGGAAAAGAACCTTGGAAGCTTTAGCCTTTCTGACCTAAGCACTCCTTTCTTAGTGAAAATACAGGCATATTATCGACAGGCGTCATGATTGTGCAGCTGTCAGCATTGCTGCCTCACAGAGCTTGGGCCCTTGGTTCAATTCGTGGGACGCGATCTGAGAGATTGTTTGTTTTCCTTGTGTTTGTGTCAGTTTCCTCCCACAGTCCAAAGACATGCTGGTTGGTAAATTGGCTTATATACAATTGGCCCTAGTGTGAGAGTGTGCATTTTTGTGTCTGCGTGTACCCTGCAATGGACCAACATCCTGCCCAGGTTGTATCCTACCTTGTGCCTGTTGCTTGCTGGGATAGACTCTGGCTTCCCCCACAACCCTGTGCTGAAAAAAGTGCTTAGAAAATGGAATGATGGATGGATGGGGATTAATGACATAAATTACAAGTGAAACATTTTTCAAAGTCCACATACAGTATCTTGAGAATATTTATTTCATTATATATCTTTAATACAGTAGGCAAGAAAACAAATTTTCTTTAAATTTTTGGAGATGTAAAATAATGTTTGCTGTGCAACACTAAATAGAGTGCTCTAACAGTGAAACATAAATACAATGGAAGACATTGTATTTGCAACAAGATCAAATAAGGTATGAGGTTACAGTACAGTTACAAATAAGTTTAAATAACAGTCAAGTAACAAAAACAAACAGATCACCACCTGAATACATGTGACCTGAAGAAGGTTGCATCTAGTAGTACTAGTATCAACAGTTTAAAGTCACAAGATCTGCATTCAGTGTGGAACAGTTGAGGTTCGCAAAGGAAGGTTTGTCGGTGATTGTGCCATCCTGATTTTTAAAGTTAGCTGGGTCAAACAGGACAAAGGAAGAAAATGAATAGGCATGGGAAGGCGAATGTGAGGAAAATAAATGTACAAGGGTGCTTTCAAAAGAGAAAGGATATTGGAAAAAGAAAGGGTATTGGAAATAGAATTAGATGATCTGATCGAAATATATGTTGGCAATGACAAAACAACTAAATTGGAATTAAGATAGAGACAGTTACCCAGAGAAGAAACCAAAGCACATGGGTTGTATAATGCATTGAGATAGACCCGATACTAGGAGACCAGCAAGGACAATGAGAATTGAGGTCTAGAACATGAGGCAGATGGTGTAAGCTATTAACAAAAGTAAGACCCTATGAGTGTAATTTGGAAAGAAACAATTGAAAGGTGCTGTGGAAAAGATGTGCTACAGAAAGATAACATAAATAACACCTTCAGGTAAAGAGGATTGAAGAAGAGAGGACAGAGAGAGATGAGCCTGTCAAAGTCAAACAGAATAATTCAACAGGGGTAAGTGCAAGTGGAATAAAAGAAAATAGAGAGGCTGCAGATCAACGGAGGTCTTTAAAGAGACAGGAATTATAAAGATACTGTAGATAAGCTAGATGACAATCAGGGAGAAAGGTGAGATGAACGCAATCATTGATCATATTTGTAAGAGGTGAGGAGAACAGTTTTAAGCAAAAAGAAGAAAGCACAGAAAGACGGTAGGTAAGATTTGCAATATTTCCCAACAGGAGCAATAAATATTTCTTCCCATAACTCACTGCAAATTGATTTTTTTTTGTTGAAGGATTTTTTTATCAAAGCAGTGTTTTGTCTCTTTCCCTTATACTTTGGCAATTTTAAGTTCCAACTGTCACATTTTCACTTGCAGGGTATTCCGGGCCTCCCTGGATCTCCAGGAATTCCTGTAAGAATGAAACTTTCTAAATATTTATGTTGTGTGGAGTCTATTTATATAAATTGAGAAGGAAAGTCAGGTCCTTATCTCACCTGCGTCTGCTCTGCTATGTACATATATAAACTGTATACATTATATCTTGTTCCTGAATTTCCCTGTGTGCATCTTTTTGACATCGCTCCTGTCACCCTATTTACACCCTAACAGCAGCTCCCTAGCTCATTCCTTCTGAAAGTGAAAGCGGTTCTGTCAGCCTCATCATTAATCTGCTGTGCCCTCAGCTAATCAAGTTATGTCAAACAAACCTCCAATACATTTTTTCTCAGTATCACAGGATACGAGGGAACTACTGAAATGTACAATACAGTACATATATGGACATCAAAAGAAATCTATTACTATAATTGTAAAATCACAAAGATATTATCAGGAATATGCAGAAATGTTTTTTGTAGCAGGTACATTGGTATTTTAATGAACAGATACGACATTTAGTCTTATATTCTTCATCCTGGTCTTGTTCCTTTTGTATACAGTATGTGCACAGAAATGTTCCTGTTCACTGGTCTCTGTGCCATAGATGCCATATGTTATTCCAGCTTTTCCTACTAATGTTCAACGGAACCCAAGTGTAATTGGTATCATATCCACAGCATAGCTTTTATATTCTCATCTAGCAACACTGCTGCCCTGACAGTCACACTTGGACTTCCTCATTGATTGGAATTTGCACATAACAAATCCATCCAAGTGTACCACAACGAGTCACAAATATTCAATTAATCAAAATGATAACAGAACATTTAACTATTTAATACCAAAATCTGTATGTTTTATTTACCCATGAACTTACAATACATACAGAAATTGAGTTTTTCTGATGCTCATTATACAAAGAATAAGTGTAATTCCGAGATTCTGTTTGATCATAATAAATACAGAGTTACTGGTTGATGATCGATTCAGACATAATAGAATAGTAGCAGAATATACCACTTAAGTGTTATTATCATCTTAATTTTCCTACTTTTGTTTTTAATCAATGAAATAATAATCTACATGACTTTACTTACTGTGAACAAAGAATCAGTAAAGAAAATGTATTACATCTTATCAAAGCCATATGAAACATGATATTACTTGATTTCTCAAATGTGGTTTAATCAAACTGCGACTACAGAAAAAAGCAACTTATTTAAGCAATGTTCAGTCATGTTTATTTTTAGGATTACATGGGGTCAGGTAGCAGCTTCTCTCATGTCTATTTTCCTTACAAAGTAAGTTACGGAAAGGCACAGAAAATAATATGTTTTCAGTTGATAAAATGTTTAGAGTTGCTTGAGTGTCTTAACATCATTGCTTGTTGATTTATAATAGTGAGAAACTTTTTCATGAAATATGTTTGGTTTAGGGAACAAAAGGAGAACAGGGGGAAATCGGTCTCCCTGGACAGAGAGGATTGCCAGGCCTCCCAGGAGCTGTTGTAAGTTTAATTTCCTCTGCTTGCCAACTTTAGATTGGAACATTCTTCCAAGTAGTCAAACACTACAGAACTACAACATCAGAATGCACTACAAAGCCGCAAGACGTTTATTTGTGCATTGTAATAATTTAATAATGACTGAATATCCATAGATACTGTATATTTCTTCAGGGCATTGGGAGGGCATTAAGAATTTATGGGACTTCACTCCAGCTTTTTCAATTTGATTTTGTTTTCTTTTGAATGTGTGCATTAAAATAATATCTTCTTGATTTATTCAGGGGCCACAAGGGCCTTTGGGGCCTAGAGGATCTGTTGGTGAAAGGGTAGGTGGATTTAATCTTTATTTCATGTTTTTTCTCAGTTAATACTAGGACAGTCTACATTCTTCTGCCAAAGTATTTCATTTTCTAATCTGGCCATACAGCTTAACTTTTGTTAATGTATTTGTACAAAACAAATTTACTCAACATTTTACTTGATTACAATAAAATGGATAAACATAATTACTAATGGGAAATATGTTCATTTACAGTTGACAGAAGCATTATGTCTTACATTAAATCTTTAACTAGGGGTAATATTTGACTACACTTCATGTACCGACAATTACCAGAAAAGGAGAACTTCAGTTTAACACTTGGGGTTGTTTTTCTCACCAACCAAGTGTTCAAATAGGACTGATTGTAAAAGCACACAGGAGTGTACAGGTATGTAAATCACATTACAACTGGCCTGTAATACATTGCAATTGAATGTAATGCTGGTTTTCTGTGTAGAATATGCACAATAAAAGGTACTGTAGGCCATGAGCTGATACTTATGCAAGACAGGAGAGAACTGTTAAATGTGAAGCCTTACCCATGAAAAAGAGGTCGTAAAAGTTTGCCTTGCCATTGTAGTCTTTAAGTATTGATATGCAACAAAACTGAATGTTTGCTGGAATAAGAATGCCCCTGCGCAATATAGAGCATCTACTGTATATGTTCAGTGGTTCCTCATTCAGGTTCTATTTCACTTTGTTTTCCTGTACTCCTCAAGTATACAAAAGACCAGTAATAAAATTCTGTTTGCAAAACTATTCAAAGCATAATTGTAAATTATACTATGCTGTAAAACATTTTAATGTCTTCCCCAGTGTACCAGTGAAATTCTTAGAAGTGCAGTTTCCGTCAATAAATATTAAAGTTCCATATTTCATATACAGTAGTTGCTTTGTCAGCTACAGTAGGTGCACAATCTCAGCTACAGGAAGCCATCTAATATTAGAAACATGTAAAAAGGCATTTTGAAAATTGTACTATTTCTCTTTGAATTGTCCATAGGGACTTCCTGGCTTTCCTGGTCCACCTGGCCCCCCTGTAAGTTTCAGTCTTCTAGAGTTCATTTATAATGCTATTATTTATTCAACTGTGCTGTCATACTAAGTATAGTTTGCTGGACAAAATCAATAAGGTGGTTATGGAGTATTTTTGCTTGTAAAATATCTCGCATTGCAATCACTGGAGTTTGGATTTTACTAATGCTATATAATCTTAAACAGTGTTTATTTTCTCTCATTGTTAAAGTGAAATTAAATATTCTTTTATTAAGAATATCAGATTATTATAAGAAAGCCAGGATCCACTATGATGATTTTAACTGACATAAATTAAAATACAGTCAGGATGATGATGACTGCATGTGATTAATACAAATATAAAATGAAATCAAATGCTGAGATTTGATTTACATAGTAATAACATTCTATTTTATGTTTTAATTTTTTTTCCTAGGGACCCGAGTCAGTTGGAACTCCAGTAAGTACAGATGGCCTTTTTATCACTATCCCTAAAGATAGCTTTTATTACTTCTCTTTGCAAAGGTAAACATTTTCATCAATCAATAGGCTTTCATTTGGGTATAAATTGCTTCTTCATTTTCAGAAGGTCATTGATTAGATTCCTTTTGAGTGCTGCAATCTAACTATTGGGGAATGCACTCACGTCAATCAGCATGCAAACTGAATGTGGTGTATATAAATTGACGTACTGATTCACTCATAAGGTGATCCTTAATTTATTTTATTGTTTCCAATTGTAAATTATGACCCTGACTACAAAGAGATTCAGATGAGGCAGCAGAACTTGCCTGTATTCATGTATATGGTTATCAATTTTTAAAATAAAAATCCCTTGTTTTACCATTTGGTAGAAAAGTCTATCAAACTACTGGGGTTTAAACTGGCCTAAACTCCATGCCATACTTATACAGTATAACTTTATATCCACCAAGTTCTTGAAGTAGAAGTATCAAACTCAAACACCCTACCTGGAGGCCTTTTGCTCCAGCCATTACCCTCTTCTATTTAATTAGTCTAATTAATTGGATGAACTTCTATTACTTCCAACCTGGCTTGAAAATATTGAAAATATTCTGATACCATGGAATCTACTTAGCTGTTAAATTTACTTTAAAAAATGCAACCTGATAAATAAAACAAATTGATTACCTGCCTAGAAAGGAGTTATGTGATACTCTTGCCTAAGTGTATTTCAAATCGTGTGTGAGAATTGATCATTTTTTCAATACCTGTACTGTATGTTTTTCTGTGGATTGTTCTTATATGTTTTCTCATATGGGAATCTATCATGTCAGTGACATAACTGTATATTGTATATCATACTGTTTATCCTATATTAGCTTATATCAGATCTGTACACCTATATGGTCCTCAAATGGGCTTGTGCTTTACCATTATAGTTCCCTGATAAGCATCTTTATGTAGTGTGATTTGAGAAATTTTATTTTCCTCTGGAATATGTTCTTAACCTTCAGGATGATGGAATAACTGATTTTTAGGCAGGACACATGCAGTATAAGAGCATTGCCTGAGAGTATACAATAGGCTAACAGGACAGGAAAGGTTAAATTAAATTAAATTAAAGATTTTTTTTTTTAATGGACCATGGACAGTAATGGACAGTCAGGTCCTCAGTTTTATTTCTTATCCAAATTACGGTACCTTTTTATAGTTTAGTATCCCTATCACTGTATATCACTGTACTGGGACATTAGGACCCACACAGACTGGAGGGTGAGGGCTCCCTACTGGTCCCACTAACACCTCTTCCAGTAGCAACCTTAGCTTTTCTAGGCGGTCTCCCATCCAGACACTGGCCAGGCTCACATCTGCTGAGTTTCAGTGGGTAACCGTTTATGAGTTGCAGGGTGATCACTTGGTTTGCAACAGTTAGTGGGCTGCCTGTTATTTATCTGCTCAGTTTTGTGATTTTCTCCATTTCAGATCAGAAATTAAATTAGTTACACATGTTACACCTAGCTTACCTTTAGAAGTCTTCACTTTGAGCATTAGAATTTAGAAAAAAAATAAGTATGCATCACTTTGTAATTTCACAAATTGGAACAACATGGAAAAGTTCTGAATACTTCAAGAAGGCACTGCATACATCAATGGCTTCTGAAACATCTCTTGTTTCCATTATTATCCCTAGTGTAACTACAGTAGCAGCTATATGGCGCTAATCTTAATTTCAGTGCTGCAGAGAATCAAGTCTCCAATAACCATGAGTTAATTGTAGGTGTGCAAAAGGCTTTTCAATCTGAACAACTACAAATAAAAGGCCGTTTTGGCCATGTAGCAATGGTAAATGAGCCCCAAGCTGAAATTCTTTTATGAAAGGTTTTAAAGCTACCAAATGAGTAAATTGACTAAATTTGTCACCAAGTTGTTGTTTATTTTTCTATGTCTATGTATTCTTTTCAGGGGCCTCCAGGAAAACCTGGTGAGCCAGGTGACCCCGGAAATATAGGACCTGAGGTGAGGACCTGTCCTTCCTTTATCTCTGGTTATCCATGCCTTTGAAGATATATATAGTGGATAAATCTTTATTTTTTAAGATTGCAACTAATATAATTCACAAAAATGCACATTTTTAATGCCTTTTTAAAAACGGAAAAATTAAGATGGTTAAAATCAACCAAAATGTAGAGCTGATTAACTATTGCAAAATACATTGAACCTATAAAATACAAGGAAGAAGACTAAACTAAATGATGCACTTCCTACTCCCACTATTTGATTTAGTTATAGGTTAATAACATAAAAAGGAGAAAACACATAAGGCAAGGATACTTCACATGATTTTTGTCCTCGGAGGGTAACTGTCAACTTGTGCCTGACAGGGTCCAGTCGGTCCAAGAGGCAACCCTGGACTTCCTGGTCCTCCTGGTCCACCTGGCCCACCAGGACCAGAGGTAAGTACATTTCATGTTAAAGCTTTGCAGAAACATTGCAGAAATCAATAGTATAGGAAACTAATATCTTTATTCAGTCTAGTTATAAATTGGAATTATTACAGCATTGATGAGTTCCATGTGGCACTGATACAACTTTATGTAGAACTTATACTAAGGATCTGAATAAAACAACATATTTGCTTATATCTACAGTACGTACTGTAGGTGAAATCTGGCACAATGTCTAAGCAGTGAAGTTATTTCTTTAACATCACAGATTTTAAATTGGAAAAGCCAATTTGGGATTCAATACTGTGATTTTCCTAAAATTATTTTTTTCCAATTGTGCAGTAAATGCGGTTGAATTATTAATGATGTTCTCAATGGTTGTAACATAGAAACACCAAGCTGACATCTTCCCAGGCAATCAAAAGTCAGTTACAGGAGTACATTGCCCTGATGAAACATGGAGAATAAAATAATTCGGATAAAAGAAGTGGTATCATTCAACTTCAACCATGTTGGTAGAGGAGTTCCCTCAAAGATCTGGAGATCTGGCAAACTCTTCAGCCTCCTGTGCCAATGTGAACACATGTTGTTCATGAAAATGGAGGACCTTAAGCTTTTGGGGTTAAAGGGTGGTACAGCATGGATGGACTGCACCCCTGCCTCCCTCAGTGTTCTCTTTACTCTCTGCTAGGCCATAAACGTACTATATTCTTGATAGAAGACTAAGATGCCTCCCTCTTCTAAACACATTTTGAAATTATCTTTAAAAATGACCTGACTGTCCAAACACTTGGGGTTATATGAGTCCTCCACAGGAGTGGTCTCCATATATCCTGTAAACTCTCACTCTAAAAGCCTTAAGTCTTACAATAGCAAATTCAGAGAAAGCTTTATCATCAGATCAGATCTTCTTTATCAGTTCCCTCTGGTAAACTTGTTATCATCATGTTATCATGCTCCTACAAGAACCATCTGATCTAGAGTTTCCTTCTGTAAGTGTACAGAAGATATTTTGTGCTTGTTGGTTTACTGTGAAAAAGGTTTATTTTACAGACTACAGTATATGTTGAAACTAAATCTGAGCATTTCAGGCAGACAAAAGAAGGAATGGGTACTCTACAGTATCTTTGGTCTGCCATGACAGTAACCTGGTCTCAAGACCTCTCTTGATATTGATGGTTATTTCTACCTTCAGGGGCCACCTGGTGTATCCACAGGAGAGGGGAGCGGAGATTTTGTAAGTCAGTGTTAAAGAGTTACAGTAGGCTTCTTTTATTCAGTGTTTATCAAAGAATGCTTTTAAATAGAATGTAATTATTCATTTGAAAAAAAAAATAAGTCCCATTTTCTAGGTTTCTATATTACCAAAACAGGAAAAAAACACAACAAATATGATATGATATGCATATATAATATATGCAGATGATCAATATTCAGCTCTTTGACAACAATCCAATGACTGTAAAAACAGATTTGAACATTGCTGTCAAGGAATTACAGTTTACCTCGGTATGAAAGATACAGTAGCATTAGAAAGATAAGATTAATAGAGTGACTTACTTATTGTTCATTATGCATCATAAAAATATAGATTTGTGTTCAAAGAAATGAATATTATCATTGTTTGTAGTGCCAACCATCATGTCCTGCAGGACCTCAAGGAAATCCAGGGCCACCGGGCCTTAAGGTAATTAAAACACATATGCATTTATACAGTAAAACAAAGAATTTACACTTTCTGTTTAACAGTTCTGCCATATGTTACAATGTCTACAAAATTGTTTCTCCCATGCTTATGGAGAAATTGTGCATCATTTAACTTTGGAATGGAGAGATCTCTTTGCGAATGGTGACAAACTGAAATCATTTTGCACAAGGTAGCCTTGGCCCCAGAATTGAAACGTGGGAATCAACCACTGTGTCACGCCCTCTGCAGTCAGAGGGCGCTCCTTCTCTGTCCTGTCCCTAGTTTCCAGTCTGCTGTCCTTCCGGTCCCTCTCTTTCCCTTGGGCTATATATTTCCGGGTCTTGCACTCTGTCCTGGCTCAGCATTGACGTTCAGATGTCCTGAGACCAGCCTAGCACCAGGGCGCCCCACGTCCGCTCCCTGAGGGCATAGGTTTCTATACGGCATTCCTGAACTCTTTGCACTAATGAGCCCGGGCCTTTTTCCCGTCTCGCCGCTACGCATATGGGTCTTTTTCCGCTCTCCTACTCCCCACGGTTAGTCCCTTTGGACGTCCGTGACACACTGTTGATGGTAAATTAATGGAATTTGGAATTTGGAATTCATCCAATCCAGTGAATATGGAAAATACAGTAATCGTCTATAAAACATGTTACAGTAATCTGAAATAAATACTGCATTTTCCATTAAGATATCTTTTGTTGATGTATTCAATACCTTTTGATTTCCAGGGTCACAAAGGCATCCAGGGTGAAAGAGGAGAGCCAGGAAAACCAGGACAAAAGGTAAAGTCTTCTGGGTGAAGGTCCACTATTATCTAAATAAATTAACAAAATCACATAACAATTAAATTTTTGTAGACTTCTGACATTGCATAACCATTGTATATTGGTATAGAACTATGTATGACAAATACATTTGTCACATTTTAAAAAAAGCTCATGCCTTTTTTCAGCTTTCTTTTTATTTATATTCTTCCTGTCAATTATGGTGTTTCCTTTTGTTTCTGAGTTTACTGTGAAATTTTGTAATCACTGTATGTCAGTGCCACACTGGATAAGGTCATCTGTTAAGCAAATAATAAGAAGAACAAATAATATTACATATGAGGGAAGACTGTTCTTCAGTGTGGTTTGTTTGGTTGATTGTAGCTTATTGATCTAAGAATGCCTTCAAGACATTTTCTGAACAAACTGATTGACTTGGCTTTATATAACATATAATATGACAGGTTGAGTCATGCATTTAAAACAAATGTCTGTTGTTCTGATTCTTGATTTAAATTTCAATATGTTAGTTTGAGTCAGAACACGGAGACTACATTTTTTTTCTTTGTGTGCTCCATAAAGGGAGAGCCAGGGGCGTCTGGTACACAGGGCATTCCTGGTATCCCTGGAAGTCAGGTAAGCTTATTATTAGCTGGAATACTATAAATTAAGCTCCTCTTCAACTCAGAAATTTTACTTCTTCCTGGTATTGAAATTATCAGGATTTGACATACAGTACAGCACCATGAGATACTCTCCATGTGGTGTGTGAATGGTCTGTAGTGGGTGTTGTGTCACCATGCAGCTTTTCATCTCAGCATGTAATGTTGTGTTAAAATGTTGAATAATAATGTTTTCCTGCATTAAAAAAAAATGTCTACACTTTATTTTGCGTCAGCATGCAAAGGAACAGGCAAAGTTATTCTACGCTGAAACTTTTCTGCTTGGAGCTTTCTTCAGGTCTGAATCAGGAAATGTGTCAATACTGACAATGGCAGCAGTAAAACCCAGGTCTATTGGCCAGATCAGACCAACAATCTCCTGTTTTTTAATGCCACTTAACATTATTGATATTATGAAACCCCATCAAAAATATCTTTGTATCTCCCTTGAGCACAATTACAGTATGTTAATACATGAAACTATTTGCTAATCGCAGGTCAACAATTGTAAGTTATCAATTGTATGCTCTCCACTGCACAGTTCATTGTTGTGTAATCTTCATTTAAATTTCCCATTCTCCTTGTTTAAAGAAAGGTTACTTTTTCCATTTCCCTGCAATATTTTAATCTGTTTTATGTATCCAGGTGAAATTGGCATTCATGTCTGTTTGATCTCTTGAAACAGAATAATTTTATAATTTTAATCTAATTACTGCATTTATCTTAAAGCCTCCCTAAGGTATTACTATGAAGCGGTAATTCAGCAATGAATAACAAAGTACTCTGAAGGGTTTTAATGACAATCAGTGTGAACAACAGAGTGCTTGCCTAAAAACTAAATCAAGAAAAGAAAAGCCTAAGGCCAACATGCTGATGATCATTGTCTTTAATACAATTTTTATCACGATAAAGGTATAATTACAAAATTAGAAAGAGTGGTTAAATATAATTTACCCAAGCAGTAGGTGACAATTTGAGTCCTTTATATTCTTTGCCACAAGCTTGTAACAATATACATAAAGTGAAATGTATTGCCTTTCACTCTTAGCTCACATATTTACTTCCTACGTCTGTGCACCTAAATTTAAAGTACCATAAATATCTCTTTTTCAAATCAAAGTACACATCTACTTAGTAGGAAATGCCCAAATGTGTGCCAAGTCCATTACACGATCACACCCATGCCTGATGGATCCCTCGATAGAAAGTTATTTTATTAAAATATCTCTGATGTCTGTGAGGGCAAAGACTGGTGTATTTAAAGAACAATGGTATCTGTTTTTTTTTTCTTGTTTTTTTAACAGGGACCAAGAGGAATGAAAGGATTTCCTGGCAACCCTGGAGACAAAGGTGATAAGGTGAGCAGAAAAATTACAGCCACGTTGGTTTAAAAAAATGAGTGCCGCTTGTTTATGTTCTGACTGACTTTGAGAAAAAGATAGTCAACCTGGTGAATATTTCAACAGTGCATGTTTCCTATCTTCAGTGTATCAGGTCTGAGAATACTAATAAGTTGGTTGAGTGTTATTTGGTGATTCCAGATTCAACAAATGAAAAAATGAATGAATGAATGAAATGAATTAACAACTAGTGACTCTCAATTAAAAATAAACACGTTGAATGAATGAAAGGCTGAGATTGTTTCATTTGTTCCCAGGTAACCTACAGTATAGGAGTTGCCAAAGACCAATTACTGTAGTTGTAGAAGTGTATTTATTGCTCTTTTGTTTTATAATTACAGTATACTGTATTCTATCTAGAAAATAGTGTTCCACAATTTTAGAGTTAATTTTTTGTCACACAAAATCACTTTTACGTTAAAGTGGGTAGCTACATCAGCATGCATAAGCTGCAAGGAATCATAGAAAGCTTTATTCCGTGCTGAAAAGAGAACACCTGTCAACAGTAAACACCTGAAGAAGGCTCCACAGCCAAAAGTTGTGTTTCTTTTCTTCCCTTTTTAGCATGGAATAAATCTTTACTTGTTTTCAACACTTTTACCTTGCCTTTTGCATATTCCTTTTCCTACTTAAAAAATAAATAAATTGTGTTAATTATGAAACAGTCTTATTAGTCCTTCAAGAAAAACTATAAGATATTGATCATTGTTCCCAGAGCTACTTAAACTTGCATTTTGTTCAGTTTACCAATTGAAATACAAAAGCTGGACATTTATTTTCTTAATGGAGAAAATCATGTTAAAGGATGTCCCAATAATGTTCATTCTAACATATCAGAGATTCACAAAGTGAATAATTTCCATAACATTATATAAATAATCAATACTACTATGATATTTTACTAATCATATTTAATAATGCTTAAACACATTCCATACTAAGAGGACAAAGACTAGGTTTTGCTAAATTGAGATCTAATGAATACAGAGTGACTAATATTTGCAATGTAAATGTAGGTAGTTAATTGTAAACACTAAAAATCAATATGAAAGTGCTGTGCCTAATAACTTCAATAATTTATGTATGGCTTTCTTGAAGCACATTTAAACAAGTCTTGCCCAAAATAGTAATGTAATTGTAATTATGTAATTAATCAATAGTAATTATGTATAATACCATATATGGTGACAAGAACTTTCACTATCTTCATGAACGAAGCTGAATTTACCATTAATGGGATATGTATCATGATAATAAACTTTATTTTATATACGTAGCATCATAAAGAGCCAACACATACTGTAAGTTCTTAATTAAAGAAGATTAATATTATTTCTTTTACTGTTATTTTGTTCATTTTACTTCATGTATTTAGATGCTTCCTTTTATGTACCCACATAAACATTTATTTATTATTTATTAAACATAAGAGAGTAATTGTGTCTTGTCACTCATCTGTATAGGGTCCTCCTGGGTTCAATGGGATCCCAGGACCTACTGGATCACCAGGCCCAGTGGTAAGTCAATCTGACTTAGAAGAGATACATTTTAAGACCCTCAGGATCAGGGCACTGCAAAGCATTTCAGTGAATCATTTAAAAACCTTTACATTAAGGTACTGTAACTATGGCTTTAATGTTTGAAAATTAATCATTTTATTCAATTGTTTTGTTCTCTTACTTTAGGTACTTATTTTGTTGGAAACCATCAGGGATTTTATACAAATGGCTTATGCATAAATATAAAGCTTTAACTAGTGTATGGCTTATTGTTAAATGTGATCTGTAGGGGCAAGAAGGTAAGAGAGGGCCCCAGGGTGTGGAAGGTCCCAAAGGAGATGAAGTAAGTAGATCACCCACCTTCACTTTTATGCAGTTCTTCTATTCTGCTGAACTAAACATACTATAGGTACTCTACAGTAGTGATGTATTTTTTTATGTCCTGAAATAATGAGAAATTGGAACAGTGCTTTGAAGGCTGCTAGGAATCAATCAAATACTGTACAATAACAAGCAGTGTCATACATGGGTGTTAAATGTACAATATACCATTTATTGATGCTGTACCTATCCATGCATAGAAAACCGACAAATGTATTTGTGAATCAATCTGTTGATCATTCACTCATCACATATTTTACTAAGACAAGAATGAATAACATTAGAGTTAAAATATATTGCCTATAATATTAGTTACTGTCTACCATATAGATTACTGTATATATGTTTTACTGAATAGGCTCTCATATTCATAATATCGACAAAAAAGTTCAACTGCACTTTAAGTAATAATAATTAGTATAATATTACGTCAAGTCATTTTGTTGATGATGTGAAAATGAAACACAAGATATTTTTGGTTCCAGAAAGAATCTTTGGGCAGAATTGACGGACTCATTTTCATCCATCCTAGAGTCTTAAAGAAACTTAAAGTCTGACATGAATGCGGCAGTCATCACAGAAGAGAGTAGTAGTCTTGGGTAGAAGAGAATACCAAACAGAGGGGAGCTATGCTGCACAAATTATTTTTAGGGAGTTGAGAATAGACACTGTATGTATATCCTTGACTATGTTACAAACATGGGGTATGCTCTTTATCACAAAGGCCCATTTTGGTTGCATTACTAGTGTTTTAGACAGAAGCACCAGCTAATTTGTTAAAGCTAAAGAAAGATTATTAGAAATATGTAATACTACTTTATTCTTAGCGTACTAATATGCCTTATGTGCCAATGTTTGTTCCAAGGGTCCAAGAGGTCCACAGGGAGAGGACGGTACAAAAGGCCAGAAAGGGGAAACTGTACGTATTGTTTACTAATGTTTAGTAATTGAATATTGATACAGTAAATCCCCCTTATTCACTGTTAAATTTATATGAAGGTTAGCTTTTTGTAGTTTTACCTATTCTATTTGTGAAACCTTAAAGTCTCAAAGCCCTTTAATTTGTTTTATTTATTTTTTTTGAATAATCATGCTGACAGGGTGATATCCTGTTTTTAATTAATATACATCTAGAAGCCTCTCCAATTAACTTTACTGAGTTGAGACCTACAGTACACAGGAGGTATAACTCTCTTGCTCTGTGACAGTCCACAATTATACTGTGGGAGTTTTACTCCTTGATGCCATTTAACTACCTCATTATGAGAAATAACAGACATACTCAAGCCATCTAATTGCAAATCCTGGCTACTACATTGTGATGAAGAAGTCATTGTATTAGAATACTACCATGGTATATTTATTTATTGGGAATTATGTTTGTAGGGAGCTCCTGGTAAAGATGGAAATGATGGAAATCCTGGAGTTGATGGCAGTAAGGTAAATATTTCATTTCAAATTATAACACAGGTATTTTATTCTAATTGTACCATTTTCATGTATTTTCTTTTTCAACCTTTACTTTCTATCAATGTGGTATCAGGAAGTCAGTGTGGTCAAAAATAGCTTGCATTATGATTTATCTCTCAAATAACACGAGCAAACAATGTTTTCAGATCAATCAAATGTTCTTTGCAGTTTTTGAATAAAATCACAAACAGTAAAAGTTTTGCATTTTAATAAGCCTCATAAACGGTTCATAGTCTTTCATTACAAAAAGGGATAGCAGTAACCCAGAATAGCACAAAAAAGCTATTTACATCTTGAAAATATAATTTTCATTAAATTCATTATACACATATCTGTTAATATTAATATCGAATAGACATGTAAATAAACATTTTTAAAAAATCAAAGATCTACCTATAACACCCTAATGAAGTAATTTCTTATATTATCAAATTATTTAGCTTTTTTAGGATTTTCTGTAGAAGCAGAAAAAATGTTTTAGAATAAAATTCCCGACTAAATATGTTTATCATTTGGCCAAGGTGTCATTTCTAAAATCTCATTTAAATGGGCAAATATGAGACTTAAACTGTATGTTGCCTGTGGTTAGGATGGAGGTAAACAGAGACTAACAGCGAATGTGGAGCTTTCTGATAACACTTTACTTGATAGGACAGATACAGTACACACAATTTTTGGAGCACAGCACTGATGTGATTTTTTTTTATATTTTCCTCAAGGGAGAACCTGGATTACCAGGCACTGTGGGTGTCAGGGGTCTTGTGGGAATCCCAGTAAGTGCAAAAATGCCAATTATATATAAGTGAAGATCAGAAACTATAGTTATTGTCTTACAGCTCACATGGGACCACATTATTATACTGGATTAAATGCAAACTCCATTTTCCATAGTGCCAATTATGGCATTATCAGCACTGAAAGATGAAGCTCATGTCGAAAATGTATATCATACATTTTGTGAAAAGTAGAGATGGACACATTCTGTTTAAGATTGTTTTGGATTTTCATCTCCTGGTGATTTTAGAATCATTCATTATTGAATAACCTTGTTTCATATACAGGAATATATACTGAGATAAAAAAATGAATCACATATGTGTTGGAACATTTAAAGTTTCAAATTGCCATAGATAGTATGTCTTTGGACTGTTGAAAAAATAAACTGGCAGAAACCCATAAGACAAATGGAAAAGCATGCAAATTCCACCCAAGTGGCACTTCAGGAGGAACACAGGACCCAAGAACAGTGTGGCATCAATTTTAACTGGCACACATCACCATGCCATCCATTTTTATTATATTTATTAAGGTGTCATGAACAAGTCATGTGGAATAAGGTGTGAATCCTGCTTACTGTGATTTTAGGGGCTACCAGGAGTACCAGGAATGAAGGGTCATGCAGGAGAAAAGGTAAGATCTAAAAAAAAAAAAAAAAAAAAAGACAACCATATCAAAGTACTCCTTTCCCAGATGAAACAATTCTTTTTTTTAAATGGCTTCTTGAGTTCATTGAAATTGTTTTCATCCAGGGTGAAACAGGATCCGAAGGGCCACCTGGCCCAGTGGGACCTCCTGGAAAACCAGTGAGTATGACTTTTCCTTGGGGTTGCAGGTCTTTATGAGTAATGATTTAGGCTGAAACACTTATCTGTTCTGAAAGGATTACTGATTCAGATTAAATAATTAAGAGAAAACATAACGTGGAGTGTGCATTTATTGTTAAATATAACTGTTTCATTCCTTAAGGGGGAGCCAGGGGCAGCAGGCGCAAGTGGATTACCAGGCCCAAAGGGACCTCCTGTAAGTGAGAATTTATTAACAGTTCATTTCATAGGGCAGAGGGCAATTTGATCAAAACTATTATGAGAACCACCAAAAAGCTATGAAATCTTTCAATCTGACTTTATCAGTGTTCTTTCTGAAAAACAAGACCCTCTTTTGAATATTGATACACATCTACGATCTGTGTAGCCATGGGAACTGGTTAGGAGGCTAATCTGGCAAAGAGAAATGGGGATTTGTAAGCCTTAGCTGATTCAATGCACAATTGCACACCAAAATAAATATCTTCTTGCTAAAATTATAATTGAGACAAAAGCTAACAATGATTGTTATTTGTGAAGTGTGAATTCAGGATTCACTAGATTCACATACAAAATGATATTTAAATTTATTTTTAAGGGTGAAGGTGGAAAACAAGGACCAGTAGGTGCAACTGGTCCACCAGGAGCTGTGGTAAGTTCAATTGTTAACTTTTTTTAGTGATCCTCTTTTGGGAAGTTGTTTGGGATCAAATGAAAGGATATCTAATATAAAAATGTATTACCCATTTAATAATATAGCCAGATAATGGGCTCCCAAAAGATTGTTTTTGTTGTAAACTGAAGACAGACTACAGTAAGCCAACAAATGCTACAAGTGCATCCAGCACAAAGCTTAAAGTGTAATTTATCCACCCTGTCACACATAAAAGCCACAGGATAAAACACAAATTCCAATCTGCCCACGGTTTGCCAAGCTTATTTTTTAGTATATCAGTGTTGTGTCATTACTCATGAAGACCACACTATACGAATCGAGTATGAAAAGAGATATATCCACACAGTAGATATTTTGCATCATCTCTTAAATTATTTTACTAACAGGGTGAACAAGGTGACAAAGGAGACCTTGGTCCTCGTGGTATAAAAGGACACACTGGAGAAAAAGGAGAGAAGGTAAAAAGCTTTATTTTTGTTTTCAGGAATATAATAGGATTATAATGACTGTACTGCCTTACAACTATTTGATTCTGTTTAACATGGCCAAATGGTTTTGTCAGTGCCATTGACATTGTCAGTGTATTTTTCATTCTTCCTTTAGGGGTCAGTTGGTCCTGTTGGTCCAAAAGGAAATCAGGTGGGTTAGTCCTTTCTTAGTCTTAACCTTTTTATGTGTTTGTTCCCTAAGCCTGAAAATGTATAACATACAATATGGTGTTTGGAAATGTAAGTGGTCATTTTCGTGTCATTTCTCTGATTTTCAGGGAACTCGGGGTGCAGCTGGGGACCACGGACCCAAGGGGGATATGGTACATTGTGTTTCTATACAACAATAATAATTTGCAAGCAAATAAAACATATTTTAGACATATTAATTAATACAGTGTTCAGTAGGCTTTAGGCAACTTTGTGATATGTAACATTTCATGAATTCACCAAAACAACAATGTGTTTGTTGCAGGGCCCTCCGGGTATCCCTGGAATTAAAGGAGAGGTATGTTTCTCTTTATTACATATTTTAGGGAACTGAAATATGTTATTTATTTGTTTTTGCTTTAACTGTATATTCATATTTACCTGTGTTACAAGAAATGTTCACATAGGTGATAAACTAAATCTGTAGTTTATTTTTCAATGTGTGTCTGAACTATAATAAAGTTTATTATAGTTCCTAACTCCCACATCAGAAAGACTACAGAAACTAAAATTATCCTGCAGCTAGGATCACACCTTTCCCCTTCCCTCAACGACAGACTCATTTTCTTCTAAATTCTCTCTATTCATTGTAGGTTTCATTTTACACCTCTCTTCACCAATCCTGACTTCACACTACCTGATTGGCCACTCTGTCTGTCCCCTGTTCCCGCCTCCCGCCCCTCCTCTCTCCCAGCTTTTGTTCTCCTGCTAGTGTACATTACCTTTGCTTACTGCCCTGTCTTTCTCTCACCTGAAGAAGGCTCCAGGGCCGAAACGTTGTGTTATCTTTCTTCTCTTTTCAGCATGGAATAAACCTATTGCTTGTTCCTTTGCAGCCTACGCATGCTGACGCAACTACCCACCTGAACTATTATAATAAAGTTTTACAAGAATCTTTAATTAAATATCAGAGGACAAATACTTTGATTAAGTCTCAATTCTCCCTAAAATATGAAGTTACTCTATTTAGCTGACAGCACTCCCTGCATTCACACAGACCCTCTGTAAGATCCAGTGTATGGAGGCTGAGACCTCACTCCCACAGTAGCAGGATCCCAAACTCTGGAAGAATACAGAGAAACAAATAATACACAATAACAAACCAATACAATCCTGCCAGAGAGATTACTCTGACTCACCCACCTTCGACACCTTCGAGCCATCGTCTTTTAACATAGGATCAGTGCTAATTGTAGGAGAAGCCCATCCATCACTGACATTACAGCAAGCCTGCATGCGCCCGGCAGGCCACAGGGGTCGATGTGTCTCAGAGAGCCGAGAAAGCCATGGTAGACTAATCCCACTCTATCATCATCAGCAGTTGGACAATCTGTGCCACTGCTTGCAGAATCAGGCTTGCAATCAGCTAGAGACATGATCTAGGCTCATTGATCATCAGAGCTCAGCCTGCACTCAGATACGTGCCTTTTCTGATTGAATCACTGGAGAGGTCTCAGTCGTTTTAATACTTGTATAATACTATGTATACAATGAAAAAGGCACAATCTATTAAAAACGACAGGCTTCAAACTTGTATGTGAGTGTCAATGGGCATATGAGGGCATAAACCTTACACGGATGTATTTGGTACTGTATATCTTAATTCATATAGTGGTCATGTGTTGATTAAAAATATCCACACTTCTTTCTTCAGCCAGGAGCTAAGGGAGACAGGGGCCCAAGGGGTCCAGAGGGTGTCCGTGGGTTACCAGGCCACACTGGTCCCACAGGCCCCATAGGGCCCCGTGGGCTGGATGGGGAAAGGGGGGTTCCTGGTTCTCCTGGGCCTCGAGGAGCCCCTGTAAGTAACAACGTCCAACAGCATTAATGTAGAGACCAAAACACCTTTGGTCTCCAAAGGTCCGGGTTAAATAATGAACTTTTGCAGCTGATTTTACTTCTGCATATTTAATTTGTACTAATACAGACGGATAAAATATTCGAGGACAGAAGTGGACCTTTGTTTTGATATTTGCCTTTTTAATGCTGTGCATTGGCCCGGCAGCAAGAGTCTGCACAGAACAGGCATGCAAAAATGTTTCCAATGACATTTTGAGATAGAATGAATAAGCACTGAATTTCTGCATATTTTCATGAATAAACAATGTTTACCGATCTCTGATGTCTTTCATTAGTGATAATCAATAGCTCATGAATTCTAACCTTATTAATACTTTTATGTTTTATATACCAATTCAATAATAGGTGGTATAAATAATTTACACTATTTCTGCATCTTTTCATTAAAAAGCAATGCTTGATGATCTTATTTCCTTGTTAGATTTTTTGCCATTGAGTGCTTCTGTTTTGCTCACTTTTGTCAGGTTACAATGTACATTGGTTTTCAATGAGAGTTTCAGCTATTTGAAGTTTGAAAACCTTGATTCATCCATGAATTATCTGTTTTTTAATATTAGTCTTAGCATTCAAATCAGATTTGTAGGTTGTAGCTTACAATATACTGTATATACTGTAGGAGCAACAGTAATAAATGCTTACTTGTTGGGTTAAGTTTTCTGCAGATTTTTTCAGTTATCAGTACTTTTCTAACAATTATATGTTATTAGATTTAAGAAAGAACATTTCTATTCATACAGGGTCTGGAAGCAAGTGAACAGAGAATCAGGGAGATCTGCCAGAGCATAATTCAAGGTTGGCATTTTTATCTTTAATTGGGAAAGAAAAAAATCTTTGTTTAATTAACGTTTGACACAGTAAATTGATATAAAAGGCGTATATGTAGGAAAGTAGTTCTTTTTTTCCTTCAATTTATTTAAAACGTGTTTTTCCTGTTCAGACCAGATTGCTGAGTTGACAGCTGATCTCAGAAGGCCAGCAGCCCAAGGGGCACCGGGCCGACCTGGGCCAATGGGCCCTCCTGGCCCTGTTGGGCCTGCTGGGTCCACTGGACATCCTGGACCAAGAGGATCGATGGGCCCCAAGGGGCCACCAGGCTTTCATGGAGCCCCTGGACAGAAAGGTAGAGGACTGAGGGCTGGGTTGTCTTTATTTAATAAAAATAAAAATGTCTGTTAATGTAGGCTGTTATGTTTGTGCATCTATACTTAAGTCGGTTTTGCTGAGAGTGCAAATGTAAGCCTCCCAGCTTTTAGAAGCTTCAACGCTGGTCATTATTATTTTAGTTATAATAAAAATCACAGCTGTTTGATGGGACAAAGGCCCCGTTCTTGAACGACCATACCATTGCAAAGCGACTTTAAAACATTGAAATCTTACATTGTGTGTTCTGGTTTCATTCATTCTCTGTTGCGCAGTGTTAGGAGTAGTGAACTAAAGTAAAAGAGGAATGTGTTCATCATTTGAGTTCAGGCCTATTGCTCTCTGTAAGGATTAAATCTTCTTTCATATCTACTTTTTGTGTGAAGGAACAGAAAGTCTTGTAGATTTGTTCCCCCAGAGGCCACTGCACCTGGCAGCCTTCTTGGCTCAAATGCAGTATTTAATGAGGTCCAAAGTGACGGTACAGTAGCTGCTAATTGCTGATCAAATTGTCAGCAGGTGAAACCAAAGATCCAAAGGGTACATCTGACAACAGTGCTTTATGTTAATAGGATTGTGTTCTGCAATTGGAGGTGTTATGCCCAAGAAATACAGTAGTTTTTTCTTGTTGTTTCTTTTTCTAGATGCATGTGCTTTGAAATGGGTAGAGATGCTGAATTAAAGTAGTTATACGCACGGGAGAACAAATTCATTATAACTTATTGTTCTTTTAACATTATAGAAATGTGTAGAAATTCTTATTATGTGTAGTGTTTTCATTGACTAAGAGAGTTGTCACGGATGTTGGAAAGGACGAACCGTGGAATGGCAGGAGAGCAAAAAGGCCCTATGCATAGCGGCGAGACAGGGGGTTAGCCCGGGCTCAGCTGTTCAGGACATGCCGTATAGAAACCTATGCCCTCAGGTAGCGGACGTGGGGCGACCTGGTGCTAGGCGGGTCTCAGGACATCCGAACGTCAATGCTGAGCGCAGGCAGACTGAAAGACCCGGAAATATATAGCCCCAGAGAGAGAGGAACACTGGAAGGAAAGCAGAGAACCGGAAATGAGAGACAGGACAGAGAAGGAGCACCCTCTGGCTACTGAGGGCATGACAAGAGTTACATTTTTGTTAGAATAAAGTTCTGCTGAGTTTTAACTGATAATGAATTACAAATACCAATTTCTGACATCATACTACTTTAAAGACACTGATATTACAATCAGTCGCAAATCATCTAAAAAAATTGCATTACAGTTTAAGAAATGTGATCATTTGATCATCTTTTGATGTCAAGTGTTTTGTGTCCATAAGACTATTATTGGTTAAAGTTAAATTTTATCCAATATAATTCTTTTAAAATGTACTGGAAAATGATAAAAATATCATTCGCATTTTTAAAATTCCTTTAATCACTTGGTATTCTCTGTCAAAGTATTTAAAGTACGTCTTACTATTCACAGAATCCTTCGATTTCTGTGTAGTGGATTTGATTGCAATTCCATAAATTAATGAAAATCTTATCTGATTTTCAGATGTTTAAAAGTCTCCTAATGACAGGTTTTCCCAAACTCTAACTGGATCCAAATACATTTTATAATTTTCTTCAATTTATAAAATATTGCATTTATTGTATCTACTGTATTAGTGAGTCCTTGTTGTGCTATTATCTGCATTTAACACAATTTGCAGCTTATGATTCCCATTTCTCTCCACTACAGGTGAGGCTGGGGAAAAAGGAGAAAGTGGAGAAAATGGCATTGGAATCCGTGGGAGTCCAGGACAGCCTGGCCCTCCAGGTACATCACTATACATGCATTTAATAAACAGCAGTTAAAAAGTCACCTCATTCAATCCAGGGATTCCAGCCTTACTGTTGCCTCAGACTGTATCCCCCAATGCACCAATCCTGAATGCCACACGTATAGTGAAATTCAGTTATGCTAATGGTTGAAGATATGTTATTTTCTATCCTTTACACTTTATTACATTTTGAATGATCAATTTTTATCTGGGGGTAGTATGCAAGTGAGATCAAATACTGTATGTATCATTGCATATTTTCTGTTGCATCCTATACTATATACTACTGTACTGTATATAAGGAACAAGTAATAGGTTTATTTCATGCTGAGGGACCTCACCTGACGAAGGCTCCACAGCCAAAATGTTGCGTTTCTTTTCTTCTCTTTTCAGCATGGAATAAACCTTTACTTATTCCTTTGCAGCCTACCCATGCTGACGCAGCTACCCACCTGAACTACTGTATTTACGACACTATATACTATATACTGTACTATATACTATATCATGTTCCCATCTTATAGAATTGAAATATGTTGTGTTTTGTTGCAGGGGAGCCTGGGATCCCGGGCATTGGGAAAGATGGCCGGGATGGGGCTCGTGGGGAGCCAGGAGCGCGAGGGGACCCTGGTCTTCCTGGAAACAGAGGGCCGAGAGGCCCTGCTGGGTTATGTGATCCTTCAAACTGTGTGGGACCTCCCCCAATGTTCATGCCAGTGAGCGGAAAAAAATCCTCCAGTATGAAGGGACCATGAAGATAAATTGTTCCTATGATAACTTATGAAATAAAAAAAACAACAACAAATGTAATTTGGGGTCATATCCAAAATAAACTTGAAGAGACACAACCCATTTAATGGAAGCTATGGAGGACATGTCAGCTTGCATTTCCTTGATCTCTAAGCTATAAAGAGGTGACTTTATACCAAAGTATGTATACAACACATTAATAATGTCAGAAACTAGTATACATTCATATTATTAAAAGAAAAGTAAAAAACAAAAAAACAAAAAACAAAAAAAACAGTCTATTCCATCTGTTTAGTGGTGATTTTGAAAAAAAAAAATCTGTTTGCTATTGGTCTATTCAGACTTCAAGTATCTTAGACACAAATTCTGTCCACTGTCACATTTGTCGAGCCTATCTGTGGAAAACCTGTAGGGCATTTAACTTGTATCTAATCTAGGGTTTTAATGTTCCAGAACTGTGCTGAAAGTTTTGCTAAAGAATTTCCTTCACCAGTTCATTAATGGTGCATAGTGATTAAAAAAGAGAACTTCCGATGACAGCTTTTAAATGATTGCTCAAAGCAAAAAATGTGATTATCGCACTATGCATATGTTACCCTTACGAGCAGCATGTTAGACAGGAGTTATCATTGCCATCTCTCAATACTGGAGCCCCTGGTTCAATTCTGGACCTGACGTACTATATGCATGGAGTTTGAATGTTCTACCCATGTTTACGTTTGTTTCCTCCAGGTGCACGATAGCCCCGTAGCCCAAAAACATACTGTTAGGTTAATTGGCTTCTGGTAAAATTGTTCCTGGTGTAAATGTATGTGTGTTTGGCCTGCAATGGTCTTGTTTCCCATCCAAGGTGTACCCTGCCTCACCCCAGTTGCTTGCTGGGATAGGCTTTGACTCCCCTGCGAACCTGTAATGGGTAAAGGGGTTATAAAATGGATGGCTATTACATTTCATTCTCCTTGTATACAAAAATATATACAGTATATACAGTATATTATTTAAGATACTTTTTAAAATACTAGATTAAAAAAGAAGATATTGACAGTCAATGCATTATATTTTGAAAGGGGATACATACGGTACATAAAAGGTTACAAATCCTACCAATCCTAATCTTAAAAGTCCAACCAAGTCAAAAACCCAGACGTACAGTTCTCTACTCAAAACGTGGTAGATGGAAAGTGCACTCAACTCTACATTCCAAGTTGCAAGTGGACAGATTTTAAAATGGTGCGTGATCTCACCAAATGACCTGTTAGTTAATAAAATGAAATAAAGAGAAATCACAACTAGTGAATGCACAGTGTAATGTATGAAGGTCGATGTACATCACTAGAGTATTTCATGGATCAAAATTAAATCAACATTTCGTTTATGCTCATTGGGATAAGATTTTTGCTTTCATTTTAAGTAAATGGATATTTATATGCATATACTGTATAAACTAAAAAATCCCTGTGATTTAAATATGGTGTTTTTAAACAAATGTTGTGAAGAAGGCAAATTCCAATCTCACCCACTTCCACAAAAAATATAAATATATTTTGTTCTTATACATATGAGCTGCTATTATTTCAGGGATCTGCCAGAATCTTCATTCATCTAACAACAGCAAATGGACCAGTCAGAGTGTTCATCTTGAGTGCATAAATCTTGATTCTGCTATTACTCTTAAGAGTCTCTATTCTCTATGCTTCTCTATCAACCTTCCTGCTCACTGGCAAGCATCAGTAAGTTGTTACTCACGACAAGTTCCTATGCTATTTCATCTTTACTAAATGTTGACAATGTTGAAGTATCAATTAAGCTGATCATTAAGTGAATACTATTTCATGCCACCCAGACACTGACGTATGTTTTTGTGTCCTTCCAAACTGAACAGTGCGTGAAGAAGAAATTTATTAGAGATGTCACTGTAAAGTGTATGTTGGCTTTGAAAGAACTACATAGTTCAATGGTTTCAGTGGGACAAAATGTACATGAGTCAATAATATCCCAGTCATTTCACTAATCTGATGGTGTGAGAGGAAAACCCTAGTAAGATTCCACATGGGGTCAACGCTTTAATATGTTGCTGCAAATTTTAGCAAAATGTTTTGTGTTCACACAAAATCAATTTTTGTTTCAATACAAAGTGTAACATCTGATGCAACATCACTCGGTCAACACTATCCCCCACTATCAAGCATGGCGATTACAGCATTATGTTATAATTCTGCTTCTCATTAGCAGAGACTGGGAAGCTTGTTAAGACTGATGGGGACATAGATGGACTGCTGAAAAACTTTTTCAAACCCAATACATGGACACAAATTCACTTTTCATCAAGACAATATAACCCAAAGACCACAGCTTCAATTGGGGTGGCTTAAGAATAAGAAAGTTAATGTCCTTGAGCGACCCAATCAAAGTTCTGACTTTAATTCTTTTATAGAAAGACTTGAAAAGTGATGTCCATGAGTAGATCTCCAAGCAATTGTAGAGAACTTTTGCAATAAATTGCAGTAAGTCAGAGCATGAATTTGGTAGAGACTCAAAAACACAGTACCACCTTTTTCAAGTCTGTCTGGTAAGAGATGCCTGCTTTTTCTGCCCTCCTTTTGCTCACTCCAGGATTAGCGCTCTAAGTATAGCCTCCCACACTTAAATTGTTTAAATACATCTAATCATCGATCTTTCTCTCCTTTTCATAACTTCTCTGCCCCCAGCATTAAGAAGTTTACACTCTAGTTCTGACTTTCCTGTGTGCATGGAAGCTACAGTATTGACCTTGTTACACCTACTCAGAACAGCAGGACATAATGCTTAGAATGTGGAACTACGCATTGATAATGCACTTAAATGTATGCCTATCATTCCTAGACTTCAAGCACCTCATAGAGAGCACCAGGAAGATAAATATTACTTCATAATCCACTTGTTTTCAAATGCTGCAGCAACCCAAAAACGTTCTCATACAGTATGTGCAGAGCCACTCTGCTGCATCTTCCTTCATTTCCAAGTTCCACTCCATGTTCCTTGGATGATCTTTCATTTTTCCACTGCTAGAGCTCTTTTAAGATCGACTGGGTGTTCAAATGGCTTAGTTATCTTCAGCATGGAGAAAACAATTGTCTTCCTTGAGTCTTTAGTGATCATCCTCCATTTTACCTCTTGGGTATTTTAAGAGAATTTTCACCTATTATTTTTGCTCTTATTCTTTGTGAGCTACAGTACAAAACGTCCTCATTAAAACTGCTCTGTGCACATAATCTCTCAGAGTCAACTATCTTCTCAACTTGTTACCACTATGTTAACCTGAATGCCAATGCACAGTGATTCTAGGAAATAAGGAAATTGGTCATTGTTACCTAGTCCTCTGAATCACTTAGAATTCATCTATAATGCTTTGGGAGCTGCACCCTATTATCATCGCCAATATTCATTCTTTAGGGATTCCAATAATCTGCCCTGGCCAATAGTTCTCTATTCAGTTATAGTATATATCTATAATACACATTAAACAGAGGCACTAATTATCTGTATGATCATGGGAGTTGGGCGAACTCTAATTTTGCCCATTTCTACACTCCTACACATAAATATATCGCCTTCTGAGCATCCTCTTTGAGCATTTATTTTTCACCCCCTCTTCTCCCTTGCAGCAGCTTCCTGGCTCAAACTTCATGATGAGAGTTGGCAGCCTTGTCAGACTCATCTCCACGGGCAGGCTGCCATTCCCTCAGCCAAGAGAGATATGCGAAATAAGCGTTTAATATGTTTCTTCTCTGTATCTCATGAATTAGGATTTGACCCACAACTGAAATAACGATTGGTAACATTATATTTTACATCTCTACTTAACTTCTAACAGTAACAAATTCATTTACTTAAAGAGGTTTAATATGTTTGTTTGTTTATGGTATTTATTTATTGCCTTAAAATAATCATTGTAATAGTACAAAAAAAAGCATTTAGCTATTCTCACAAAATGAACATTTGCATTTTGTAATACTATATGATTAATGGGAATTGTATATCGTCAGCATATTATGACTGAAGTCTGCACAATTGAAAAAGAACAGCATTTCTGTAATAAAGTATACTAATTATTATCTCTATTGCCCCAAGTTGCAAAGTAAAGTTCTGAAGTCTGCATTACAAAGTAAAGATTAAGTCTGCATAGACTTAATCTAATTGATATGCATAGCTACAAATAACATTGATGGCATTCAAAACTTTACCTAAAGACTTAATTAAACCATTTATTCTATTTCCTTTCTTCTTCTGAAAAAGAACGGCACTTCTGTATTAGAACATGTTAATCATTATCTCTATTGCCCCAAGTTGCAAAGTTCTGAAGTCTGCATTACAAAGTAAAGACTGAAGGCTGCATAATTGATATACATAGCTATAAATAACAGTGACGGCATTCAAGTTTTACTTTAAGTCTTTGCTTAAATATTTTATTATATTTCCTTTTTTCTTCTGAAAATGAACAACATTTCTGTTTAAAATATACTAATCATTCTCTCTATTGCCCCAAGTTGCAAAGTAAAGTTCTATTTGTTTTGGGCCTCCTCTGCAGGTCTCCATGGGTGGCCTTTCAAGTGGGTTGTCTTCAAAGTTTGAGGAACACTGATTATTCCCCCAATCCAAGTTCACTAGTTTTCCAAATCCTTCAGGTAGTGCTCTCAACCTGTTTTTTCCCAACCACAAGGTCCGAAGACTCCTCAGATTACAGAAGCTGTCAGGTAATCTTTCCAATCTGTTGAAGAAGAGGAGGAGCGTTTTGAGCTGTGTAAGGTTTTGAATTCTATCAGACATCACCTTAACCTTGTTATCTGAGATGTCCAAGAATGTGAGTTTCCTCAGAAGGCAAATCTGCACTGGGAAATCTTGAAACAAGTTATTTGCAAGATGCAGACTAGTAAGCTTTTGTAACTTCCCAATTTCTTCTGGTAGGAAAGTCAGATTGTTATTGCTGAGAGTCAGTCTCTCCAGATTTCCAAGTGTGCCAATCTCAGAAGGAATGCTTTTAAGCTCGTTGGTATCTAAGCACAGAACAGACAAATTCCTCAGCTGTCCAATTTCTTTGGGAACCAAATCCAACCTATAAGTCAAGCAGCTTTCTCTCTCTGGGCTCATGTCTAAGATCTGCAGTTCCTCCAAGTCAAAAATCTCAGTTGGAACAGAAACAAGCTCTTTCCCCTGTAGTTTCAATCTTGTACTTCCTTTTTCAGGGTCATGGTCCAATCTATATTTCCAAGACTTTCTCCCTTTTGAAATGACAGAAAGAAGAGATTGAGAAGATTCCATCCTACTTCATTGCATGTTATCTCATGTCATTAAAATAGCAAGAAAGATACTTCGCACAACCAAATACATCCATCATGACTGTGTTCAGAAAACCCTACGAAATAAATCTCCTCAGATCTCTCTCCTTCAGAAAGAAAAAGTTGACTGAAGGTCTTCTGGTAAGTGTTGAGGCATTTCTAGGTTGCCTAGATACCAAACGTAACAACAATTGCTCACGGTGATTTTATTTGCTTGGTAAACATTAACTGTGGTAAACCTAACTAATCAAAACTTTGGTTAAGATCATCTTACTGATGCATACATTGCATTGAGATATCTGCTAATAAAATGCAGTTTTTTAAAAGAACACTTTAAACATAATGTAACAGATGTAACAGATTCCAAGCTAGAACATGGCTGAAATTTAACAGTACATGTGTTACAAATAACTACACTAAGCTAAAAAAGAAAGTAGTAAATTAAATACATATTTTCAAAATTAAGTGATGGAAAATATTGTATCCTCCATTCCAATTTATTTACTTTCATATAACCACTAGTGATAGTCAAGTAAATTACTATAGTTAGCCAACTGCTAAAGCCAGATGGTGTCTTCAGTTAGAAATTTCAAGTAGACAGAAAAGACCCCTTATTTTAACAAATTTTATCTGAGCATTATTACACATTACACATCTTCATAGAAGGCCTCACTAGGGAATGGGCCTAATTTTACAATCCAATATGGTTGAAAGCAACAATTATTTTTAGTTTAAAAACACTATACAGTATATTTTATTGGAATATCAAATAATATTTGAATGTATTCTTCAACCGTTTAAATCTTATTTAATATATTGATATTTTTAAAGAAACAATTATTTCCTATTGTTAAAAGTTCTGTCAGCAATTCAACTGCTTCTGCCTACAAATGACCATGAGGAAAAAAGATCGGGTTTTTAATTATTTTTTTGTTTACTTTTTGCCGTTGTTACTGCTGTTTGTTATCCTGAATCATTTGACTTGATTTCTATTAATGCATGCCCACCATACCTTCATACTCTTCCAATATTACAATTAAGTTTATAATTACATAACTGGTTGGATTAACTGCATAATTGTAATATGTCTCTCTATGATATATCATTGTTGAAAGGTTCTATACCAGAAGCGCTCTGGGAATAAGATAAATGAATGGGCAGAGAGATTACTGAAGCTAATTGAGAACTGAAGTTGTAATAGGATGAAATCTTTATTCAGCTTTTCATCTAGACTTAAGTTCTGTGTTTATGATTTCTACTTTGTGTATAAATTTAAATTAGTACTGCAAGTCCCTGCTATAAAAAGTGATTGTAACAGTGGTTTGAAGTAGCCAAGGCTGTATCAATACTGTGAAAAATATTGTAGCATTCTTTAGAACAACATGTACTCTGATTTTTTTTCTTGAAAAACTAAACAATCCTGGCAAATAAGCATATTTACAAATAATACAAGAGCAAGAGTTCTAAATTGGTTCTATAAAATGAACGTCTTCTAAACTTTATTACAGTTTATACCCTTTCAACACTTTTAAATATTACAGAAGAACAATTTGGAAGAGATTAGCACCATTCCGTTATTATGAACAAGTAAGGCTTCCCACATAAACAGTAAATCTTAAAATACTTTGAAAACAACATATATTCCATATTTTAATTTTTCAAGCACCCATAGTTAAAACAGGAGTAATAATTTACAATGTTTTGCCAAAGCTGAAAATGCTATGAAGACAATGCAGGGGAAATTACACATTGGCAAAATGCAGCAGAGCAGGCAAAGAAATAAAGCAACAAAAAAAAACAAAACAAATAGCACCCCCTTTTATTAAACTTGAAAAAGTGCTTCCCAGTATCATGAATTCTATAAAAGTCACAATAGTGTTATATTTAAAGTTATGTTTTGTTTTGAATATAGGATTAATTTCTGAGCTATATTTTGTTTTTCTAGAAAAATATACAGTACACTGCTCTTGGGTTTTCCTACTTTATGCAAAAATGCAAATTGTAAACTGAATGTCTTTTGACACATAGGCTTGTTGTCTTCAGATAGTGATTAATCCTAATAGTTCTGTATCAGTGAGTGTAAACATAGCCTTTCAGCTTTATATTTACTTAGGAAGGTACAAATGATGTTAAAGGCAAGGAATACCGGATCAATAAATCAATCAACTTGATTGGAAGATCTGATGGATTAGCTACTACACTTCTTCATGTTGTCTGCCCATTAATGTCATTTACCTTCATTTGTTTGAAGACTCTTATCTCAAATAAATGTGAATTAAAGACAAATATCATATTTGGTTTTACCAAAGCTCTATTAAGGCAAACATCCTATCAGGCAAAAAATACAAGAAAAGACTAGTGGACGTTTTGAGTAATTATTGATATTCATAGAAAAGGTTAAAACATTATAGCTTTTTATGAAGCATAAAAACTTAATATAGTCAAAAGGAGCATGTAAAACATTTTCCAAAATAACCACAGTATGTAACCAAATGAAAGACTTTGATGCTTAAAATGTTTATGAAGAAAGTGGAATACCAATATTCAGTTTACATAATGTTTATGTTCCTAAATTAATATAATTTATGACCTTCAGATGCATTATGGTCCTCTTCTTTTTATGCTCACCTACTAAGATTTCCTGTTGGTTGTAAAATTCTGTATTTATATTCAATATTAAGCGGATTTAAACTTGCACAGTAAAGAGATTAAATGAAGCAATCGTTTCACTAACAACCAATGCACCACGAGTGCCGCCTGTCGGTCATTTTGAACAGCCAATCATGTACTGCGGTATAACGCGCTGAACTGCAGATAATTCTGTGCAGTACAGGGTTGTACCGTGCATTTTGAATGGCTGCATCTGTATATATTTTAACTACTGATTGTGAAGATTTTTGCGTAGTAAAATTGAATACTAGATTGTTTTCTTTTATATGTTGTAGCCCATGGCAATAAACAGTTAAAAAGCTGTTTTCGAGGGAAGGCCTGGACAAAATCTTTTAAGTGATCTGAAGTGCTTTTCTGGACATCATTCAGTTAATCAATTTAGCCTTTTTACTATACAGAATTTTCAAGAATAAGTATACATTTCATTTATTGGTGACAGTGTAAATCAGTGTATATCTGGCATATACTGTACATAAATATTCCTTTAAAATATATTCATTCATTATTTGTATACAAGCACCAGAAAAATTGGATTACTGTATGTCCATGCTTAGAATATTGTGTATAATTTTGATATCCACCATACAGTATATAAGACTTTTCTGCTCTGTGGTCAGTGGAAAGAAAAACAACCAGATCCATTCTAAGATTCAAAGAAATGTTCTACACTTATTAAACAAAGAAGACTACGAGGGGATCTGATTCAATTATTCACAATTCTCAAAAACATTGATAAAGTCCACCCCATGAATATGTTCAAAAGCAACAGTAAACCTCAACCCAGAGGAGACTAGTGGAAACTACAGTGAACTGCAGTCAATACTGAGATCAGGAGGCACTTTATACTAAAAACTGTGGGAAGCTGTTACACATGACCCTGCCATGTCATTGAACCTGAAAGTTTAGCTTCTTTCAAGAAATGGTTGGATGGGATCTTTCCATCAATCAGTTACTAAAAGCCAAAGGAGTTAGATGGGCCAAACAACCTCCTCTTATTTCTAAACTTTCTTATTATCTTACTCACAGCATGCAGTGTCTATCCTCTAGTTGACATGAAGACTGTCAGAACACTACACTGGAGCAGTGACAATGCCGTCTGAAGGTAATACAGGATTACATTGGAATACAAGAAATTGTAATACATTGACTTTAAATACACACAGAAAATATTGTACTTTGATTTGGAAAAGCTAGAACAGCTTCTCTCGTGGTGCTAAAGATCTTATGTGAATCATTATAGATTTTTTTCTGGGCTCAGAGATTATCCAACTTTTTTGTATCATTTAATTAGACCTCCCGGGATTTATTTGACATTCTTTTCAGAAAAGTCTTACTTGAGAACTCTGTAAACCTAAACATTATAACCAAGCATACACTTGTGGAAGTGTAATGATTCAAATTACTCTAAAAATATTTTCTAAAATATCCTGAAACTCCTGAAGCCAGTGACACATTTCACTGATCTATACCACCAGAGAAGGTGAACAAAGCAGGCAGAGCAAAGCAAAAGTAATTTGCTGAAGTATAGACCGTCAAACTGCTGTTTTAACATGCACCAAAATCTACTAGGAGCAGACACAGGGTGTTGCCCAAAGTAAAACATTCTCTCTTGTTTCTCACATTTCAATAAGGTGTCACATTAGGCATTTATTTCACCAAGAAAGTAATATACTGTATACACTTTATCACTAAAATGTTTCTCCATTTGAAAAAAAAAAAACTTTAAATCCTTTATGAAGCACTTTATGAAATGGGATTTAAATATGTTTTTGAGTATTAAACACCTACTTAAGCATACCATCAGGTGCTTCCGTATGAACTATTCTTTAGTATTAATCTAACATAATCATTTTTCTTTCCTCCAGCAACTTATTAAATCATTCACTGGTAAGAAAATGTCTGTGTGCTTAACAATCAAACTATGCAAAAATAAAATATTAAATATATGAATTATATCAACTAAATTTGATTGTTTACTTACAGTTAATGGACAAAAGGTTTGTAACATACAGTATGTAGCAATACTTGGTAACAGAATTTAATAATGGACAGTGTGTATACCTTGACAACACTACTGTAAATGTTGGTTCAAGGCTGAGTAATAGATCAATAATGGAATATAATTCTTTAACTAATTTAGTGATCAACTGATACATCTTTCAAAAAAGTATTCTTATGAAACCACTAATAATTCAAAATGGGCTTTAACATGATTTTATTTGATTTATTTATTTTATTTATTTTGTCAATGTGAATGGGGATAAATCATTTCATTACACTTCTGATATAGTACATATCAGTGCCAGTTTCTCTAAAAGTTTTTTGAACTTCTTTCCCCTATCTGGGGGATGTCAAGTGCTCTTTCTTCAGTATGACAGCTAATATTTCCAAACAGTGCCTTAAAATTAAAAAGGAAATTTGTATAATCTGTACTTTACTATTTTCTTTCTAGGTTGCTGCATGTCCTATCTGTTTTTATTTGCATTTCTGTCACTCCCTTTGCTGGAATCATTTTCCATGCTAAGTAATCGCATACAGAATCCATTTTGGATGTTGTTTTGCTACAATAATCGATACATTAGCAATACAAGAAAAAGAGAAAAGAAGAAACGCATTTGAGACACAGATAATAAGAGTAATAAGAGAATACAAGTGTGTTAGGCCAATGTAATTTAATGCCCTACCCTAAATACCTAGAGCAGCGTGAGTGTTGGTTTCCTTGCCTGATTGACTGATTTTCCAAGATTAGAATGTAGATACTGTACATGCCTTGTTCTCATTGCACAGGTGATCAGTCAATTAACCACTCAGAGAGCATCCAACATGTATAAAAGGCTATGGTGGGCTGGCGTTTGTTATTTATCTTATTTCCCCCATTGAACCAGTGTGGTCTTGTTTGTTTGTTTGTTTGTTTGTTTGTTTGTTTTGTTTTTTTATTTTTAGGACTTCTACATATACAGTACTGTATCCACTTGAAGTTAACTTTTTTTTCCCCAAGGATGTGCATCCACTATGAAATTAAAAAAAGAATACTATTCATATAAATATCTCTCAATTTACCATGCAAGACTAACCAGGCTGTAGCTTTTTTAAATGACTGATAATCATAATTGCTTTGCCACAAAAGACTTCAATATGGCCCACATATGTCTCATGTGACACAGTCACATGACATGAGTCCTGTGAATTTTTCCTTTCCTTTTCCTTAATGCTTTATGATAAGAACTTTGAGGTGGGATCTTAAATCTTAAATGTTCTTAACAGAAATAAATCAGAATGTAAGGTCATTTTAAGGTAAAACAAAAAGGAAAAAAGCCACAAGTTATATTCATTCACAAACCTAAATAAAAATTACAGATAAGTCTACATATATAAAAAAAAATATTCGATCAGCAATTATCCCAGAGCCAAAGCAATTTCTCCATCATCAAAGAAGAAATACATAATCCCACTGGGACAATTTTAACCCACTCAGAAATGCTCACATTTGAATCCAAAGCCAACACTATCCCCGGATGAGAACCAGCAGATAATTTCAAACAGTCATGGCATGGTTTTGAGACCACAGGAGTTGCTCTTTTATGACATTGCCTTTTTACACGTCTTTTTTTATATCATTTTAATAATAATCCCTGACAATGAAGATAAATATCTGACACAAAAAAAAAATATCTGACCGGCAGCAGTCTTGGCTTGTAAACCCCAGAACTGAGTTTATTAAAAAATGAGTTCATTGAATTTCCAAGTTCATAAGAATACTATTCTCCACAGTTGTGTTTTAAGGGCCTTTGACATTGGCAGGCCTGGCAGCCAGACTTGCATAGTAAGCGCACTGAGAGGGGTCACACTGTCCATTGGGTCCTGGTGGGCCTGGGGGACCATGTGTCCCAGGGTTCCCTGGTTCTCCCTGGGGCCCTGGTGTCCCAGGCAATCCATCTTTTGCATAACCTGGGGCTCCTGGTGCACCTGCGGATTTGAAAAAAGAAAAATGAATATGAATGACTTGTCTTTATGTAACTAAGAGACTCATCTAGTGAGGCTTGCAGAAGGAGCCATCTGTAGCTTTGTCTGCCAGCACTAATTGCAAAGTGTTTGTGTTCATAATTGACTCGGTTTCAGAAAGATAAACCCCCTTTCATGGTGATATTACACAGTAATCATATTTTAAAACGTTCTGTAAAGAATTAAAACAACACCAGGAAATCCAGGGAGATACCTGCTGGACCAGGAGGACCAATCTCTCCTCTCTGCCCGATGCCAGTTTCACCTCTTTCACCTTTTGCTCCTCTTTCGCCTGAAGAGAGATTAGCCTTAGGTTAGCCAAATGCTACAGTAGTACAAAAAAATCAGTAAAAACTGTTAACAAAAGATGTGGAAATATCTTCAGTTCTTGTTTTATACTTCATCCTGTTATACTTGAGCTCCTTAAATAATAAAGCAATTAATGTGCTTTCAGGTTTTTGTAATGATGACAAAGAAGAATGGTCTACTCCTATTCCACAACATTATACCTTTTGAATTGTATTTGTGTTATATTCCGTTTATTGTTTTTTGTGCAATGTAAATGCCTGTTGTCTATTTTGCAACTAAATAGCCTTGCTAATTACATTTGTATGGTCACAGAATTTATCCATAATATTTTATATCTAAGGTTGCCTTAAAACACCAGACAGATATATTAACAGTAATAACAATGTAATATTTATGAAAGATTTTTTTTTCTGAGGAAAATGTTAAACATTCCATCCCTAATGTAGAAAATAATAAGACCACATTAGTAACTGTTGCAGCCCTGTCCATCAGAGTATCTCAGTCAGACTAAATGAAACTGCATACCTTTAGGACCAATTGGTCCCCGCGGTCCTTCTGCTCCATTCTGTCCCGGGCTGCCAGGCTCTCCAGGTGGACCAGATCGCCCAGGAAGCCCGTCTTTGCCTGGAGGCCCAGGTGGTCCTGGGCGGCCAGGACTGGACTTCACATGGGCTGGCTGTATCTGAGCCATGAGGTATGCCATTTTGGCTGCAAATGCCGACCACATAGTCCATAAATAATTCCTCTAATTCGTTTCTTAGTTAAACTTATATGCTGTGTGCTTTCATTCTTAATGTCTTTTATAGTTAATTACAACACATTCACTTCATTAAAGGTACCGTTTACTGTATAATACCTCAGAGCCTGATTTAAATCATGCAGTTAAAAAAGTAGACTGTCTTAGTAATTGAGAGCCTGGTGGATACAAAAACCCAGAAGATACTAGGATCTCCAGGAACTAAGTCTGAGACCCAAGAGCTAGGCATTTTGTATTTTTAGATATGTCAAGAACAGAGTGGCTAGAGATCGGTCTTGAGTAGATTAATTAAATCGTTTTTCCACTTTGCAGGCTTATACAGTAAGTATTGGTAGCCCATTAATATATTTCAGTTTTACAGTGTCCTTCTCTGCTTTTACATTACGGTACACCACAGGTCCAGAATCACTTACAATAATTACTTGGGTTATTTTCTAGCTAATTTGGAGGCAATACACATTATTATTGTAATAATCTTGAAAATTAAATGAAGTAAACTGTCACTACAGAAACAAACACCATCATGTTAACCATTCACCTGCAGTTTCTTATTCTTACCATCTAACTGTTTAGCTAATTCCTCTTGGATCATTCTTCGCATTTCTTCCAGTGACGTTGACTCTCCCTGTAATTTAAAATCACTAGATTAATCATTTTGGAATCTTCTAAAACACCTTGCTTTCTACTCTTTATATTACTTTAACAGTGATGCTTCAGTAGTCTAGTGCCATTTCTTGTACAAAAGTGCTCCATCCATTTTTGTTTTCACTTGGCAAAAGAAAGCAAACAGTGTAGACTAGATGGAGATGAACTAGACAGTATTTAACCTAGTGGCAGAATCCCTGTACAGACATATATATCATAATAGACCTTCAGTATAAAGTTTATGTTTCAAGAGTTTGAAACCCATATTTTATTATGAATAGTTTAATGGAAAAATATACTTCGTGAATGATAACAGGTTAAGGTTATTCTAGGTGGAACTGCAGCAGTGTAAACATTGTCTTGTGACGACTATTCTGTGATCCATGATGCAATGAGCATCCATGTACAAGCATATAAACACACCTAACTAAATACACAGATTGTCAACTTGTTACCTCTTTATACATTGAGCACAAATTCTGAGCGAATTTCTTACTGACTTAAAGGAATCCTTTCCATTTGTTACGTAGTGTTGGAAATCAGCTCATTGTTTTGAGACACTGCTCCAAACTGCTCTAGAGAGAGAGATGATCTCCCACTGCCAGCAGGGAGAAATAGAGACAGAGGTGCACTTCCTACTGCACTATGACACATATTCTGGGATTAGAGAAACATTCTTCCCTAAATTCAGAAATCTAATCCCAGAGTTCCCACACCTGTCAGAATCACAATGGGTCCCCAATCCTACTGGGAGAGGGAGAAGGGAACTCAGGTAAACTGGCAGTCCAATATGTGCCTGAGGAACAGAAAGCCCGTCTCCATATGTTTACAGTATATGTAAATATTTTATGATATGTCTGTAATACTGTATGTCTGTTGATTTTATTTTATTTTTTTCATGTTATTTTTAAATTTAATTTAATTTTATTTGCTTTGGCAACACTGATTGTACTCATCGGTCATGCCAATTAAGCATCTTGAATGGAACTGAAATTGAAGTGATTGATAAGGTACTTACCCGGGGCCCGGGGAAGCCTGGCTGTCCGGGTGCCCCCTGGGGCCCTGCTGGCCCTCTTTCCCCCTGAGGTCCTGTCATGCCCATCATGCCTGTGTGTCCTTTCCTTCCTGGCGGTCCGGGCTCTCCCGGGAGACCATTGTCCCCTGGGGGCCCTTTATCTCCCTTGATGCCAGAGTCCCCCTGTACCACACCACAGTCAAAGTTTTCCATTAATAAAATAAGACTGTACAACCATAACATGTCTGTGATTCTAAGCAGCGATACAAATCATTTCCCCTTTCAGAAGATGCACAGTAGCTGGATGATATTTTCATGTTAGTTAAAATGTTTTAGTTTCAGTGTCTGCTGCTTTAAAAATGTTCTCAGTTTACAAACTCTTAGTATGTTAATTTGAATAAGACTACTAAATAATCAGTTACCAGTTCAGGAAACCAAATCAGGAAACCTGACTTGTAATGTTTACAATGAGACTAAAATAAATGGCTTTGAAAAGGTTCACTTAGAGAAAAATCACAGTTGTGATGCTCAGATTTGTTTATGGGCACAGTACTCATACATTTTCCGCATCATTCGCCACTAACTAGTGACAACCAAAAAAATGAAACCCCCAAAACATTCTCCAATATTTAGTTTACATGTAATATTTAGTAAAACAAATACTCGTTTAGTACTGTATTTGTAGCATTTTCCTTAATGAATGTAATTGTTTTCATTTTGGAGTTCAACTCTCTGGATGGGAGTGGACACATCCCCCCTACTTACAGTACATTCACTTTTTCAGGAATGCATCTGCTGTGTAAATTGAGAACTAACTGTATTTACAATATCTGTTCCACTTACCCTTTCTCCTTTAGACCCACGGTCTCCCATCTTGCCTGGAATGCCCTGAAAAATAGTTTTATTCGTGTCTGATAAAGTCCCCAAGAAATAAATGAATAATTCATCCACAATAAGTAATACTTACATCCTTTCCTTGAAGGCCTGGTTCACCTGGTGGTCCCTACATAGACAAAAAAAAGTATTTTTTCCCTTGTTATTTGTTCCCTTTTATTTTTGTGGGCAGACATAATTCAAAATTCCTATAGCTTTCAACTGTCAAGAAATGTGAGAATGCACGTGTTTTATAATACTATTTATGACATGATTGCTTGTGCTAATAGCAAAAAAAGGAATATCTGTACACTCTAAATCATACAGTATATTTCTTTTTTTAAATAAGTCCACATTTTCAGAGTTCAAAACTTTACCAGTAACCGATTATTTTTGCAACTGATTTTATTTACTTCTCTGTTGTTACAAACAACCTCAATAAATGGGTTACATCGTACAGCCATTGATGTACTCTTTAAACTTTGAAGGGCTGACAAATTAAAACATTTGGTATGTTTCCATTCTTACTATATACAGTAGCAAGCACAACAGTTTATTTGCCGTCATATTTAATTTAAGAGATGTTGGTGGGCTGTTGCCCCAGGCTGTTGTCTCAAAGGTTAAACTTGATGGGGGAGGGGAAGCACTTTCAAGAATAACTTAGTGAACATGCAATTTTTACAGGAGGTATCACAGGAAATTTGTCATATGAGATTTAATCTGTTAACACTGAGGGTAACCCTGGCTCCTTTCTCACCAAAGAGGCGATTTCACATTCCCAATAACCATGACTCCAACAATAGAGACAATATGGAACCATCCTCCTTACCACAATACTGTTAAAGCACACAATCATGACTTCTGCTTTTATACATATTGAAATAGTTTCCAAGTTGTTGCTTCTATAAGTGATTATGATATTTCCTGATTAAGCTAGTGCATTTAACTGGAGATCTGCAACGCCCGTGATTGGTTTCACTATTTAAACTATTATTAGAAGAGGGTTTATCCAAACTGGAGGTTGCATTTAGGACTTTAGGATTTTTTTTCAGGACACTGAGACAACTCTTGGAAAATCAGGACAAGCTCCAAGCAGCTAGGACATGGAGTCAGCTAGGACATGGAGTTATTGAAATCTTAATAACATGAAAAAGAATGTTTAAGTTACAAATAAAATAAATATCTACTTACTGGAGGCCCTCGTGGGCCTGCAAAGCCGGGCAGTCCAGGGCTTCCACTATCTCCTTTATGACCCTGGGGTCCCTGAATTACAATTAAAGGAAAAATATGATTTTGTGGCAGGTGAGTTAAAATGACACATTGATACTGATAACTCTATGGAAGGATTGCAAGTGATTACCAGTTACTAGTAGCTATAATAAATTAAGTGCTCTTGAAAAAGATAAGTAATATAAATCTAGGGATGTAATTAAGAGAGAGAAGTTTGGAAATACATTTGTACTCTTTTCCCTCTTTGACTGAAGTTTTGTTAAGTAAACAACTTCATATTCATTAGAGAAGGAAGATATGACTGAAATATAGATGTGACTGCTGTAGCTCTATTCTGCTCCCATTAGAATTTGCGTCATTTGTGAGTAGAAATCCATAATATATCAGTCCCCTTAAAGCAATGAAAACTGTTATGCCAAAAGACTCCTTTTTTAGGAGAATTTTGAACTGTCTACAGTAGGTTTCAAGGGGGTGATGCCACTTTCTGCAACATGATTAGTGCCACTGAGCTCTGTTACTGTATATAGATATAGCAGATAACAAGTCTCTTGGTCATGCTGCATCTTTCTAAGATTAAACACTCAGAAAAAAAAGTAATACTCCATAGGTTATTTTAAATCTCCCACTTACCGGATTTCCTATGGGTCCTGCTTTTCCTTGTGTTCCAGGTGGGCCACTTTTACCCTAATTAAAAACATCCAAATCTCTTTGTTAAAATTACAATAAAATTCCAACTAATTTTTAACAATAGTTGCATAGTATTATTAAAGAAATAATCATAAAGAAACAAAAAACATGTTTGGTATTTATCCACGGGTGTGTGGAGTCTGTATGTTCTCCCCATGATCTTTTTGGTTTCCTCCAGATGATTTGGTTTTCTCCAACATATAGTATAAACTCAAATGCATGTACGGATGGTCCAAATGCATACTGTAGTTTCATA